>NC_092246.1:2585000-3227500 GCF_036320965.1 Panulirus ornatus
ACACACACACACACCCAACCTCACCCAACCTCCCCATCATATCTCCCTTCCACCAATCTCCCCCCACCCCAAGAAATAGGCACCACAGTCTATCAAACGAATATCGATAACACACAGGCCACCACCATCTCACCCTCCCCTCCCTCAATCGGGTCTAACCCCCTACCCACCCAAACACCACCCCCCTCCATTCCTTCCCTCCCCTCAACGTGTAACTCCCACAATATTCTTCATGCACTCACTCCACCTCCTGCTGTAGTGAGACGTTCGTATGTAGTCACACATCTACAGTAGACATCTGTAATCGCCCATGGAGCTCCAGAACGACTGAACCTCTCTCTCTCTCTCTCAACCACATTAAAAGTACACCTTTTTTCCCCCGTTTTAATCATCTACTTCCTTGTACAGACATTTTCTCTCTCCCTCTCCTCGTCTAAAAGCAGCAGAAGCGAATCATTACCGCCACGACTGAAGGAGAAATTGTCAAGAACAATAATTGTATATTTGAGACCCGGGCGGAAGGTGGGCCCCAGACATGGCACCCCCGCGGGCCCACTGTTCCCCGCAGTGTAAGCCAAGACGGAAAATCGAGTTTATTGGAGAAATATAAGTACATCAGCAATAGACACGAGCCAAGGCGGGGAGGAACAGGTGGCTCCCAGAATCAAAGCTTCCACCAATTTTTTTATATCTTTTTTCCTCCAACACTTGAAGCAACGGAGGAAGAGGAGGAGGAGGAGGAAGAAGAAGAGGAGAAGTTGAGGTGAGGGGTAGCAAGGAAGAATAAAGAAAAAGTTGCAGGTAATGAAGAAAAAATGGATTACGTTTGAGATATGAAACAGAATTATGGTATAGGGATGAGAGACGGAAGAACAAAACAAAGATGATAATAATAATGATGATAATGAAATAATGCTGATAACAACAACAATAATAATACTAATTTTGATAATAATAATAATAATATAATAATGATAATAATAATAATGATAATAATAATAATAATAATGATAATAATGAATTATGATAATGATTAGGATAATAATGATAATGGCGATGTTAATCATAAGCCAACGATGATGAGTGATTATGATGAGTGATTATGATGAGTGATTATGATGATGATAGTAAGAATAAAAGCAAAGAGATGACGAAAAAGATGCTCTCGCATCTCCTGCGTGTCGTAGAAGGTGACTATGAGGAGCAGGAGAGCTGGAAGTCCTCCCTTCCTATACTACTTTCCAAAAGAAGGAACAGAGGAAGAAGCCATGTGAGGATATTTCTTCTATGGCCCAGTTACTGACTCTACGTCGGTAACGAGGGAAACAGCGAACAACCATGAAAGAACAAAGATAATGATAATCAAAAATCAGACCCAAACAACAGGGTATCTAGGTAATAATCTATGCTACAAGCGCCATTTCCCGCTGTAGCGAGTTAGCTTCAGGCTCAGACAAAGATAGGCCACATTCGCTCACATCCATTCTCTAGCTGTCATGTGTAATATAGCGAAACCACTGCTCCCTATCCGCAACTAATCCCATAAAACTTTCTATGGTTTACTCTAGCTGCTTCATATGCCCTAGTTCAGTCCACTGAGAACACGTCGATCCCTGCATATCACATCACTCCAATTCATTCTATCCCGTGCACACTTTTCACCCTCCTGCGAGTTCAGGCTCCAGTCATTCAAATTCTTTTTCGCTCCATCCTTCCACCTCCAGTTTGGTCTACCCCTTCTCTTGTTCCCTCCACCTCTGACGCATACATCCTCTTTGTAAACCTTACCTGGCTCATACTCTCTATATGTCCTAACCATTTCAACTCATCCTCTTCAGTTTTCTCACCCACACTCTTTTTATTTACACTCATCTCTCTTATCCTTTTATTACTCACTCGATCACACCACAAAACATTTTTATTACTTACTCAATCACACCACAAAACACAAATTATTGTCATCAAACGTTTCATTATCAGCACATCCACCCTCATCCGCACATCCTCATCTATACCCGATGCCTCGAAACTGTATATGTTTGGGACTACTATACCTTCACACATACCCATTTTTGCCCTCCCAGATAACGATCTCTCTTTCCACATATTCTTCAATGCTCCCGGAACTATTGCCCCCCTCACCCACCCTATGACTCATTTCGGCTTCCATGATTCCATTCGCTGTTATGTGCACTCCAAGGTGTGTAAAACACAGTACTTACATTACTTTTCCATTCAAACTCATACTCTAACTAGCCTTTACTTACATTTACTCTCAGCTTCCTCCATCACACACTCTTCCAAACTCAGTCACCAACTTCTGCAGTTTCTCACTTGAACCTGCCATCAGTGCTGTATCATCAGTATACTACAACTGACACACTTCTCAGATCCTCTCATCCCCTGCAGACTGCACACTCGCCCCTCTCTCAGCAGCAGTGCTACCTCTTCCTTAGCTCTTGTCCTCTCACCAATCCCTGACTTTACTTCTAAGACATTTCCAAACCATTCCTCCTCTTTATCCATGAGCTTTGTTTCGCACAGAGCCAGAACTAGATCTAGGCTTCTTTCCTCAAACATACTACCTATCTCTTCTCATCTTGGTTACAACCACACACATTTAGACACCCTAGCCTTAACCATCGAAGAAAAATGAGAACTTTCTGCTTGGCTCCTTCTTCTATAAAGTCAAGCAGATGATAATATCATTATTGTTATTATCACTATTATCATTATTATTATCAGTATTATTATTATTATTATTATTATTATTATTAATATTATCATTATGAGAATAATGATAATATTTAAGATGATGATAATGATAAATGTACTAATGTTAACTGTTATTAGCAACAATGTGCTGGTAGCCACCAGGAAAATGGTAGCCATATTTTCCTTGTGATTTCCAGCATATACCCTAATAAAGTGTTCCTTTGTGATTTTTCTACAGTAATAAAGTAACGTAATAACGAAACAATAATCAATGTTACAATGATGATAATGAGTATAGTAATAAAATACCCGAAAACAGAGCTATGGATAGCATAAGACGACAGGCGTGAGAGAGGATTTTGACGCAAATGTTTGAAAGGAGAAACCGAAAATAAAGAAAGGATAGTTGATGTCTGACATAAGACAGAATAATAGCATATAATGAGGAGGAGGAGGAGGAGGAGGAAACATTGCTGGAGAGGAGGGAAAACTAGAATATAGTCAGGACGCTGTAGGGGGCGAGGCAGGGTTTCTATGCAGATGATATGCAACATTGTTATGCAAGCAAAAGTAAACAAGAGAGAGAGAGAGAGAGAGAGAGAGAGAGAGAGAGAGAGAGAGAGAGAGAGAGAGAATAAAGAAGATCCACAGAGATAAATATAATAAAAGAAATACGATAGGTAATACACGAGGGACATACACAAAATGTATGTAAATAAATGAGTGGAAGCTAAAGGAGAGAGAGAGAGAGAGAGAGAGAGAGAGAGAGAGAGAGAGAGAGAGAGAGAGAGAGAGAGAGAGAGACAGACAGACAGAGAGAGAGAGACAGACAGACAGACAGAGAGAGAGAGAGAGAGAGAGAGAGAGAGAGAGAGAGAGATAGTAATGAAAGGGGAAAAGATGAAAGGAAAGAGATACGAAATACAGAGAAAGAGAGAATAATGTAGAAGGGAAAATTATTACGCAAATTGAGGACATGAAAACATAAGAGAAGGGTGGTGATCACAGACGGAGATATGCATGAAAACAATAGACAATAATGAAGGATAAATGACTGCTAAACGAAAGGAGGAGATGGAGAAATAGACGACAGCCGGAGAGCTAGATAAAAAAAATAGAGGGGGAAAACTAGAGAAATAGAAATGATGGAAATGGGATAAGTGCAGTAAAGCATGGAGGCAGTAAGGGAGGGAGATAATGTAGCGAAGAGGGGAGAAAGCGAATACAAGGAGATAAAATGTGTAGGAGGAAGCGAGGTGAGTTGGAGGGGAGGGGTGAGTAATAGCAATGTTGAGGGGATGAAATACGGATGATAAAATGGGAAGAGGGAAGGACGAGAGTCAAAGGAAGGGAGCTGGAGTGGTAAGCAGAAGGCTAGGGTGAAGCGAGGGGCCAGCGAAGGGAGGAAGGGAGGAAGAAAGTGAGAGAAGAGAGAGAGAGAGAGAGAGAGAGAGAGAGAGAGAGAGAGAGAGAGAGAGAGAGAGGAGGGAGAATAGAAGGAAGAGGGAGAAGAGAGAGAAAGAGAGGGAAAGGGAGGAGAAAATTTATGCAGATGGAGAGAGAGAGAGAGAGAGAGAGAGAGAGAGAGAGAGAGAGAGAGAGAGAGAGAGAGAGAGGAAATGAGAAATAGAAGAGAGAAGAAGTAAAATGAGATGCGGATAAAAAAGAAAAATGGAAATAGAAGAGAGAGAACGTGAGATAGACGTGAGGAAGAGAGGGAGAAGAAAAGATGAGATAGAGAGACAGAAAGAGGGAACACGAAAGAAAAAAGAGAAAAATTGAGAAATATGAATCAAAACAACTAATGATACGTACATGAGAAGGCTGAAAAAAATAGAGGTAAAACAACGTAAATAAAGGGTATAAACAAGAAAGTCAGAGAACAACAAACGGATAAACATAGAAAAGAAAATATCTAATAGAGAAGATAATAAAAAACGAAAAAATGAAAATGAAAGACAGGAAAGAAACAAAAATGAGAGAGGAAACAAAGTAAAAGATAATGGGAGAGAGACAAAAGAGAATAAGAGTGTAAAATGGACAAAGACGGACAAACTTAAGAAGCCAGAGAGAGAGAGAGTAAGAAAGAGAGAGAGAGACCCAAGAGGACCGCCTCTTCATAACAGCGAGCATCTATTGATATAAATGTACGGCTGCCGCCCAGGAACATGGCACATGAATATTCCATCCTGTGCCGCAAAACGCTGAAGACATTTTCTGTGTGGCGGGTCTGCCTTTCTAGACTCTGAAGTGATGTGTGTACTGAAGTGAGACGTATATATATATATATATATATATATATATATATATATATATATATATATATATATATATATATATGAGAGATGTGTCCTCAGGTGATAAAGGAGAATCTACATTAGTTTTAGGGAGTGTCAGCATCGTTAGGGCTTTGAGAATTCGTATTCAAAAAGTTGACAAAACTTGTCCAAGAAATGACCTGGATGTATGCTCAGTGACTGGTTATTTTCATCAGTACTGAATCCAATTTTGCTTCTCATTCTCAACAACATTCTAAGGACCAGAAGGTATGTAAATATAACACATTACGATCGTGATATAATCTATGTCACTGTGGTTAAACAATTTATGCACTCCCTGTGTGTGTGTGTGTGTGTGTGTAGAGACAGACAAACAGAGAGAGAGAGAGAGAGAGAGAGAGAGAGAGAGAGAGAGAGAGAGAGAGAGGTGCTTCCGAAATTCTTTTTCCGAGTCCACAGATGTGCAAGCGCGTATTTCTCTACGCCATTAACCTCTTTAAAGATAATGGTGTAATTCTTGCTATCTTATACGTACAGAACCTCCATCTCGTCAGTAGTAGCAGACGTTATGCATACTGCTAGATCTTTCCTCATGCAGGAAGGCTAAGCTCCGGTAAAAACATACATATACGCCCGAATCTTAAGGAAACTACAAGGTTCCCTACCCTAAACCTCAGGCCACACGCAAGGAAAACACAGCAGGACCGGAAAGAGGACTCGAAAGCATGTTGGAGTTCATCTAATAATCATACAAACTACTGTTGAAAAATAATACAAGCTAGACCGACAGAATATTACACTTCAAGCCATGAAAAAGCAAAATTTCAAAAAACCACTTCAAATAACTCTAAACTTCTTCCTCTAATTAAGTAGTCTAACTTCTTTCCCTGATTAAATACAGTCTAACTTGTTCCTCTGATTAAATGCAGTCTATCTTCTTTCCCTAAATGAATACAGTCTAACCTCTTCGATACCTAAGGACAAAACTCCTAGAAATATATACGGGGTAAATTCAGGAAAAATAGTCCAAATACCTGGAAATGCCATACACAAAACCTGGAAATTCATGAAGTAAACTCATGGCAACATACAGGGAACCGAAAAAGATAATGAGCAAACATACTAACTAAATTTCGGGTAAATTTATGAATACACTTCAAAATATATGGAGTAAATTCATGGCAACATACAGGCCAAATTCACGGATATGAAAAAGAAAATAATCAATGAAAATGCAACAAATCAGCTTCTGGAAGCGTATTGTATGAATTCCTGAAAGAATCTACAAAATAGAGACAACGTGCTAACCTAATAATTATTAAACGAATGATAACCAGCTAAACTACCAAAAATCCGCAGTGTAGGTTTCTGGAATATATATATATATATATATATATATATATATATATATATATATATATATATATATATATATATATATATATATATTAAGACTTTAGGACACGCACGTCCTTGGTTTAGGTAATATGCTGACATAACTCTTGGGGATATACGAGAAAGCTCAAAGAAATACTGCAGCCAAGCTTTAAATGACTGTGAAACTGAACATACAGACCAAACTTATGAGGATATATTGGTCGAATTCCTGATATATTACCAACCAAACTCTTCAAAACATAGACAGAACAACTCCATAAACAATGGAAATATAGATGCTTGCGCCAAATCACTTTGCGCATCCAAACTTAATTTTTGAAAGTCAATATATTTTCGATGATGCAAGGTACCATACAAGCGAAACACTTGGAATTTTAAACGCCCAGCTCCTGGAAGAATGCCGACCAGCCTCCAGGATGTACTTTGATCAAATTCCTGCCAACATACAAATCACTGTACTGGAAGCAAACACACCAAACTCCGGTCATCATACCGATCAAAATTCTGGAAACATATTGGTCAAATTCCTGGAGGCACGCTGGACAAACTCCTGGAAACATACAAGTTAAACCTCTAGGGACATGCAAACCACACTCTTGGAAACATGCAAACCAGACTTCTTGAAGCATGCAGGCCGAACTCCTGGAAAAGAATTCAATATTTTGAAGGTACACAGGCAAAGCTCCTGGGAAATACCCTTACAAGCACTGGAAATATGTTGAAGTTTCTAAAAAACGTAGATATCGTTTGGCCAAAAATACAGTGGCCAAACTCTAGGAAACCTAAGAGGGTAAATTCTTGGATAAACACCACAGACATATTCTTGAAGACATACGCCAAGCATGATGTAGACGGATCCCTTACAAACAGATCAAATTCCTGGAAACATTCCGGTCAAATTCATGGAACCAACCAAGCAAAATTAATGGAACCAAGGAAAATTCATGGAACCAACCAAGCAAAATTTATGGAACCAACCAAGCTAAATCTATGGAACCAAGCAAGCAAAATTCATAGAATCGCATAAGCCAAACCCCTGCAACAGTGTAGTCCAACATGAGACTTGATTCCAAGTCTACCTGGCCTGAGAAACAGATCAAGCCTCGCTGACGACCACTGTGCTGTTCTCATGACTCTAGACAGTTTGCATTTGGGAATTGCTTAAGCAACTCGGGTAGTGAACTGACAACACCCAATGATCATTCTCCTATCAATGACATATGATGATGATGAGAGCAATTGCATCAAATTGCAAAACAACTGACCGTGCCTGAGATACCGTCACAAGAATGACTGTTGGACCAGAAAGAAGAATTCCTGGTAGAAATATGGTTTCGTAGTTCTTCTGTATTACACAGTAGGAGGCGAAGGGCAACTCCTGTTCTGCAGTGGAAAGCTGTGCATGAAAAAAAAATAATTTGTATATGTTTATCCACTTTTTAAATCATCCGTTCCTTTATAACGTATCACAAATTCATTTATTAAAATTGTCCCAAAATGTTCAAGCTCACTTTCGATTGTAAGATAATAGGTTAACGTCAGTACGAAAACATTCGAGAGTTGGCTAAATAATAAGGTTATTTCTGTCAGTTTTAATTTCTTTGGACATTTTTCTTTTTTTAGTTACTGGAAAGTGGTAAACACCCATGAATGATGTCCGCAAAAGGGCCGCTCTTTTTCTCTCAAAATCTATTTTAAAAATGTTACTGAAGCGCGCTATCAACCAGGCAAAGGCTATCATAAACGAGTGAAATTCAAAATTTAAAACAAAGCTGGGGATCAGTTAAGGAAATAAAGCGAATAATTCTCTCAAATATACTGTTCCGTTTTATAATTTACCATAATCAAATGCGAATTATTAACATTATTGTGGTAAAAAGTTATACAATAACAAATAACATCTGGCTGGGAAAAACGAACAGATAACAGACATGTTTCCGTTGTGAATATCGTAATACATCGGCCGATCAATCGGTGGCCCACCTAGAATTATCGGGTGACGGCGAAGTCCGCCAGTTAGCCGATCTGAGGAATTACGAATCCGATTGATGATGAATGGCGAATCACTGTAGATTTTCCTTGGCTAATATGCAAATGAAGGTTAATTCAGATTTCTAAATGTGCCTTTTCAAAACGTTTTGAAATTCTGTGAAGATTATGTTTTGATTTTGAGAATCCATCCTTGATGATGGTTCTAAAGAAAGTGGTCAGCTCTGAATTGCTACAACTCCTCTTTCTTCATCCTTGAGCTACGATTTCCTACCTGATTTCACAGTTGTTTTTTCTACGACGCGGTCAAAGTATGGCAGAAAGCGTCGATTGATTGGCTGGTTGGTTGGTCATTTGGGCTCCGGACCTATCGATCGCAAGGGGTAATTAAGGTTGCCATGATCAAATTATAACCTATCTATCTATCTATCTATCTATCTATCTGACGCCCATCCCTCCTGGAACTCCCTCAAGGGGGGTGTGTGGCCACGTCAACAGAGTCTCCATAACTAGTGAACTCCAGTCCTACTTCCTAGCCTTTATGCCTCACCCTTAACAGGCCACTGGCAGAGGGCAAGTCTAGCGCAGTGTTTTCTGAGGCTCCTACCTAATATTCCTAGTGGCTACTTCTACCTAATACTCCTGCCTAATGTTCCAACCTACTACATCTACCTAATGCTCCTGCATAAATGATCCTACATACTACTACTATCTACTGCTCCTACCTTTTTGCCAAAAGGCAGAGCTAGCGCACCGTGTTCACCGCAGGAAAATCTCGCGTTACGAAGAATGAGCTGTATTAAGTGTCGTCATGCGTTATGTGTGACAAAGAGAGACTGTATGTTAGTGGACAGATTGCTAGTAGTCTACATGCGGGTGAGGCAGAAAGGAAAGACAGCTAACTGAATCAGAGGAGTGCAACTTGACAACCACGGAAGTGCTGGCTCACTACGCAGCCGTCACTAACCCTCCCTACACCTAAGCGGGTAGTACTGGTGATGTGCCTCTCTGGCCAGTGGTTCTCTATACCACCTACAACCAACAAGTCATAACCACCAAATGAATAATCTTGAACACGTTCTTCAGGTCGATAATCCTACAACTTTAAACACTCTTGATGCATATAAAGTCCTCAGAAACTACACTAGAAATCTGCCATCTTCCGCCTCCACAGTGGTGAAAACTTAGGGTTCTCACAATCCTTCTGTCCGTCACAACCACCTTTGCATCACACACTCGAAGAAAATAGTCAAAAAAAAAGAAAAAAAAAGCTGTTTGAGAAGTTGTTTTGAGGATCTCATAAATAACCCCAGACTCAACGGAGAGTTAAGGGAGGTGATGGTGGTGGGTGGGGTTGGGGAGGTGTGTCAAGAGAACTTTCTTAAAAGTGACGAAGTTTTCGAACCAAAAAAAAAAAAAGATGATAAAAAGAGGGTTGTAGGAGAGAGGTAGGGCGGTAATACTGACTGACAATCGCCTTTACAGAGGACCTCCCCCCTCACCAGAGGCTACACATCCATTTCGCTTTCCTTCTGCGGCTTCCAAGCTTAAGTCTGTCTTATATGAGGAGACACTTGGAGGCTCCGGCTTTCATGGGTTGTCTAGCCGGACGACCCCCAGATGCTTCGCCGTAATCTGAATGAGATCGGATCAAATTCTGGTCTATTTCGGATCTTCATTTTTTTTAACGTTTCTTTTTTTTTTTTAGATACTTTAAGACGAGGTTCGATTGTAGCTGCCGCGGATCAACGCTGTATATTGAAGGGAACGTATGGTGGTAGACCATTATGGAAAACACCAATGAACACGAAAGGAAGAAACGAAAGAGAACAACTCTTAAAGATGAATTGTTAACAAAAACGGATCATATTACGGGTTGAATAACTTCAGAAAATACGTAAATCCTAATGCTGAACGGAATGGAGTAAGGGATACGTATACATACATCACGAAATTTACACATTCAGAAAGAAGATTGTGTCTGTGTGCGTTTGTACGTGCACTTCCGCATACTGAGCTTAACCTTTTCCTCGACCCGGCCTAAGAAGACACGTGATATTCAATTTGGAGATGACTTCGTGTGTGTGTGTGTGTGCGTGAGAGAGAGAGAGAGAGAGAGAGAGAGAGAGAGAGAGAGAGAGAGAGAGAGAGAGAGAGAGAGATAAACCCATTAAAGAAAAAGGGAAGGCAAGATAAACAGAGGAAACTTTAAAGAAAATCTGCAGCCACAGAACGGAAAATATAGGCGAAAAAATGAGAAGTGACATCAGAGAGAGAGAGAGAGAGAGAGAGAGAGAGAGAGAGAGAGAGAGAGAGAGAGAGAGGTGAGGGGGAGGAGAAGGGAAGAGAGAGACAAGAAAGGGAAAAGAGGAGCAGGAGATGTGTGTGTGTGTGTGTGTGTGTGTGTGTGTGAGAGAGAGAGAGAGAGAGAGAGAGAGAGAGAGAGAGAGAGAGAGAGAGAGAGAGATATGAAATATTTCCAGCGGGAGTGATTGGTTGGCTGTGTGTGGAGAAGGGCAGGCGACGATGCTGGGCTACATCAAGCTTAAAAGGCAGACTCTCTCAAAAGTGAGCAATTTTACCCACTACCACTATGGCCTGATGGTCGCGGCAGGGGAAGAACACATTCTGGGGACATTTTGTCGAGATGGGACATTTTGGCGGACATATTGGGGCACATTCTATTTAAGACTGGTCTCCTTTGATGTCTCTCCTATGAAGCAGAAGCCCACTGGAGGATTTTCTTTATAGTGAATATTCCAGGGACAAGAATGTATATATATATATATATATATATATATATATATATATATATATATATATATACTTTGATATCATATATAGCTTGTTTAGGGCATTGTCGACTGCAGTATATGTAATGGGATCTCGAAGAAAACTACAACAGGAAAGAAAATGAGTTTCGGGTATTATACCCATTTTCTTATCTGAATAATCTAGGGAGTTAAGGATGGTTTTATGATGACAGAAATGTGCCGTGGTATATCTTTTTCTTCACGAAAACTCTCATGGCACTTGGGAAGACTTTCGTATGCCTCAACGTCTCCAAAGGTTGATATTCTTAAGGGAGGTTGTGGGATAAAGTGGAATGGGGAAAGTGGGGAGAGACTGAACGATTTGAACGAAGAGACAACTTTGCAACAGTCACTCCTCTCCAGCCCAGTCCTCTGTTCTTAACGCTACCTCGCTATCGCGGGAAATAGCGAATAGTATGAAAAAAAAAAAAAAAAATCATTATTATCATTAATCATATCAGTAATGTTAGTAGGAATATCATCACTACTACACATACCTGTTAACATGTCATTCCTGCACGCAGAACATCTGTCCCTCCATACAAGTGCGGTGGTCTTAGCCAGGTGTTGGTGATGATGTGTGAGCGCATTTGTTTCAGCTTCTTGTGTCCTCGCAGCTGCAGTCAGCAAGGGTGTTCCTGCTCAAGCTTCAGGTGTAGTCGTGTTCCTGGTGCTGACGCCGGCACCTAATAGGCCAATGCATCGTGGACAATATCCTGGCCTCCCTGGAGCTGCATGTTCAACAGCACTGGCGTTGCTGATGTCTGCAACATGCTGAGCACGACGGTACGACCCTTGGGCGCCGTCGCGTCGTGCTCAAGGGTCGTACTGTTGTGCTCCAGGGTCGTACCGTTGTGCACAAGGATTTCAGAACTACAGATGTTTTATCTCTGTACCTGTAAGTAGAGAAACAAAACTTCAGACTCTCAGACAATACTTATTCGTGATCGTATAACGAAAACGTGCAAAAGAACTTGTGAATTATTTACACACGTCATTGAACATTATTGTCATATACTATGATGCTGTACCAAGAGCCAATGTTGGGCCTTACACTGAAATATTACTAATGATATTACTAAACGTGATCTATTTCATGTCTTTAGCCATTCCCTGCAACTTCTCTGTCTTCATTCTGATGCTGTCTTTGTTGACTTCGTCTAGATCTTCTCTATTAGCTCTTTATGCTTCTTCAGACGTGGTGACTAACCCTGGAAAGCATGTTATAGTTTGGCCGTATGATGGATGTGAACGGCCACCTTAAAGAATTTTTCTTTATCCATTGACTTGACCAGTATACTAACATATACCAGCTGACACCATCTTCTCTGCTATTCTCCTAATGTGGGACTCTACTGACAGTTGTGTGTGTGTGTGTGTGTTACAGGAAGAGAGCTTAACACTCGTTGTGCCCCGACCTTTAACTTCGTATATATATGCTCCATGTCTTTACTTTCATGCGTACACAAACACACACACACACACACACACACACACACACACACACACACACACATTCCCTAGGCGCGCGCGCGTGTGCGTGTGTGCGTGTCTGTGTGTGTGTGTGTGTGTAGAAGAAATTTAAAATCCAGGACGCATCACATGGAAGCACAGCTGGAAAATGATCATATTTGGAATGTCAAGGAGTCTGCTCATCCGCCTTGGGAGATGAGGGAGTGGAGATGGTGCCCCCTGCCCGTGACCCACCCGTGACCCACCCGTAGGCCAGCCTCACCTCTGATGTTAATAGCAGTGCGACCCGCCGTACGGGCGATGGGAAGGAAGAGGAGGAGGAGGAGGTTAATGTGCCAGATTCACCGCCACATCCCGCTGACTTGATTACGATTTCCTGAACATAGTAAGGGTTGGTGGGTGGGGGAAAACATGGAGGAGTGGTGTGTGGGGAGGGACAAAGAGGGGAAGGGCAGGAGTGTGTGGCAGATGGTTGGGGGGAGTGGTGAGAGAGACATGGCAGATGGTGGAATTGAGGGAAAAGTAGATGAAAACTACCAGGGGAGAGGACAAGAGAGCAAGGCAGACGAAAACACACAAGTGTAATTACCTTCTTACCTCTTTTCCATGTCCCTTCCTTCATCTTTCTCCCGTCCTCCTCCCTTTCTATCGTGTCTTCCACTCCCTCCCTCCCTCCTTCCTTCCCAGTATCAACCCACCACGGGTCCAGGCAAGCAAACCTGTGAGCCACCCACCCACCAACAGACACGTGGCGCGAAGGATCGCAATGTTAGTATCTGGCAGGAAGACCAGAACTGCGACTACACACGTACGACAAGACCCTTCCAGACCCTTCCAGCCGGCCGGCCTCGCCTGGAACACCACTCACATATTCCCTGTGTCGACCCTGCATTAGCTTTTTACTGGCCGGCGTCAAACACAGCTTGGCTCGGGCTGGCGTGGTGATGGCGCTTTCTGGCGTGACTTCTGGCGTGTTTTATTACTTTATTCATACATAGTGTTTACGTATGATGGTATGCTCTTGGTTCATTATGTATATATATATATATATATATATATATATATATATATATATATATATATATATATATATATATATATATATATATATATATATATATATATATATATATATATATATATATATGATGTGGATGTCACTGTTAATGGCCTGTACACACACACACACACACACACACACACACACACATACAACATGGAATGCTGGTCCGTGGTGCTATATGGGAAGCGACCTCATTACAGTTGTCAAAACTTTACTTAACATTTGTCTACTTATCAGTCTAATGAGAACTCAAATCCCAACGAGTCATACATACAAATATCTTTTTTCATTATGATAACAAATGTACTCAAACTGCCTCTCTATTCCTTATAAATACAAAAGAACATAAAACAATACGAGTTTGTGTGTTTGTGTGAGAATGCAGATTTCATATATATATATGTACGAATACAGTATGCATCACCAACAGACTCACTCACTAAACGAATCCGTTCAGACGACCTGTCGTAGGAAATCTAGTGTATGCAAAATACCTGACACGCTTAAGTACGATGGTGATTGATTGTGTAGCGTCATATTGATCGGTGTCACGCCACACCCACTCCTCCTCCCCTTCCCTCCACCTCCCTTTTCCTCCTCCTCTTCCTCATACAGTCAAAAGCCTAAGTAGAAGTTAATGGTCGTAGAAGCATATGGAGAAGAAAAAACCAGTTGGTCTATGTGTTTCCTAGACTCAAAATGGAGCGTCCCTCGCAAAACAAAAACCAAAAAATCAATTATCATTATCATTAGTGTTATTATTATCATTATTATTATTATCATAATTATCATCATTATTATCCTTTGTATAATTATAATGATAATTATAGTAATAAGTGTGTTATGTTATTATTATTACTATTATTATTATTATTATTACTTGAATGGATTCATATGTCTAAAATGAAGACAAAGAATTTCTGTGACCACCAGGGTGCAGTGGACACACTAGGTGTACATAACATACAGGCGTGACACTACTTGCTCTGACCATTCCTCCAGCAGGACCTCCCTCCTCAAGAGCCCCACACCTCACAACCCCCGTCACATGATCACATCTGCTCTTAGTCATGCGTAGTCAACCGACCAACATGAAGCTATAGCCCCATCAGACCTTCCTATGTTTAAGATCCTCCCCGGCTGCTGCTTTCTAAAATATGGCAATGAATGCTTATGAATGTGTTCCACAATGCGTGTTTCTTCGGTGACGGTGTGTTTGGATATCCCAGGATGGGTTGTGAGGCCTCTACAGAGAGCAGTGTTACTATGGCTGCGTCGATACTGGATTAGAATACTGAATTCGATGGTCAAAGTTCAGGCTATTTAATTTCCCCCGCTGGCATTTTCAGTCCCTCTCATACCATTTTTCAAACCCACTGATACCAATTTTCAGACACGTATTTTTTTCCCCTGGGGCTATAAACTTCTAGGACGTATAAACATTATCATCAGCTCTAATGGTGAGATGTATTTGCGGGAGAGAGAGAGAGAGAGAGAGAGAGAGAGAGAGAGAGAGAGATGGTAATACAAACAGCAAGGGAGAAAGACACTGGCTTCTGGTAATGAATTCTTCCTTCCATTACATGATACTGAAGGTCACAAGATCCTCCATGTTTCGAACCAATGATCCAAGCCTTATGGTCGAATTTCATTGAGACGAAAGGACAGTCTCTACACCTAGTCTTCAGACTTGCGTTGTTCTAGTTTCTAGAGATTCGTGCGAACTCTACGTAATAATAATGAAGGCTACTTGGTCCATCTCCCTGTGACAGTTTGTATAGAAGACTTGACTCTTTTACGACAACGATACGACCCTTGAGCACGACGGTACAACGCTGAAGCATGACAGTACGACCCTTGAGCACGACGGTACAACGCTGAAGCATGGCAGTACGACCCTTGAGCACGACGGTACAACGCTGAAGCATGACAGTACGACCCATGAGTACGACTGCACGACACGAGCACGACAATAAGAATCTTCGGGATGGTAGTCTGGCCTCTGACCTGACCAGTAAAAGTCAAAGGTCACGCCGTCAAGCACAAGGGTCGTACCGTCGTGCTCAAGTATCGTACTGACGTGCTCAAGTGTCGTACCGTCGTGTTCAAAAGGTAAATGCCAATGTTCGCGACTATGAAATATCTTGTATTCTATGATTATAGCGCAATTTGATATCATATTATTATCACTCTTAAGGTGTTATCATCGAATTATCTCATTAACATCACGGTGATTTCACACACACACACACACACACACACACACACACACACACAGAAACTCCTATGAACTAAAAATATTTAAAATCACCCTCTACTGTGAACTGTTTCCCTTGGGAACTCCAGCAACACTATAGACATCTCCATACCCTTGCAGGTGGTAAGGAGGGAGTGTTGTGGTGGTATGGGATGGGATGGGTGTGTGGCAGTGGGATGGAGGAGGGTGGTGGGGAGGGGGGAGAGAGAGAGAGAATCCAGGAATTTGACACCCATTCTCGATCCAACTACAGAGTCCAATTGTTGACTAGGAAAACGTAATGGCGTTCAGAGTCACCAATCACGGGCGCCGTCGACCGTGAAACTGGTGAAAGGTTGATCTCTGGATCCGGGAGCGAGCTCCGGCGGATTAGTGATGGGATCCGAGAGGAACGGTAGTTCTGGAGGAAGGTGCTGCAAGGTGAGAAAGAGACGAGGAGTCAAAAAAAAATAAGACAAAAAGGTTAGAGAGAAATGTAGAATACACAGAAATAGAGGGAGCAATAAATGAGGGGGTGTGAATGACACACAAGAGGAGGAGCAACACCACCAGCTGAGAGGCGGGTTGACACCCAGCTCCCTCAGCAGCAGGGAGGCTGGTTGGCACCCAGCACACCCCCAGCAGGGTGGCAGGGAGGCTGGTTGGCCTGGAGTTTATGCACATCCAACGTGACAAGACACTTAGAGGCACGCAGTATATATCAGGCTGTCATGGGTGCAGGAGCTGGGTAAAGTGCTTACCATACCATTACATATCAAACCTTTTTACCTCCTGAAGTGGTTCCGCAGGGACATTAATGGAACCCTATTTTTCTTCATCCATTTTTTTTTTTTTTTTCATTTCTACCCAACCCATTACTTTTACTGGGTCTCGTAAGTGAAAAGATGTCAGGAAAGTGCTAAGATGTCAGGACTTTGTTATACAGAGAGGTAAAATAACGATACTGTAGATGTGTTTATTGATTTATCCCAAGGACTGTGTGGAATGGTGAAGTGTACTAGCCAAATATTCTTCAATCACGAGACCGGTATTTTCTTGAAGAATATCGTACCGATTACACTTGCCTCAACGTTAAAAGGACCTCTCACTATACACACACACACACACACACACACACACACACACATATATATATATATATATATTTTTTTTTTTTTTTTTTTTTTTTTTTTTTTTTTTTTTTATACTTTGTCGCTGTCTCCCGCGTTTGCGAGGTAGCGCAAGGAAACAGACGAAAGAAATGGCCCAACCCCCCCCATACACATGTACATACACACGTCCACACACGCAAATATACATACCTACACAGCTTTCCATGGTTTACCCCGGACGCTTCACATGCCTTGATTCAATCCACTGACAGCACGTCAACCCCTGTATACCACATCGCTCCAATTCACTCTATTCCTTGCCCTCCTTTCACCCTCCTGCATGTTCAGGCCCCGATCACACAAAATCCTTTTCACTCCATCTTTCCACCTCCAATTTGGTCTCCCTCTTCTCCTCGTTCCCTCCACCTCCGACACATATATCCTCTTGGTCAATCTTTCCTCACTCATTCTCTCCATGTGCCCAAACCATTTCAAAACACCCTCTTCTGCTCTCTCAACCACGCTCTTTTTATTTCCACACATCTCTCTTACCCTTACGTTACTTACTCGATCAAACCACCTCACACCACACATTGTCCTCAAACATCTCATTTCCAGCACATCCAACCTCCTGCGCACAACTCTATCCATAGCCCACGCCTCGCAACCATACAACATTGTTGGAACTACTATTCCTTCAAACATACCCATTTTTGCTTTCCGGGATAATGTTCTCGACTTCCACACATTTTTCAAGGCTCCCAAAATTTTTGCCCCCTCCCCCACCCTATGATCCACTTCCGCTTCCATGGTTCCATCCGCTGACAGATCCACTCCCAGATATCTAAAACACTTCACTTCCTCCAGTTTTTCACCATTCAAACTCACCTCCCAATTGACTTGACCCTCAACCCTACTGTACCTAATAACCTTGCTCTTATTCACATTTACTCTTAACTTTCTTCTTCCACACACTTTACCAAACTCCGTCACCAGCTTCTGCAGTTTCTCACATGAATCCGCCACCAGCGCTGTATCATCAGCGAACAACAACTGACTCACTTCCCAAGCTCTCTCATCCCCAACAGACTTCATACTTGCCCCTCTTTCCAAAACTCTTGCATTTACCTCCCTAACAACCCCATCCATAAACAAATTAAACAACCATGGAGACATCACACACCCCTGCCGCAAACCTACATTCACTGAGAACCAATCACTTTCCTCTCTTCCTACACGTACACATGCCTTACATCCTCGATAAAAACTTTTCACTGCTTCTAACAACTTGCCTCCCACACCATATATTCTTAATACCTTCCACAGAGCATCTCTATCAACTCTATCATATGCCTTCTCCAGATCCATAAATGCTACATACAAATCCATTTGCTTTTCTAAGTATTTCTCACATACATTCTTCAAAGCAAACACCTGATCCACACATCCTCTACCACTTCTGAAACCACACTGCTCTTCCCCAATCTGATGCTCTGTACATGCCTTCACCCTCTCAATCAATACCCTCCCATATAATTTACCAGGAATACTCAACAAACTTATACCTCTGTAATTTGAGCACTCACTCTTATCCCCTTTGCCTTTGTACAATGGCACTATGCACGCATTCCGCCAATCCTCAGGCACCTCACCATGAGTCATACATACATTAAATAACCTTACCAACCAGTCAACAATACAGTCACCCCCTTTTTTAATAAATTCCACTGCAATACCATCCAAACCTGCTGCCTTGCCGGCTTTCATCTTCCGCAAAGCTTTTACTACCTCTTCTCTGTTTACCAAATCATTTTCCCTAACCCTCTCACTTTGCACACCACCTCGACCCAAACACCCTATATCTGCCACTCTGTCATCAGACACATTCAACAAACCTTCAAAATACTCATTCCATCTCCTTCTCACATCACCACTACTTGTTATCACCTCCCCATTTACGCCCTTCACTGAAGTTCCCATTTGCTCCCTTGTCTTACGCACCCTATTTACCTCCTTCCAGAACATCTTTTTATTCTCCCTAAAATTTACTGATAGTCTCTCACCCCAACTCTCATTTGCCCTTTTTTTCACCTCTTGCACCTTTCTCTTGACCTCCTGTCTCTTTCTTTTATACTTCTCCCACTCAGTTGCATTTTTCCCTGCAAAAATCGTCCAAATGCCTCTCTCTTCTCTTTCACTAATACTCTTACTTCTTCATCCCACCACTCACTACCCTTTCTAAACAGCCCACCTCCCACTCTTCTCATGCCACAAGCATCTTTTGCGCAATCCATCACTGATTCCCTAAATACATCCCATTCCTCCCCCACTCCCCTTACTTCCATTGTTCTCACCTTTTTCCATTCTGTACACAGTCTCTCCTGATACTTCTTCACACAGGTCTCCTTCCCAAGCTCACTTACTCTCACCACCTTCTTCACCCCAACATTCACTCTTCTTTTCTGAAAGCCCATACTAATCTTCACCTTAGCCTCCACAAGATAATGATCAGACATCCCTCCAGTTGCACCTCTCAGCACATTGACATCCAAAAGTCTCTCTTTCGCACGCCTGTCAATTAACACGTAATCCAATAACGCTCTCTGGCCATCTCTCCTACTTACATAAGTATACTTATGTATATCTCGCTTTTTAAACCAGGTATTCCCAATCATCAGTCCTTTTTCAGCACATAAATCTACAAGCTCTTCACCATTTCCATTTACAACACTGAACACCCCATGCATACCAATTATTCCCTCAACTGCCACATTACTCACCTTTGCATTCAAATCACCCATCACTATAACCCGGTCTCGTGCATCAAAACCGCTAACACACTCATTTAGCTGCTCCCAAAACACTTGCCTCTCATGATCTTTCTTCTCATGCCCAGGTGCATATGCACCAATAATCACCCACCTCTCTCCATCAACTTTCAATTTTACCCATATTAATCGAGAATTTACTTTCTTACATTCTATCACATACTCCCACATCTCCTGTTTCAGGAGTATTGCTACTCCTTCCCTTGCTCTTGTCCTCTCACTAACCCCTGACTTCACTCCCCAGACATTTCCAAACCACTCTTCCCCTTTACCCTTGAGCTTCGTTTCACTCAGAGCCAAAACATCCAGGTTCCTTTCCTCAAACATACTACCTATCTCTCCTTTTTTCACATCTTGGTTACATCCACACACATTTAGGCACCCCACTCTGAGCCTTCGAGGAGTATGAGCACTCCCCGCGTGACTCCTTCTTCTGTTTCCCATTTTAGAAAGTTAATACAAGGAGGGGAGGATTTCCGGCCCCCCGCTCCCGTCCCCTCTAGTCGCTTTCTACGACACGCGAGGAATACGTGGGAAGTATTCTTTCACCCCTATCCCCAGGGATAATATACATATATATATACACACACACACACACACACACACACACGCACACACACACACACACACACACACACACATACATATATATACATATGAAAAATGTAAGAAACAATTTAGAAAACAAACTTTTAGCTTGAAATGAATGAAAAAAATGAACGTCACATAATGGTTCAACCTCTGGCTATGGAAAAGGAAATGTACAATTTATTCACACAAACGTCAATAGCAGTTCTCATCAATTTCACCACTGAATCAATAAGCTTCAATGTCTAAGCTACATTTTTCTCCAACTTCACTATTTTCTTGTCAAAACACCAAGTATGAAAACTATCACTCCAGTAACACAACTATAAACATTTACTTCCCCTATATATATATATATATATATATATATACATCCTTCCCTATCTATATCCCCCTCTGTCTGCTCCTCTTACGTTCTGATCACTATTACTTTAGCTGAAGTTGTCAGTCTAATAGCCATTTTCTACCGTCAGTGGTTGCGTCCGTGAAGTTAACTAACATGTTTGATTATCAGTGGCTGAGGATGTCAAACACAGCCGACGTTGTTACTATCAGTGGCTGAGCTTGTCAAGGTTGTCAACTCCCCAGTGTCACCTGGTGAAGGAAGGGGAAACGCGCATCATGTACCTTGGAACGGAATCGAACCGGGGTTCAGTTGTTTTTTTGATCCCAGAGGCCAAAGAGGACGCAGATATCCCCCCCTTGTACAATCGGCAGACACTCACCCACCCACTCCAGTCTCCTATCAGCCTTTACTTCTACTCCATTCTCACAATTTCTTTGAAGAGAGAAGGAAGTGGGTGTGAATAAGTGGGGAAAGATTTCGCCAAGAAGATATAAGAAAGTAGAGGAAGCTTTTTTTTTTTCACATACGAAGAGAAGTGTTTTGGGGTTAACACAAATACAGCGGTACGATCCTCGAACACGACAGTATGATCCTCGAGCACGACGGTACAATCCTTGAGCACGAAGGTACGACCCTTGAGACCCTTAGGTATAATAACCTAACCCCTAAGGGTTCAGGTAAATGGCCTGGTTACCATACCCAAGGATTGTACCGTCACGTTGAAGGATCGTACCGTTGAGCTCAGGGAGTTAAGGGCAAGGGTGGAATTCGAACCCTGGGTAGGGCGAAGTGGCTAGACGCCCTACCCAGGAAGCTCTACTGACCATCCAGCTTCCGTTATGACCTTGTACGAGACACAGTCATCCTATTTCCATCTTCATCAACCACTCACTCACTAGGATAAATAGTCTCCCTATTCAGCCTTGCCTTTCCCGTCTTCATCACCCAATTGATCCCCAATCATCTTCCAATTTTTTGCAATCGTTCAACTCTACGTGTACGAACCATGTACTTCATCACCCAATCACCTTTCGCAAACTACTCGCGTTCACCAAGCTCCGCCTGTATAAGTATAATCAACCAATCAGCCGCCGTGAAAAACGCCACTGACAGCGAAGTCCCGCCCTTATCGGATTTATCAACCAATCATGTAGGGGCATAGATATTTTGACCGAATGCCAAATTTTCACAAAGTTTCATCAACCATAGAAGGAATTTTTAAGGAATATAATTCAATATGGCCACTAAAGGAACGTCTCCTCTCCTTACCTTCACCAAACAAGCAGCGTTTACGAAGATCAACCACCTCTATCGGGGGAAACAAACACCAACAGCGGCAAACAAGAACCCACGCCCCAAACAACAAGCAACCCAAGGGAAACCGGGCCAGGGAGGAGATATGGGTGTAAACCAAATTCTTAAACGACTCTGGGCTAATGGAAAAACAACACATTGATTGTCGATTTAGCTTTAATGGATTTGTTGATATCGCTTCCCAGGCTGAAGGATAGAAGGGAATAACACGTCTACACTCTCTCTTTATGAACCCAAAGATCCACTCGCGCTCCTGGGAAAATTGAGGTCGCCTCCTTAGTTTAAACCAAGAGAATATTATCGAGTTATGGCGATACAGATCATCCATACAGGGTTAACTACTCAATTTGATCCCCAAGAGCAAAATTTCGATAATGCTCGGGGATAAAACAATAAAATTATATAACAACTAGACCAAAGTGATAGACAGATGTACTGAAATTACTTAATGAATATTAAACCAAGAGAAAATTAGACTAACTCCTCTGGAAGATGACACTAACTTTCCGTCATTACTTTGAGCATTATAAAGGCGAATGATATGGCTTAACAGGGTTAGAATCCCATCGCACTGTTCCTATCACCTCTTGTTTCCATCTGTGTATCTTCATAAAAGAAGGATCTGTCTTTGCATTTACAGATGAGTGTAAATTGTAAACACTTTCCTTACCAAATAGAGAAAAGTAAATTCATTTCACAATTCAGGTCGATCTCCGTCCATAATCATCTACAAAACCTAAAGAACAAAAAAGACAACAATATAGCACACATATTACAGTGAATGTTAAGGTCATAAAAGTAATACTGCTCAACACCCTAACGAAGTAATGGAATCACTTTGTAAACTATGGAAATACAGAATGATTACAGAGCCTATCCAGAAAATACAGAATAATTACAGATCCTATTCAAAACGCACAGAATGATTCCAGAAGCAGTTCAACAAATACAGAATGAATTACAGAATCTATTCAATAAGTAATGAATGATGACACATCCTATTCAATAAGTAAAGAATGATTACAAAACCAGTTCAAGAAATACAGAATGGTAACAGTTGAGACGACACGGGCAACTGAGGCCCTAATCAAGGCTATGTCATAAACTCTATATATGTATATATATATATATATATATATATATATATATATATATATATATATATATATATATATATATATATATATATATACACCCTAGCCTGAGCCAAATGCCCATTTTATCGACTAACCCCAAGAGATGGATGAACAGCTAGGTTGACTGTGGACCGACTACTGCAACCAGGACTCGAACCTATACGTTTGACCTTGGGGGGCCCGTGAATGCGTCACGGTCAGGATCGCTAAAACCGATACACCACGGTAGCCCAGCATATGTAATAGAACTAATATGTATCAGCATCCGATACGGAAGTACATAGTGGCTGTCATATGTAAGAGAACTAATATGTATTAGTATCACATAAGGAATTACATACTGGCTGCCACAAGAAAGTCCCTTAGTACTGCGATCCTACTGCTTTCATCACCTGACGCTCCACCCCTACCAACCCACTCTGATGGGAACAGAAGAGTAAATCTTCATTCAGATCTCTCTAAAGTCAAACACCGCAGGAAATAAACGTCAGCGTTACTGAACCCGGAGTCTTTTCTCCCTCGAAATGAAAGAACGAAGCAAATCCTTGAGAGAAACTTGAGGACCAGCAGCGGGGAAAGAATGGACCCGACGCCGGGGCCCCCTTCGAACCACACAATATAACCTCATCCACCGGTACAAGCGCCAATATTCTCTTCCATCAAGATATGCCCAAACACACCCGGCTAGATATTCGGCCAGATACACCGAATATTGCTGTCCGGCTCGCTATTTATATTCCTCTTCTTGCCCGGCGAGTCTGGCAAAGGTCTTCATCAGATCCACCAGGGGATTGGAGAAGATTTCTTGGCGTTCCTTTGTGGCAAGTCGCGCGCGAATGTGAACCAGGGCGAGGGGTGTATGGGGAGTGGGGCGAGGGGTGTATGGGGAGTGGGGCGAGGGGTGTCTGAGGTGTAGGACGACGGGTGCACGGGGAGTAGGGCGAGGAGTGTCTGGGGTGTAGAACGAGGGATGTCTGGGGAGTTGGGTGAGAGGTGTATGAGGAGTAAGGCGAGGAGTGCCTGGGGAGTAGGACAGGGGAGTGAGGTGTTGGGAGTAAAATGCGCTACGTAGGTATGTCGGGGGGAGTGGACGAGGAGGGGGTTCTTCGACAGGTGTATTGAGAGACAGGCGGCAGATATGAGACAGGTGTAGAACAAGACGGATGGCCGATATGAAGCAGGTGTCTAGAGAGACGAGTTGGCATCGGGCAGGTGTTTAGCGAGACGAGGTGGTACTGTGAAGGTGTGTAGTCAAAAGAGACGGTGGCAGTATTAGACAGGTGTGTAGGGAGAGACGGGTAGTGGTGGCATTCGACAGAAGTGTAGGAAGAGACGGTGTATTTGTGCATTAAGATCGGAAGTGGGTGCATAAGACATGTGTGTAAGAAGATTAGACAGTGACAGTAGTAGTCAGCTGTATGGGAGAAAGGGACAGTAGAAGCCAGATGTGCGGGTAAGGGGTGCAGCACTTAACAGATGTGTAAGGT
Source organism: Panulirus ornatus (assembly GCF_036320965.1). Classification (NCBI taxonomy): domain Eukaryota; kingdom Metazoa; phylum Arthropoda; class Malacostraca; order Decapoda; family Palinuridae; genus Panulirus; species Panulirus ornatus. Next base: position 2,609,778 of record NC_092246.1, read on the forward strand.
AGAGAGGGTAGTGGACAGGTTTTTGGGATGGAAGCCAGAAATAAGCAACAGTGTCCTGGTTTATCGAGAAATGAGAAGTGGCATCTATAATAAATGAGAGCAAAGAGGTAGGATAGCCACGTGTATGCGACGTAGCATTAGCTGTAGCCAGCTGTTTAAGGCTTTGCAGGAGTAGCCAGGTGTATGGAGGATGAGACACAGCGAAGTTCAAATATACATCTAGCCAGTATGTGAGGGCACGAAGGGTAATACAAATTAGATGTGTTGTTAAATAAAGTCAGGTGGAGCCAGGGGTGTGGATGGAACGGAAGCAAGTCGAGCCAGATGTGTTCAGAATCACATATGACAAACCAGGTGTGGATTTAAGTAGGGAGATGGAAGGGGAAGGTATGTAGATGGAGCTACACAAGTGATACTGTAGCCAGATGTGTTGAGTAGCTTACTCGAGAGCAAGTATATGTGACCCCCTCCTCACCACTGAGAGAGAGAGAGAGAGAGAGAGAGAGAGAGAGAAGGAGATTTAGCTTTATGATTCCCCAGAAGGTCTTAGCGAGAGTCACAATGGTCGGCCATCAGGTAAGGAAGTTGTGCCATACACCACCCAACAGCACAAAGGAGACATAAAACCCATGTTGAAATCATGAGCGTATTAAGGAGCATGCGTCCATGACTGTGCATGGACGGTACTACTTCAACAACAGGAAGCCGTACACCGGAAGGGGGGGGTGGGGGGCAGAGTGCATGAGCGGCAATGTGGCCTCAGGATAGTGGATAGTGGATGGAAAATTTAGACTGTGGTAAACGGGGAGTCAAGCAACGCCCCAAATTATTTATAAAAGAGGAAGTATTTTAATGACCATCTGGGGGGAAGAGATATACGAGAGGAGATCTCGTTGTGTGGTGGTAAATACATCATGATTTACCATGAAACATAACTGGGGGACGAGAGAGAAGATGCTGAGGAGAAGGAGAAGAGGAAGAATGAGAAACAGAAGGAATAGACTGGATGATAACTGAGAATACAGAGGAGGAATGTGGAGAACAAGGAAGCAAAACAGAAGAAGAAAAAGAAGAAGTAGAAGAAGAAGAAGAAGAAGAAGAAGAAGAAGAAGAAGAAGAAGAAGAAGAAGAAAAGGAGGAAGAAGAAACGCAAAACAAGCAGGTGAGAAAGAGACTTTAAGTCAGAGAAAGGAAAAGATATCTTGTGAGAGGAAGGAAAAGACATCATACTTTCTTTCGCTGGAACGTAAAGCAAGAATAGCGAACCTAACACAGAGAATACAGAATGATTCCAGGAACGAGAAGAGAAGTAGTAAAGGGACTAACAACCAATGAAAAACAGAGGAAGAAACTGGCTCTTAAGAAGAGTAATTAGCAAATAATAAGTCACTTTGGAGAGTAAGTAATACGACGCCTAAAATCAACCTTATAATCTCTAACAATGTCTTTTGTTTGTCTAACAATGACTCCTCATCGTTTAGGAGAACTCCTGTTAGTCCAGCAGTGTCTCCTGTTCCTGCTAGTTCAACAATGACTCCCGTCAGAGAGACAGAGAGAGACGGTAAATTCCTCTACATCGTTTTGTCCGTCTGAGGGACAAGGGCTGGAAAAAAAAAAAAAGGATGCCGGAAATGCGAAGATGAAGCAACAGAGAATATTGCCAGGGTGTGTCAAGGGCGAGGGGAAGTGAGCGTAGAGAGAAGGAAGTCGGCCTCAAATATTGAAAGCCCCGTGGCCATTGTTGACAGATTAGCAGGTAAAAAGAATGTTTGTCCCTCTTATTCAAGACTGATGTGGTCTGCCATTACATCTGAGTCTTGCAAGGGACCCATTACTCCCCAATGAATCAGGGTCATTATCTATTTGCGTAAACCCTCAAGTCATTTATATTCTTCCTCAGTCGGTTTTGTTGTTGCTGAAGACACACAATGAATTACAGCTTTCCCGGTGAAGGTCTTCTGTTGTGGTGAATTAACAGGATAAACTAGGAATGTGTACCGCTCCAGGGCTCTGCCATGAAGCTCTTGAACACGAAACACGGTACGACCTTTGGGAAAGACATTTCGATCCTTGAACACGAAGGTACGACCTTTGGGAAAGACATTACGATCCTCGAACACGAAGGTACGACCTTTGGGAGAGACATTACGATCCTTGAAGACGAAGGTACGACCTTTGGGAAAGACATTACGATCCTTGAACACGAAGGTACGACCTTTGGGAAAGACATTATCATCCTTGAACACGACGGTATGACCTTAAAACAAGACGTTACGACCCTTGGCAAAGACGTTATGATCCTTGAACACGACGGCACTGCCCTGGAGAAAGACTTTACTACTTATGAGCACTAGGTAGGACCCTTGGATGTAACAGCGATGCCCCAAGGGTCGTGCCGTCATGCTCAAATGGATTGATAGTTTGTCTCCATCAATATACACAGAAAAGTAACATAGAAAAGTAACTCAACCCTATGAATGGATTGATAGTTTGTCTCCATCAATATACACAGAAAAGTAACATAGAAAAGTAACTCAACCCTACAGGAAGTTATCTCCCCTATCATTTATGGGGAGGTCATATGATGTGACTAGGATAGCCATAGGAATTTACTACCTGTCTGGCCATAGGACACTATTCTGGCCAAAGGTCACTACTGGTTTCGTCATAGGACACCACTACCAGTCAGGGCAGCAGTCACTACCAGTCTGGCCATAAGTAATCAAAAATATATGACCCTTGGATGTGTAGGAGAGGGGGAGCATGTGGGCGTGGTGCGGGCAGGGGTGTGAGCGTGGTGCAGGCAGGGTGTGGGCGTGGTGCAGGGAAGGTGTGGGAGTGGTGGAGACAGTGAGGACGTGCGGACGTGTGATCGAAGATGCGCGGAGCGACGTGCGACAGGCCGATGCGTCACCGCAGCAACAAATGGAGCGGATCACAGCCGACGGAGCACACACGCTCTACTCCCGGCGATTGGCTCCAGTGTAGGGGCAACCCCAAGGCAGGTGCGTCCGAACACAACACAACCTCCATCTTAAACCTCACAGCTCTGTAGAGCCAACCCCATACGCTGTAAAGCGATAAAACCTCCATCTAAAACCTCACTGGTCTGCCAGAAGACCCCCTTACCTTAAAACCTCACTGGTTTTCCCCCACAAAATCTAGGTGTCAGTTTCGCCAAACCTTACTGGTCTGCTGCCAAACCTCACACATTAAAACATAGAACCTCATAAAGATTGCCTAAAACCTCATATGCTGGACCTGCAACCTAACACCCTATGCCGTAAAACCATTCATGATGTACCCTAAAAAAAAAGCCTTGCATCGCTTTACCGTGAAGCTAGAGAGAGAGAGAGAGAGAGAGAGAGAGAGAGAGAGAGAGAGAGAGAGAGAGAGAGAGAGAGAGAGAGAGAGATTCTCGTTGATCAACATGAGCAAACACCTTGCAAGGTAAAGGATTGCCCTCCCATACATTCCTATCTATCCCGTTAATAATTCTCCACATTATCTACAGAGCCAATGCAATTTCTACCAATTTTCACCAGACCGAAGCCAATTTTAACAAAATCAGTAAACAAAGTCAAATTATCGGTAGATTTCAATGTTTTTCGTATAGATAATATACGTTGATGTGTGTTGAAAGTTTCACACAGGTGCCATAAATACCTACAACAGCAAACTATTCACAAGTATTTGAGATTATATAAATACTGATCAGAATCCTGGGTAAAGAAAAGAATAATAGTGGATCGTGGGATTTTGAATACCTTGTGTCAATTAAATTTCAATATTTTTTGGTCGTCCATGTTCAAGGCATGCTTAAACACGGACCACATTTGGACATGAGAAATTCTAAGGGGGGAGGAGGAGGAAGAGAGGGTGTATCAGTTCTCCCTTTCAATGCATAACTAACGAGGTAGATTGATGAATGAAAAATAAGAACATTCTTCATGCTGCATACAGTTAGACTATTTGTGACAATATACTTAAAAATGCAGCCGGAAACCAAAGTAAAAATAACAATATATATATATATATATATATATATATATATATATATATATCAGTAGGAATGCGGTCCCGTCACAAAGACGTTGACATTCCCCTGCTACTGAAAGTAGCGCACCCTTGGGGATGCAGGAAGCTCTGAAAAGAGGTAACACCAGGACTCTTGGAAAGGGGTCCTGGGGCAATCACACACACACAGACACACACACACACACACACACACACACACACGTATGTGTGTGTGTGTGTGTGTGTGTGTCGGGTGGCCTTGGACCAATCAGAAGTCGTCTTAGGATCTCCTAGACCAACTACGAGGGGCTGGAATTGGGTCCCTTAAGTGTATTAGAGTATTCGAGTAGGAGACCCAATTTCGTGCCAGTTTTTCCCCTGTCGATTGATCACAGTTGTGGCCTCTGTTTATCCTCGGGCCTACCGGGGACGGACGTCGGGCACCCCTCCTTAGGTCTCCTTCGGGAGGCTCAGGTAGTATGGCTCTCAGCTCCCACGGGAGGCTACTGGTAGACGGCAGAGGAGGAGGAGGGGAAGTAAGAGGAGGAGGAGGAAGAAGAAGATTGGAGGAGGAGGAGAGGAAGGAAGAGAAGCAGGACGATGAAGAAGAGAATAAGAAGAATAAGAACAAGAAGACTAAGAGGGCGAAAAAGATGATGATGAAGACTAGGAGGACGAAGAAGAAAAAGAAGAAGAAGAAAAAGAAGAAGAAGAGCAGAAAGGACAGAGGACTAAGGATAAACATGATAAGTATGAAATGATGATAAAGGAATCCATGAACCTTAAGGATGGATCTCAGATAAATGAATAAATAGATAAGAATAACGAGCCGAAAAAAACAGAGAATATATAGAAAACATTAAAGTAAATGAAACTAAGAACTTCATGGAAAATGTACGCAAGAGTTACCTCCCTGCGAAGTGTTCTGGGTTCTTTATCATCCAGGGAAGGAAGAACAACTGTGACTGCTTGAAAACATTGATAACACTTATCCACAAAACAGGTTAGGTTAGGTTACGTTACAGTGTTACATCAGGTTAGGTTAGGTTACGTTACAGTGTTACATCAGGTTAGGTTAGGTTACGTTACAGTGTTACATCAGGTTAGGTTACGTTACGTTACGTTAGACTGTTGGGTTAGGCTATGGTTCAGCTGGACCAACATATTGTCTAAACTCTAATTTTTTGTTCCGGTTTGTTGATCTCGTCTCTAGGGATGTGGTTCCGTGAGATCTCGCTCGGCCTCTGTCATGCTATCTAATATCAAGAATTTTGTTTGTCAGTTCCGGCAGCACATCCTGGCGTTGATTTCCACGGCAACACACGCACATTTCCGATTCCCCTTACCGTACGTGCACTAACAAGTTTCGTGCTAACAAATGACTACGAAAACCTCTCGAAAGCACGAGGTACATATAATGTATTTTGACTTGTGGATAATCTAAGAATCTTGTTTTACTCAAAAGGCTTACGTAAATATATAATTTCTCATCCCGTATGAGTGCATTACATAAAAAAATGATACATTCAAAGAGGCGAAGAATCTTCTCTTTTCGTCTGGTCGAGTTAGTGATTCTATAAAACAGAGCACTGGATGCTCCCCAACCTAATCTAACCTAACTTAACCTAACCTAATGTAAGGGTTTTTTTTTCCTTTCCTAACCCAGTCTAACCTCACTTAACCCAGTGGCTTTCTTCAGCGTCTCTCAAGAGGTTTCAGGAGGAGAGGCTTGAGTCTGCTCGGTCCTCTGATCCTAAGTCAGCCTTTTTAAGTCAATACACGACGGCTCCCAGGTCCTGCCACATGTTCGAAATGCACTCAGCTGCCAGGCATATGGATGAGGCTTTCGCAGCATATGCGTAGCTCTTTTTCGGCCACAGGTGACGCATGCCACAACTTGGGTCGAAATCAGATGAAGGGGGAATTTGAAAGTAAACCGACAAATGAGCAATTAACGAGGCGACATCTGAGTGTAAGAGTGACCCCTCTGTGTTCTCTTGCCTTCAAAAGAGATCACAAAGCAGGACACTGGTAGTAAAATAAAAAGCTTTTGTCATTTTTCTTCAAGTTATGCAGAACAACACACAAATACACACAATGTCTACATATCCAAATACCTGCACAGACCGCTTGCTTACCTTGAATATAAATACAGTGAACCCAAGAACTCACATTAAGAACATCGATCTACCAACGACACATCGATGAGAACTCATGCCGCAGAACAATTATCTAAGAAAACTTCATCTACCCAGAAACACAATGATCATTTTCCTGATGGATACCCTTGATGATACACTCATCTACCTGACTTCAAAGACTAGTAAGACTCATCCACCTGAGAGGCCCATACACTAGAGCAGTTCCTATTCTAAGAATGTTTATAAAGACACACACCTGAGCCTCCCTTCCGCCTCGGTGTCCATGTTTGGGTCGCTGCAACGCGCTGGAAAAACGTCAGTCCACAATCTACCCGAAACCACTCAGAGAAACGTTCATTTACTTCATCATATCGTAAACACTTCAGAACGTTTATCACGCTAAGACCACGACAAAGAACGAGGAACGCCCAGCCTTCCCCCACCCCACCCAGGAAGACGCGTATTTAGATCGATTCTTTGCCAAAGGACGCGCACTTAGAACACTCAAAGAACACAAAGGAGAGCGTCGCCAGCAATAATCTACGGCTAAGGCTTTACGGTCAACAGACGAGGAACGACGGCAGTGGAGAGTCGAGAGGAGGAACAGAAGCAGGAGGAAGACAGAGGCTAGAAGTGGAGAAGAGGAGGAGGAGGATAGAGGAAGGAAGAAGGAAAGGGAGAGGAGGTAAGGAAGGGGGGAATGTAGGAGGAGGAGGTGTGAGTGAGAAGAGAAATGAAATTCAAAAGCGAGAGAGAGAAGGAGGACTGAATGAAGGAGTGGGATGAGTAAGCTTGGGGAGAAAGAGGGGCAGTACCTACCCCTCACCACTCACCCTTGATCCATCACCCCTCATCCCTCACCCATCAACCCTTATCCCTCACCCCTCACCCATCACCCCCTCATCCCTCACAAATACATCAAGACGGAGGTAATTCCTCATATAATCATACCTGGCCCAGGTCTCCACAACTACTAGAGCCAAGACTGCTCAACTCGAGGATCTCTCTCTCTCTCTCTCTCTCTCTCTCTCTCTCTCTCTCTCTCTCTCTCTCTCTCTCCCGACGATGAGGTCATCGCCAGCCTGACGATTAAATGACCTCCAGCGACAACAGCGACATCAACAACAGAGGACATTAGCGGGATGAGGCGCCTTGGAAGGGGGAGAGGGTGGGGCGGAGGGGAGGAGGAGAGTGTTGGGGAGGGGATGAGGGGAGAGACAGGGGAGGAGACGGGGGCGGTGGGAGGGTCTTTAGCTACGGGCTCCCTCCTCAAGGATCCGGGGAGTTAAACCTTTAATTGTCGAGGATGGAAATTGTTGGCCTAATTCCTGGTAAAGACGGGAATTATGCCCAGAAGATTGAACAGAATCCTTAATCTTGCATATATTAGCCTAATGACAACGCTTCTTTAAATGCCTCTCCTTTTTTTGTTGGAGGAGGCGTTTTATCTATTGTAGATTATCCGGACTTTCTATTAAGAGGCACGATTTTCCAAACGATTAAGTAAACACAGTGACATAATCTTCATTTGAGGAGAGACAGTTTGTTGTCCCCTTTGATATGCAGTGTGTGTGTGTGTGTGTGTGTGTGTGTGTGTGTGTGTGTGTGTGTGCGTGCGCGTGTGAGTGTGTGCGTCTGTGCGTTTGTGTATGTGTGTGTTTACGAATCTATAGTAATCTACTTTTACAGTAGGAGAAAGAGGGCGTTCTACACTCGTCCCCCCCCCCCCCCACACACAAACACACACATACACAGACACACACTAAAACTCTTCGTCCTACAACCGACAACTTTTCTTTGATGTCCGCATTCACAATTTCATCACTCAGTTTATTTCATACAACTTGTGCTCTTGCACAACTGACGTACTCCTGTACATCTTTTCTACTAAATTTCTCGCTTAATCTCAATGTTATGGCTTATGGTTGTTCAGTCTTTGCATTTTTCGTACAACCGTTCAATGTTGTCATCATTAAATTAGTTTCAATACTGAAAGGTTGTGATAAATTTACCTCGGTTACCCCCCCCCCTCTCTCTCTCTCTCTCTCTCTCTCTCTCTCTCTCTCTCTCTCGGTGGGCAAATTTATGGCCCCCAACCTCCCACTATAACTCATCCCACTTAATCCTGGTAACGTCTTAGTTGCCCTCCTCTGGACCTTCTGTCACAAGTTTTCTGTGCTTCTTGAAGTGCGGTGACCAAACCTGAAATACGTAATCTACTTTCGGTCTGACGAACCATATGATCAGTTTGCTGAATGACTCCTTATCCGTGTAACTGAATGCATCTCCAACACTCGCCTGCAAGAGCAGCGTGTCAGCATCTACAATTCATCTCAAAATGGGAATCTTGCGAAGAGTCAGGCATGACAGCGACTGCTAAATACCTCTCACACACAAGATTCCTGCACCTTAATTCCCCGTGGATGATAATCATATAGAGGGTCTTTTTCACTTAATCATATCCTCCTAAGTTTGCATTCACTCGGGTCGAAATCCGTATCAACCATCCATCGGATGTGTGGAGATTGTCTAGGTTCCCTTGTAAGTTCAGGCAGTCTCCATCCCTCCCGTCATGCCTGAGCATCATACGCAAACATATTTACGTAGGGATCCAGTCCCTCCGGTAAGTCATTTCACATCGGTCAATAAGGACAAAGTCCAATGATCGGTCGAGACAAAAAAAAAACCAAAGAAAAATTATACTTTCCAAAACGTCCGAAGTTTCTTCACCTTCCTCGCTAAACCATTTATTATATCTAACATGCGGTCTGCTATGATGAGTGATTTTAGTCATTTTTTTTTCCAGTAAGGTCAGTTTTTTCTTTAATATCTCATAAGGTAAAACTTCTCCCCACCCAGGTTTCCCTACTGCCTTAAAAGCCTTCATCAGCTGGAGTGCTTTAGTTCCATGGGAAAAAAATATATAAAAAGATGCTGAAATACTGACTTCAGGAGGAAAGATTATGACTGAAATTACTCGAAAAAAGTAAAAAAAAAAAAAAAAAGTACAGGGGTGAAATGCTTCACAGAAAAAAATCTTAAAAGAATAAAAAAAAATTGTAAACACAGTTCCTCATACTCCGCGTTTTCTTTTTCCAATTTTTATTACGGGGAAACTTACGCAATGGGGAAGAAAGCATCTTTTTGTGCACAGGTTTGAAATTATTTTCCTTTTTTTTTCCTTTTTGATATAGAGGCAATTTGGTGTAGCCAGGAGGCCCCTGTCAACACTTTCAAATTTTCATCACAATATCCTGAACAACTTCTAAAGGTATTGCAAATAGTGTGCGTCATCGTTTCCGTTCGTATGTTTTTAGTTACATATATATGTACATATATATATATATATATATATATATATATATATATATACATATATATATATATATATATATATATATTTATATATATATATATATATATTTCTTTTTGAGAGAGAGAGAGATGGTGACCTGAACATATTCCTAAACACTTAAGAAATCTTATGATAGTTCAAGACGGATGACAGAAGACCTGATGGTCCGTGACAAGGGCACCTGCTGGTGGACAGTACAAGGAAAAGACGGATGACAGAAGACCTGATGGTCCGTGACAAGGGCACCTGCTGGTGGACAGTACAAGGAAAAGACGGATGACAGAAGACCTGATGGTCTGTGACAAAGGCATCTGCTGGTGGACAGTACAAGGAAAAGACGGATGACAGAAGACCTGATGGTCCGTGACAAGGGCACCTGCTGGTGGACAGTACAAGGAAAAGACGGATGACAGAAGACCTGATGGTCTGTGACAAAGGCATCTGCTGGTGGACAGTACAAGGAAAAGACGGATGACAGAAGACCTGATGGTCTGTGACAAAGGCATCTGCTGGTGGACAGTACAAGGAAAAGACGGATGACAGAAGACCTGATGGTCCGTGACAAGGGCACCTGCTGGTGGACAGTACAAGGAAAAGACGGATGACAGAAGACCTGATGGTCTGTGACAAAGGCATCTGCTGGTGGACAGTACAAGGAAAAGACGGATGACAGAAGACCTGATGGTCCGTGACAAGGGCACCTGCTGGTGGACAGTACAAGGAAAAGACGGATGACAGAAGACCTGATGGTCTGTGACAAAGGCATCTGCTGGTGGACAGTACAAGGAAAAGACGGATGACAGAAGACCTGATGGTCCGTGACAAGGGCACCTGCTGGTGGACAGTACAAGGAAAAGACGGATGACAGAAGACCTGATGGTCCGTGACAAGGGCACCTGCTGGTGGACAGTACAAGGAAAAGACGGATGACAGAAGACCTGATGGTCCGTGACAAGGGCACCTGCTGGTGGACAGTACAAGGAAAAGACGGATGACAGAAGACCTGATGGTCCGTGACAAGGGCACCTGCTGGTGGACAGTACAAGGAAAAGACGGATGACAGAAGACCTGATGGTCCGTGACAAGGGCACCTGCTGGTGGACAGTACAAGGAAAAGACGGATGACAGAAGACCTGATGGTCCGTGACAAGGGCACCTGCTGGTGGACAGTACAAGGAAAAGACGGATGACAGAAGACCTGATGGTTTATGATGAAGTTATCATCTGGAGAACTCCATGGGAAATCAGTGAAACAGAAGAACGATGGTCTAGGACGGGGCTATCTGCTGGAGGGTAGTACAAGGGAAAGACTAATGACAGAAGACCTGATGGTCCGTGACAAGGGCACCTGCTGGTGGACAGTACAAGGAAAAGACGGATGACAGAAGACCTGATGGTCCGTGACAAGGGCACCTGCTGGTGGACAGTACAAGGAAAAGACGGATGACAGAAGACCTGATGGTCCGTGACAAGGGCACCTGCTGGTGGACAGTACAAGGAAAAGACGGATGACAGAAGACCTGATGGTCCGTGACAAGGGCACCTGCTGGTGGACAGTACAAGGAAAAGACGGATGACAGAAGACCTGATGGTCTGTGACAAAGGCATCTGCTGGTGGACAGTACAAGGAAAAGACGGATGACAGAAGACCTGATGGTCCGTGACAAGGGCACCTGCTGGTGGACAGTACAAGGAAAAGACGGATGACAGAAGACCTGATGGTCTGTGACAAAGGCATCTGCTGGTGGACAGTACAAGGAAAAGACGGATGACAGAAGACCTGATGGTCCGTGACAAGGGCACCTGCTGGTGGACAGTACAAGGAAAAGACGGATGACAGAAGACCTGATGGTCCGTGACAAGGGCACCTGCTGGTGGACAGTACAAGGAAAAGACGGATGACAGAAGACCTGATGGTCTGTGACAAAGGCATCTGCTGGTGGACAGTACAAGGAAAAGACGGATGACAGAAGACCTGATGGTCTGTGACAAAGGCATCTGCTGGTGGACAGTACAAGGAAAAGACGGATGACAGAAGACCTGATGGTCCGTGACAAGGGCACCTGCTGGTGGACAGTACAAGGAAAAGACGGATGACAGAAGACCTGATGGTCTGTGACAAAGGCATCTGCTGGTGGACAGTACAAGGAAAAGACGGATGACAGAAGACCTGATGGTCTGTGACAAAGGCATCTGCTGGTGGACAGTACAAGGAAAAGACGGATGACAGAAGACCTGATGGTCCGTGACAAGGGCACCTGCTGGTGGACAGTACAAGGAAAAGACGGATGACAGAAGACCTGATGGTCCGTGACAAGGGCACCTGCTGGTGGACAGTACAAGGAAAAGACGGATGACAGAAGACCTGATGGTCCGTGACAAGGGCACCTGCTGGTGGACAGTACAAGGAAAAGACGGATGACAGAAGACCTGATGGTCTGTGACAAAGGCATCTGCTGGTGGACAGTACAAGGAAAAGACGGATGACAGAAGACCTGATGGTCTGTGACAAAGGCATCTGCTGGTGGACAGTACAAGGAAAAGACGGATGACAGAAGACCTGATGGTCCGTGACAAGGGCACCTGCTGGTGGACAGTACAAGGAAAAGACGGATGACAGAAGACCTGATGGTCCGTGACAAGGGCACCTGCTGGTGGACAGTACAAGGAAAAGACGGATGACAGAAGACCTGATGGTCCGTGACAAGGGCACCTGCTGGTGGACAGTACAAGGAAAAGACGGATGACAGAAGACCTGATGGTCCGTGACAAGGGCACCTGCTGGTGGACAGTACAAGGAAAAGACGGATGACAGAAGACCTGATGGTCCGTGACAAGGGCACCTGCTGGTGGACAGTACAAGGAAAAGACGGATGACAGAAGACCTGATGGTCTGTGACAAAGGCATCTGCTGGTGGACAGTACAAGGAAAAGACGGATGACAGAAGACCTGATGGTCTGTGACAAAGGCATCTGCTGGTGGACAGTACAAGGAAAAGACGGATGACAGAAGACCTGATGGTCCGTGACAAGGGCACCTGCTGGTGGACAGTACAAGGAAAAGACGGATGACAGAAGACCTGATGGTCCGTGACAAGGGCACCTGCTGGTGGACAGTACAAGGAAAAGACGGATGACAGAAGACCTGATGGTCCGTGACAAGGGCACCTGCTGGTGGACAGTACAAGGAAAAGACGGATGACAGAAGACCTGATGGTCCGTGACAAGGGCACCTGCTGGTGGACAGTACAAGGAAAAGACGGATGACAGAAGACCTGATGGTCCGTGACAAGGGCACCTGCTGGTGGACAGTACAAGGAAAAGACGGATGACAGAAGACCTGATGGTCCGTGACAAGGGCACCTGCTGGTGGACAGTACAAGGAAAAGACGGATGACAGAAGACCTGATGGTCCGTGACAAGGGCACCTGCTGGTGGACAGTACAAGGAAAAGACGGATGACAGAAGACCTGATGGTCTGTGACAAAGGCATCTGCTGGTGGACAGTACAAGGAAAAGACGGATGACAGAAGACCTGATGGTCCGTGACAAGGGCACCTGCTGGTGGACAGTACAAGGAAAAGACGGATGACAGAAGACCTGATGGTCCGTGACAAGGGCACCTGCTGGTGGACAGTACAAGGAAAAGACGGATGACAGAAGACCTGATGGTCTGTGACAAAGGCATCTGCTGGTGGACAGTACAAGGAAAAGACGGATGACAGAAGACCTGATGGTCCGTGACAAGGGCACCTGCTGGTGGACAGTACAAGGAAAAGACGGATGACAGAAGACCTGATGGTCCGTGACAAGGGCACCTGCTGGTGGACAGTACAAGGAAAAGACGGATGACAGAAGACCTGATGGTCCGTGACAAGGGCACCTGCTGGTGGACAGTACAAGGAAAAGACGGATGACAGAAGACCTGATGGTCCGTGACAAGGGCACCTGCTGGTGGACAGTACAAGGAAAAGACGGATGACAGAAGACCTGATGGTCCGTGACAAGGGCACCTGCTGGTGGACAGTACAAGGAAAAGACGGATGACAGAAGACCTGATGGTCCGTGACAAGGGCACCTGCTGGTGGACAGTACAAGGAAAAGACGGATGACAGAAGACCTGATGGTCCGTGACAAGGGCACCTGCTGGTGGACAGTACAAGGAAAAGACGGATGACAGAAGACCTGATGGTCCGTGACAAGGGCACCTGCTGGTGGACAGTACAAGGAAAAGACGGATGACAGAAGACCTGATGGTCCGTGACAAGGGCACCTGCTGGTGGACAGTACAAGGAAAAGACGGATGACAGAAGACCTGATGGTCCGTGACAAGGGCACCTGCTGGTGGACAGTACAAGGAAAAGACGGATGACAGAAGACCTGATGGTCCGTGACAAGGGCACCTGCTGGTGGACAGTACAAGGAAAAGACGGATGACAGAAGACCTGATGGTCTGTGACAAAGGCATCTGCTGGTGGACAGTACAAGGAAAAGACGGATGACAGAAGACCTGATGGTCCGTGACAAGGGCACCTGCTGGTGGACAGTACAAGGAAAAGACGGATGACAGAAGACCTGATGGTCCGTGACAAGGGCACCTGCTGGTGGACAGTACAAGGAAAAGACGGATGACAGAAGACCTGATGGTCCGTGACAAGGGCACCTGCTGGTGGACAGTACAAGGAAAAGACGGATGACAGAAGACCTGATGGTCCGTGACAAGGGCACCTGCTGGTGGACAGTACAAGGAAAAGACGGATGACAGAAGACCTGATGGTTTATGATGAAGTTATCATCTGGAGAACTCCATGGGAAATCAGTGAAACAGAAGAACGATGGTCTAGGACGGGGCTATCTGCTGGAGGTAGTACAAGGGAAAGACTAATGACAGAAGACCTGATGGTCTGTGACAAAGGCATCTGCTGGTGGACAGTACAAGGAAAAGACGGATGACAGAAGACCTGATGGTCCGTGACAAGGGCACCTGCTGGTGGACAGTACAAGGAAAAGACGGATGACAGAAGACCTGATGGTCCGTGACAAGGGCACCTGCTGGTGGACAGTACAAGGAAAAGACGGATGACAGAAGACCTGATGGTCCGTGACAAGGGCACCTGCTGGTGGACAGTACAAGGAAAAGACGGATGACAGAAGACCTGATGGTCCGTGACAAGGGCACCTGCTGGTGGACAGTACAAGGAAAAGACGGATGACAGAAGACCTGATGGTCTGTGACAAAGGCATCTGCTGGTGGACAGTACAAGGAAAAGACGGATGACAGAAGACCTGATGGTCCGTGACAAGGGCACCTGCTGGTGGACAGTACAAGGAAAAGACGGATGACAGAAGACCTGATGGTCCGTGACAAGGGCACCTGCTGGTGGACAGTACAAGGAAAAGACGGATGACAGAAGACCTGATGGTCCGTGACAAGGGCACCTGCTGGTGGACAGTACAAGGAAAAGACGGATGACAGAAGACCTGATGGTCCGTGACAAGGGCACCTGCTGGTGGACAGTACAAGGAAAAGACGGATGACAGAAGACCTGATGGTCCGTGACAAGGGCACCTGCTGGTGGACAGTACAAGGAAAAGACGGATGACAGAAGACCTGATGGTCTGTGACAAAGGCATCTGCTGGTGGACAGTACAAGGAAAAGACGGATGACAGAAGACCTGATGGTCCGTGACAAGGGCACCTGCTGGTGGACAGTACAAGGAAAAGACGGATGACAGAAGACCTGATGGTCCGTGACAAGGGCACCTGCTGGTGGACAGTACAAGGAAAAGACGGATGACAGAAGACCTGATGGTCCGTGACAAGGGCACCTGCTGGTGGACAGTACAAGGAAAAGACGGATGACAGAAGACCTGATGGTCCGTGACAAGGGCATCTGCTGGAGGGTAGTACAAGGGAAAGACTAATGACAGAAGACCTGATGGTCCGTGACAAGGGCACCTGCTGGTGGACAGTACAAGGAAAAGACGGATGACAGAAGACCTGATGGTCTGTGACAAAGGCATCTGCTGGTGGACAGTACAAGGAAAAGACGGATGACAGAAGACCTGATGGTCTGTGACGAGGACATCTGTTGGAAAACAGTAACAGTACCTAAAATTCTTGCTGTTCATAGATGGAGACAGGGCAGTAAAGCTCAAGAGAAGCCATTCCAAAACCACGACAAGCTTGGGAATGTAGAGTAACATAAATACAGATGAATATGAATCAGGTCACAATGGTGGGTTGACGATATGTATGCAGTACATGGATAACAGTACGGGTCAGTGCTCATATGTATGAATAGCAGAGTGATGTGTAACTCAAGTTACAGGTGATAAACTAAAGGTTCTCATGTATCTAACACACACACACACACACACACACACACACACACACACACACCATGGGACGTGCACGGTGGCAACTCACCACATCGCTACACCATCAGTGGCTTCCTCTAACCCCGTAATATGATATCATACCAATTTTACTAAGGGCTTCGCCACCTGGGAACTAAGAAACCTTCGACTAAAATCTCACAAAAGATTTCTAAAGATTCATATACTCTATCCTTGCTGGTTTCTACAATGTCTTGGTAAAACGAATCGGCAAATAGGGAGAATGAAAATCAAATGCACTTATATAGAAGTAAGGCAAAATCTCTGGCATCCAACACTAACTTTCCAACTGAGCTTCAACATTATATCTCTCTCTCCCCCAGGCTCCTACACCTCTTATTTCATCAACCCAATTTTGCCAATCGAGCCAATTTCGCTGAGACCATTTAATGTTGGCCCAAATATCACAGATCTATGTTAATATAAACTTCACTAGCATCATAGCTGTCTCTTTCTTCCTGCATTATCATCATCTTTTCCCGTATTAATCTCTACGATCATCATCTCTAGTATAACCTCACTATCAACTACAACCCCTCGTCATTATCTACAACCCCTTCAAGATCACCGTCGTCACTACCATCACTTGTGACATGATCGGTAACAACTATAAAATCATCATTACCAGCAGAATCAACCTTATCATCATTACTACAATTAAAAGTTACAACAGAAAGAATCCAAATCCCACTGTCAACAACAACAGAATATCTACCACTGCTGAATATTGCCCCCCCCCCCCCCACTGTAGTTTACAACAAGCATAACCCCTGTTTGAAACAACTTTTCCACCATTACCAGCGACAACAACAACCCTACAACCATCATCAACAGCAAAATCCTCACCAACGTCGTTACCAACACCAACAACCCTAGTTCCGCCATCACGAACAGTCACATCACCAACAACAACAACAACCCCCTCACCACCATAACCAACCCTCCCGCCACCATCACCATCAACAACAACAACAACAACAACAACAACAACAACAACACCATAACCACAGTCATAACTTTTTCTTTCAATTCCGTTCCAGGTGGATCATCTGAGCGCTGCTATAACCCAACTTCCTGCTCGTCTCCAGGTCTACACACCACCGTGCCACACCATCAACCTCTCTCTCTCTCTCTCTCTCTCTCTCTCTCTCTCTCTCTCTCTCTCTCTCTCTCTCTCTCTCTCTCTCTCCTGCCATTCACCCGTTCTCTCAGACTGTCAATTTCCTGTAGCTTCCCCCATTTTCGTCCTTCAGTCCACCTCGCTCTCACACCATCCGCTTGTGGGTCTTAAGCAAGAATCCTCCATCGTAGGTCAAGTCTCAACCAGTCTCCATCCTCTTAAACCCAATTAGTCCAACAACATTTCCATCTACTTTTCCCCTGTAACCAACCTACCGTCAACTCATCTTCAGTCTCCTTCAACCTGCCTTTGTTTATCCTAGTCATTGCCTGTCTTGCACCCCAGTCACCTCACTCGCTCAACTAACAGTTCTATTCATCCATTACAGTCATCCTTCATCTGCACATCCCAACTTCCCCAGAGTCTACGATAAATATCTTCAGTTTATCCGTTCAGTCTACACTGAACCCACGCTCAACCCCTCATCACCCTACATCCATCCCCCTCCCGCCGACCCTCCCTCCACACCCCCCACGGTCTGCATTTCCAAGTGCGTTGCTCCCTCGATCGATCAACGTGCGTCCAACCTAGTCGATCAGTCTGCCTCTATCCACCTCAGGCCAGATTGATCTCCTCATCTAATGAACTTAGGTTCAATCACTCGACTTCATGACGTTCAGCCACACCAATTTATGACTGACTTCCTCTTCCAGTCAAAGGTTCAAGTCCCTCACTTCTGTAACTACACAGCTGTTCGCCTCAAGTCTTGGTTGATTGCCTTCGTCTACTCAACCTTCATTTAAGCCCCCAGCTTTATGGGTTCACAACCATCCACATCAACTCTTTGTTGATATACAGTCAATCTAGGTTCAACCCTACAAGTACGTTTTTTTTTGTCCTTCTACACGTTTTCGTCCATGCACCTCTAGTCTTTGTTGATTTCCTCCTCCAGGCCAACCCCCCTTCACCCCCCCTCAACCATCCACCCATCCAACCAGTCCACGGGTCTTCGGAGACTCCGCGCTACCCACCCAAATCGTGTCTGCTTCTTGGCTAGGAGACACAGGAATAAAATAAAAATTGAATTTCAATCAGGTTCTTCCCCGCGGATTTGCCTAGACCGATCCCACTATGATTACTCGGGGAGACTCGTGTGGGGAGGAGGGGGTGACTCCGGGGGGCGAATTCAGGAGGGAGGGGGGTTAAAAAAAAAGGGGGGGGGAGTGATACCACGAGGAATGGAGTTGCTTGGAAATAGAGGTTAAGGGTGAAGGAAGTAAGAGGATAGCGAGGGTAATGGTGAAGAGAAAACGAGAGAAGAATATATATATATATATATATATATATATATATATATATATATGTGTGTGTGTGTGTGTGTGTGTGTGTTTGGGTACATTTAACGTTGACTTTCTATACAACTTTGTTATTCATTATTGCAGGGATAAGATCATAGTGAATCTTAGTGCCACGGCAGGATCTTCCCCGTCTGTAATATTACAGGTTATTGTTGAAGGCCATAGAGGAATATATATATATATATATATATATATATATATATATATATATATATATATATATATATATATATATATATATATATATATATATACAGAATCCTCACTGAAGTAAACATTTTTCGAATCAAAGGAGAACAGCTCACAATGAGAGATAGATAGATAGATAGATAGATAGATAGATAGAGAGAGAGAGAGAGAGAGAGAGAGAGAGAGAGAGAGAGAGAGAGAGAGAGAGAGAGACGGGGGAGAGGACGGGGAGCGAAGAGAAAAGCGTTTGAATGAACCAAGGGATGCAAGATAGACCTGTTGTGCCCGGGAGAGGGACTTGGAGCAAGCCCTCCTTCCTCGACCCAATATCAACCTCCAGCACAGGTGCCTTAGAGCTTATCAAGCGTTCAGCCGTGACGCGCACAAATGCCACTTTGCCACTATTTCCATGTCATTATTTTCTCCTGTGTGCCGCGACACCCTTTTCGGTTTTGACTTTAAGAGATAGTTTTAATGAGTCAGTGACTCCGGTAACACTCACGAGCCGCTTCATAACACACTCAAAACCACAGCCAAAGAATTCCTCTCTCTCTCTCTCTCTCTCTCTCTCTCTCTCTCTCTCTCTCTCTCTCTCTCTCTCTCTAATGCTTCGCTGATGAAAATGCATTCAAAGGGGCCCCACAGAAGGGAGAAACTGACAGCATTCGAAGGTGCCGAAAAAGACAAAAGAAATTTTGCCTTCAAAAAGAAGATACGACATTCAAAGGTGCCCAGAGAAGGGAAAAAATTACATTAAAACGTGCCAAAAGAAAGAAGAAACGGCATTCTAATATCACAAAAGAAGGAAGAATCTGCAATCACAGATGTCGAAAGAAGGAGGAACAGCATTCACAAGTAACCAAAGAAAAATGTAACTGCATTCAAAGGTGCCGAAAGAAGACACTTTATTCAAAATTCCTCAAATGGAAAAAAAAAAGAAGCTGTATATAAAATTGCTCAAAGAAGCGAGAAACTGCATTCCAAACTGCCAAAAGAAGAAAGTAACGGCATTCAGAATTGGCAGAAAAGAGGGAAAAAAATTATTTGAGAATTTCATTTATTGCAATAATTGCAATGTTGCCACACGAGTTCTGTAATACTTAGGCTGACGTAGATGACATATATGAATGGTTATAATTATCTAATTTTTTTGCACATAGCTATTTTCTGAATGATGCTGTTTTATAAAATCTATATTCTATCTTGTCTATATTTTGTGGGAAAACCTGTGATCATGAAAGACATATATATGGAAAAAAAAAGCAGATAAAAAAAGATGAAGATGAGGAGAACGTAAGAAACACATCACGAGTAAGTGAGACAGGGAAAGAAAGAGAAAAGAAGAGAGGAAAAGACAGACAGATGAAAAGACAAATAGAAACCCAGGGATATGGGAGGTTCGCATTAAGACGGATCCACACTCCAACACGTTAGAAACCTAGTCGAATTCAGCAAGGCGGGTCTCTGACTGATATCTTTCCTACCTCATAATGGAAGAGGATCTCGAGAGTTCTTTCCGAAATTTCTATCTTTAACATTAACTTCTCTCGTGGGCTTCAGATGGCTTTCATATGAAAGGAAGCCTTTTTCTTTTTTTTTTTCCTCCAGAGGTTGAAGGATTCCCCGTTAACAACAGTCAATGTCGGTGACTGGTGGAGCATAAGACTGGTGGAAACAGTCTGTTGAGAGATCGGTGGACAGTGAAGCGAGTGGGACCAATCACAAAAGTGTCTAGCTGAGCCTAAGTCTGATGGAACCGGAGAGAGAGAGAGAAAAAAATGGTAGACTGGGTATGAGGCAACCAGTTATAAAGAAGGTAGGCTGAGCATTACGAGGCTAATGGCCTGTCGGAAAAGGTTAGTGAACTGGCCTAGATGAACCAGTCAGATAAGATTAGTGCACTATAAGCCTCATGGGATTGGCTGTAACTAGATTATGAACCTAATAAGACAATCACTGTAATGATTCGTGGATAATGGAATCAGCAGGAATAACGAGGAGGCACGAGGACCAGAAACAAAGCTAGACCAGCCTAGCACAATTCAAAAGAGATTTTGGTGTTCGACAAAAGACTGGAGAACCAGCAGGAGCCAGGCAGAACCAGTCAAAGGCGAGACTAGAACTCCACGATTCGAAGAGGACCAGTTAAGAGCATAACTAGTTGACCACGAGAGAGAGAGAGAGAGAGAGAGAGAGAGAGAGAGAGAGAGAGAGAGAGAGAGAGAGAGAGAGAGAGTTGGAACCAATCTAAACAGAATCTGATGGACAGTGAACCTAATCACCAGTCACGTGAAAGAATGATAGATCATAGATCATAGACCCAATGAGAGGCTAGATTCTTTCATGATCCATGATAATCATCTGTTTCGTCTTTTGAACAGTACGGAGCAGCAGAGGTGCGATATGACCAGAGGAAATCCCGTCGCTACAATCTAAGACGCTGCCACACGGACCAAAAATGATCGGCAGTGGTCCATGTAGCAGGTCTGATCTGAGGAATATATCACTACTGCTCTAAGGTCTGACCTTTGCTTATCACCACTACTCCGAGGTAAAAGGTCTGGCCCTACATATATCACCCGTGTGTGGGATGTTAATAAGGACCTGACCTTTAAATAGCGCCGGTGACGACGTTTTAAAGGCCTGACCTTTATATATCACTAGTGACTCTCCATCGTATGGGTCTGACCTTTAAATGTTGTCAGTACTCGACGCTGATAAGGAAGAAGACAAACCAACTATTGGCTGTCATCAACACCTCCGTAGTGTGTCACTTTCTTCAACGCTCCTGAGATTTCATTAAAGCTGACAATCATATGAATGAATGTCAAGACATGACTCATGTTGCTATATCATTCACTGGTGTATGGACTAGTAGATGTAATATAAATGTTCATAAATACAATTGATTAAATACAATCATAAAGATAATTGTTTTACGAAGAGAATGGACCGACATAAAATATTATTGGAATTTACATACGGAAACTGATGTAAGTTTAACAAGGTCTGCTCACCTGTTGTTATATGTTGATGGAACTCATGTTAAATACAAAAAGCAATCATGAATTATGGGACGTGCGAAATCGAGTACACGTTACAAAATCCCATAAAACTTCACACACACACACACACACACACACACACACACACACACACACACACACACACACACATAATCAAACAAACAAACACCAACACACGTACACATACATACAAAAATAAACACACACACACACAAACACACACACACACACACACACACACACACACACACACACAAAACCTGGGCCATTTCTTGATTGCAGAAGCAGCCTCCACTCCCATCTCTCAATCTCCTTCTCAATTTTGGTCTGGCGAGGGCGAAGCTATCTCTCCGTGCAATGGAGCAATTCATTAGGCAGAGACCAACCGTACTCCCTCCTTGTTCCCTGGAGACTTGAGGACAGTCTGCTCCCAGGCCCCTCCTGCATCTTCCTCCTCTCGTGTTGATGATGCTTCCTCTTCCTCTCTTCTTCTTCTTCTTCTTCTTCTTCTTCTTTTGATGCTGCTTTCTCTTCCCTTCTTCTTTTTCTACTTCTTCTTCTTCTCCTTCTTCTTTTTCTCCTTCTTTTTCTTCCTCATCATCTTCTTCATTTTCATTTTCTTCTGTTGTTGATGCCACTTTCTCTTTCCTTCTTCTTTCTCTATAACGCTAACGTCATTGTCATCATCATGACTATTCTTAATCAGTGTCTTACTAATTCCACCACTGGTATTGGCGTATTGGCATCACCATAATTTCTTTCATCATTGTTACCATTAATTCTAATATTCGTGGCAATTTCTCCGGTATTTTCTTCCTATTTCTCTCTTTTCCTTCGTTAATGCTGACGTTTAGCTGATCTTATTCTTCAATGCAATCATTTCTCAAACTAATTCTCCTTGCCCTCTTTTGCATTATACATTTGATCATCAAATTATCCACTAATTTTAACCAATTCATGTGCTCCTTCACTCTCTCAAGCTCATCTCACATTCACTCACTTTCTCTAGCTCACCTCATTCACACACTCTCTCTTCATCTCACCTCACATTCACTCACTCTCTCCAACTCACCTCACATTCACTAACTCCCTCCAGCTCAACTCACCTGAAACACAAGACACACACATCACCACAACAATTCTCCGTGGAATACTAATTGTTTAGGCCGAGTTTCGTGTTCTGATTGCTATTTACGGTTCAGTCTGGTTCACATGGTTCATTCTGGTATATGAGGCCAGCACTGCTTCACATGAATCACTGTGGCTTATAAGACTAAGACAGATTCATCCGCTTGTCTAAATCGTAAGTTCAAGGAGGTTCAAATGCTTCTAACTTACAGGTTCAAATCCTTCTAACTTATGTTTAGTGTCGGTTTATATTGTTCACTGTGGTCTAATACATTCGGGCAGGTCGACACATTTCCGGTTCGTTTATGAGGTTTTGGTTAATTCATTTGGCTCAATCTGGTTTCCAGGTATGTTAGTGATTCGCGAGAGTCGAGGTGTCTTACATGGGATCAGGGTGTTCCGATTGGCTTACACTGATCTTGCAACATACAAGCAGTGACGTTAGTCCAAGCAAGTTGAAAGGGTTGAACAGGGGACCCCCAGGGTTCGAACTGGGTCACATAGTATGAGCTGACCTAAAAGGGCTGAACAGAACAAGACAAATTTGGGTTGGGTCAAAATTTTCAGGTTGGATTGCAGGTTTCGGGGAGATCCGGAGAGCCTGGGGCTGATTTAGAAGGTGTTGAGTAAGTCCCAAGGTCTCGCCTTGGGTCGAAAAATTTGGGACTAATTCGAAAAGTTTCTATTCAGTCTGAAAGTCTCGTCTAGGATCTAAAGTTTGGGATTGGTTCGGCTGGCTTCTGTGAAGGGTTGGGACTGATTCGAAAAGTTTCGAAATTGTCTGAGGCCTTGACCAGGATCTGGAAAGTTTGTACTGGTTTGCAGTGTTTCGACTTAAGTCTGAAAGTTTCGGTTGGAGTCGAAGCATCTGAACTGATTTACGAGGTCTCGACCGTGCTCGGAAGGTCTGGGCTGGTTCGCAAGATCTCGACCATATTCGGAAAGTCTGGATTGGTTCACAATGTCTCGAACAGTCTCAGAAACTCTGGTCTGTTCATAAGATCTCGAACGGGCTCGGAGAGTTTGAACGGCGACTGAAAGGTTTCGAGAAAAGTCTGGAGGTATCAGTTACTCCCCATGATTTAGACTGAGTCGGAGAAATCGGCCTGGCTCAAAAGGTTCGGACGGGCTTCTCGAGCTCAGTAGCTCGGGTTCCGTAGCTGTTGAAGATACAATATGCTAATATGCTGCCGACGCGAGATATCGGAAGACCGAACGTCTAAAGGTAATGTATTTTGGCTTGGCATAAGAGAAGATCGTCCTATATTGCTTTCCTTCTTCTCTTTAAGGTCAAAATCTGATGTATCATCGCGGGATTTCCTTTTCTTTCCGTTATCTTCGTTCTAGATCATTACGAAATCTTTAAGACATCACGTTTTATTCATCACTGTATGATGGTTGTGTTCAACGGTGGGCGAACTACAGCAGCTGAAGATATATTGAACAGTCAGAGCCAAATATGTGACCTCGTACGCGCGTATGTGTGTGTGTGTGTGTGTGTGTACTCGCGCGCGCGCTTGTCTACTTCATTTATGCAAAGTATAGTTTATTCAAATTTTCTGTACCCTACCTTTCTTCAGCCTGAAGCACATTCGACCCTGACCAGTTTTCTATTTTACACACACACACACACACACACACACGTCTATAAATACAAAGAATAATTTCCCAAAAATCTTCATTCATATGAATATTCTCTTACCAATCAGGGGCAAAAACAAACAACTTCCTTAAAAAAGCAAAAAACAAAAAGTCTTCTATTTCCTCTTTAGTCATAAATTTATATACTCATCCCGACACCCTCTCCCCCTTATGAATCCTCCTCCTCCATTCTTTCCTATTACCTATCACCTTTCCTCTCTTCTCGTCATCTAACCCATTATTTTCCTAACCTAACCTTATCTTTACATGTCCAATAGCCATCTTCGTGACCGATTCCCCTATTGAATTCCTTTCTCCTTCTGATCATCAGTCAACATAGTCCAGAGTGGTTGGATGTAACAAGTGGCGTGCCACAAGGATCAGTCTTTGGACAGGTTCTCTATCATATATATATATATATATATATATATATATATATATATATATATATATATATATACATATATATATATATATACACTAAGCAGAAAAATTAAACTACAACAGAAAAGGAACATCAAGTGGTGCAAGCTGACATGATGGACACACTGATAGACTGGTTTCACAGATGACAATTCTACTATCGATAACGGCAAAGTTTTGCATACTAGCAGTAAAGACAAAAAAGACAAGACACATTATGAACTCTGATGAGCAACATGCTATAGATGAGAGAAAGACTTGTGTCAGAGTTTCTGATGGCCTACAGCAAAGTAAGCAGCATACGGGAGCGGTTAGAAAGGGAGAATGAGAGTTTAGGCCACATTAATACCAAGATGATTGCTGTATTGAGAATCAGTATACCGTCCAGATGATCGAAACATTTTTAGCTTAGTAAACGGAGGCTTAAGAGGTGATCTGATACAGGAGGTATTCACGATCATCAAAGGTTTTAACAATCTTGACCAAAGGAGTTATCTAAGGTTAGGTTTTATTGATTGCACTCGCTCTGTCTCTGAACTCATCCACTAACACAAACAGCTTCGAAAGAACCCATTGAATTGTTGCTAATTGCATTCCATTGCATTACTGACGTGCTTCAGATATCATCATTTCCTAGTGTCATTTTCAATACAGCAAGAGCTACATCAATATATATATATATATATATATATATATATATATATATATATATATATATATATATATATATATATATTCCAAAGCGTCCATAACGGATCTTCAGACTCCGCAAGGCATCGCATTTAAGCTTACACACACAAAGACAACATCCTCTGTTAGCCTCCGGTCAGCAGCCATGGTCCCCGGCCAGCAAACATCGATTTAATTAGTTTAAGTGTCCGCCATTGGCTTCCTTACGTTCCCTGTCCAGCTTGTCATCCGTCCGTGGAGAGGAAAGTCCGGCCGACAGATGTCTTTGCTTATGCAAACACAAAGGATACAAAAAGGAATGCAAAGAAATGCTAACATGAACAGTCCATAGGGTCCTTTCGATGCTGTTTGCAGTGGTAAAGTATATCAGGAACAGAGATATTAGTGTGTTATGAGTAGAAAGACAGGCACATGACTCAAGGGGAAATACTAATAAAGTTTATATGTATCCAAGGAAGCGCAAACAATGTTAGCTCTGGACTTGAAGCGAAGTATCTGATAAGTCTCTTTTCAAACGTATGTATGTATGGTGTTACTCGCAACGACTTCAACTACCAAGTTACTCCATATGTAAACAATCCTGTTCAGGAAAAAAAAAATTATTCATTTGAAGTACGTTTGCCTACGAGTTTGTAACTATTACTACGGATGTAATTAGACACTGCCAGCCTGCAACACAGCAGCTTTGATCGAAATGAAAACATTTGACGATCTTGAATACTTGTATCAGATCACCTCTTAACCTTCTCTTTTCTGAGGAAAACAAGTTTAATTTAGTCAGTTCTTGCTGGAATTGCTTCTTAGTTTGAGAATCATCTTGGTACCTTGCCTCTTTACCCTCCTCGCACTCTATAACATTTTTTCCCAAGTACAATTTGAAAGGTGGGGATGCATCAGTGAATTGTAAAGAATGAGGATTAGTTTATTTACCTCGACTTCGAATACCTTCCCTATGAAAACAAGACTTTTGTCCTCCTTTTATATTGCTTCTATATATGCTGCTTACCTGTCTTTTTTTCCCTCACTGTACCACCTTTCGAAGCTCAACAAAGTCATATTGTAGCTACCAAATTTGTGAAAAATTTTGGCAAATATCGAAAAACTTATTTGCCACTTGTGAGACCCGTCCATCACTTGGCTCGTGTCAGCCTGCTGCTGTTGATGGTCGATTTCTGTTGAAGTTCAATATCCCAGGTTAGTCACGTCTACGAATTCTCATATCTTACACTCGTCTGCGATTTCCATTTTACGATACAGCCCATCATCAATGTCAGTTCTAGACTGAATTCTGTTCATCTAAAAAAACTTCGTTCGCTTTGAATATCACCAACTTCTTATCCGTACACCGGTCCTGTTTAATTTCCACTTGTTTTCCTTTATCCGGACCTTTAACGAATCCAAACTTCCGCTCAACCCCTTCATGTTTTACGTCCTGCATAACCGACTCTTGAAATGCTCCCCTCCTCTTTAAACCGTATCTCTCGTTTATCCGAACTCTCAGTCTAAAACCCTCGTAATATTGGTTTAAACTGACATAACTACTCTGATTTATGCTCTCTCTCTCTCTCTCTCTCTCTCTCTCTCTCTCTCCTCTCTCTCTCTCTCTCTCTCTCTCTCTCTCCCGTTTAACCGGACTTCTCGCTCATCCGGCAGCCCGGGTAACTTGCTAGCCTCGGGTATCAGGCCTCTAATCCGACGTTTAAGAGGGTTGGAAACTTTTAATGGAGGCGACGTGTTATGGGCACGCAACAGCATCATCCTCGCGTCTAGGGAGGGTGGGGTGGGTGGACCTGATGCATGTGAAATTATCTAGGATTACTCATTCTTGGAAGGTGGCGATTGCTCATTCTTGGAGGGCGAGGGGTTTGGATCATTCTTGGAGGGCGAGGGATCTGGCTCATTCTTGGAGGGCGAGGGTTTGGCCCATTCTTGAAGGATGGAGACGTTGCTCATTCTTCGAGGGTTGGGAATTGTTCTCATTCTTGGAGGATGAGGAGGTTTCTGTTATTCTTGGAGGGTGGGGAATTTTCTCTTTTTTGGGGTAGGGATTACTTTTACTTATGGGTTTGGAGTCGCTTACTTTGAGGATGGTGGGTGCTTTTGCATTACTTTGGCATTATTCATGGGTTCTATGGCTTTGATGTGTTGCATGTACGGTGTATGTGTGGTGCATGTGTGGTCGTATAGAATGGATGGCATATGTAGAAAGGATGATGTGAGGTAATGAATACAAAATCTTTGATGCTGAAGAAAATGTAAATGTGTTTCTACAAGTGACGAAATTACATCTATCTAACTAGCTATCTATCCATCCATCTATCTATCTATCTGCCTGTCTGTCTATCTTAAAGGCTGCGCTACCATCAGTAGCAGGGAAAGAATGGATTCCTCAAGAATGAGAAATTCTTCCACGGAACACTACCCACCCTCATCAGCTGACTCGGATTCAGCCTCACAAAAGCTATATCTAACTCACGATTTAACTACAAGCAGAACACTCTCTGTTTCTCTCTCTCTCTCTGTCTCATTTATATATATATATATATATATATATATATATATATATATATATCAATTTCAAAATGGTAGATGTACCTACCTCATACACATGGGATCATGTCATCCCATCAGAACCACCTGCAGCCTCCGGCCTCCACCGCTGCGCCATCTGTAGAGAGGGAGAGAAAACGGCCAGTCAGTCGTGGACGTTTCTTGCAAGATCAACGCACTCCATGCTAAGTTTCTTGCAAGATCAACGCACTCCATGCTAAGTTTCTTGCAAGATCAACGCACTCCATGCTAAGTTTCTTGCAAGATCAACGCACTCCATGCTAAGTTTCTTGCAAGATCAACGCACTCCATGCTAAGTTTCTTGCAAGATCAACGCACTCCATGCTAAGTTTCTTGCAAGATCAACGCACTCCATGCTAAGTTTCTTGCAAGATCAACGCACTCCATGCTAAGTTTCTTGCAAGATCAACGCACTCCATGCTAAGTTTCTTGCAAGATCAACGCACTCCATGCTAAGTTTCTTGCAAGATCAACGCACTCCATGCTAAGTTTCTTGCAAGATCAACGCACTCCATGCTAAGTTTCTTGCAAGATCAACGCACTCCATGCTAAGTTTCTTGCAAGATCAACGCACTCCATGCTAAGTTTCTTGCAAGATCAACGCACTCCATGCTAAGTTTCTTGCAAGATCAACGCACTCCATGCTAAGTTTCTTGCAAGATCAACGCACTCCATGCTAAGTTTCTTGCAAGATCAACGCACTCCATGCTAAGTTTCTTGCAAGATCAACGCACTCCATGCTAAGTTTCTTGCAAGATCAACGCACTCCATGCTAAGTTTCTTGCAAGATCAACGCACTCCATGCTAAGTTTCTTGCAAGATCAACGCACTCCATGCTAAGTTTCTTGCAAGATCAACGCACTCCATGCTAAGTTTCTTGCAAGATCAACGCACTCCATGCTAAGTTTCTTGCAAGATCAACGCACTCCATGCTAAGTTTCTTGCAAGATCAACGCACTCCATGCTAAGTTTCTTGCAAGATCAACGCACTCCATGCTAAGTTTCTTGCAAGATCAACGCACTCCATGCTAAGTTTCTTGCAAGATCAACGCACTCCATGCTAAGTTTCTTGCAAGATCAACGCACTCCATGCTAAGTTTCTTGCAAGATCAACGCACTCCATGCTAAGTTTCTTGCAAGATCAACGCACTCCATGCTAAGTTTCTTGCAAGATCAACGCACTCCATGCTAAGTTTCTTGCAAGATCAACGCACTCCATGCTAAGTTTCTTGCAAGATCAACGCACTCCATGCTAAGTTTCTTGCAAGATCAACGCACTCCATGCTAAGTTTCTTGCAAGATCAACGCACTCCATGCTAAGTTTCTTGCAAGATCAACGCACTCCATGCTAAGTTTCTTGCAAGATCAACGCACTCCATGCTAAGTTTCTTGCAAGATCAACGCACTCCATGCTAAGTTTCTTGCAAGATCAACGCACTCCATGCTAAGTTTCTTGCAAGATCAACGCACTCCATGCTAAGTTTCTTGCAAGATCAACGCACTCCATGCTAAGTTTCTTGCAAGATCAACGCACTCCATGCTAAGTTTCTTGCAAGATCAACGCACTCCATGCTAAGTTTCTTGCAAGATCAACGCACTCCATGCTAAGTTTCTTGCAAGATCAACGCACTCCATGCTAAGTTTCTTGCAAGATCAACGCACTCCATGCTAAGTTTCTTGCAAGATCAACGCACTCCATGCTAAGTTTCTTGCAAGATCAACGCACTCCATGCTAAGTTTCTTGCAAGATCAACGCACTCCATGCTAAGTTTCTTGCAAGATCAACGCACTCCATGCTAAGTTTCTTGCAAGATCAACGCACTCCATGCTAAGTTTCTTGCAAGATCAACGCACTCCATGCTAAGTTTCTTGCAAGATCAACGCACTCCATGCTAAGTTTCTTGCAAGATCAACGCACTCCATGCTAAGTTTCTTGCAAGATCAACGCACTCCATGCTAAGTTTCTTGCAAGATCAACGCACTCCATGCTAAGTTTCTTGCAAGATCAACGCACTCCATGCTAAGTTTCTTGCAAGATCAACGCACTCCATGCTAAGTTTCTTGCAAGATCAACGCACTCCATGCTAAGTTTCTTGCAAGATCAACGCACTCCATGCTAAGTTTCTTGCAAGATCAACGCACTCCATGCTAAGTTTCTTGCAAGATCAACGCACTCCATGCTAAGTTTCTTGCAAGATCAACGCACTCCATGCTAAGTTTCTTGCAAGATCAACGCACTCCATGCTAAGTTTCTTGCAAGATCAACGCACTCCATGCTAAGTTTCTTGCAAGATCAACGCACTCCATGCTAAGTTTCTTGCAAGATCAACGCACTCCATGCTAAGTTTCTTGCAAGATCAACGCACTCCATGCTAAGTTTCTTGCAAGATCAACGCACTCCATGCTAAGTTTCTTGCAAGATCAACGCACTCCATGCTAAGTTTCTTGCAAGATCAACGCACTCCATGCTAAGTTTCTTGCAAGATCAACGCACTCCATGCTAAGTTTCTTGCAAGATCAACGCACTCCATGCTAAGTTTCTTGCAAGATCAACGCACTCCATGCTAAGTTTCTTGCAAGATCAACGCACTCCATGCTAAGTTTCTTGCAAGATCAACGCACTCCATGCTAAGTTTCTTGCAAGATCAACGCACTCCATGCTAAGTTTCTTGCAAGATCAACGCACTCCATGCTAAGTTTCTTGCAAGATCAACGCACTCCATGCTAAGTTTCTTGCAAGATCAACGCACTCCATGCTAAGTTTCTTGCAAGATCAACGCACTCCATGCTAAGTTTCTTGCAAGATCAACGCACTCCATGCTAAGTTTCTTGCAAGATCAACGCACTCCATGCTAAGTTTCTTGCAAGATCAACGCACTCCATGCTAAGTTTCTTGCAAGATCAACGCACTCCATGCTAAGTTTCTTGCAAGATCAACGCACTCCATGCTAAGTTTCTTGCAAGATCAACGCACTCCATGCTAAGTTTCTTGCAAGATCAACGCACTCCATGCTAAGTTTCTTGCAAGATCAACGCACTCCATGCTAAGTTTCTTGCAAGATCAACGCACTCCATGCTAAGTTTCTTGCAAGATCAACGCACTCCATGCTAAGTTTCTTGCAAGATCAACGCACTCCATGCTAAGTTTCTTGCAAGATCAACGCACTCCATGCTAAGTTTCTTGCAAGATCAACGCACTCCATGCTAAGTTTCTTGCAAGATCAACGCACTCCATGCTAAGTTTCTTGCAAGATCAACGCACTCCATGCTAAGTTTCTTGCAAGATCAACGCACTCCATGCTAAGTTTCTTGCAAGATCAACGCACTCCATGCTAAGTTTCTTGCAAGATCAACGCACTCCATGCTAAGTTTCTTGCAAGATCAACGCACTCCATGCTAAGTTTCTTGCAAGATCAACGCACTCCATGCTAAGTTTCTTGCAAGATCAACGCACTCCATGCTAAGTTTCTTGCAAGATCAACGCACTCCATGCTAAGTTTCTTGCAAGATCAACGCACTCCATGCTAAGTTTCTTGCAAGATCAACGCACTCCATGCTAAGTTTCTTGCAAGATCAACGCACTCCATGCTAAGTTTCTTGCAAGATCAACGCACTCCATGCTAAGTTTCTTGCAAGATCAACGCACTCCATGCTAAGTTTCTTGCAAGATCAACGCACTCCATGCTAAGTTTCTTGCAAGATCAACGCACTCCATGCTAAGTTTCTTGCAAGATCAACGCACTCCATGCTAAGTTTCTTGCAAGATCAACGCACTCCATGCTAAGTTTCTTGCAAGATCAACGCACTCCATGCTAAGTTTCTTGCAAGATCAACGCACTCCATGCTAAGTTTCTTGCAAGATCAACGCACTCCATGCTAAGTTTCTTGCAAGATCAACGCACTCCATGCTAAGTTTCTTGCAAGATCAACGCACTCCATGCTAAGTTTCTTGCAAGATCAACGCACTCCATGCTAAGTTTCTTGCAAGATCAACGCACTCCATGCTAAGTTTCTTGCAAGATCAACGCACTCCATGCTAAGTTTCTTGCAAGATCAACGCACTCCATGCTAAGTTTCTTGCAAGATCAACGCACTCCATGCTAAGTTTCTTGCAAGATCAACGCACTCCATGCTAAGTTTCTTGCAAGATCAACGCACTCCATGCTAAGTTTCTTGCAAGATCAACGCACTCCATGCTAAGTTTCTTGCAAGATCAACGCACTCCATGCTAAGTTTCTTGCAAGATCAACGCACTCCATGCTAAGTTTCTTGCAAGATGAACGCACTCCATCCTAAGTGTCTTGCAAGATGAACGCACTCCACCCTAAGTGTCTGGCAAGATCAACGCACTCCATGCTAAGTTTCTTGCAAGATCAACGCACTTCCTTGAAGAGGATATGACGGACAAGGTCAGCACAATAGCCAGCAGAGGTCAGAGGTCATATCAATATGAATGATGACACTAAAAACACAACAAAAAAGAGCAGCAAAAGATCTAAGCATGAACAAAATATCAAAATCTATCTTATCTATCAATATAGAGAAAATATCGTTAATACTATTTATCAAAAGAAGAATCGGTAATATCCAACTATTCTTTCATGCATAAGGTCAAAGTTCCAAGTGCATAAGGACCGATATCATAAAAAAAGAGAAAAAAATAATTCAAAGCCACTGAAATGGAATTGCTTTTTGAATCAGCCATATTGGATCTCATCCTTTATACCCCAATGAAATATGGAATCTGACTGAGCCTTCTGGTATCTATTACTCTTCGGTAGAAAGAGAATCGAACCCTAGAGGTATTTTTTTCCCATGTTATTGTAATATTGTGATGTTCCGTCGGTCCGA
Source organism: Panulirus ornatus (assembly GCF_036320965.1). Classification (NCBI taxonomy): domain Eukaryota; kingdom Metazoa; phylum Arthropoda; class Malacostraca; order Decapoda; family Palinuridae; genus Panulirus; species Panulirus ornatus. Next base: position 2,642,687 of record NC_092246.1, read on the forward strand.
ACCTTACATGAATCGAGCCAAAACCCCGGCACGCCATTGGTCGGCGAACACTGTCCAACGATTGGCCAGTGAAATGACAGCAGCCAATCACCTCATTCTTTCGGACTCTTGGTACAACTGTTGCCAACTCGGCCTTACCTGTGGACCCTCTTTTTTTATCTTCACGCGACGGGAAAATCCATAGACGGCGTTCTGGTATTACTAGTGAGATTTAGTCATTTGTTTCTTCTTATTCCTTTGATGGTTCTGAAACCATATTTGACTCTACCTTCTTCATGTAGAACATGTCCTCATAAGATCGATAAATTGGAGAATTTAAGCCTATTACAGCTAAGTATAAACTAGGCCTACTACCGTTCCTATTACTTGGCCTATCTCATCAATAAGCTGAGCCATTCTGTCATCAACCACATCCACAAATGGGATCGGTTTTCGGATTCACCTACAAACAGGGTTTAATCAAATCACAGTGACACTACCTGTGAGCTATAAATTGAAAGCTTTTCACTCTATTATCTCGTCTCTTTTTCAACATTCATCTTTTTCTAATATCTTTACAACACCACTGTGTTATATATCATTTTCCCTTTTGGACAGTGAGCTAAGCGACTCCTTCCTGAAGCTTCCTTTGCACACTTCTGGCCGACTAGGATGAAAGAGTAGACGATTTTGTTTCTTGATCGATAAGGAAAATAAAGTTGGAGAAAGTTGAGACTGGAGACACGACAGTAAGTTGAGGTCATTCATGCAGAGTGGAGGAAAGAATGTTACCATCAGGGGAAGGTAGCGAGGAGAGACGTGGAGAAAAGTAGATGAAGTAGTCTTGGAATGAGAGAGAGAGAGAGAGAGAGAGAGAGAGGTTGGGAGAGAGAGAGAGTGAGAGAGAGGTGAGAGAGAGAGAGAGAGAGAGAGAGAGAGAGAGAGAGAGAGAGAGAGAGAGAGAGAGAGAGAGTGATCGATACTACAACTAACCGTTAATATTTTCCAATGCACCGCCCTAGCAACCCCTCCTTCTCTCCCCCCCGCCCCCCCTTCCCTCTCCCCACTGTTCCCGATAACCCCCACCAACAGCTCCCTCCACCTCCCTCCCTCTTCTCTCTCTCTCTCTCTCTCTCTCTCTCTCTCTCTCTCTCTCTCTCTCTCTCTCTCTCTCTCTTTATTCATTCCAGATTATTTTATATCCACCTTCCTTCCAGTCTGTTCCCTCCTATTCTTACCCATATAGTAAAACCCTCACCCACAATGCAGTACAATTATTGATCTATATTCATCAGTAATGTGTGCGCTGTCATGTTTCCCGTTTTAATCAACCTGATCGTCTACAGCTCCAGCCCAACCAACAATCCAGAGGTGTAGCACACACAAGACTCCGACACTCGCTTGGGTTCCTGTCCCAGCTGCTGCCTCTCTTTCTCTCTTCCTCCCTCACTCTGTCTTTCACATGCTTTCTTTCCCATCTCTCGCCGCCCCCCCCTCAGGACCATCCCATTTAGCCCCGCTCTAGTCGTCGTCTTATACGGCTAATAGAGTCAGACAGAAATTTTTCTTGGGTCTGACAAATTTTATGGAGAAACATGAGCTTCGGGGAAATTTTCGGAAGCAAAGAATAAGTGAGGTTACAAAGCTAGAAGTATTTAGAGAGAGAGAGAGAGAGAGAGAGAGAGAGAGAGAGAGAGAGAGAGAGAGAGAGAGAGAGAGAGAGAGAGAGAGAGCGTCATGCTACCTCCACTAACACTACTACACAACACCTTCGTTGACTTAACCAAATGTGGTGACTTAGTGACTTAGTCAACCACAGCATAACAGTCAACAAAGCCATCAACTCCGGGTTGCTGAGATCACACTCTGTGGCTTACGGACTAGCCCTGTGAGCGTCGTCTGTTCCTCACCTGTGGCGTCCCGCAGAAAACAAAGAAGAGACCATTCTGTTTCTCTCCTTATAACTGATATCTTAATGGACGCACCAGCTCGATGGAAATACGTCGACAATTTCAAGATTGATATCAGCGTTGACAACAGCACTCCTAACTGCATCAGCCTATGGAACACCCTCAACGACCTGCCTCCAGGAATGAACTATCGTCAGCCTTGTCTCCAACCACCGTCAGCCGCGTCTCCGTCAGTCAGTAGGAGACCGTAGTTATGCACGTCACACTCATTTCCAGTCCTCGGCCACCTCCAGGTTGCGCAGTCCAGTAAACTTCCTAGTGTCTCACTCCGCACAAAAAACTAAGGTGGATGGAACACGTCAGCACCATCGGATCCTCCAGCTATCGTCTCTACATTCTTCGTCGATCCAGGACGCTTGGGCTACTGCACCTGAACTCCAGAACCCCAAAACAAAATTCCCTCTTCCCAATTCATCTGTGCTTTCCCAGTCTGGTCTTTCCTTTTTTTATCCATTACACAAGGACTTCGAAGACTCCACTCTCGAAAAAAAAATACATCCTCATCGAAGCCATGCCTTAAACGACTTACGAAAAGGGATAAAGAAATAGATAAATAACGAGAGAGGATGGAAAATGGCCCCCATTTCGAGTAAGCTGTAAACCTGCATTCTGAAAATGGGACAAGTTCTTGTAGCTCTCGAGAAAGACACGAGAAGGTAAAGAGTTCTAAAGTTTAGCAGTGTAGGTAAAGAAACAGGCGTCGCAACGATCCAGCCTTGACTTGTCAAAGGCCACAGGGTAATCATGTGATATAATGACTTGCGGAACGTTACGTGGTCTAACTACCGGGGTGGGTAAACAAGCAGCCAGCTCGCGAGAGCGGAAAAGAGCAGGCAAGATCATCCTCAGTTCCTCTCACACCACCTACCAAGCTCTCAAAACTCGCTCTAACCATCACCCAAACCTCATCCGACAGTTCGTGATGAAGCCACTGCAATCACCTCGCCACGATCACCCCCTGCCACGTAGGATCCCTTGACCCCAAGTTGCAATTGAACGCCATAACCTCATCGAACCCATGCGAACTCTCACAGTCGGCTACAAGAACGACCCTCATCAGAATCAGAATCCTTTACCATCGCATCTGCGTAAACAATGGATAAAATTTCCTTTTCACAACCCGTATTTATTCCTTCATTATTTTCTCTTTGTATTTCCAGCATTTCGCTGCAGTTCATCCAATAAAATCGGTATGATGATGATGACCATGATCGTGGTTATAATAATTATCATCATTATCATTAATTTTGATGTTGCTTCTATCATTATTATTACTATTATCATTATTACTATTATTACTATTATTATTATTATTATTATTATTATCATTATCATCATTATTATTATTACCATTATTATTATTAGCATGATTCCAAGTTATTTCATTTTCTCAGGAGGAAAAATTATATCCTATATCCAGCATATCTCCTGTGTGTGTGTGTGTCATCAGCCGACTCTCTCTCTCTCTCTCTCTCTCTCTCTCTCTCTCTCTCTCTCTCTCTCTCTCTCTCTCACACACACACACACACACACACACACCAAGCTGCAATTACCCGACCCTCGAAGGACAGTTATGTCATCCAGTCTCTGCTTAAATTAATTACTTTCTTCCTCCCAGCCTCCTCCCGAGGGTCTCCTGTATATTCCTCTGTGTTACTGATGCTGGCTATGGCGAGTCATGGGGAACTGTAGTAGACTCCTGCATTGTGGTATTCCTTTGAATATCTCGTGTTCGTATATCTATACAGAGTCTAAGATGGTTTCAGTACCAGCAACCCGACAATTTGCATATGGTTCGTACAGTTTTGACACCACAATGTACAGACAGCCATGAACACTAGCTCCCTTAAAGACATACATCTTCATCCCACCAGCCTTTTACCTTCCAGTGTTCCAGAGGTCTGGAAAGTAGCAGTCTTATTCTTCGTTATGTAGGACCACAGGAGAGATCCACGGGTGCTAGACTCCAGTACATGAAGGATATGGTTGATCACTTACAGTCAGGCGCCCGAGAACTCTCGCACTGAACTCCTTAAACTTCTGTTAGTCTGGGTGATGCTGCCATATATATATATATATATATATATATATATGATCATTACAGCCATGTATACAGGCATGACTCGGATGGATGCTTCCAAAACCCTTGCCTCCTTTACTCGTGCTCCTGCAGACGCTGGTGGACCAACCCGCGTGTGTGTGTGTGTGTGTGTGTGTGTGTGTGTGTGTAAGTGTGTGTGTGTGTGTGTCGTTTCGTTCCCCTCACACCGCTGGTGTAGGAAGCATCAGAAAATATCCTCGCTGATCACCACCGCTAACCACCACCATCACCCGTGGAGGCTAAAAATTTTGATGGCCGTGTAAGTGGTCAATTAGATAATGGTGAATGATTTTTCCTTTGATCATTCCCGTCTCCAAAAAGAGATTGGATTAACTTTGGTGTGGCTTGTCTTGGAGGGTCGTTAGTGGCCATTGACGTGGTCTCAGAGCACTGGAAAGGAGTACGAAATGGACTTGAATTCCACCATTTTTTTTTCCCCCTTCAAGAAAAGATCTATTTACTTAAAGAAAACCGAATCTCCTCTTATCTACCTATCATTTTACGATGATAATGTTCACAAAATATATTACATGTATGTTTTTTCTTTTTCTTTCATGCAAAAGTACAAGGATACGAGATAGATTTGAATATCATTACTTCTAAGATCTATTTCCATGTTGAAACCCAATTATATACCAATGATTTTTAATGATAGTCTATTTCTATCTCTTAGATGCTTACACAAAGGAGTGCGAAAACATAGTTGCACACCTTTCAAAATCTATTTCCTTCATGAAAAGGTATCGAATCCCCAATCCAACAATCATTTCCACAGGAGTCACATCTAATCTACCAATCGTTTCCCATCACTTTTGTCATCAGTAGATTGGGTGAGGGGAAAAGGTTCTTTTCGCATACTTTACGTTAAGCAATTAAATTTCTCATTGGCGCCATAGACTCTCCCTTGCATTAACGATTTATATTTCATAAACCCCTCAGTAGACTTCTGGGAACACAATCATTAAGAACGAAAGTTGATACATCTGTTTCGTACACTGTAAAGACGACAGACCTTGGAAACGTAAAAGCGAGAATGGAAATAGATTATAAGCAGTTTGTGTGTCTATGTGTGTGTGTGTGTGTGTGTGTGTGTGTGTGCAGCAGCGGAAAGTCGGTGATAGCTTAAAAAAGAACTACTGAGAGGAATCACATTTATCTGAAGTTGTCTTATTTTTTTTTCTTTTTTACGTAAGACAACCCAGTGGTGGGCCAATTAGGCCTCCTGTTGTCTGTCTTTCTCATGTAAACATGTAAACTCCAGTATCAGTCCACTTTAACTCCTGTGTGAGTTCAGTTCAAATATGGTATGATCCCACTTCAGTCAACATACGACCTCCATCTCAACGTTTGCAACATGAACTCACTTCAGCTCTAGAATGACCCCTACTTCAACACCAACCTGACTCTTTAATTCAGCTCAAGAATGACCCTCTACTTTAACACTAGATATCCCATCTTATCCCATCCCATCACATCCTTTTACCCAGCTCCTATAACCTAAGGTTGCAGGAAGCCTGACTGAACATTCCTACGCTTCCTCAACTTACATTCAGTGTAGCAAAGTGAATAATGAGGACCAGCACATTGATAACAACGACTCTCCACATCTATTCAACTTTTTTTTTTTTCACACCAAGGCAAGTCGTCAGACGAGACCCTTACATCTCTATTCATTCTCCCACTTTCACGAAGAGCCACACACACACACACACACACACACACACTGTGAGGCGTGTACGTGGTCTTAGAAGTATTATCCTTACCACCTGAAGATGGTGCTGAAGATTATCCGCTTGGTGGTTGTACCTTGACCGCTGACGGCCTTAATGACCCTGGCAGTTGATAGGCCTAAAGCCCTAACACACACACACACACACACACACACACACACACACACACAAGACGCTTGTATTCAAACGATCTCCAATCATTCCCTCCGGCAGCAGCAGCAGCCGCCGCCGCCACCCAACATACTCTCAAGAACTTCCCGCCTCATTCACTGGCTCCTTCCATCATTTACGCTATGTACTCTCCTTCCCGTACCAACACCCATGACGGTATATAACTTTTCCTCGCCAGCCCATCAAACTGTTTATACCTGAATTTTGCTTCTGGCCAACAAGTGGTTGTTATTTTCTTTCGATGAATTCCCTCGTCACGTATTTACTTCTCCTGTCTACATCTTTACATCTTCGCATTTCTTATAGCTTACCTGTACCTATAGATTATGTAGAGTTCACGTCCCTTCAGAGAATCCAAAACAGATGCTCATTTATGCAATCCCTTATATTTTCCTAATTCATCACTGAACTGTCTCCCATCCCACCAGAGTTCTCTCGACCCTCTCACTTAATCCTCCTTACGTTCTTCTGTTCAATTAGCGCTTCCTCGCCACCAACCCTCACTGAACGGTGAACACACGATCGGTACTGATTTAATTTCTTTCTCCTTCACCCTTCCTTTTGTCTCTACATTGTGATTAGGATTGTTTTAAACACTAATCAGGTGAAAGAAAAAACCATCATTGGTATTTTCAAGCGCCACTGTTCCAAATTACTTATATCAAACCATGAAAATACAGTCCGAAGCTTCTGTAAGCAAGCATGACACAATCTATAGACACTCCCAAAGCAAACATCAAAGCGCAAAGGCAATCTGTAACCCCATCAAAGAAAAATACATTGCCATAATCAAAAGGAAAAAACTATATCCCAACTTATCGCTATGTAGAGCAAGATTAGATGCCCAAAATACAATACATTAATCGAGACAATACAATTGTATAGATACGTGAAATAATGCTAAAAAAAAAAGGAAAATGAAATTAATTAGTAACCCAAAATACATCAACAAATTATGAGGCGAAAATATTCATAATCAGCGATGGACAACTGTACCCTGACCTATTACAGAAAATACAACAATGAATTAGGAGTGTTACAACGTTTAACCAGAAAGTATACAGCATTTAATCACATCAAAACATCTGAAATCAGGAGGATACATCCTGTAATCAAGAATAATACAGCATCTGATCAGGCAAAGTATAGCGCCTAATTGGAGATACAGCAATTAAGAAATACAGCGAAAACTACGGTAGCTGACTTCTCATAGCAGTCAGCAAGCAAGAATACACCATTCAAACCACGTTCAAGAAGGATACAGTACTGAAAATACAGTGAAATGCAAGAAGGATACAGTACTGAAAATACAGTGAAATGCAAGAGAGAAAAAAAATCACTCACTATGATAACTGAACAAAATAAGAGAGAGGAATTCGGAGCAATACAGTGCGGAAATAGACCGGTCATTCAACAGCCGGAGGGCAAGCCATCCTCACCCTTGAGGACCAAGTAAAGTGAAGGACGAGGCGTGGCCTCGAGGACATAGCTCCCACTCCAACGCACTTGGAGTTCCGAGGACAACTTTGTGACTCACACTCACAGCCAATGACACACTTGAGGAATCATGTGCTCACACATCGATGCTTGAATGATGCCATGCACTTGTGAGGAAGATTTACTCACCTATGCAATGACAGCAAGCACGAGGCACTCATGATACACACTCATTACCCAGTATTACTTAAGCATGATACACTCACTATACGATACACTCATTGTACAAAAGGACGCACTTAAGGACACACTTATGACATCATGCCCTTGTGAAACGACGGACTTACGACACACTTATGACAGGGAACACTTACGAAAAGTAGGAGACATGTTACTCTCAGAAAGCAATGGTCTTGTGGAATCATGCACTTATGAAACGATACTCTTATACAAAGTACGACAGTGTCCTTAAAGACCGATGCACTTAAGAGACGATACACTTACACACACACACACACACACACACACACACACACACACACACACTCACACACACACTCACACACACACACACACACACACACTCACACACACACTTACTCTAATAAAACGATAAACAAAATGATATACCCTCATGAAACACCCCACTCTCTAGCTGGTGCTCTTATCACACGTTATATATCACAGAGACACACTTAAACCTTGATAACCTTGCGAGACAACAGCAAGAGACTTCTTGAACACTGCTCTCCCGTCGAACCCAAGTCAAACACTGCTCCCCCGTCGAACCCAAGTCAAACCGTATATTCGTAACATTTTACGTCCATACAAACTGATTTCGTAATCGTAGCTAACCCTTTCGTAATCCTTCGTTACATACGAATATCGAAGATACGGATGGTGTGAAGGGCCTCTGGCTTTAGTGATTACTATCTGATTACTTTTTTGATTACTTTTTTGTGCGCTGAGGGGAGCGATTTTTACACTCTTGTTACCCCGTCTCTTAACCTTGAATAAATTCAACACGTCTTTCCTCCTATATGGGTATACAGACAAACAAACATGCACACTGGCTTAAGCTAGGGAAGACGTAGACTCCTAGTTTGGGTGTGGGCTTCTTGCCGCGACCAGGATTTGAACCCGGTGCGGACCCTACCCTAAGAGGGCCCGTGTATACTCATGGTCAGTGTGTGTGTGTGTGTGTGTGTGTGCGTATGTGTGTGTGTGTGTGTGTCTTTGTAAGTTGTAAGTTGAAAGGAGTCAAAGAGAAATATGTTACAAGTGTGGTTATATGTAAGACGTGAGCACGATGTGGAAAAAAGCAGTGTTAGAGAGAGAGAGAGAGAACGTCTGCAACAGAATATATGTGAAAAAATCAAAGAATATCTATTAGAGAGATATAGTCCATCTGTGATGTGTCTATCGACAGAGCGTTTGTTAGTGTAGGGTGCTAATGGGAAAGCATCTATAAGAATACTTGCGATATGCTTGCAGTTAGTGCGTTGTTGATATAGATGACAGAGGAGCGAGGATGTGTGTCTGCTTGCTCCCTGTGCTTGCTTTATGGCAGCAGGTGCCAGTGTGGCCTTTAACTAGTTTTAAGCAGAATGAAAAAAAAAAAAACGATACAATATTACTTATTAAAATCCATTGTCAAATGTCATGCTTGCCTGCAGTGAGAGTACGTATACACTCCAGTAGTCATCTCGTGTACCTGAAGAAGGTATTCAAGCATATACGACGATAGCGACCACAAGACCCTCCCAGGCGACAGGTTCAGAACCAAAAATTTGAACCAATCAATCAACCAGACAACCTAGGTAGCAAAAGTCCACTTAAACACGGACCAACCAAGATGCACTCCAACCCACCAAGATGCACTCCAACCCACCAAGATGCACTCCAACCCACCAAGATGCACTCCAACCCACCAAGATTCACTCCAACCCATCAAGATGCACTCCAACCCACCAAGATGCACTACAACCCACCAAGATGCACTCCAACCCACCAAGATGCACTCCAACCCATCAAGATGCACTCCAACCCACCAAGATGCACTCCAACCCACCAAGATGCACTCCAAACCACCAGGATGCACTCCAAACCACCAGGATGCACTCCAAACCACCAGGATGCACTCCAAAAGATCCTTTCGAGACACTGTGCCACACACTCAACGACCCTCAACAGAAATTCTTGGGATGAGGGAGGGAGGGAGGGACAGGGTTTCGGACCCCCCGTCACTTTACACGAAGTCTTTATTACGGGTCTCCCCATTATGTATGTTAAGCCGTAACTCCGGTAATATACACAGGCACTCCTCAGAGTGCCTCGCGCCTCGTATGTCGCGCTGCTTTAGCCGCTAAACCACCCTAAGTGAACGAGTGTTAATCACACGAAGGAAACAAGACTGATGTAAAGAGAGAAGACACGCGCACACACACACACACACACACACACACACACACACACACACACACACACCCCTGCCCCTCCAGCTCCAGACATTATCTGCAATGAGCATCCTAACCCCCTCCCCTGCCTCCCTTTCCATCCTCTCCCCCCAACACACACACACACACACACACACACACACACCACGGGGAGAGGCAAGTAGAGTAGATGTTTTCAGGGGGAAAGAAAGTGCACAGGGAAGAAAGCGTGCAAGGCATTTGTGGCGTACATCCCAGACATATTTTTTCCCCTAGACTAATAAGAGGAGAGTGAAGCCGACAGAGGCGCTCTCCACGTGAATGGAGCCTTTTTAGCGTGAGGAATGTTTAGCCTATATATATACATACATATTCCCTGAGAGCGATTTGTCACGGACGTAAGAGTGAAGTCAGGGTGAGGGTGTACCACGTTGCCTGGTGGTTAGAAGGGTGTCTTAGCGTGAGGAATGTTGGAACACTGTATCCGGGGTGTGCTATGTACCCGGCACATACTATGTATCATAAAGAGTGCAGTATGAAGGTCCGCGCTGGGGGGGGGAGGGGAGTGCCTCCCCTCTCCTCCCCCCCCCCTCTTGAGTAATGGTTTCTGTCACCCTGAACCGCCCCTCCCCCCGCCGCTCGGCCAATCAGCGCGCGCTCTCCTCGTGACGTCACCGATCAATATGTAGGGGGAGGGGGCGGGTTGGGTGGCCCCCCCCTCCCTCCCTCCCCTCGGATATGTGTGCCATCCAGCTTCCCTCTTTATGCTACGCTATATATTCTTTCCTCCTCCCCCTTTTATTTTTTTTTCCTCCCCCCCCCTTAATAAATTGCAGTTTTGCAAAGTGATAACGACCGTCTTTTTTTATTTTTTTTTCTTACGCGAATAACGCACATTTCAACGGTTCCGTTACGTCCGTTTAAAAAAAAAAAAAAAAAAGCATCGAGAGGAAGGAGGAGGAGGAGGGAAAAAAAAAATTACCTTCAACCACCGCGAAAAAAGAAACGCGGGAAGGTGTGTGTTGACAAATGGTTTCCCCGCTGGAGGGCGAGTGTGGCGATCACTGCACATTATTAGTCTGTCGGCTGCTCAAGCCGAGGCGCTTTTAATGAGGCGACTTCTGCCGTAATCTCCTTAGCACGGGAGTGGCAGGAAAATGATCCCACAGTCTCCTTGGCGACGGTGACGTTGGGTTGCCTCTCACAGAAGGATCTCCTGCAGCAGGGGCGGTGCCTCAGGTTTAACAAGGGCTCCTCCTCCGTCTCAGGCTGCTGCTGCCACCGCTCCCCTCCCTCCCTCCTTCCCTCCCTCCCTCCCTCCCTCCCTCCCTCCCTCCTTCCCTCCTCTCTCTGCATTTCGAAACAACACTTGAGGCTGAGCCAGTGTGCTCCAGAGGGTTTATTTCTGTAATCTGATTGGCTCCTTCCCTGTCTGCGCGAAATGAGAATTATTTGGGTCCATAATCGTTCTGTGCGCGGATCATTAAAAAGGGGGGAACTCACAAGCCTCTGAAAGGACAAATAAAAATCTCAAAGAACGAAGGAAGGGAACAAGGAAGCAGACGAAGGCTCTATTCTCTTCTCTCCTCCGCTTTAAACTCTCCCAGCGCATCGTTGCAAAGGAAGGAAAAGATTCAACTTGGGGGTCATATCCTACTCAATCCCTGGGCCATCAACTCCCCACAACCCTCTATGACCTTTTATATAAATCTAAAGTTTGACAAACTGGACTTCATGGTAGCGCTTGTTTCTTCCCTTTATTTATGCGCAAAACCGGATGAATCACATATAAAATCTCTCTAATCTTCATTACTTTTCCTTAATGGGACCATGTCGAACCCACAGAGGAGATACGCGTATATGGACGGTGGCCAGACCTTAGCTCACGTGCACCCACACATCCTTGTTGACACACGACCAAACGTGAAGCACTAAGGCAGGAGAACCGAACACACAAACGAACTCCTCTGCCATATGATTCGAGGTCTCGAAGCAGCGACTCTGAACATGCACCGATTGCCTCGCTTGTCGATGTTTTAGGGATTATATACATTTCTGCTTCTGTCGTTCACACAAGAGGGATCAACGCCTGATTTATATAGATACTGATAACGGAATGTCGGCCAGAGATTCAGAATCTAAGCTGAAAAATATAGTGAAATGATCGTCAGGAAAACTTATTTAGAATTACATTTACGAACTTTTTTTCATCAACCACTTATAATGATGATACGTATTCTATTAAATCATGAAAGTAACATTAGTAACTGTTTTATATATATATATATATATATATATATATATATATATATATATATATATATATATATATATATATATTTATATGTGTGTGTGTGTGTGTGTGTGTACTAATTTTTTCAATTAGTTATAAGAACAATTACTATGCAGACTTTAGCAAAACGAATAATAAAGTTGCTTTGATAATAGCTAATAATCATAACTAATACATAATAATCATTACCATAACCATGACGATTTCTGCATAATTATAATAATCTATTATCTTTATAATTTTCAAAGACAGTAACAGTACAAACAGCAATTATAATGAAATATCCTGATATTTTCGTTATCATTTATTCCAATACGTTAACTTAGCTATTTTATCTATAATTACATTATTAATAGTTATTGTAAGAGAATTATAGGGAATGAAAATTTTCAAAACGATAACAGACACTAACTATATTGAATACTGTATTGATATCAACATAAGTATCAAATATAATAATAATAATAATAATAATAATAATAATAATAATAATAATAATAACAACAATAATGATAATAATAATGATAATAATAATAATAATAATAATAATAATAATAATAATAATAATAATAATAATAATAAAAATAAGAAGAAGAAGAAGAACTATTATTATTATTATTATTATTATTATTATTATTATTATAAGTATCATTAGTATCATTACAGTAATAATAATAATAATGATAATAATAATAATATTGATGACGATAATGAGATAATAATTATAATTGTAGTGATGATATTAATGATGGTTATAATCAGTGATCATAAAATCAGACAATGATAAAGTGATGATAGTAATTATACTAGTGGGATAGAGGGAAGCAGTAGCTTATTCCTAATAGTAATAATGCTCTTTACAACCATTATGGTCTAAATAACAACAGATCCAACATTCAGAAACCTATCCTGTAGAAAACGAAATGACTGTAAAAAAGACATACAGACATATTGATAAAAAAGAAATATAAGTATTCTATTGAAGATTTCCTACACTAGAAGTTTTAGTGAATATTTACGAAAAATGTTACTCGAATACACCAATTCCTTGTACAAGACTGTGAACGATTTTTTGCCAAAGGCCCATATAAACATGTCTATTTTGATTCCACAAGCTAGACTCCATTTTATATCTCTTTTTTCTAATTAGACGACAATATTTTTGCAAACTACGATAATATTCCTTCTCTTTATCTTCAGTTTCTTTCAATTTAATTAAATTTGTGATGGAAAAAGCGACGTGTATAATTTCATGAAGAAATTGAGTCTTTTTTCCTTGCTAAGAAAATGTGTCTAGTCTAACAGTTTCCCACAATAAAGACTTTCAATATATAATTGATTTTGTTGAAACGTTAATTTAGAGGAGGGGGAAAAAAAAAAGTTAAGATGATTATCAGAAACAATACTTTATGGAATTTCAAGTTGCGATTGATCTAAAAGAGATTCCGGCAGTAATGTGATACAGAGCAAAAAATTAAATGACTTTGCGTCTGTAGTACGTTGATAAAAGATACTTTCTACTTTCCATGGTATTTGAAATGGTAAATCACATTGCCTATTTCCAAAATGGAGATTAAAATCATCAGACCCCAGAATATATCCGGAAACAGACGAAAGTGTTATTTCTTAACTACGGAGATGATGAATTCAACTTTTTCCTCTCTTTCTTTCCTTTCAAAAAGAACCGCTGATAGATACGAATAATCACATAGTCTCATTACTACAGTTCTAATTCCCAGGGTATACAATGGCAAGGATTCTGGACACATCAAATTTCAGACCAAAAAAAAAAAATCTTGCCTTTCGTATGGAATTTGCATGTTATAATGTAACATTCATATCCATCACATAACTGAGATACTCACATCAATATCTACGAAATTTTCTACTTTAGATTATCTACATATAGCCTCACCTCTGAACCGGATCTGCAATGTATGATCCAGTATTGGACAAATATTTTCACAGAATATCTAAACAACAGTGACTGTGGAAAAATCGAAAGCAAACATTCCCAATAAAGAAAATGGCTGATGGTACCCTGACACTGACGTCATGAATTTTGGCTTACTAATCACCCTTAGCTGACGACAGCCACGGCTTTATGCCAGTCAACTACGAGGGTCATTAAGGTCGTCCTCGTTGAGCTAGTCCATCCACCAACAGAAAAATCTGGTGTTAATAGTATTAGCAAGTTCATATACACTTGTTACTACATACATAAACCACTGCCGACAACAGCTATTACAATCTGCATCATCAGACGTTAATCTGTTCTCCAAAAAGAAGTGATCATGTCTCAAAGACACAAAATCAGCTTATTCCATTCCGAATTTCTCTGCAGTTGAAACATTTATTGAAAATATGTTAATTTTGATGACAGTTTAACAATTGATAAACCTATGACAAAATGGAGAACAGTACAATGAAAGCGGACCAGAAGGCGGAAAACGTCAGTATTCTAACACTACAACGAACGATTTCAAGTGGTTTAGAAGAAAAAGTTCGATCAGAAATATGTACATTAATACCGAAAACGCGACTGGATATGTAGATATTGTTTTACAGATAATATAACTGTGGTAACGAGACTGTAGCTACATGTGACCATAATGATAGACAAAAGAATGTATAGATAAATATACACATACAGTATATATATATATATATATATAGAGAGAGAGAGAGAGAGAGAGAGAGAGAGAGAGAGAGAGAGAGAGAGAGAGAGAGAGAGAGAGAGTCAGTAAAAACATATGTCCATGGAAAATCAGCCAGTCTACAAAACTGATTATTCAAAATTAGGCAAAAAAAAAAGATATATAGACGTATGTCAGAAATTTAAACGTCTTCTCAATTTTACAGTTCAGGGGAGTCTTCCCCGAGGTGGTGTGTAAATACTAGGGAAAGAAAAATACTGTTTACAGTTCACTGTTGCAGTGAAGTCAATACTTTTTTTTTTCCTAAACCTCAGGTCTTTAAGGAAGTTTGAGGGGCAGAATGTCGCTAGATTTTATATTTACTGAAGTAGGGAACTGGGGATGTTTTACGACAGAACACCGACGACTGTTATAAACATGACCCCCCCTCCAGCAACACAGTCTCACACGGGTTTTTCATTATTTTTTCAACTTCTGAGACATCTTTGCGGGACAGACCGGAAGGCGGCGAGGCTGTGGGAACCCCCACAACGCTTCCATAAATCACAAGAACCGTTTGAAAGAAAACGACGTGTCGCTTGCGATTTCATTATGTCCATGACTAAGTTCATTAACGCAATCTTATTTGATGTGCAACTTTGACACACAAGTGCTCAAGATAATATTTCTTCTTGTACACACACACACACACACACACACACACACACACATATATATATATATATATATATATATATATATATATATATATATATATTGAAATAGTAACATGAGTCAGTCTCTGAAAATCATTACGAACAATGACAAATCCAATATCAGTTCGAGGGCTACAATGTAATGCTACTTCCTCTACCTCTCTCCTCGTCTACCTCACGTTCTAATTCAAGTTCCAACCTCCTCCCATTTTCCTCCGTCCGCTTCCTCAGTCAACACTAATGGAGAAGAGGAGCCGGGGGTCATCGCTGAGGGTTCGAGTGGGTGGAAGTACAGATTAGTGGGGAACAGGACGAAATCTTCTATGAAACCATGGAGTGGGGGAGGGTGCTCCCGGAGTGGAGGGAGGATGGTGAGTCAGGAGTAGTTACCCAGGAATCTTGGAGTGGGAGACGGTGCTTGAGTTGGGGGAAGGGGAGTTACTAAGGAATCTTGGGGTGGGAGAGGTGTGTTGAGTTGGGGGGGAGGAGAGGAAGAGGAGTTATCCCCCTAAGCTTTGGTAGTGGGAGGATGTTGTTAAGTGGGAGTGTGTGTTGAATGAGAGGAGGAGGAGGAGGAGGAGGAGGAGGAGGAGGAGGAGGAGTTACCCCCTTAGTCTCGGGAGGGGTAGTTGGTGGGTGGGTGGAGGCCGATGTTGAGTGGGGGGAGGAGGGGATGGGGGTAAGGAAGGGAGGGGGAGGAGCCAGCCAAGAGCTGGAGTAAACATGGTCTTCAGAGACTCTGAGAATTACACCAATGGATTTTCCCCTATTGACTGCGCCAGTCTCGAGTGGTTCCCATCCCTCACCAATACGACCATTTTATGGCCATATACACCTTATTTTTCTTTATTCCCTACACAACCTTTTTCTGTAAGTGAAGAAAAGCCTTTTACATCGATGGCCCTTCAGTGGGTCTTTTACTTCCCCTGGACCACTAAACCATTTCTAACTATCTTTGCTTTTTATTTCTATGCTCCTCTAAATCCTATTTTGAATTACCAGCGAGTTAATCTATTCAAGTTTTAGTTTATCTATCTTTTCATAACATTTCTTTGAAATTTCCAATTCTTTTATGATATGTAAATTATTGTACTATCTTAAAGTTCCTTTGAATATTCTTTAGTCTTTCATGCATTTCTTAAGTTGCAAATCACATATAACAAACAATTGTTACGCCTTTTAACAAACTTCCCTTTCAAAACACACATTACTGATCATCAGAACACACGCCAATAACCATCAGAACAAACTCCACTAACCATCGAATTAGACATCACTATCAAAAGATCAGAAGAGACATTCCACTATCCCATCAGAATATATTCCACCAACCATCAGACCACTAACAAGTAACACAACACTAACAATCACAACAAACTCCAACAGTAACAAAAACACAAACGTAGTTCCTTCAGCTTATCTCGTCTTGGAGATATCTTTTATATATGATTGGTTACTTGAATTCCTGTCTATTTTGCTTAACAATAACTGTGACGGTGCTGGCAGTTGAATGCCCTGATCAAAACCATATCTCTCACGACTAGCCCCGAGAGGAGGATGAACAGCTAGGTAGACTGCGGACCGACCACCGCCACCTGAATTCGAACACCATGCGGGCTTCGAACCCTGGGCGGTCTGTGCATGCATCACGGTCGGATATCACACACCAGTACAGAGATAGCTGCAGAAATATGACGGTACGATGTGATAAGTTAATACACAGCAGTAGCATGTGAGAGAGGGTTAGTGGTCCGCGATTGACGATGCTAACTACCTCAACTTAACGATGCTAACTAGCTTAACTTAACGATGCTAACTAGCTTAACTTAACGATGCTAACTAGCTCAACTTGACAAAGCTAAGTAGCTTAACGTGACGAAGCTAACTAGCTCAACTTGATGCTAACTAGCTCAACTTGATGCTAACTAGCTTAACTTAACGATGCTAACTAGCTCAACTTGACAAAGCTAACTAGCTCAACTTAAGCGTTTAAAGCGTCTTAAGTTGGCAGGGGATCCCTCTGATGAGGGCAAGACCCGTTCCCAAGACTCAGTCCCGGGGAGATGAAAGATTAATTCACTCCAGAATATATTTCGTTGAACGTCGTTTTGAGTATCATTATCGCTCGTTCAGCGCGACGCGTCGTGCAGGCCGAGGTCTAAGACGACCAGTTCCCTTCCCTGGTCCTTCTCCGTCCGTCGTCGTCCGTCGTCCACCCCCCACCCTCCTCCCCCCCGAGGGAGTCATGCAGACGCCAAGCTAAAGTCGTTTATCTTCCCCCGACACACGTCTCGAAGTCGGCAAAGTTTTCTCGTTAGACAAGAGCATTCCTCGACTCTCGTTATACCCCACACCTCCGTCTCGTTAAACAAGTTTAACCCACCCGTCCACCCACACCTTCTTTCGTTACGTACGCGTCTTCCCCTTTTCCTCGTTTAACAATCATCCTTCTACCCTATGTTTCTCTCGTTAATCGTGTGTTGTTAACCCCGTCATCGTCATCTCAGTACACATGTGCACATCTATCCCTTTCTCGTTGAACATGAAACTTACCCCAGCTCTCATTTCGCATACCTCACGTATATTCCCAAACACTCGTTATAAAGGCCTTCCTCCCATTTTCTATCGTTAGCTATAAGCCCTCATCACGCCTCATAGATGTTACTGACCTCAACTGGCATTATCATTGACCAGATATATAAATGAGTATAAATGAATTGATGACCACAACATGTGTATTCATATGACTGCAGTGGAGTAACACAAGGGTCTATTCTTACTATACAACAATATTATTGACCAAAGTCTTCGTAACGTAGTGATGACCATAAATCCTGAATGACCACTCTCGTGGCGATGACCATAACCAAATTGTTAACCACAAAAGCATTGCTGATCAAGAGAAAAATGACGACACGACAGCAGTGCTCACCACAACAGTAGTGTTGACCACAACAGTATTATTGAACACAGAAATGGGGTTAACCACAACAGTAGTGTTGATCTCAATGATCAAGCTGACCACAACAGCAGTGTTAACCACAATAGCAATATTAACCACAACAGTAGTGTCAACCACACCGGTAATTCTGACCACACCAGTAGTGTTGGCCACAACAACATTACTGACCACAACAGTGGAGCTAACCACAACGGTAGTATTGGCAACAACGATAGGACTGCCCACAACAGTAGTACTGACCACAACAGTACTGTTGACCACACCAGTTGTGTTGACCCAGCCGTATGTCAGACTCAAGATTATGCCACTGTTATCAGCCAGAGAGGCAAGTCTTAAGGTGGACCTTGAACATAGACTTCAAAACACGTCAATCACCTCACTATGACCATCCTTCAATTATCTCAAACCCCACAACCACCTATCAACAACTACATGATCAGTGAATCAAGACGTCGTCTAAACCATCTATACTATATCTTCCTGTTCTAATTTTCTTTATGAATCGCTAATAGAAACTGAAACATCGAGGAAAATGACCAAAAAAAAAAAAAAGTATCGGATCCCCCTCAAAAAAAGTATTTTAACTCGATTAGTCTTTCCTCTCCCGCTTGTTTAGCCACAAGGACTTGATAAGGAGACCCCTGTATAAAGGTTCAACGAATTGCTATTCTCAGTTCTTTACTACACGAGGAAATCTACTCCAAACTCTGTTTATCTTTTCCTTTATATATATTGAAGGTGATGGAAGGTGGAAAGCGCTGGTTTATACTCCAAACGACAGGTTTGTTTACCTTAGTGATATAGCCTTTTCTGTACGAGTGGTATGGGTAGAGTTTTCAGTTATTTCTTTATGTACGTGTGTTTGTTTGTATGTATGAGTGTGTGCACATGTATGGATGTGGGCTTGCGTGCCTACAGCCTATCTGCAAATCTCGGACTAACATGCATATGCGTACATACAAAATCTCTCTCGCGACCCAGCACTTATTTATGCAAACAAAATATATATCTCAGGCCAACATGTATATGCATACAAAACTTCATACATAACTCAGCCCGGACAGAGGATCGTATATAACATATACACATCCGGGTCCAACATACATATGAATACAAATATTCCTCCAATACAATCCCGACCCAACATGCTCGGAAGACCAGTCCTTTGCAGCACCACCACAACCTTCTCATCCAAGCCGCTCCATAAGTAACCCCAGAGCACAAGTAAAACACTGACCCCTGCCCCACACTGTAGAGACATATACTCCCACATCTTCCTTCTCTCCTTCCATTCCCACCCACCCCACAACAAGCAAAAAAATAAAATATAAGCACCAAATTGGCCCGACAAACACAAAATCAAAACATATACACACCAAAATGACCCTACAAACACTAAACGACGGTCCTTTCAGCCGTCTTAAACACCACGCCGCGAGATACACACCCATCGGAAACTACACTCCCCAGACACATGCGAGTCACTCTTTGCCGTCTTCGCTCTGAACCCCTGCCATATATATATATATATATATATATATATATATATATATATATATATATATATATATATATATATATATATATATTGAAATGTCTTGCATATCATTCTTCTCGTTCACATCTTTATCTTCATTCAGTTCTCACCTACTTTACTTCATCCTCTTCTCTCTCTCTCTCTCTCTCTCTCTCTCTCTCTCTCTCTCTCTCTCTCTCTCTCTCACACACACACACACACACACACACACACACACACACACACACACACACACACACACACGGCTATAACAAGCTTTTCGATTGTGGTCACCGCACTGAAGAAGCACAACGAACTACTAGAGAAGGTCCAGAGAAGAGAACTGAGTTCCAGGAAAAGGTTAGAAAAAGATCAAATATCTTCACGAAGGAAGAGAAAAGGTTAAGAGGCAATCTGATCACAACCTTCATGTTTTTCAACCAGTTTGATGATGTCGACAACGAACAGCCGTCCGAAAGTTGTGAGGATATAACAACCAGAGGCCATAACGTGGAATTAAGTGAGAAAGTTGTAATAAAAGTTGTGAGGTACTTTTGTTATGAATATAAGAGTTGTGGATGAATGGACGAAAGTGAATGACGAAATTGCGAATGTGGACAGCATACAGAAGCTGAAAAAAAAAGTTGTATGAAAGTGGAGAAAGTTCAAGAGACGAGGCCCCACGAGTGTAGAACTACACACACACACACACACACACACACACACACACACACACACGTCAAGCCAAGCGGGGTTCGAACCTATCGCGCAAGGCACTGACACCCACACAAATTATTGGAGAGTTTACACAACGGCTGGCTTAACCCTTGCCTCGCCATTATCCATGTTATTGTACTGGGGAACCACACAAGACCCAGCTGGCTAGCAAGGAAGCAACTAGCTATTTACCACAAGACCCAGCTGGCTAGCGAGGAAGAAGTTGGCTAGCAGAGGAAGCAAGCGGTTAGCTAACCACAAGACCCAGATGGCTAGCTACCACAGAACCCAGCTGGCTAGCAATAGAAGCAGCTAGTTAGCTACACAAGACCCAGACAGCTAGCTACCACAGTACCCAAAAGGCTGACGATAACCAGCTGGCTAGCTACCACAAGACCCAGCTGGATGACAGAGAACCTAGCTGGTAACCAGACGACTCAGCTGGCTAACTACCACTCCTGCAGAACCCATGACAGAAACCGTCTGACCAGCAACCAGTGGAACTAGCTAGCTCCCTACGAGAGAGAGAGAGAGAGAGAGAGAGAGAGAGAGAGAGAGAGAGAGAGAGAGAGAGGTACCCATCTGGCTAACTACCTCAGGACTCAGGTGGCTCAATATACCACCCCTGCATGGGAGAGTACACCTACGTACGCCTCTCCCCCACCCGTTCAATACCAAGCTTCACAAAACATCCAGATCCTCGAGTTACCTTTTAAGCAAGGAACACCCTCGTCCCTCAAAGCTTGGAGACGCGAAAAGAAAAATGCAATTACATTTCTGCCACGCGGATATATATATATATATATATATATATATATATATATATATATATATATATATATATATATATATATATATATATATATATATTCCCGACATTCGTTCAATCAGAAGGAACGTGCATCTCAAGACACGTTGAACGTTCAGCTTTACACAGTGGGAGGGCTAAGCTCCAACGTAGTAGAATCGATCGGGCCCCCAAAACACAGCAAGATCCGTTAGGAAAAATTTGCCTGACGAAACCTCCACTCCCTCAAGCCTGAGAGAGAGAGGCTAGAACGTCGATCTACGAGCCATAAAAGCGAACACCACACCTTAGGAGCAGCCGGAATAAGCCTCAGGATCGTGTGCCTCCGCCCACTTTATGAACGCAGGCCAAATTTGCATATAGGAGCACAAAGCAACCAGTCATAACAATCAAAAGTTCCCATGGGCGGGGAGAGAGAGAGAGGGAAGGGGGAGGAGGGGAGGAGAAGGTGGGCTGGGGTGTTTGGGTGGGGGGAGGGGGGGAGGGAAAGGGGAGTGGGTTTAGAGAGAGAGAGAGAGAGAGAGAGAGAGAGAGAGAGAGAGAGAGAGAGAGAGAGAGAGTGTAAAGTAATTGCTTACGAGTTATTACGACGATACTCAGCCAAAAGGTAGGGCTAGCGCGTAGTGCTTACCGCAGGAATATCTAGGGATGTAAAGAACCGCTCGTTTGAGTTACCTCCTGTCAGATGTCCTGTGTGAGGTGGAGTGACTGTATCATGTGGCGGAACAGCCAGCAGCCCACGTGTGGATGAAGCCAAAAGACAACAAACTGGGACCAAAGGAGTGAAACTTGTCAGGCACAGAAGTGTTGGCTCCCTGCGCGACACCCAGGTGGGGGTAATAATGGTACTATACCTCCCTGGGTCTGTGGCTGCCTGCCACCCATTACTAGCCTGGAGAGAGAGAGAGAGAGAGAGAGAGAGAGAGAGAGAGAGAGAGAGAGAGGGGGGGGGGATGGAGGACGGAAGGGAGAAAGAGAGACAGACAGACAGACAGCAAGAGTGAGGGAGGGAGGGAGGGAAGACAGGGCCACTCATCTACATACACTGATAGCACACGAGGCGCAGCCCAGCCTGCTTGATTGAGGCAGCGTGTATTGGGTATGGGTGTATCTGTCTGTCTGTTTGTCTGTCTAGCTGGATGGCTGGCTGTCTGGCTGGCTGGCTGGCTGTCTGGCTGGCTGGCTGGCTGTCTGTGGTTACTATTTGTGTGGTGTAGGGAGAGAGTTTAACTTTCGTGTTTCTTCGTCTCTTAACAGTGTATATATGTATCATGTCTTTACTCTTATGTGCACACACACACACACACACACACACACACACACACACACATATATATGAGTTTTCGTCTAACTGGTATTGTGTGTGTGTGTGTGTGTGTGTGTGCGCGCGCGCGCACCCAATTCCACACTCATCAGTGTGTGTCCGTGTGTTTGTGTGTCTTTGTTTCTTCCACCTGTGCGTATCCATGTTGCAGAGATACAGACCTATGTATCATTGTAGGTTGGTCTCTGTGTCTGGATATATGTAAACACACTGATTTGTTTACATGACTTGTGTTCAGCGGTAAATTGTTTTCATCTACCTATATGATCTACCACAGCAACCTAAACATACCATTCGTGGTAAACCCTCATAAACATTCATCATTCTAGTTGAGGGAACAATTCATTTATTCTTAATAAAAAGGGAAACTAAATGAACAAAACCTAATAATGTAATCTACGTACGTAAACATCAACAAACCTCTATGCACTTACGCTGGGTCATCCCACTCAAACACACACACACACACACACACACACACACACACACACACACACTTAAGTAAGCACGCACTCATAGTAGCCGTCCCACAGGACACCCATCTTAATGTTGCACACCAAACTCGACCACTCCTCTCTCTCGCCCCTCCCATCTTTTCCACTTCAAACACACGAGGTTTCCCATTCTCCCAGGCTGCCACCACGCCCCCCAAACACAGACTGTACCTCACGACTTCAGTATATTGGTAATATATCGCCATTAAACAGCAGGGAATCGTAAAAGGCCAGATGAACAGGTAGTAACGGGAGGAGGAGCATGGCATCTCGCGAGGAATATGGATTGGTCCCTCTCTCTCTCACTCTCTCACTCTCACACACATACACACACACACACACACTCTCT
This sequence comes from Panulirus ornatus, assembly GCF_036320965.1. NCBI lineage: Eukaryota > Metazoa > Arthropoda > Malacostraca > Decapoda > Palinuridae > Panulirus > Panulirus ornatus. The sequence continues at coordinate 2,666,325 of NC_092246.1, forward strand.
CTCTCTCTCTCTCTCTCTCTCTCTCCCTTACTCTCACTCTCCCGGGTGTTGACGCATGCGTGGTGTGTTGGTTGACTCCCTCACCACCACCACCACCGCCGCCATCCTCACTTCCCTCCCCCCCGCGCTCTCTACGTCTTTCCTTCTTCCTCCCACCGTGCACATCCTACCACACCCTCAGCCTTGGGTGCTCTGATGCCAGACCAGGTCACCCTCAGGTACTTCCCAGTGGTATGTGGTCGTGAGAGGAACAGTACAAAAAAAAAATATCCCGAAAATCATTCTTTCACGTTTCCCCCCTAGTGAAGAACATTCATATTTCTCTTTTTTTGTAAAGGAATACATTTAAGTTTTGGCTTATGCCCGCTAGTACTGGGAATGGGCTCATGCTGTGCCTTATGGACCATAGGGGGAAATGAGAATGATTTTGATAGGATACAAGAGACATTTGCATATCATTTTCAACGTCAGAGACATACACACACACAGATCTACAAAAATAAAAGCACGATCGAAGAGCGTCAATGCAACACACTTTTTCCACACTATCGCACCTTTTCCCCTTCACAGACCCATCGTCCGTCCTTGTTCTGAGCGCACTCACACCACAGTCATCATCTAACCACGGATGACGGAGATCGCCTTACACTGGCCACACCACACATCAGGACCAACCTACCTCTAGGGCGAACCCAGGTCACCCCACTGGACGCCACGCTCCCAGGAGAGTCAGCAACACTTCAAGGTCAACCTCGGTCACAATAGAGAGTTTAACACCACGTGATTAACGACCTTGACCTTGGCCAGCGGGACCTTGACAACACTATAATTGGGTCACACAAAGACACGCACCGGCAGCAGCAGGAGGGGTAGCAGGAGGGGGACGAGACGACACAGGAAGCACACCAGGTCACCACCGGAGCCTCCGCCGTCGCCCCGTCGGTGGTAATGAGAAGTTAGTCAGGGGAGGCGGTGGTGTCCAGCTTGGCTGGTCCGAGAGTATATCCAGCAGGGTGTCGCCGTCGGGAGGATCAATATCCTGGCGGAGGGGCGTGAGGGGTAAAGGAACGGGAGGAGCGAGCAACGCCTCCCTCCACCCGCCGCTGCCCTGCATAAACCACTGTTTTCACTCGTGAATTAAGGCCCTCTCCTCCGTCGCACTAATGAGCACTGATGAGACCCGACTGATCATGCGCTCTCCCGCACAGGCCACTCTCTCCTCCTCACCCTCCCCCCCCCTCCTCCCTCCTTAACTCTCCCTTCTGTACTCCTCACTTCCTTAGTCTCCCTTTACTCCTCTCCCTCATTACGCTCCACCGATTATGATCTATCTGTTCCCACTTCTTGTTCTCGACCAGGTTATCTCCCTACCCTTCTGTGACTCTCCCTTACTGCTCTGCCTTCCGGTTCTTTTCCTTTGCTTACCCATTTATCTCCCATGAACCATTGCTTCGACCACTTGCTTATCCTCGCTTTACTCTCCCTTGCCTCAATCATTTTCTTTTCATCTATGTACGGTATTGCATTCCTCCTATCTCTCTTATCACGTTTTCCTTTCTTATCCTATTTCCTTTCCTCTGATTTGATCAGTCTTTCACTTAAGCTCCCTTTCTTATTCTCGTTTGACGTATTGATTTCTTGTTATATTCTCTCTTATTTCACACTGGCTCACTCTTTCAGTCAAGGTGTCACTTGCGTATTTCACACTTGCTCTCCCTTGTTTATTTGTTTATTCTTACTTCCTCTCCTTTACTTATTTGTTTTCTCTCTATTACTTGTTAACCTTTAATCACTTTTTCTTGTTTGCTTGCTTGTCTTCAATTACTTTTATCTATTTGCTCAACCTTGATTATCAAACTTGATTGCTGCTTATCGTTACTTAGATCTCCCTTCTTTACTTGTTTACCCTCACTTACTCCTCCTTCTATACTAGTTTACCTTGTTTACTTATTTACTTTTTCTTTCTCTCATTCTCTCTCTCTCTCTCTCTCAGGGGCACTTCACGATTAAAACAGAGAGGATGGACCATACTGAACTATCATCATCAGTTGAAAAGAACTCGGAATTTTACAACCTAAAAAGAAAAAAAAAATAAATTGCAAGACTGGACGACAGCACCCTTGGCCTGAAAGCCTCTCAACAACCAGGGTAAAAAAATATAACAGTTGTCAGTTCTCCATGTCCACCACGGAACGTACCAAAACCAGGAAGATGTACAACCCCAGGATACATAACAAATACGCATGCTACAACTGCATCAAAACATTTAAAAGAAAACTTGATATAAGGTTGAAGTGAGTCCCAGATGTGCCTAAATAAGGTGAATAAGATACGTGGTGGCAGACCCTATGCTGCCCATTGAGCAGGATATACATTGCTCAATAATCAAGACGTGCGTTGAGCATTGAGCACTAGCCATGCCTTCCGCCAAATCTACGTTGTAGGTACAAGTACGTAGGTAGTTCATCTCCTCTTATAAGACTGGGATAGATACACGGGAGGACAAGGTCCCTCTATGCTCTGGACACGGGGAAAACGGACACAAAGTGTGCAGATACGGAAATCGATAGACAAGTGTGGCGGAGGACGAGACACACACACGGTGGTGAGAATGAGTATACTGTGGTAGAGACTGTTGGACGTGAGGTGACGATGGATACGGAAGTGGGGAACACGGGAGCGGTGAACACGGGAGACATGGATACGGAAGTGGTGAACACGGGAGCGGTGAACACAGGAGACATGGACACGGGAGTGGTGGACACGGGAGGTGGGTTGAATGGCTGGCCATGTGGTAATAGGGATACTGGAGCTCACTGCTATTACCGAGTTCTCTATATTATTTAAGTTAAGCTTCTTAGCAGAGTTGGGCCAAGTGACTCTGACCGTCTTTACTGCTCTCTCTCTCTCTCTCTCTCTCTCTCTCTCTCTCTCTCTCTCTCTCTCTCTCTCTCTCTCTTCCTCAGTGTTTGTTTGTTTGTTTGTTTTTTCATCAAATATGATGATCTCTATCTCAAATAAAAAAAAAATGATTATCGCATGAAAATAATTATCATGAATTTGAGTGTACAGCTTAACTGATGGTAAACACAGACACTACATAAAAAGCTGCAGAAAAGTCATTCTCCTCCGGAAGTGTATTGAAAGGACGAAAAAAATGGATAAATTACAACCAGCCATGACCTCAAATTTCCTCTCCCTGACGCCTGAGATTCTCTCTCTCTCTCTCTCTCTCTCTCTCTCTCTCTCTCTCTCTCTCTCTCTCTCTCTCTCTCTCTCTCTCCCCAACGCTCTTTACTCATTCCCTTCGTCTGATAGGCTCTTTCCTCAACCTTCTCTCCTCCGCTTATACCTCATCTCCTCCTCCTCCTCCTCATCCCCCTCCTCCTCCTCCTCCTCCTCGTAATACCCCGTCCGCTCGCCCCTCACCTCCAGACCATCCAGCCACCAGGAGAGCCCCATCTACGCCCAGACAACCTCCTCTTACGGAGTCTTTGAGTTGAGAGATTACGACCTACCTCTTCTCAGAGACATCTTGTTACGCATCTCCATCTCCTGCCTGTGATCTCCAGGTCCTCCTATCTCCTGCCTGTGATCTCCAGGTCCTCCCATCTCCCGCCTGTGATCTCCTGGGTTTGCTGGAGGTCTTAGGACTGAGTTCAGAGGTCCTGAGCTTGGGCTAGAAACGCCACTTGTGTCTGGATGGGAGGCCGTACCTTCGCTTCCTCTCTCTGTAAAAAAAATTCCTGATTAATTCGCGATTCGATTAAGTCATCCTTCTAGCTCACCCCCACATAATACGTACATAGGAAGAATACATAATAATGAGACCAGGGATGATTCGTCTCCACGAGACTGACCACCAGACTCATAATGAGGAAGGAGACTACAGAAGGACCCGGCATTCATCTGGGGAAGGTTTGAGAGGTTATCACCATCAGGTTATGACTGAGTAGTAGCAATAGTAGTAGTAGTAGTAGTAGTAGTACTGAAACTGTAGTTGTAATAATAATAATAATAATAATAATAATAATGATAATAATAATAATAATAATAATAATAATAATAATACCATTATCATTTTTGTTACTATTATCATTATCATTATCATATCAATATTACTATCATTATCATCATCATCATTATATAATAATAATAATAATAATGATAATAATAATAATAACATAAAATTACTATAATTGTGTCGTGAAGAAGAGGAAAGAAAGAGAAACAAAGAGGAAAAAGCAAAGAAAAAGATGAATTGACAGACATAAAGACCAGAAGATGAGAGTACAGAATGTACGATTAAATGTACGTAAAAGACCCTACATTATATGGGAAGGTCAGGTCATTATGCCCTCAGTACAGGCGGCTGTAACACTGAATATGGAGACTTAGGATGAGTGGTAGGTAGAGGACGACAGAAGAAAATGAAAAAAAGAAATGAAAAGAAAATCTCTCTGAAATTTCAGCATCCAAACGATTGATCTGGAGTGGACCCCCAGGCGAGGGAGAGAGTGAGTTATGGGAGCGTCATCTGTGACAGGAAGGTAGAGTGGAGGAGGAAGGAGGAGAGAGATACGTCTCATGATCTTGCAAGGAAAACTAAGGATTTTAAGAGCTTGTAAGGGAAGCTAAAGCGTCATGATCTTGCAAGGAAAACTAAGGATTTCAAGAGCTTGTAAGGGAAGCTAAAGCATCATGATCTTGCAAGGAAAGCTGAGGATTTCAAGTGCTTGCAAGGAAAGCTAAGGCGTCATGATCTTGCAAGGAAAACTAAGGATTTCAAGAGCTTGCAAGGGAAGCTAAGGAATCAATGGAGATCAATACGTCACAGTAACATTTGAGCCAAAAAAATATGTGAAGGAAATCTAGAAAATTGGAAGGGTTGAATAATGTAAAACTGACTTCAATCCTGCCAAGGTCAGCTTTAGTTATCATTGGTAGAATACGACAACCTCTCCTTTATACCTGAGGAATTTGAAGAACATGTCAAACAGCGAGGGTATAAGACCCTGATATATGCAAATACGTTGGGACTGAATCTGTAGAAACAAATATAAAAAGATATAAAAACACGTGTGTCATTACCAATGGTATCATTATGAATCATTATCATAGTCATTAAAATCATTATCAATGATCATCACATCAAAAGGTATATAATAATTTTCATTTTATCCTTTCGTTCATCCAAGCACGTTTCATAAGCTCAGTTCTGAAGTCTGTTTGACGATTTCATGTATTCCATTGGACCACAGCTGAAAGCAAACATTTTCCGTTAAGATATTCCTGTATCTTACAGATGAAACGAAAATGCGACCCACACACTCTCCTGTACCTGATATATATCATTTTTTCATGGACGTTAAAAGTCTGTAGAAACAGAAAACGAGAAAAGTACATCTTTTCAATTTCCCATCCATTACCCCCCATGACATTTCCTCGTCAGGATTCTACGTTTAATGAAAATGAGAAGCAGAAGAACGCTTTAATATTCGTATTCAAGCAAATTCAAAATGTATTTCCTCTTTTGGAGCTTTTTGCATCACCGACGGGATATTCAGTTCGTTGTCTTCACTACTGGGTCCAAGATTTTTGCCCTGACTCACATTGCATTCGTTCATCAAAAGTTACAATTATTGATAATTGCTGGGATTACAATTTCACACACGTATGAGGCAGCTATAGGGATGTCCTTTATAGTGAATAATTTTTCTAAAGTTGCAAGAATGATAGCACTACAAGACACAGCATCAAATATAACAAGCAATTTGTTAAAAAAGATATAAATAGATACTTTTATAGTATAAGGAAAGTGGATGAATGGAATACATTGAGTTATGAAATGGATGAATGGAATAAACTGAGTTATGAAGTGGATGAATGGAATAAATTGAGTTATGAGTTTATGGATGTGGACAGCATGCACATATTTTAAAAGTTGTCTGATATAAAGTTTAAGAGATGAGGCCCAACGAGTGTAGAACTCCCTCCCCGCACAGTACAAGTAGGCAGTTAACCATACAAACACATAAATAACTTTCAATTTCTCTAAATGCTAAACATAATTTTCGCAGACATTAGAGTCACACATTAAAGAAATGAAAAATGAAAAACGAAAAACAGATCAACAATGAATTACGACACAGTTAATCCTACTCGTAACCTCGTAATTCACTCTGTAATTTACTTTTTAAATATACACTAGATCATTAATTGATTAATTAGATATATTTACCACATCATCATCCCCTGGCCCCTCATAATTGCTTACTACTTCTGTATATTCATATCTCTTTTACGCTTATCTATATACCATCTTATCTATTCTCCTATCAGCCTATCTTATCTCCTACATATCCATCTTTCTCATGTCCCTCTTCGCTTGTCTTAACCACATGAACACGTGACACACTCACCTTCCTGTTTCCAAACCTCCGGTTACCCTTTCCTCCTCCTCCTTGAACCTGGTCCTCCCTCGGGTGGAGGTCGTCCTCGGCGCCTCACGCGTCACCCGTCCTCCACGCTCCTTGATGACAACACTCCACGTCTCCAGTCGGTCACCAAACTCTATTTCTCGACCTCTCGAGTCGGACTCTCCCCAGAGCCAGTAAGGGCAGACGTCAAGTAGTCACCGCGATCCTTAAATCGCCCCCACTGGTCCTTGAAGCTTTGTGGGTCTCCTTCAAAGCTTGATACTGCTGGGGTGAAGCTTAAGCTTGGGGTCACAGTTTGTCCCGGTGGTTTTTTTTTTTTTTTCCAGACGTTCTCCTCCGCCGTCCAAGCTTGAGAGGTCGTGTCTTCTGAGTCTCTCCCTCAAGCTTTGATGTCTCTCCTCCTGTCGGAGAACGGTCGCCCCAGAGATCGATGTTCCCCTCTTGTGGATGCTGTGAGGTAGTGGGTCTCGGGCGTCCGTCTGCCAGGGGCACCTCTTACAACTGGTCTGTGTCCCCCCTCGCAGCCCTGTAGCTTGGACCAACCATTCCCCCCCCTCCCTCCATCATCCCCCCCACCACCTTTCCTTCCTTACCCTCCTTCCCCCCTTCTCCCCCAGCCAAGCCATAACCCTTTACCAGTACAAATATGCAAACTACCCCTACCCACCCCGTCCTACTGAAAGGGCGGTCGAACCTACGGCTTTTGAATGTAATGATCCCTTTCTCTCCTCCTCCTCCTCCTCCTCCTCCTCCTCTCCCCTTCCCCTCTGCTCTCTTCATCCCTCCTTATTCCTCTCTCCTCATTCCTCTCCTCCTCACCCTCTTTATCAAATATTCTTCTAAACCTTCCGCTTACCATATTTCCTCTCGATATTCTTCTTTTTTCACTCCTCCCCTGTCCCTTAATGCCTCATCTTCAACCTTTACTCAACACCCTAGACAACCCACACCCATACTAACGCCTCATAATCACTCAAAACCAAAACACTTTAGTCACGATCAAGTACTGGGTCATATTTCTGACTACCAAACCCACCCTTTAAGTACGCGCAGCCCCGAAGCGGCCGAAAGTGCTCTAACATATCATAATATAATCATCAGTAGCCCAGGACAGAGATATCCCAATACAATTCAATGAAAATATGTGCTCCCTCTGTCGGCCTGTTTCAAAGGGACCCATTCATTGGCCTGACGGAAGGATGATAAATAAGGCTTCCTGGTACGCACTGTGTATTCATCATCAGTCGTGGCTCCAACCTGGTCTTCTGAACTCTGATCTTAGGATCGAGAGGACCTTAAGACCAAGTTCTTACATAGAAAAAAAAGGTTTAAAACCTTTTTTGGTGATTAGAAGCGATGACTTTCGTTTATGGATTGTTTTTACACACCATTACGTCCGTCTTCGCTCATATTTCCGTCAATTCATCTCGAATTTCTGTTTCTCCGTCTATTCATCTTGGGCTGCTGAACCCGCATGGCAAAAATATCGAGGAAAAGATGAACTATAAATCGCAGAAAAATCATTTACAGTAACAAAGAAAAAAGAGAGAAAAAGAAAAAAAAGGAAATCCAGACGGAATATACAGTCCCTAAATTTAGCGTATGTTGTGCTCGTGTTTATCCTAGGATTAACAGATCCAGAAGCAGCGGTAGCAGGACATGTCGAGAGGGAGGGAGGGAAGGAGGGAGGGAGCCGGGGAAAGTGAACAAACGAGAAGAGAGACAAGAGTGTGTGAGACAGGGAGAAAAGAAGAAAGAGACAGAGAAACAGAGAGATAAAAGGACACACTGGTACGTGAAGACATTGGGATACATCTTCAAGACATCAACCAACATATGTGCGAAAAAGAAAAGAGGAGGAGGGACGGCCACTTCAGCAGCAGCCATGCCAACCTCACTGCTATCCCTCCCGACTCAGTCTGTACACTGGAGGGAACCAATAGCAGCAGCAGCAGAAGCAACATCCACAAGCAATGATTATATACGCACACAGCCCGGGCGTAGCGTCCTGCAGGGAGCAGCGTCACAGATGTACGGCACACAAAGCTATCTGATTTGCGCACATGAAAAAAAAAGGAAAAGAAAAAAAAGACGCAGCGACGAGGCCCATTTCATTTGAATAAAGACCTGGGCCGGGGTAGGGGGGAGGGGGGTGTTTCTACCACGTATTCGCGGAGGACAATGCATAGGCTAGTTGGGGGGGGAAAGGGGGGAGGGAGAGAGGCACAGGCAAAGAAAGAGAGAGAGAAAGAGAGAGAGGAATTAGGGAGAGAGAGAGAGAGAGAGAGAGAGAGAGAGAGAGAGAGAGAGAGAGAGAGAGAGAGAGAGAGAGAGAGAGATGGACGGTGATGGGAAAGGATAGTTTCTGACGACTTGAATTTGAATAGAAGGGAAGTTTGTGGAGTAGGTAGGGAGGAGTGAGGTAGGTAAGGCAGGGTGATGTAGGTAGGGCAGGGTGATGTAGGTAGGGCAGGGTGATGTATGTAGGGCAGGGTGAGTGTGGGAATAGTAAGGGGTCATTGATCGATAGTATGGGTCAAGGAGGATAGTATGGGTAGGGGGAAGAGAGTCTGGGTCAGGAAAAACATTGTGAGCTGGGGAGGATAGTATGGGCTGGAGAGGATAGTGTGGGCTGGGAGGATAGCATGGCCTGGGGAGGAGAGTCTAGACAGAGAGGACAGTGTGAGGTGGATAGGTTAGTATGAGTTAGAGAGGACAGTGGGGGATAGTATGGGCAAGGAGGAGAGTTTGGATTAGGAAAATAGTGTAGGCTGAGAGGAAAGTGTGAGATGGGGAGGAGAGTGTGGGTTGAGGAGGATAGTGCGGGTTGGGGAGGGATATAATATGGGTAGGGGAGGAATTTAGAGAGGGGTCGGGGAGGAGCTTTGTGTGGTTTGAGGAGGATAATGCGGGGTGGAAACAATGAAAGAGAAAATAACAAGGAAGAGAGAGAGAGAGAGAGAGAGAGAGAGAGAGAGAGAGAGAGAGAGAGAGAGAGAGAGAGAGAGAGAGAGAGAGAGAGAGAGAGACAAAACAGTGAAAAAAGAAAGCGAAAGAAACAGAAAGGAAAATAAGCAAACTAGAGAAACAGACAGAGATCCAGAGACACAGACAAAGAGACAGAGAAAAAAAATGAGAGAGAAATATGTAAATGAATGAGAGAAAAAAAACCCTAAGAATAGGAAAATACACAGAGTGGTAGAGAGCGGATAAGGGCGAGGGGTATCTTTGCCTGGATACCCCTCGCCCGGGGTAACCTTAGACGATACTTCTCAGTAGGGGAGCTGAGGGAGGCGTGGGGAGGGAAGGAGGGAGGTTGGTGGTGGTGGTGGTGGGGAGGGATAATGCTGGGGAGGGAGGGTGTTGGAAGAGAGGGGTGTTGGGGAGTACATGGCACGGGAAGATTAGTAGCGTACTAAGTAATTAGTACACTTAGTAGCGTACTAACCTTATAACCTTAGTAGTGATGGAGACGAGATAGTAAGGCAATAGACTCTCCCCTACCCACCTGTCCCTCCGGCTCAACAGTCGATACGGTGGGCGGGAGTTGAGAAATGACAGCCATGCAGTGTGTGGCCAGACTATACCGCTATGGAAATTCTGTAGGGAAACAGTGGAGGGAAACTTTGCCCACTCGAACTGTGGCGAGGTTCTCCCGTCGAGGGAGAAGAGGCTCACAAGCAAAACTGTTAGAAAAAAAAATAGAAATCTTTTTTAAAACAAATTCAAATGTCACTTTTTTTTTCCTTTCTGAAAATAGACGTATTTTCAGACAATGCACATCAGTGAAGGGCTTGTCTAGCCTTGAGCTGAGGGCACTGGTGGCCCTGACACCGACATCTGGATGGAAGTCCTCCCAGTGTTTCAAATGTCTACATTTGGAATATATAAAAAAAATATCTCACGCTGAAAGGGAGGGAGGATGTCGGGAGGGAAAATGTCGGGGAGGGAGGGAGGATGGTGGGGAGGGAAAGTGTCATGAGGGAGGGTAGTAGAGAGGATAGTGGGAGTGAAGGGAGGTAGAGGGAAGGGAAGGGTTAATCCTTCAAGCTTCCCTTCAGTACCTCCTCCCCATCATCACTTTGCTCCCCATCACCACGTTCCTCCCCATCATCAATTTCCTCCCTATCACACCAGTCCTCCCCATCATGCGTTCCCCATCACCTAACAAGACAAGAGATGTAAAATTCAACCAATTTACTCATGCATCTCAGAAATACCAAACGTCTGTATCAAAACAGGTTTCGCATATTCGTGACATACGACCTGTAGTATGTCTTACAACGCAGCGAACGAGAACGCAAGTTCCATATCTTCATCATCAGGTAATACCTGGAGGCCAGAGCTTCATGCAGCTGATAGATTCATCCGCAGACTTAACCTACCACATTCCCTCCACAGCCGTTGGCCGGGCGCATGGGGCTACATTCGCGTCCACCTTTCTCGCATCAGAATCCGGTCAGTTCTCACCTTCCTTGTTCCTGAGGATGCTTTCATGATGGAAGAAGGGGGGAATGTCCCAGGACCCCAGGACCCCATTCATGGGACTCCTACATCCTCAAAACTGCAATCCACACAGGAGCAAGGAAACGAAGGATTCCTTTGGAGTAAGAAGGTCCTCGGCGTATTCTCTCTCTCTCTCTCTCTCTCTCTCTCTCTCTCTCTCTCTCTCTCTCTCTCTCTCTCTCTCTCTCTCCACCTAGGGCGCCAGTCCTTGTTGACGATATTAGAGGGAGAGCGCAGAGCTGGTGTCCTCGTTCGTTCTCACCTACAAGGCCCTCCCTCCAAACCCCCTCCTCCACCTCCTCCTCCTCCACCTCCTCCTCCTCCATTCCTGTATCATATTACATGTCACAAGCGTAATAAAATCACTCGCCTGTAAAATTGTCCAAACCAGATTTACGAGGTTTTACCTAGCTATGGCGATCATCTGTAAATATGACAATACATTTCGCATCGATAACACATTTAATTGCACAAAATCCGACCGATTTAGCAACGATCACCGTGGCTGCGTCAGTAAAGGATTCTCGTCTCCACAATTAATTGCCATGCCCCATGCGGTCCGCCAATGATATGCTCATAAACCATCTGTTACGTGGACATAGAACAACATTTTTTTGGGGGTATAGTTACTCCATTTAAAAATTCGGTTAAGCGAGGGCAATGTACTGATGCTCCCGTTCGCTTCGGTAATATCTTTTAATTTTTTTTTTTTTTCTGGATCGTGGTGCCATTTTTGTAATGACTTCCCTATGGTAAATTGTAAGTCGGATCGAAAATGGAACTTGTTTTACGCTTGTTAGGCAAACGTGTTCTGTGAATCGCCATCACAGAGCTACATGACCACATCAAATTAGATTAATACATTTTGAAGATAAAGAGAGATGAGATCTTCGTCGTTTCTACAATATTGCAACAGTTCTATATTCTCCTTCGGCTAGTCTGAGACGCAGTAGCTAAGCAGAACACCCACTAAGCTCTTGTTGGTCTATTGTAAGTCTATTGTTGTAGGGGGAAAAAAAAAAGATAGGCTTTTCCCCTTATTACTCATCCGGCAGGAAACCAGTAGGCATAACTTACACAAAATCATTGAGTTTAGTGAATGATTTAGAGAGTTACCCGGCCGACGGGTTTAACATATCGACATCTTATTTCTCCCACATAAAACTACTGATTACCGTTGGCCATTAGTTCTGCCGTAATATCTGTCTTCCTGATTATGGGTGGCGGGAAGCACTTCCCGAAGTCTTTAAAATGGATTCCTTTCTGTAGCTAATGCTAAACCTTTCCGAAGCCTTGCTCTAAGACTAGCTTCCTTTGAGCCTGAATGCTACCTGCAGTATAGTCTTGTTGTTACGTAGCATTGTTTTCCTCACTCTGAAGCCTGAATGAGGCCTTGATGTCGTTATAGACGTGCTGCTAGACGAAACATACCAATGCTCATAACCTATATGTGTGCTCAGCCTTGCTCCTGGCTTGACTAGATGCACGACGTAGCCCAGCTAACTTTCAACACCTACGTGGTTTTTAGCTGAGTGTCAACAGCATTCGCTCCCTGAGAAGAAAATAGCTTTGCCAAATCTTAATACAACCTATTTACCAAATATGAATGATCTATCTATCAGATGAACATTACTTTTGACTCAAACATTTGAGTTCTCTGGAAACCAATAATGTAACATCGCAAATCACTAAAGGAACATTTAACGAAGTGAAACCATCATTTGGTATGCAATCTGCAAACTGACCGGTGAAATATGATTATATGAACATTGTACATAGAGAAAAACTTTTAAATTTACTTCTTTAATGAAACAATGCATGTTCACATTTACTTCACTAGATTTACTTACTTTTAACGCTATATCAACAATAAATCCCTCGTATTCTACAGCTCTGTAAGGGAATATCTTGGTAGTGTTTGTGTACTGTGAGTCACTGCTATAAATATTTTGTCTCAATGAACGCCATGGATCAAAGTGACTATCTGAGATATAGATTTGTTACCCTGTCAAAGTTGAAGCCGCAAGTAGAAAATGGATCGTTGTAGTGACTGTATCACGATACAGAAACTGTCATGCCCATCTAACGGGACACTATACAAGATCCCACATTACATTATATAAATGGAATTATCGTACTAATACATGATGATATTATTGAGAAATATGCAGCGATTTATTGCATATAACTCTACAATTGTCCAGTTGAGGTGGGTTAAATATATCAAGCCCTACAATACCAGAGGAAAAAATAGAGAGAATATCAAATCATTGCATTTGAATACATCTATTTCAAATTCTCTCTCTCTCTCTCTCTCTCTCTCTCTCTCTCTCTCTCTCTCTCTCTCTCTCTCTCTCTCTCTCTCTCTCTCAGGCATTGGAAGGCGACGACGACGAGGAGTTGGTCATGTTTATGTTCCATGACCAATTCCTTCGATGAGGAGGAGGAGGAGGAGGAGGAGGAGGAGGAGGAGGAGGAGGAGGAGGAAGAGGAGGAGGAGGAGGATCGCGGTGTTAGAAAAAGGGAAAATGCCTAACATTGTGTGTGATTCTATAATGGGTGTTTGTACCTGTATACTATCTGAAACTACAGACACTATAAAGTAACGGGATCAGGTCGTATACAAACGTCTCAAAATGGTGTTTATAAATGCCTCAATTACATGATGACGAGTCTCATTCTCAGAACATGACAGTTCTCAGAATTATACATAAATTTGGACATAAGGTCAAAATTGTGTTCATGTGCTTGGTCAATTCCGCTTCTGCGCCTCATTTTATTCTGCGTTGCTTCGCGGGGGAATATAATCATATGTTCGCGTTGATGTACAAGCACGTGGGTAAATAGAACTTCGTGGAAATTCGGTTTTGATTTGTTTTTTGTTTTTTTTTCTGAAGTATTGGAAGAAAAATGGATGGTGGTGTATCTCTTGCGGTGAGGTAATCTTCTCTGGACAAGAAGCGATTTCCTTTCATTTCTATTTAGCTGTGATAATGAGCATTCTGCCATCAGTCTTTCCTGATCTATTCTCGCCATTCATCACCCGCATGAAAGCGATACATTGCGCCATTTTTGATGAGGAATAGAATCGACACATCTAGGAACACGACGTCCAATAGACTTTTAGTCATTTTCATACTTGAAATCTTATTTTTGTAGTTGAATGACTGAAAATTACAAGATATTTTGTAGTGGAATGACTGAAGATAACACAAAAAATCAAAGAATTAGAAAATTGAAAAAAAAGGTGTTTAGCTCATATTCATTTGTATTCTCCATGATCAGTGGGTCAAAGACGAGCAAATAGATTCCTTAACCCAATTACTCTGTGGTGATTATTTCCTTTCTTTTCTCCAAGATAATGAGAGAGGAAGGAGCCTTTCTACGTCACAGATAAAGTATCTTCCTTCGTCAGGCAAAGGGAGCCTTCCTTCGTCAAGTGAGAGTCTTCCTTCGTCAGAAAGTCCTTCGTCAGGCGTAGACAATCTTCCTCCCTCCGCCTAGCACCTTCGGCAGGTGGTAAGTGACCAGCTGTGGTATACGACCACTGGGAGAGTTCCCTTGTACTTCTGTTGGTGTGATAGGATACACATGCGGTGGCGCTTTATCGATGTTTGTACGTCACACCTTAATGTGCTTTCTGTAAGAAGGGCTTTACATTCTTGGGACCCCCACCTCATGACAACGCATACCTGTCACGTAAACTTCTGAACATTCCAGTGCAATCTGTACGTCATTTTTGCTTGGCTTCTTCGTGTTCACGACCCTGCTGAAAAATAAAAATGCTTCCTCCTGTTCATTTTGACACTCTGCCTGTGTAGTTTTCCAACAGGTCCTCTTGTTTTTGATGTTCTCTCTCTCTCTCTCTCTCTCTCTCTCTCTCTCTCTCTCTCTCTCTCTCTCTCTCTCTCTCTCTCTCTACAAACAGGCCTGTGAAAAGATACATCTTTGAAAGACCTGATCTCTGATTCTTCCAAAAAAGAAATTGTTTGCAATATATATATATTGGAGTAATGTGGATCATTTCATATCGTCTATCACACTTATTCATCTAATCATCTATCTATCTATCTATCGATCGATCTATATATATATATATATATATATATATATATATATATATATATATATATATATATATATATATACACACAGAGGGAGTGCCATAAATCTACGATTGAAGATTTATTATTTTACAGTAGCCTCTACCGAGCCCACAACCCATTACATTCTGATGGTTCTGGAAATGACCTGTGTAAACCCAAGTAAACCACTGAGAACCGAGGTTTACGGCGGGTATACCTGAGAACACTTACCTGCCACCTAAGGTGTGGTAGCTGTGAGGCGGAAAACCTGCGTACAGTCTTAACATCTATATCCTGGCCTCGGTAATTTGCCCACATTATTTGTGGGGTTTGTGGGGCTTTTATACGCCGCTTATCCAGCGATAAAAGTGACTAAATAGCCATCATGGAAACATACATTCATGTAATTATAGGCATCGGGCGCCCCATGTGTTACCCGTATGGAATTCGCCCTTATTCACGCGGCCAGAAGGGATCTAACCCAAGTCAGATGGACAACCCCTAGGGAAAAAAAAGAAAACATTCGCTTCTGTCTTCTTTGTAGTTACGGTCTCGCTAATGATGGTTATTACGCATCATTCTTTCCGCCTTAACCACTCGAACCTGTCAACATTAAAGTTCGCTCTCAGTGTCTGTTCCCACTTAGGGGGTCAACACACAGACATTGCACACACACCCCCCTCCCGACCGAACATGTTCTTGCTGGGGTAGTACTGGCAAAAAGTTATCTTATCACCTTCGTGCATATCAAATGCCCGTACAAGGGTAATAAAGATATCCATTATCTATAAACACACACACACACACACACACACACACACACACACACACATATATATATATATATGTATGTATGTTTTAAGTCTTCATATATCTTTGGTTATACGCCAATGTGGTTTAGTCTTTGGATATATTCTTAAGAAGGAACAAAATATATATAAATCTAAGTACACAACTTCAAGTTTTTACATACACTTTTCGAGCTAAAACCAATCTCAGGATGACCAATGGGTTCTAATACCACACAAAAATTCCACAGAAGCAGCCAGTTAGTCTGTCAGTTGACCAGTACATCAACACTGGTAAGCTTGGGTTAGGTGTGTCTGCTTTGGCCAGTCTCAGCGGCAGTGTGGACAACAGGAAGAGACAGAGGTAATGCCATGTTGGTCAGTGTGTACACGAGTATGCGGGAAAAAAAAGAGAAAGTGAGTTGTGATTCTAATATCGTGTAAAATCTTCTGAAATCCAAGATGTAGCTTAACTCTTTTTGGGTATAGTTTATGAAAGAAACTTTTAAACACTGTGAATTACGTACGTTCAGGAAAACGTAAGCCAGATCCGCAAATTAATATTTTTTCCAGCGATCAAAAGTATTGGTAGCTTTTTACCCATTCTGAAATTTCACTTCAGCCTAGATATGTCATCCTCTTCATGAAAATGGGAACTTGAGAAAGAGTTGCCGATGGTAAAAAATAATTGAATTTAGACAATACTGATGCAATAGTTAATTGCTACTATGTCTCAAAAGCAACTTTATATTCAATCACATATAAATCATTACTACATTCCTCATACAATTGTATTAACTCCCCCTCCACCTCTCCCTTTCAAATGTTCGCATCTTAATGAAGTGTGAGCAAAGTCAATTGCATGACCTCTATTTCACCCTCTTGGGCGCCCACTCCTGCCCCTCCTTGCGTGATGTCTCACCATAATCACCTGCTTGTACAGCACGTGAGGGGAGGATCCATACACGTGGGGACACAGGACGGAACCCAGTGTTGTGAGGGAAGGAAGTGCACACCATCATCATCATCTTCGTCTTGCTTCTTCTTGCAAGGACTCGAGGTCGCTCTTCCTCTCATGTATGGTTACGTTACTCAAGTTCTGGACTTGATATAGCAACACATAAACACATATACGTACACATGCACCAGCGTAGAAATCTCTCTCTCTCTCTCTCTCTCTCTCTCTCTCTCTCTCTCTCTCTCTCTCTCTCTCTCTCTCTCTCTCTCTCTCTCTCCCCCTGTCCTGTACAAATACATAGTCAAAAAGAGCTTATGACACATACAAACACAGACACACACACACACACACACACACACACACACACACACACACACACACACACACGTAAGACCTGACCCCTAACACAGACACCATTCACATAAATCACAATCATTTACCTCACAAATATCCACTCAGAACAGAGAGACTCACACGCACACACGCACACACACACACACACACACACACACACACACACACACACACTTCATCATCAACAATCGCGTCACGAAGGACATAAGTGGACAAGCCTCTTCCTTCCCGGTGTCAGAACTTCCATCACAGCTGATAAAGACCACTGGAGTCTGCCTCTAACCACATAGCGAAGTGAGCTGAGTGAACAAGTTCCGTAATCTGCCTCAACAAACGAGTCACGACCAAAATAGAATGTCTCCGCTAAGCTATAATGGAGAGCGAGAGAGAGAGAGAGAGAGAGAGAGAGAGAGAGAGAGAGAGAGAGAGAGAGAGAGAGAGAGAGAGAGACTCACTCCATCTTTTCTGACATGTACTGGACACAGGGGCAATGCCTCCGCTGGGCTCTGTTGTAAACATAATACGATGCCTCTGGTGAGTTACACTGGACGTGAAGAAAGACAAGTGCAGCACTTGATCACCCGATCGGGACTGTTTTCATTCTTTTCATACTTTACTCAAGAATTGGCCTGAATAAGGCCTTTGATCCGCGACCGGAACCTTGAACAAAATGAGTAAAGAAGAGACAAGACTGAGTGTTGATTCTGGCTGACATTGTAATCGAAGTCCTTTGGCTAGAATTAGAATATTTCTACACATTCAACCACGCCTGAAACAAGGATTCAAAGATAACCATTTCTCTGTTTAATTCTCGTAGTTGTGACTGCATTTAAAGGCTCGAAGCATGGGGGGAAATGTTGACAAAATAAAGCTGACCAAGAAAATCAGCTAAAGCTTAATCATGATCACAGCTTCAAAGGCCTAAGCTTGCACTGAAAACATGCTTGCGGAGGAGATGATTCTGGATACCAGACCATTGATCCAACAACACCAGTGTTCACTACGGCATTGCCACGGACGCGGGGGGTAACGCCGCCCATGTTGTACACAGCTGGGCCGGATGACAAGAGGGAAAAATGGCCTTTGCTATGACAGACAGCAAGACAAACAAACAGAGACGGACAGAGACTAGAGAGAGAGAGAGAGAGGGGGGGGGTGGAGGATGTATATACCCAATGATAATCATTACACAATGCACACATCCCACAGTTTCCGTCACTTGCAGTTTTCTAACACCAGCAGGTTAAGGTAATGGGTCCGCCCGTGCTAATCCCGAGACCGGCACCATAACGCCTCTCATTACCTGACATTACCATTACCCCCGGTGACACCTCACGCAGCAGGAGGCAGTCGAACTCCCGCCGCTCGTCCACCTCCTCCTCCTCCTCCTCCTCCTTCTGCTAGTGTCGCCACCTCCTCCACCTACCACCTACCACCACCACCTACCACCTACCACCATTTGTACATCAACAACAACATGAATATACCATCATACTCTATCACCATCATGCATCATCTGCCATACAGTATCACTATCATTATTCACCATACGTGTCATGCAGTCATCACTCGCCACGATCACCATCATCAGTATCATTGTCACGCACAATAGCCATCACTATCACCACTGTATATCATGACCACCACCATAAGCTACCATCACCATCATATATTATCACCATTATACACAATCATACACCGCAAACAGTATCACGTACCAACACTATCAACACTATCCCTCACTACCTTCATCACCATACACCATCACCATACATCATACGTCACCGCCACGGTTATTGCTTCATTGTGGAACACCATCACTGTCACTATGCTATCATATCATTATTGATCATCATGAATTCATCACACATGATCTTTGTGTAAAAACCACATTATTCATACACCACCTCAGTCATACAGGGACATTATACACCACAAATCACCATACACTGCCACTGTCATCACCACCATAATACAACTCCATCATATAACATCACCATAATCATACAGGATCATAGTAAGTTCTCATACACCATCATGGATATACAAGACCATCAAATACCACTACTATAAACCATGGCCATCATGGACCAATATCATTAAACGAACCTATTGTTGCTGTATATCTCCACCATACACATTCATGACCACTATACATCACCACCACACCATACACCCCCATCGAACCATATACCACATTTTTTTACATACACCGCTATCGTACATCATCACTACTACCACACTCTACCATCGCAATCTGGACATTTTCTACTACCATGCAGCTTTTTATTCTTTTGTATGCTGTCCACGTCCTCAAAATCATCACCCATTTTCTTCCATTCATCCACTACTTTTATTCTGTAAGTGAAGGTCCATTTCCTTTACACATTCTCTTTGAAGTTTTTGGCTTAATTTCACGTTATTGCCTCCTGTTCTTCTGTCTTTGCAACTTCTGAAGGACTGATTACTGTCAAAAAAAAGAATCATTAAAATGAATGCTGTGATTAAATCATCTCTTACTCTTCTCTCTTCCTTCATGGACAGGTTTATGGCCTATGACCTCCAACCTTTCGCTGTGTGTGTGTGTGTGTGTGTGTGTGTGTGTGTGTGTGTGTGTGAGTGTGTGTGTGTGTGCGTGTGTGTGTGTGCGTGTGTGTGTGTGTATGTGTGTGTGTCATTAATATTTGTGTCTTATGGGGAGTGAGTTTTACACACACACACACACCTCGTACCCTGGGTACACAAACCGTACCCCGCACCCCACTCCCACAAAGACTACCCCATTCCACCTTACCTCCTAAAGCTACCCCCACGTAGGCAAGGAGGGGTGGGGTGGTGGGCGGGTGAGGTGGGCTGGGTGGGCAGGCTGGTGCGGAGGATGAAAGACAACACAGAGCGAGAGAACAAGGCAGGCGGATCATGCAAGAATTATTATGATCCAGAGAATGTGTGTGTGTGTGTGTGTGTGTGTGTGTGTGTGTGTGCTTAGAGTACGGAGAAAAGAGTCAAGGAGGAGAAAGAGCTTTGTGTTCCTCGCTTTTAGCCGAGCAGGCAAGCCACCAACACCACAATTACCCCGACAATCATACAGGCTTTAAAAAGCGTGATTTATACCCCAGCTGTAAACACTCGACGGTAAATCATCTTAAAGCGGGTTCATATATATATATATATATATATATATATATATATATATATATATATATATATATATATATATATATATATATATGCACGAAGGGATAAATACGACAGCTTCTTTACTGTTATTAATCTTCTTTTTCATGTTTTCTAATTTTCACAGTATTCTTTTACCATTAAGCGCGAGCTCAAACACCAGTGTGTATATATATATATATATATATATATATATATATATATAGAGAGAGAGAGAGAGAGAGAGAGAGAGAGAGAGAGAGAGAGAGAGAGAGAGAGAGAGCGAGAGAGACGACACGACATACAGGACCTTGGCTGAGTTATTTTATGTGTCTAATGATGGCTAATGTTTTGAGTTAGTACATGTTTACGTCCGGTTCGCGCCAGGTGTTCTGTGTGTGTGTGTGTGTGTGTGTGTGTGTGTGTGTGTGTGTGTGTGTGTGTGTGTGTGTCTGGGGATGATAAGCATTTCCTGGTACCTTGGGTTCGTCCTGGTCGTTTCATTCCCATCACGCGTGGTCATCGTATCGCCAGCGATCATCTCTCCCTCAGCAATAACCCACAGACGTTCCCTCGCTCTTAAACTGACTGATTCCTGTCCTGGTACAGACACAGCCACTTACTGCACGTATCAAACTCGTCATACGTTTCCTTGTGTCGTATTTAAGGGTCGTTCCCGCATGCTGTGCTCTGAGGTCGTTCTTCGTATTTCCAATCCACATCCATTCCTTGTAGGAACACTGGGGTCGTTCCTAGTGACCCCAGACCCTGGTCGTTCCGTATCATCTGTACCCAAGCCGTTCCCAGTCTGTATTCTGTATTCTAGACCCAGGTCGCTCACTCTAAGTGTCAGTGTTGTCGTTTTCTTCGTCCAACACGCTGGTCGCAGCCTGTATCTGACACTGTCTCCTGTCCTCTCTCAGTTCCCCATATCTCACATTTTCTTTTACTGTATCCTGAAGTAAGCTCGCTCGCTGTATCCATCACTCTAGTATTCCTTGTAATCACCACCCTAGTAGTATATCCTCCACCTCAGTAATTTCCCCTGTATCCTCCACCCTTGTAATTTCCCTGTATCCTTCACCCTAGTAGTTTTTTTGTATCCTTCACCCTAGTATCTACTTATCATCTACTCTATGGGGTTTTCTCATATCCTTCTCACCCGTAGCTTCACATGGATCCCTCCTTAATCATGTTTCAACCAGAAGGAAACAATGAATCAAAAGATAATCGAGTCAGGTTCGAAACAGTTGGATCATGACTGATGAAACAGTCGAGTCAGGTTCCAAACAGTTGGATCAGGCCTGACGAAACGGTTCATTTGCCGAGAAATGACGCGCCTATATCGCACAGGACTTCTTGCAGGCTTATGTTTAAGGAACGATGGGAAGATAAGAGATAGGAAAGGGTGGGTAGTTAGGGGCCTGGTGGCCGGAGAGACGGTTGAAGGAGGCCTAGAGAGGAGGAGGAGGAGAGGGTAATAGGGAAGAGTAAAAGGGTTGAATGGCAAGGTAGGGAAAGGCACAACCAACTCTCCTTTTTTCTGACCAGCTCTGGGGTCTTTCTTCAGCGGCCGCCAGGGGTGAGGGAGGAGGAGAGACGGGACCCCCACTACTAGCATGCTACAGTGAAAAGAATTTCCTTTTTTTTCTTCTCTCTCTTAATCGAGGCATCTTGGTAAGAGCAACATAGCTTGATAATGGTAGGCTCTCTCTCTCTCTCTCTCTCTCTCTCTCTCTCTCTCTCTCTCTCTCTCTCTCTCTCTCCTATCTATCTCTCTATCTATCCATCTATCTATCTATCTATCTATCTATCTATCTATCTATATGTCCATCTATCTATCTATCTATCTATCTGTCTACCTCTTTCGCCTCACAGACAAAAAAGAAAAAATAAGATGAAGAGACCCCGTGTTACATGTTCCGTCACGCGCAATAAGGAAACCTACAAAGAGTGAGACATGAAGCCTTACAGAGAGGCTAGGAGAAGCCTCCTCACGTGAACCCACCGCTGGCCACGGTGCAGTAATGCGCTGTGGCCGCTCACAGCGAGCAACGGCGATGATGAGAAAACAAGCACATGTGTGCGTGCTGTGTGAGCACTACGACACGGCCCTCTCCTCACGGCCAAAACCTCGTCGCAGGTAATCGCCAAGGTACGTACACTCTCTCTCTCTCTCTCTCTCTCTCTCTCTCTCTCTCTCTCTCTCTCTCTCTCTCTCTCACACACACACACACACACACACACACACACACACACACACACACACACGGTAGATTTCATTGCTCGAAGTCGCCACTTGTTAGCGTGGTGATGCTGCGATGCTCATCATTATAAGGACTGTGACGCACAAAACGTCGAATTCAGTTTCACCCAGTGAAGACAACACTCGTTTCCACGCTGTCATCACCGACAATCCCCCGATCACGGAGGGTATACGACCAGATCCTACGTTCACCTCATCCTCCTCACCAGCGAGTTGTGAGAGACGGCGTCACGATCGTGAAATATTACGTAGTCCAAACTTTTCTTATGAATCCTTGACTCAATTTTCGTTACGGACAAGTGTCATGATCCTGTGTGAGTCGTGTGTGTGTGTGTGTGTGTGTGTGTGTGTGTGTGTGTGTGTGTGTGTGTGTTGATCGTTCGAGCAAGAGGAGTCAGAGCCTGGCAACACCACAAGCAACAGTCACACATGATCTCAGCTGACCTCCTCCACTGTGGCCACATCAACCCAGCCATCAACTGTTAGCAATCCGACTCTTCTTCGACCCTTCTCCCCCATCCATCACTCCCCAGAGCTGATGAAACATCCTGCCAGGCCAGGAAGGAGGCCAGCAGCGTACCGGTGCGCACGGCCGACTGCTGCTCCTGCTGCCCCTTTTTTTTCTAATCTATTCTGTTGCTTTTTTGTTGCTAATCATGCCTTGCGTCGGGTTGAGGAAGGCCCCGCTCTCTCTCTCTCTCTCTCTCTCTCTCTCTCTCTCTCTCTCTCTCTCTCTCTCTCTCTCTCTCTCTCTCTCTCTCAACCAGCGGTGCCAACGCTCCGCTGGTCACTCCATTATACCTATAACTAACCACTACGCAAACCACGTGAGATAGAATCGTCATGAACACCAGTTGGCGTAAGATTATAAATGGCGTATAACAAGTGTCAAATGGTGATAACTACACACCACTAGGGCGTATTGACGTGAGGGGTGAGCTACGACCCCGCGGTTGACAACGGTGTGTTGAAGCGGCCGGGCCAGCAGATGTACAGTTTCAGATTGCGTTTTTGCAACGCTGTCCGGGGTAGTGGGCATTGAGGCAGCCCACGTGGGCTTTCTGCCCACTCCCCAGGCCCTCTTGCACCCCCTCCTGGCGGCCTATGTGCCCGTCCTGACCATCGTCAATACCCCGGAAAGCCGTTGATTCTGTTGTGTTGCTGTTGACAGTGTGTGTGTGTGTGTGTGTGTGTGTGTGTGTGTGTGTGTGTGTGTGTGTGCGCGCGCGCACACACACACACACACACACACACACACTCACTCTTGTGGGAGTGAGGGAATCCATTCTATGTCCGGATCAAATGTTCTTTGCTAATATCTTGGGTGGGCTGGATTGGTGACAGGAATTCTGCGTAAAATGGCCTACGGCACTGTGTGTGTGTGTGTGTGTGTGTGTGTGTGTGTGTGTTCAGCAGAGAACTGCTTCAATCACAGCATAACACACAACCCTAAACACACCCAAGCTTTGCGGGACACCCAAATATACAACACATTTTTTCCTTAATCATTACCTCCTGTAC
Organism: Panulirus ornatus; assembly: GCF_036320965.1. NCBI lineage: Eukaryota > Metazoa > Arthropoda > Malacostraca > Decapoda > Palinuridae > Panulirus > Panulirus ornatus. The sequence continues at coordinate 2,690,399 of NC_092246.1, forward strand.
GATGAATCACCATACATCGTAAATGAACTAAAAGGATACTCATAAAACGGGTGCATATAATGGCCATAGGTATTTCTACATAAGTTAACGATCTGCTTTTATCCTATGACCACATCAACCTCTTCCTACAATTACCTCTGTGTTTCGGATCTCCGCCATCACATGTAGCCTCGGAAGAACCCAGTGGTCTAATGTTTTTGCTATCCATTTTTATTTGTCTTCCTCTGTACACGCAAGTGTTAAAGACGAGAACTCAGGATCAATCTGTGTATACCCAGGAAGCCATACATGTGTTTTTCCCAATGGAAATTGTTCAATAGATCCACCAATCAATGGAACAATACGAAACGCTTCAAAATCGCTGGAAAAATATTAACTCAAAAACATATAGTTGATGACTGGATGTCTGTCAACTCTCCCTGTTGCCTAGCCAGTTCAATCACATTTGTGTCTCTATGAACATCCACCATCCACTTCAACTTTACCAGTCACCTAACATCAGGGGCCTAACCCTTAAACATCCTCATCACTTACAACTAAGGGCTTGACCCTTAAACATGAGCAGCACTCAGTACTATGGACCAGACGCTTAAACGTCGCTAGCACTCAGTACTATGGACCTGACCCTTAAACGTCGCTAGCACGTATACTATGGACCAGACCCTTACACTGTCCAGTAGGTATCGCCTGCACTTGACATTAAGGTCCTGTCTCTCTAACATTGTTTGAACTCAAGGGTAAGTTGCTGTCCCTTACACATAATCACCACTTGACACTTGAACTCAAGAGTAAGTTGCTGTCCCGTACATATAATCACCACTTGATACTAAATACAGTCTTCATACAGTCTTCAACTGACTCTAAGGACCTACCCAAGATGCAACCTGAACATGGCAGTGAGGGTCTGGCCCTAGAACATCGTCTGAACTTGACAATAAGGACCTGAACCCACATATCGCCAGAGCCGCAATGCGAACCTCAACCCTTGACACATCGTCAGCATTCTCTTGACCTGAACGTTAAGCATTTGACACTTTGGGTTTGATCGAGGCGCTTCGCTATCATTTGACATGAAAGTCAAGAAGATCCTAATCAATCTTCAACACTTGGAACTATGAATCTGACTTTCAAACATCGCCACCAATGTTCAGAAATGAGGCCTCACCCATCGACCATCGCCGGCACTACCTAGTAAATCAACCTGGAAAAAAATGTCCTTAAAATGAATTACGATATTATTTCATTAACTATACAATCAACGACGCTTTCGGACGATGGCATGCTAAGAGTCTCGACTTCGAGTACTAGAATAGGTTCAATCTCCTCCATTACCATGATCTCAATACATAAAATCACATGAAGGATTCTAACGAGCTTGGAACCTGTCCATGAACCTGGGTGATATTCTTTAGCCCAATGAAGTACACCGATGGAAAACCCATCTTTGAATGAGATTCATGAAGCTATTGATGAAATACATTGACGGAAAACCATCTTTAGAGGTAATCAATAGACCAATCAAGAAGTGCATCGACTGAAAAACCGTCTTTAGAAGCCTTTCTAGATATGTCTGTGGCAACATTTTCCAATACCTTATTACTCATCAACATCGTTACTGCTGTGTCAGACGTAACACATGTCTCACATGCTACAAGAACCACATGATCTCTCTAGACACTGTCTGGAAAGAAACACATGAGTTCATTTCATCTTATATGGCCATCAGTCGTCCTTTTTTTCATTTGGATCGAGGCTCGCATTACACTTTTAGTCGATGCCACATTCATTGTCACACGAGACAGATTGCCATACAACGCTCGTGTGTGGTGGGGAAAAATATATACATATATATCCATTCACCTGACGTTTCTGGTAATTACATCATCATTCTTTTGGTGGGAGGCTCGTCAGAGTAGATGGCTTCAGCCTCTAGCAGGTACTTTCTTCCTCGTAATTGAAAAAGGTTTTCCTCATTTCCGTGTGAATGTTTGTGAGTGACTCGCCCATTAACACCCACATCCTCCCCCGTCCCTCCTCCTCCTCCTCCTCCTCCTCTCCCCATCCTTCCCGCCCCGACCCCTCTCCCCATCGGCTATATCGAGCCATCTTTGTCAGCGTGGCAACGGCCATTTTGGGGAGAAAGCTGATGATGGTTTTACCTTTTCTTATCATTCATTTTTCTCTATCGTGCGGAAGCGAACTTGATTTTATCACATCACTATGGGCAATGTGCTTTCGCTCAGAATGAATTCAAAGTCTTATGAGTATTAACTACAAATGTAAGTAAAAACTATATACCATATCAATATAAGAAGTGAATATTCATCGTTAATCGTAAATACCAAAGTAGACATGAATCCCGTCTTAGTAAATCAAAGCAATATCAATAAACTTCAATTACTAAAAGCTGTATTTGAATGCCTGAGTCACCCCTCGCGGAAATAACTCTTCCCTAGTAGAAACCTGGAAGACGGAAGTCACGATTCTCCCAGTATCCCCTTCAAGAACTTCGTTTTCTCTAGTATCAACCGAGGTCGGTTCTTGGACTTCGATGTTCAGGCTGAAGCCGTAACGCAACTCAATCTCTCTGTGAAACACTGTTTTCCGTTAAATTAAAAGCAATCTGTGATTCCTCTATATCCGTACTATATCAATCTATACTTGCTGATCTTGAACCTTACAGGATAACAGGTGGAAATGAGGAGAAAATAAGGAAAAATATATGAAGATAACGATAATTGAAGTGTTTTATATTTCGTGCATCAGTTGTTCGCTTTTACAAATGCACAGTTTCAGTCCTGCTCGAGCATCTAGTTATAAATGCTACAACACCTATATGAATTTTATTTCCTAAACTAGTTCCAGTTCGCACTGTAAATGCAATTAGCGTGACTGGTTGAAAATATTTAATTAATCAACTGGTGGATTTTGTCATCTGTCTTCAGCTCTACAATGATTCGGCACGCACTCAGTGCGAAAGACAGCGACCCCTTCATCCCAGAGGGAATTTCCGACTTCCGTAAAACGCTTTAGCTTAACTTACTGATAAAACACTGGGGTGGGGGAGGAAAGCTTGAAAGGGAGGAGTTTTGGTGAGGGTTAACTGAAGGGAGAATTTACTGAGGGGACGTGTGTTGTGTAAGACTAGTTAAGAAAGGTTCTAGTCAGAGCCAAGATATGATGTAGCAAAAGAGCGTTCAGCAAGGTAGTAACTCGCTGCTTAACTTGTGTTTTCATTTCTTCTCACACTCCATTCACTCATCGACTTACGAATAAACTTTTATCCTCTTTACGTACACCACGGTCAAGCATTAACTTTATGAGAGTGCATCTTCCTGTCCATTATGTCTTGTGTTGTAGCACTGGGTACTATCACTTCCAGGAGTTATGTTTTAGGAACCACTGTGTGTGTGTGTGTGTTACCGTTCTAGGATACACGCGAATGTATACCATCATCCTGAAGCACCGGAGGATGTACATGATCATCGTGAGTCTCAGGAGGATGTATATGATCATCCGAGGGCACAGGAGAATGTATATCATCAACCTAAGGCACCGAAGAATGTGTTTGTCATCGACTTGAGGTTTAAGAGAATGTGCGGTGGGTGTCATTTGTTCACACGTAATTTGCTGGTTGGGACGTGTGTGGTGTGGTTGATTGGTTGGGCAGGACGTGCGTGGTGTGGTTGGCAGGTTGGTTGGCTAGGACATGACTGGCTGATCAGAAGGACCTAGCGGGTTGGTTGGCGAGGTAGTTAGTGGCATGAAAATGGTTAATGGAATACGAGGAACGACTCTCGACCTTAGGTTCAACTTTCCACCGCATACAACACAAGTATCTTAAGATAAGAAAGAAAAAGTAGATTGTATATAATATGCAAATAACTAGAACAATTTAGAACTTAATCCTTCCTTCTACAAACTCTAGAACGAATCTGCGAGTGAGAGAATTGACTCATTCTTTCCTCATCCACTCTCATTCATCCCCTCACAGCCTTCAAAAAAAAAACCTCGGAAATCCATAAAGTTCTTAAATATTCTCCTCCTCCTCCTCCAAAAACTTCCAGTACTACATTTTAATCAAAGCTTTCAGAACTTCTTCAGAACTTGTTTCAGACTTGCCTGAACGTCACAGTCCCTCGCATCTCAGTCTAATCCTCGACCTTGTCATCTACCAGATGACATTTCTACCTCGTTAGACCCTTGACCTTTGACCCTTGACCCTTGTCATCTTGAGTAATATATCTTCAATTTCTTTTTTTGCCTTTGATTATATAGGAGCTTCCAAGATTTTTAAAAATAACAGTCTTCTTTAAGCTGCAAATCACCCATCATTAAATCACGAATTATCACCATCAAATTTGTCCTTCAAACTTCATAATAACCTTTAAGATTAGAATGATTCGCATTTTTTAAATGCCGTTGGATCCAGCTTTAAAAAATCGCTTCATGATCGTTATTCTTGAGAACAGATGAACATTAGGATTATCTGTAGTTTCAGAGTTATCTGCTTAGTCTACAACGTAACAGAATTTAACATTAATCCTTAAGCTAACACTAATAATCACTGTCTGTAATCTACATTCTTCACAACACAGACCAAGATTATCTAAAATCCCATAATTCTCAATACTCCGAATATATATATCTAAAGTACCAATTATGCCTGTAACCTCACACTAATCATGCCATTATCAACACAATTGGTATATCATCAGGTCGCATACAATCTGAAGATAGTCATCAGTATGTTCTACAAATTGCTGATAATCACCATCAGGTCACAATAATTAGACTCAGTTTTAACCTTATAAAACATCATCACTGCCTGTTACTTCACAATTTCTAGCATCATGTTACTTTTCGAGACATGTCAGTTATTCTAACCTCACGTTACCAACCTTCAACCTCATCATTACGAGCATTATCTATCTCCAATTTACGGATCCCAATTACCTCCCAATTCCCTTAGTTATTAGGGCCCAATTAAGAACATCTTTCATCCCACAATTCCAAGTATCGTTTATATGTTTATTCGCATTATGGTCGTCATTTATTTCCAATTAACAAATACATTTTTTGTCGCGATGACATACATCCCCAGCGACTGAGGCATTAGCACACATTAATGGTACAAGCAAATAATCGTTACTTGCTTGCTCATTTGCATATATACATCTGTATAACTATGAATACGTTATACATACGGGAGGGCATTTCAGAGAAGGATATTCAATAGTATATACCGATGTATATGATGCAGAGGCTGAGGTATGCTGATATATAGATTGAAGTAAGCTGATGTAGAGGCTAAAATAAACTGATGTAAAGGCTGAAGCAAGCTGATATACAGGTCGAAATAAACTAACAAATCCTGAAACAAGCTGATATTGGAGCTGAAGTGAGCTGGTTAAACAGTTTGTAGCAAGCTGACATAAAGGCTGAAGTATGCTGAATCAAAGGCTGAAACAAGCTGATATACTTGCCGAAGTGAGCTGAGAATGGCTGAAGAAGGCTATTATAAAGGCCAAATAAAGCTTAAACACAGACTGAAGCAAGCTGAAATAAAGACCTAAGCTTAAATAAAGCCGTAGCAAGTTGCTTTAAAGTAGGATTTGAATGCCATAGTCCAGGGTGGAATGAGTTGATGAAATAATTATGAAATTGCTGATGGATAAGAATGGCACGATAAGAGAAATGAATGGGGAATTGGAAGTCTGGTCTACAAAACTGACTGATGTGTAGAATGAGGAAATGGCTGAATATATAAATGAAGCGTCTACGAATGAATGATAATAGATCAAAACTGAAGAATGGAGTATGACAGAAGAAGTCAAAATGGAAATGTGAATAAAAGACTTCATGAGCAAAATGCAAATTTGACACTACATCTCCCATTGCTTGGGAATGGGAAAGATGAAGACGACTTTGGCTAACCCCATGCCCTATCCCCAGGGGCAGAATACCTCCCGTAACAGTCTAATTAACCATCATTTTCAGATGGTTCACCATGTGTTGGTGACTGATTTACAAAACGAAGTCCCAAAATGAGTGAACGAACGATGATATGGGATGAAAAATGTCGCTATCTTATTAGCAAGAAATTGATTATAAACGAAATAATTTGAAATAAAACAATCTATCACTTATCATTAAGAGGCTTTGTCCACATATAATCATAACCCAAAATATCAAATATAACTGGTAAAAAGGAATATGCAAATGCTTTCAAATTTCCGTCTAGGGTCAGAAAAGTGAAGTTGATTGATTCGTGTACAGCAATGGTAATTCGTATGTTCATGGAAGTCAACGTTTACAGCTCAGAAACAAATGTCTCTCCTCAATAAGGTGTAAGGATTCGGAGCCGTGAATGTTGATCCTTTTGCCAAAGTATCCACATCAGGATGATCCTATGAGTCTTATGCCACGCCAGTACTTGGTGCGTATCAGCACCATTGTGTCTGGTATTCGATTTCATAGATATGTTTTAGATGGCTTCAGAAATCGAATGCATTTATACACACACACACACACACACACATACACATACACACACACACACACTATGGGTGTGATTACTATCTAACCATCATTTGTCTGTTTCTAAGAAACGGTTTCACACTTATCTTGTCGCGTCTCTAAACCCTGTGTGTTTACACACAAACACATCTTAATTTGCGACAGCTGCCCAGTGTGTGTGTGTGTGAGTGTGTGTGTTAATCTCAGGAAACTAATATATATCTTTTCGATATATAATGATAATAATAAGAAGAAAATGGGGGGTTGGGCAGAGCAGCTTTTGTAGTAAGGGTTATTTTTCGGTGAGGTCGCGAGGGAAAAGTTTCCATCCCACAGGAAATTAGCAAAACTTCTTAAACTTTCGTGTCTTAAATTAAACAGAGAAGTAATTCTTTAGTCAAGTGTTTGGACAAAATTCTCGAGATTTGGGAAGACCTGCACATCTTCCTCCACAAAACAACTTGTTAAGCAAAACTTTCCAAGAGGAAATCAGGCAAATCAATTAACTTCAGGGAGAAATCACCGTTGTTTCTGATTTCTGTTTTCCCTTGTGACTTCACCGTTGTTCGTGACTTCACTGTTGTTCGTGACTTCACCTTTGTCTACAACAACCAAGTCTCTTATCTCCATGGAACTCTATATACCATTATTCATAATCTGTGTCTATCATCGCTCAGTGCTTCATGATCAGTGGTATAACACTTAAGAAACTGTGGCCCATAACAATGAACTATAATACAGTGACATCATGTGTGTGTGTGTGTGTGTGTGTGTGTGTGTGGTGTGTGTGTGTGTGTGTGTTTATTTTGGAGGTGTTTTTGCTTACTCATGGTGTTCTTGCTTGAACAGGAACCATCATGGTACTTGTACACCCTTGATATAAGGATTATTCTTATTCAGAATCATTGTACTTACGTACCGGGGGAAAAAATGTATATAAACAGTTCTTTGATTGCGTTGCCTTATATACATTCGACTGTAGCCTGCCACTATTTTTCAGACCGACGGTTTATAACGAGTGACTGTTAGTCATCTGCTTTTTGGACTGGTTGGTCTGTGACGTGTGTGTGTGTGTGTGTGTGTGTGTGTGTGTGTGTGTGTGTGTGTACTACTTTGCGACTTGCTTCCTGACGCCTAGCAATTTGCTTGGCATCTAGCACCAACATTTCCGTGATGAGTTAAGTCATACCAGAGCGTCCACCATCTGTCTTACGGATGGTCGTATTTGTTTAGGGCGATGACAGGGATGGAGATAATATATTCATACGTGAAAGGTTGATGATGCAGAGGGTAAGAGAAGAGGCTCGGGACGAAGAGGGAAGCGAGGATGGCAGGTCAGCGGTATGTGAAGGGAGGGAGGGAGAGAGAGGGAGAGGGCAAAAGGGCGGGGCATGTTGCCGACATTACCATATTCCACCATACACTCTGCCCATCCATGCACACCCGGCCAAAAAAAAAACAAAAAAACATCAAACCCCTCACGATCTCAGATCTCGATATTCTTAGCCACACTCATCAACCCCGCATGCAACTCTGATACCCTACATCTCTATACGTATCCTTATAACGACCTACACCCACAGCAGAAGCCTCAGACGGGGCTTTTAAAAGGCACGAGGACCTGTGGACGACACGAGGCCGCGTCCCATACACGGGGGTGACGACAGAAGCGGTGGTTGGGTGAGTGACGGGGGCGCTCTCCTGGACCCTGCAACACAAAAACTCACCACGTACAAAGGCGCCTCTGTGCAAGGTAAAAAGTGGGAGCATGACCCAACAGAAGGGTTGATGGGGGAGGGTTCTGGAAGGGAGGGAGGAAGAGGGGTCTTGCTGAATATGTCCTGCTGGAGGGGATGTGGTGGCGGCGGTGGTGGGCAAGGGAAGGAGGTAGGTCGTGTGATGGTATAGTACCCTGTTGCACGTCGACCAGTACACACACACACATACACACCCCTGAGGTAAGTCGTCATCTTCGTCTCATAGTTCCGTCGTCACTCATCGTCTCCTTTGCGTCGCTTGACCATACGTCATTCGTATACATCACTCCCTCAACGAACAATCAACCGACCCGCAACCAGACGCTTGCGTGAGTAGATACCCATATGTAATCATCCACCACATTACACGGAAATCAAGCCGTCGTCAACGTTCTTTGATATACAACCCTTAGCAACGACCGGTCTTTACATTACGCTATTTCTCATTACAGTTACGAATCTTACCATTGTGAGAAACGACCAATTGGGTATAGCAATATACAGAGAATTACCTTACGTTAACTGTAGACACTGTGTTTATTTCTGACATCTAACTGAGATTCCGGCCTTTGTATTCCAAACAGTGACGTGAATTTTGCAAGATATGGAGTTACCTTATTACTAGCGTCATCTCTGACTGCGAATGATGGTGTTAACACCCGAAGGAGCCACAGGTGTTCGTGTTAAGACGCAGGTTGTCAGAGCTGTGTACACAGATGATGCTGGACTGATGGTCATACGAGTAACACGAAGGTTGTACCATACGTGTTCAAGTGGGGGGAAGTGTTAGATGGAGGGGGAGGTGTTAGATGGACAATGTGAGACTGATAGTGCTTGACTTTGTTTGGTCGATGGTGTTAATTAGACACTGTTAGTGTTAGGCACTGTTAGACTGAGGGTGTTAAGTGATAGACTGACACAGTTAGACTGATGGTGATACATGTTAGACTGAGAAAGCATATGTCCAGTAACAGAGCGTTTATTAAAAGGTCACTCACTGATAATGTTGAGTTACAAATGGCACTGATACGCACAATGTTCGAATTATTATGAGAGTAAGACAAGAAAAGCCTCTTAATTTCTTGAAGCCTTCGTAGGATTGAGTTAGATCCTAATCTCCATAGACACTGTGACATAACTTTCGTATAACTAGACTAGGGTTTTTGCAATACTGGTATCAGGGGAGACCGCAAAGCACAAGAGTTAGATACCTTAAATGTTGGAGTTAAGAGACCTCGAAATGTTGGAGGTGGGAATTGAAAGTGTTGGAGTTCAAAATTCGGAAATAGTATGGAGAATCCTTTCCCTTGAATCTGAAATTCGTACAGAATACTGAAACACCGACCCCATATATCTGAAATCCGGACATAATACTGAAATCCAGTTATAGAATTATACTTAATCTCTTCGTTATTATCTGAAGTATAATGCTAAGAATCCTACCATATTCTGACTTCATGTGTTCTGCTGTTCATTAACTCAAGCTGTGGTTCTTTGTGCTTGCAGTTGCAATTGCAAGGTCATAACAATGGCTCATGGGAAACTATTTTCAATGTTTAGTGTTTACAACAGATAGTCGCGTGATTCACATGTTTGATAAGAGTTATGTGTAACCTGAGAGGGAGAGAGAGAGAGAGAGAGAGAGAGAGAGAGAGAGAGAGAGTGTGTGTGTGTATGTGAGGCAGGGAGAGAAATAGAGTAGCCATGAACTAAGGAGGGGAACTTGACGGCCACTTTAGATCTTGTTTCGTGCTCCACCACCACTAAACCACCCACTGGCCAGGTGGCATTACTTTCCTGGTAGGTGAAGGCACGCCACCTACTGCGTGTGTGTATGTGCTCGTGTGGTCAGCGTTTGTCCTTAAGCCTCTGGCTTCTGTGTCAGTGTACAACAAATTCACAAGATAATCTACTGTAACAGCACACTGTTTTTACGTATATATTCTTCATCTACATCCTGGCACCTTGTCACTACATCAAATAACATGTAGAGATCTATCCCAATTATACGTCACTTTCACAAAGCTTATATCAGTCACATATAAATATCTAAACCATAATGTATATATATTTCCAAATCTATCTATCTATGACACCGCATGAAAATGTCCCAACAACAGACACGAATTGCGAAGAATGATTTGCATCGTCATTAAACTTTCAAGTTAACCGTCGGTGGTGTCCATCAATCTCCTTGCTTGTGAATTTGACCACAAGATAATTCTCGTCTTTATGAATGAAACGTATTTCCCATAGCTCCATACAACACCCAGGCTTGGGACCTGACGAACCAGTTCTGCTTGTCACATACGGTAAGGGTCAAGACAGTGGCCACCAACAGGTATTCAATGGGTTAACCTTCCATAGAAGTAAAGGCAATATGGAAGTAATTGCTAAGTGCATATAAGCTATATACAGAGGACCACTGAGTGTAGCTGACTCTATATATATAAAGGTCACAAGTAGCAAAAGCTGACGCTGTATAGACCAAACACTTGAAGATTACAATTATATACAAATGACGGCTGAAAAGAGGCAGACTTTTTTCTAAAAATCAGCACCTAATGCTCTACGGAGGCGTTCGGCAGCTCAACTCTTAATCAACTATATCTAGAATTAATCTCCAGTGTTGTCAAACCCGCGACAAACCTAACGATAAGCTGAAGCAATGTTACCAGCATTTTCATATCAGCACAAATCGCACTGTGTTTAACCTCGAAGTCTTAATTCACTCCTGATACCGTCTTTGGTCAGGGGTCTTTCCTTTCCTCATAACTTGTTTGATGATAAAATATTCCTGGGTTGTAATAGCTGATAACGTGGGCAATTAATCAGCAGCTCTGAAGACTTATTCTACCAAATCAAAGGAAGGCCTGGCAACTCATTCGTCATAATGAAAGAACAACTGATTTCTGTAATCAATGTTATCTTTATAAAGTCGTGTATGTTCAAGTTTGAAATACTTATCATCGTGTATGCCTATTTACCTCAGTGATAACCATCTACATCTGCAAACTTCAGTATCTATAGATGTACATGGCATGTATGGATGTACACAGTGTCCATAGATATATACAGTATCTATGGATATAATGTCTATAGAAATATACAGACGGATCATATAAGTCTGAATTTACATATTTTCTAATATAACCGATAGAAGTAATTCTCTCTCTCTCTCTCTCTCTCTCTCTCTCTCTCTCTCTCTCTCTCTCTCTCTCTCTCTCTCTCTCTCTCTCTCTCTCTCATTTCTCTACCAATCTTTGTCTTTTCTCCTCAATATCCCTATTTTTCCCTTTTTCGTTCCTTTCAACATACATGTCTATCTTTCTAAACGTATGTCTACCTACCTACCTACCTGTCTACCCATATATCTGCCTATCTACCAATATATCAATCTAATCATCTGGTCTACCTCGTACTCCCTCCATCAACCTCACCAGAGAGACTCTCTATCGGCTCCAACAGGTAGGTAAGATCATGGACCTCCTCCTCCGTCACTCCTGACTACCCATCGTCGGAAACAATCAAACTCTCCTATACCACACACACACACACACACACACACACACACACACACATACACACACACACACAAACACATACAGTGATTTCCAGTGACATACGCTCGTGTTTCACACACTTCGGGAGCCGCTACTTCGATGGTTAGGTCAGGTCGCGTCGAGGGGGACCATTTCACCGTGCACGTGAAGAGCGTTCTATATCTCCCTCTTCACCGAATTCAACCGAACCGTCGTCATTCTAGACCCGATTATGAGTCAAATGAACGGATTAAATGCGTCCGGTTGATGATGTAAATGAGAGCGAATGTAAATGGGAGTAGTTAGAGGCTGTAAATGAGGTTAATGAGTAAGGTTTCTCGTAAACGACGACATGTAAATCATGTCTCTCAGGTTTAAACAGACCCTCGTAACTTGCTAAGTTATTGGAGGGTTGATGACATTAAATTTGCAAGATACTATATATATATATATATATATATATATATATATATATATATATATATATATATATATATATATATTATGTTTCATATTACGTTGGTTCCGTTTTGCTGGGTTTTGGTTCTTGGTTAGGATTAACTTCGGGTAGGTTAGATGAACATAAGTCACACTAGATCAAGTTAACTGCCAATTACACCATCTCAGACGCTGAAAACGTCACGAAATGATACCAATGTAGGTCGGTCGCCTGAACCAAATGGCGGCTTTCATCGGCAAAATATCCCTTCGGTATTCAGTGCCGTTACCGCCACGAGCAAAAGACAAATCATAAACACGCAGACATGTTCATTATTGGATAGAATCATCAACTGCCGTTCAAGTAGCAAGGTGCGAGTCGGGTGGTTGAATGAGCAAGGCGATGGGTTCATAAGAGTAAGATGACAATACTAATGTTCTTCACAAGCTAAGTAACGTAACTGTTCTGTAGAGTACAGAACAGAACGTCCTGATTAATCTCTGCTTAATCAATTATATTCTGATTACTTTTTAGGTGATGATGAAGTGATTATTTATCAGACAAATGAGTTCATGTTATCTTTCGTGATATGACAAGTTGTACACCAGATAATGAGACATTTATAATTGATCCTGCATTGTTCAACATATATGGTTATTCCGCAATTATTAACCTGAACATTTTTCGATATATAATTGTTCTTGAGTTATTCTGCAGAGTGGTAAAGCTGTGATTGCTTGTTCTCAACCTATGTATAATAACAATATACATGTATTCATAGTACGAGGGTCATACATCCAGTGCGAAGTATGAGACCTTGAAATTATCTTAATCAGCTGTTAGGAAGTTCAAGACTTTACAGACTGGTGACCGTAAACTTGATGTTGACAGCCTTAATGACCCTGGCAGTCGATAGACTTAAGCCCAAACAACGAAACCACCAGTATTCAATCACCATTTCGCTACGAAAGTCAGATTTCTTCTCGAAAATCATGCCAGCTTTCTCGTAGCAATTTCTTTCAAATGATTTCAAGATCAACATGGATGATCTGCATGTCATCACTCTTTGCTTGCTTGCTGAATCTATCAGTTGCTTGCCAATAGAAGCAGACGATTTTCATTTTCAAACGTCTATTGAAGATAGACAACGCCATGAATTGATCAACGTTCCTTCAAAATCTAAACTCGTCCTTTGATACAAGTGACGATTAAGTCTGTAATGAATTTCAGTGACCAATTGTAAATACCGTCCCTCCGCTTCTGTCTGCCGGGAAGTAAACACAGTCTGTTGACCTCATGTAAACTGATACAGTGAGTAAACTCTCCTCATGTGGCTTCCAAACCTTATCTCTCTCTCTCTCTCTCTCTCTCTCTCTCTCTCTCTCTCTCTCTCTCTCTCTCTCTCTCTCTCTTCTTTTTTACAATACTGGGGTCTCTTCAGTTTCTTGTAATGAGGAACCGATTCAATTTTTTGCACAGAAGAGCCGCTTCGGCTTCTTTTACTGAAGAGCCGCCTCAGTTTTTTTTCGCACTGAAGAGCTGCTTCGGTTTCTTGTACCGAAAAGCCGCTTCAGTTTCTTGTACTGAAGAACCGCTTCAATTTTTTTGCACCGAAGAACCGCTTCAGTTTCTTGTACTGAAGAACCGTTTCAATTTTTTGCACTGAAGAACCGCTTCGGTTTCTTGCAAGTATGTTACGGGCCAACCCCCGTGACCCAGTTGTTCTCCAGATTATTGATTGGTTAAGTAATTAGTCTTCTGCCAATCAAGCTTAAGGCGTTCGCCTTCCCCACACACACACACTCGTCAACGAGCAATTTGTGTGATAGCCTTTGTTTTCGCCCTTCTCGACTGACAGCCTAATTACCTTATTCCTCAATGATTGTTAACGACGTACTTGTCTGGGGAGGGGGTTCTGAAATATTCTTTCAGGAACCTTTATCATTTTCTTTCTTAAGGGTGATTTATCATCAGCGTTAACCATTCAATAGTTTCCTTAACGATTTTCTTAAGTCATCGCGCACTGACATCGTCAGGTAATCATATATAAAAAGAATCTTTCACGTTTATTCAAGACACGAATCGAGACGTCTTCCAGCGGTCCAGGATTCAAAAACCTGTTCAATGATACGGAGAATAATATGGACTTGGTGGACCTTCAGAAACCCTGGGATGCTCGGCCCAGAAACACATCTTGAACTGGTCGACTAAAATCCAATAACTGTTAGGAATATTCGACGCAACACGAGTGTGAAGTGTCGATCGAGGCTACGGCTTCCGTCACTGCTCAAAATCCCTCAACTCCTCAGCTCACCTTCCCACCACTGGCTCGCGCCCCCAGTAGAAGCGACGAGAAATAAGATGGGGGGAGAGAAATTGTGCCCGGGAAATGCATAGAAAGAATAATGGGCGTAGATTGTTTCGGCGGGGAATTTCCATCATTTGCATTTGATGTTTTATTCATCGTCTTCCAAGATCCATCTCGGAAAAGTCAGGCGGTATATATCCGTGTGCCGGGCTCTGTGTGATGGAATATACAGGGGGAGTGTTCGCTGGAAGGCGAAAGTTTCCTCAGCAGAGACCTGATATGTGTGGGTAAAGGCAAAAGGATGCTCTTACCTTCGCCTCGGGGGACCTGGCACACGAGAATGGGTACCTCCTTCGCGAAAATAAAATTTATTCTTATACGGGAAAACGAAATTTATTCTTATCCAGCAAGGAGCAGAGATGATGGCATTATCCTCACTCGCGAAGACAGGCTTTTAGGCTCTATTTTCCTTTTTTATATGTCTTTTTTTCGTGGTAGGAATAAATATTCAAATTCAAATGAGATAGAAAAAAAAATTAGGGGAAGGGGGGGAGAAAGAAGGAGTGGACCTTAAACGCTACAAGGTCATCAGCTGTGAAATAAGATTCTCAGGGAAATGATTGCATCTGCTCCAAGCTGGAGGTTACGTCAGAAAAGCCTGAATTAAACCATCACGGTGAAATGGTTCAGACGACACCGATCTCCAGTCTGAGGTGATCTCCCGAGGAATATCTTTAAGTGACTGGCCCCCCAACGTTAATGCCCCAGACACAGGCGGAGGAGTCTTAAAACAAAGAAGAGGTACGGTGGAAGCGCCGACACTGGTGGTGGCCCAAGACTGATTGCCTGTGGAGGTACAGGAGAGTTCAGCCGTTTTAACAATGGGATGGGATAGGCGTCCCCTTCTCTACCCATAGACATGGGATAGGCATCCCATCTTATTCCCCATCCCAGACCCGAGATAGGCTATCCTGCATCTCCTTTCTGCCATTTGTGCGCCCGAAAATATCACAAGGTTGGCGCTTTGTTCCAGTAATTCCTGGCACAGTTAACAGACTGATTGGGGGGATGGGACATTAATTACCCTCTGCTATGCTTCCTTCACTTGTGATTCATCATAGGGAAAGGAATCACTAGATAATTGATATAATCTCTGAGAAAACGTAGCACTAGCGAATTGTAATACAAGATGAAAGAGGCTACGTATATCATTCCTTTAGGCGCTTGTAGATGTTGTTCATGATTTCTTTTATCATAGTGTGTGCGTGCGTGAGAGAGAGAGAGAGAGAGAGAGAGAGAGAGAGAGAGAGAGAGAGAGAGAGAGAGAGAGAGAGAGAGAGAGAGAGAGAGAAAAGAGAAAGAATGACAGAGATAAGGAAAAAAAAATCCATTCATTTAATCATCTAGTTCACCAACTTCCAATCACTCAATGTCAAATGCGCTATTCATATAATTTCTTCACTGTAAGCTATTACCAAACCAAAGACGCGTACATACGAAAAAAAATTGACTTCAAACAGAGATGGAAATTGGCTTAAGAGACGAATTAGCAGAATCTAGATGCGTATCAATGATCAAAATGAATCTAAAGTGTTTTCCATATACAAATCCAGCAGCCTAAACAAGATTTTCTCCGAATCTCTTTTGCAATAAGGTCACTCAAAATGAGAAATAGAAATAAGACACTTCAGAATGATTCCTGATTTTCCCGTAGATTAGAGAATTGTATTTTCTGTAGCTTAATCGTCTCTTATCTTATGATGGCTGATCCTTACGTGCGATTGATTGCTTCATTTACAAGCTCCTCCAGGTACAGACCTTTCCGTTTGTAAATTCCCCAATCTACTTTCCATATCTTACACATAAATGAAAGAAAAACCTCTCAGAGTGATGCATAAACTAAAAGCATAACAAGGAATCCATAAAGATAAGGCAAGCACGGCCGGGCAAGCTATCGGACTGATTCTACAGCATGTAAGAACAATAATCCTGTCAGAATCTCATGCATCACGCAGAACTCGTCATGCTAGTCCCCCTGCCGGAGGTGACAACTCCCACACCGACACAGGTTCAAACCAGTTTGCGTCATTCAGCCACAAACCTGTTCAATCAGACAAGCACAGAACCAGTTCTGCAAGCACAGGGCGGCTGCTTGCCCTCCTTAAGAGTTCAGCCCATTCGTGCTAAACACTCCATCATATCCTACGCGATTCGCTGACAGGTTCCCAAGCGAAGATCTCCACGTTGATAGGACACTGCTTGGGGCACAGGTCATCACCGGCGATACCTGAAGAACAATCGTTTCGACATAAAGAGGTTCGAAAACTAGTCGACAGGTGCAGCTGTAAACTCGTTCCTCGACAGTCAACCAAAAACTCGAAGTTGCTTGCAAGGTCGAACCAGTTGGCCATTGCTTGCTCCTCCCACTCCTTCCTTTGTTGTCACCCTAACCCTCCCCCTCATTCCCTTATTGCCTTGCTCTCCTTTCATTCCCTTATTGGCTTGTTCTCTCTCTCTCTCTCTCATTTCCTTGATGTTGTTGTTCCTACATCTCATTTCCTTGATGTTCCTTTCTCTTCCCTAACCAATTTTATGGTTGGTTTTTCTCGTCTCTCATTTTCTTTTCGTTCCTTTCTTCTCTCTCTTCCTCTCTCCTTCGTTTTTGCTTTCTTATATCGCTTTACTTACTCGTTTCCACAGCCTCCTTGTCTAAATTTCTTCTGTGTTCCTTTTCATCCACCCTTCTCTCCAGTTATAAGCCTATCTTTTTTTTAATTTTTCCATCTTTCTTTTCTCATTGCCTCATTCTGTCTATTCTTCTAAATATTCCTCTTAGGAATATATCAACTTTTCTTACCGGTATTTATTATGTTTTGACTCACCGTCTTATTCCATTATTTTCTTTCTATCTTCCATTTATTTCTTGGTCGGTTTCCGTTATCCTCATCCATTCCACTTCAATCTTAATTCCCTTAATCTCCGCCTTCTCCTTTTTCATCAGTTACCTCCTCTTTCCTGTCCCTTATCAGCCACCAATATATTCTTATGTATGTTCTTATCATCACTATCAGAATTTATTATTATTCATTCTGCATTATACTTCAATAAACTTCCTTCTTTTCTATGCATGATTTTATAGTGCTATACTTTTTGAGTTCCGTATTTCAATTTCAATCATGTGAACTCAGTTCTTAACATCCATCAAATGAGATGAGGATCCTCCTTTGAATTTCGATAAGTGAGACAACCTTTATCTCAGACATTATAGCTTTATGATCTTCATCTGTTGACAATCACTAAATATGGCATCATAAACTTAATCAACTTCACTGATGGTAAAATTTTATTGTTAAGATAGAGAAACATTTACTTTGAAACACGCAGAATGACAACACTTTTCTTCTAAGTGCGCTTTGACTTAACGAAAGATGGGCCAAGATCTTTCAAAGCCATGAAATTTCATAGCCTTAAATCTCTTCAGGAAAAATAATATCTTGAAATAGGAAAAATTATAATAAAAATAATTCTAATCATCACTTCCCATATAGATGGTGAAAGCTACATCTTTGAGGCATCTCAGACAAGTCATTGATAATTTGTCTCACTTCAACTGATGTCTCAAGCTACAATAATTGTGTTATCCTTATCCCTAAGTCACCTCTAAGTTCTCTGCAACCATCGCAACTTTATAGTTCGTTTCTTACGAGTTCCTGTAATCTCCCTGTAGGTCTTAGGATCAGGAAATTGTCTGAAGTCTTCTTTTAAGTAAAAGCAACTCAGTTTATTTCATCAGCCAACACATTCATCTCAGAACCTCCTTTGATCTTCCTAAGGCAACGTGTTAAGCTTCTCTTTACCTTCCTAAAAGTCCCCAGGTGACAGAAATTAACAAGAAACACATCATCACAAAATGTATCAATTATCACACTCCTTCCACGGTATCAACAACAAACGCATCACAGAGAGTGTGAATTATCACAGGTCTTTGTCAGAACAAGAATAATATATTGTGTGTACTGCATCAACAGTAATTGGTTCTTAGTTGAACCAAAAAAAATCCCATTTTGTGCCGTTTTGCGATTAAACCTGACTTCGAAATAGGTCCCAAATTGGATAGTTAGAAATACAGCTTCAACCAATTTATAAATACTTCACGAAAATCCTTATACCCAACACATACGCAAGGACACGGAAATACAACTTGCTCAGTATACAAATACACACTATACACACAGACACAAGCGAATCTAAACCTAAACGCAAACAACTACACACACACACACACACACACACACAACGCTCAAGGCCTAGATGATCACAATCCAATAACCACTTGGGCCTAACCATGTCTCCCACATCGTACAATGACGTTATGGCTTGGCTAGATTCTCTCTTGGGGGTGCTTGGGGAAGGGGTAGTCACTGCTGAGACCCTGTTGCTCATGCTTTTATTTCACTGTCTCGTTATCACCGTTGTTTCCAGTCTTTCGTTAAAGTTACCGCTTTTACATCTGCCATATATATATATATATATATATATATATATATATATATATATATATATATATATATATATATATATATTTACAGTATCTGCGCTGCCGTGCTCCGTCTGAATCGTTACGCCGCGAGTGAAAAGTTATCTTAAGCAAGCTGGTATCTTCGTAGGATAACGAGAGAGAGAAGTGTCCTCAAATAAGCCTCTCGCTTCAAAGGAGTCCCTGCTACTGCGAGTAGCGCAGACTTGGAGCTGCAGGAGCTCCTGGAGGGGGATCCTAGGGGTTATTGCCTAGGACTCCTTTGTGAAAGAGGTCCTACGACCGTCTTTTGATGATGATGATAATGATACTATATATGTATGTTGATATATCGTCGGCTTCAGTCTAGGAGAGGACTTCTCAATGAGGCTGAAAGGGATGATAAAGAAGAGGAGAAAAAGTAGAAGACCTACCTTTTCAAAAAGGAGTCTCGTAGGTGTTATGAGGGAAGACATGAAAATATAAACATCTCCAAAGCTTAGCGGCGTAGGTCGGGCTGCTGTGGCGTGTGTGTGTGTGTGTGTGTGTGTGTGTGTGTGTGTGGATCTTATGGGCTGTCATGCAGTCATTCTCTCATTATAAATGCACATGTTACTGCCTGTGTTACTATGTTGTCACGTATCCTGTCACGCGTGTTGTGGCAGACAGCTGGGGTTAACTGGTGTTGCTCCTTGTGTCATGGTTGTAATGTTACCTACACTTGATGTTGTTACGATTTTTGGCTGTTCTTGCTTATTGATACAATCGCTGTAGTTCCCCTCGACCTTACTGAAGATGTAACGGTTCATAATGACAGAACTGATGGTATTTCTGCCATTACTGTTTGCTGTTATTACCGCCACTTTTGTGTTCATTGAAACTGTTACTCAAGGAGAAAAGAGATGGTCAATTGATGTAGACAGTTGTGGTACACAATTAAACTAACTTTCTGGAAATTCACCTTTGTTTACACCACACCTTCATCGTTAATGACACCATAGACTTATCGCAACAGCCTGATGGATCAAGGAGACACAAGGGCCTTGTGAAACTTTAGTAGTGGAACTTGCGTCAGAGGAAAGCAAGTTCGATGCTTATCTCTAGTTCTCAATCCTTTGCCCAGTCAGCCGGAATGAGAAAGATTACGCTTGAAGTAAGCGCAGAAATATACAGACAGACACAGATAAAGAGACGCACAGACACAGGAGACAGAGAGAGAGAGAGAGAGAGAGAGAGAGAGAGAGAGAGAGAGAGAGAGAGAGAGAGAGAGAGAGAGAGAGAGCATTGAAAGTGATGCAATTATCTCCCAAAAATTCGAGACTTCACGGAGAGTGCTGTTCCAAGGAATTTCCCAGGACCATCATAATGACGCCCCTCATCCTTCCCGCCTCCACCCCACCCCCTTCCTTATTTCCCCTCTTATCCTCCTCCCTTATTCTCTCCCTCTCCCTCCTCCCCATCCCCCCCTTTACCCTTCCCCCGTCCCTGTGGTTGGACCCTCATGCGGGACGACGACCACCAAGACAGCGACGACCCAAAACGAGGATGCTCTCACGACCTCAGAAAGCTTTTGAGAAATCAGGGGAAAAATTCAGTGTGATCGTTTTAAATATCTCGCCTCGGAGATTAAATGTGAGGAAATTCCCGGTAAAGTCTAGAGTCTTTGGAGGCGCTGCTGGCGAGGGTCGTGGTGGTGGTGGTAGGTGGTAGGTGGTGGTGGTAGTGAGTGGCTGCTGTGGTGTGGTGAGGGATTGTGGTGTTGGTGGTGGTGGCAGTGATGGTGCGTAGGTGGAAGTGATGGTGAGTAGATGTTTGTGCTGGAGGTTATGTGGCGCTAAATAGTTGTGGAGTGAAATGATGTAGTAGTAGTAGTAGTAGTAGTAGTAGAGGTAGTGGTCCTGTAGTGGCAGTGGTGGTGGTGATGGTAGTGATGATGGTAGATAAAGGTGAATGATAGTGATGCTAATCGTGATGAAGATAATCTGTGATTATGAATATGATGGATGGCAGTGCTTGTGGTGGTGTGTCTGTGCGTGCGGGAGGTGGCGGTGATAAACTGATGACGATGGTGGAGGTAGTGTTGGAGAAGTAATGATGGTGGTGGGTGAGGGTGATTAGGTGGTTGTGATGGTGGTTATGATGGTATGGATGGTGATGAACAGTGAAGATGGTGGTGGGTGTGGTCTCTGGGATAATGATAATGACAATGGATGATGATGATGATGACGATAGTGATCATGATTAAGACAGTGAACCTAATGACCTAAAATGCTGTTAATCGACGACAGAAGTATCCATAGATTCACTAAAAATGTAGTTTTAGATTCCATATATATATATATATATATATATATATATATATATATATATATATATATATATATTGAGCAGGTTAACACCACCATACCAGGCTAGACATCTACAACTTCAACTACAAATAAATCATCCTCATATGTTTTCATAACACGAGGCACTGTATTGCCAAAGAAAAACAACTACAAAGAATGATTCCCCATGTACGATGAAACGAGAATAAAACAAGAATGACTTCGTTAAACATGAACTTTGAAATATACACCCTGAAAATATTTCTCACTCGCTAGGTGCTAGAATAACGGCAAAGAATATCGTCGCTTCCACAATGCGGAGTACTCTCTCATTTATCTATTTTTGTGTAACACTATATCTTTTATCTTATTTTCTCCTGCATCTCTCCCTCAGAAAGCACCTTTCTCTGGACCACAACAAGCCGCACACAACCTCAGTGCGTGTAATAAACCAGGTCATAAACCTTCTCCTCTTGTGCAGATTTCTCCCTAACAAGACTTTGGAATGTATTTAATAACTCTAACAACCACTTATCTGTCCAGCGCCTCATGTAAATTCTAACTCATAGGTACACTAATACCTGTCTTGAACATCGGTTACTTACAATTATGTATTGGCTTATTACACTGGAATAAAGAGGAATACATAACATTGCAAAGAGCAACAGACCACTGGGTCCTTTCGAGGCTGTTTGTGACGGTAGACGACATCAGGAACATAAGAGAAGTTAGTGTAGGTGAGAGTAGAACAGTAGACAGAAAACTTACGGAAGAATTGTGCAAACTTTATTTGCAACTAAGGAGATGCAAATTACATCAGTCGTGGACTTGAAATATTTGTATTATCGGTAAATCATTCCATCGTTAACAAACCTGTTAAGATAAAAAG
Source organism: Panulirus ornatus (assembly GCF_036320965.1). Lineage (NCBI taxonomy): Eukaryota > Metazoa > Arthropoda > Malacostraca > Decapoda > Palinuridae > Panulirus > Panulirus ornatus. Next base: position 2,712,696 of record NC_092246.1, read on the forward strand.
TGCTTTGCTTCATTCGAGATAAAACGTGTGGCCAAAAGGTTATATCTTTTAAACGAAATCGGAATGATTTAGTCTTAAACAGATGCATAGATCAAGACTGTCATAAGCAGTTGATGATTTTGAGTACCCGTTCCAAGTTACTTTTCAACCTTCTCTTTTCTACATTAAATACGTTTAGGGAATCTAGACATCTTCAAAGGACTTATTCGTCAGTTCGGGTATCATCTTGGTAGCTCGCCATCGTATCATTACCATTCTATATATGTCTATTCTCAGGTAGGGTGACCAAAACTGAACACAATCCTCATGGTGGGAACGCACCACTGAACAGCAAAGAACGTATACAAGATAATTTCTATACTCTATCACATGTATACATTATCATATGTATACTGACCCAGATGTATGCTCTGTTGTGAGCACTGATATACAGACTCAAGTTATCAACTTGCTGTAGGCACGGATACCGTTGTGAACATGGCATCGGAAAGGAACTTGTAAACACGCCGCTATCGGAAAGGCAATGGTTGATATGGTATCGGCACCAAACTTCACAAATATACAGATCGGCCACTGAACACACAACTACTGCTACAGCTAGAAAAGAGACCATCTCCTCACCAGTGGGATCAGAGAGATATCTTTCATCGTCTCATCTCGCAGGACCCATGACACCAATATCCCAGCGGTGGGATGAAAGACTTCGTTGCAGCATCCCTTGGGACACAAGAGACTAATTACTCGAGAGTGAGATGAGCCACAGCCGCACCAGTTATCTACGAAGAAGTAACCAACTTATTTCCAGTTTCATTGATCAGAATAAATGAGTAAACAGGATCATTAAACAACAGATATAGTGGTAAACAGAAAATAATGCCTTTTTTTTTCTCTTAAATTTAAAACTCCAGTCACGGACAAGACTCCTCACCGAGGCCAGGTATTAGATGGCAAAGACTCATAAATAGCGAGTATTATCAGATGGTCAACAGAATTTTTGAAGTATTCGTGGATGTGGTAAATGACTTTCTGATCTTTTTTATATTTTTCTTTGCGTTTATAGTCAGCCTGCACTCTGGATCGGTTGGGCGACACTAACGAGTGATTATCTCAAGTTCATCAGTATCAATTTATTCAGTATTAACCTCTAATCATTATATCTACAACTGGGTTCTAAGATGTGGTCAGGTGAATTCAAAACACAACCTTCTAAGGAGATTCTTTTTTGCTCCACTATCTTCAGCGCTCTTGCAAAATCTCTTCAAGTAATATGTTATCAAGAAATAGAAAACTCTCTCTCTCTCTCTCTCTCTCTCTCTCTCTCTCTCTCTCTCTCTCTCTCTCTCTCTCTCTCTCTCTCTTCCATAAAACAGTGGGTCAGGCAAACACTCACCCAGGAGGCACTACCCCCTGGATATCAAGAGGGTCAATTGCCAGTGATCTGTAGTGGCCATCAAGTTCCCCTCCCTGGCTCAGATTCTTGTCTTTTCCTTCTGCCTCACCTACACACGGGTTGCTGGCCATCCGTCCTCAGAGACACAGTTTTTCCAGTTTCCTCATCTTACCTAACTCGCACGACTTGTTATTCTCAACTCTATATTTTCCTGTGGTGAGAGCTACGCGCTAGCCCTGTCCTATGGCAAATCTTATCCTATGTACTAAGAGGTAGGTAAGTACTCCCTAACACAACTGACCTATAAAGACAACTGGGCATAACCCATCTCCCTGCTTCCTCTCCCTTCATTCTCTCTCCCTCACACCTCTCTGGACTAGACGACTCCCAGAGTTAATTATCGATCATTAAGATGTCCCTGTCTGTCAGGCCAAGTGTTTGAGGAGACGTAGTCCCTCAGAAATACATTCCTGTCCGTAAAACTGTTTGAGGACGCGTCCTTCTGGAAATCCTCGTATGAAAGATCATTCATCAAACCTATGTATCATTCAACTATATTCACCATCATTGCCCTAATTAAAGGCGAAATTTTCGACTTTGTTTATTCTTTGTTTTACATCACGTCGCACACGATTAAGGCTTTATGGGGTGTCTGCAACTGCACATAAAATACGTCCAATATCTATATAATATCAGATCAGGCCTTCAAAACTCAGTAGTTCAGAATCAATCAAATATTTCATAGCTTTTTTTTAGCTTGGTTTTTGAAGAATCCGTTTCCAACATAAAGAAATGTTGATGAATTTCACTTTCACCCTCCAGTAATGCACATTCACTATGTCAACATCACCGTACTTTCTAGTGTGTATAACCGTACCGTCTATCTAGTATTGATATATATGAATACAACCATTACAAATATAGATATAGCAGGCGAGATGACTCTCTAAACCCACGTCGCGACGCCTGCCCATAGCAATACGTCTATCACAATACACTTTACCATATTCTCAGATCGTACAATAAAAATAAATTCCAGTCTTAATTCTATTTACCATTAGAATATCCTTTACCATAATACTTTACTACGCTGTATCAATACAGTTTACATTTTAATTACTTTTTGAAACCAAATACCAGTAAACGATTTTATTTTTGAAAATTTGTTGATCATTTTTTCGTTCGTATCAATTTTCAATCAAAGTTATGAATTTGTTATTAAGCTAAAAGGAACGACTATAATAATAAAAATCTTAAAGAGATGCAGCTATATGTTTCCGGACACTGTAGATATATATATATATATATATATCCTTAGCACTTCAGTGGCTGTCTAGTGTCTCTCCTTTGGCACAAATAGCGACCTGTTCTTCCTGCCTTACCCACATACGGTCTTTTGGCTTATAGTCCACAAACATACAGACTCACGTTCTCATGAATAACACTCGACAACACGAAACTCGACCCCCACGCAACTCTAGAATTTCCTGTGGTGAGTGCTACGCGCTGGCCTGGCCTTTTGGACAATAATTCTCGTCGTAAGGACTCGTTAAAGAAAATCACATACACTTTACTACCAGTTCTACAATTAACGAGAATTGTAGTAATTTACTTATCTGCCACATCACATACTTAAATCTATATACATAGATATATTATCTATCATCCACATATTTAAGGTATCAGCTTAAGTAACAATTATGCGAAACGTGTTTTGGGGAAGTTAATTCACTTTTTGAAAAATGAACAGAATTCTGATACAGTGATTTGTATAATTACTTTTTAAGTGCACAGCTGAAGGCAGTGGTGCATGGAGCAACACTTATAGTGATGTGAATAGTAATGGCATATGAAACATTTGCTCCAGCAGCAGTCGTAGTAGTAGTAGTAGTAGTAGTAGTAGTAGTAGTAGTAGTAGAAATATAATTAGTGGTAGTTTTGGTTGTAGTAAGTCATTATAAATACCACTGTTATTAGTTATTGATATTACCGTTACATCATCACTTACATCATGATTATTGGTTACTTATGTTGCTACTGCTCTGGCTGAAGTAATCTGAATATATTAAGTATCATTAACATTATAGTGACAGATATAAAGCCCTAGGTACTTTCGTCTCTCTCTCTCTCTCTCTCTCTCTCTCTCTGTCTCATATATATATATATATATATATATATATATATATATATATATATATATATATATATATATATATATACCATAATTCAACTAGTGACTTACATACGAATTGGTGAAAATTTTTTTTATTCTTTTGCTATAATTCCTTTTCTGTACATCTTTCCGATATACACTGACGAACTGCTTGAATACCTAAAAGTAGAGAGAAACTTTGACAGTTCCTTCAGAGACCAAACATATTGACTACCTATAGACACTCGCAAGGAAATGAGGGCTTAAGAATTAACCCACAAAAAGTAATGAAAAGAATTACTTCCTGGCTCTTTCACGAAACTTGTCAAAAGAAGAACCACTCCTATCTATACAAAGGTAGATAGCTCGAGAAAGACAGACAGACAGACAAACGTATAGACAGTTATCTATAATATTTAAATAAATTTGTATGTGTGCATATGTAAATATAATCCTCAAGTCACAATCCAATTTCTTAGACGTATCTACACTTAAAAGGATTTAATTCGATAATGAAATGCAAAGATTACCATTTCAGGCGAACCCTCTCAAAACAACCATTAGAAAGAATGCATTAAGTAATTGGCATATAAGACTGTAAGAACGCAAAGTCCACTAGAAAGACAGAGTATTCGCTTTTTCTATATATGTCTTTCAAAAGTGTGAGTCACACTGCGGGACACAGGTGAAGTATTTGAAGCCTTTCAGACACGATGGTTCTAATAGGAAGTTTAACTCTTTCTAATACAATGTGTTTTACTGATACTTGAGCGATAACACTATTTCAGTGATTAGTTTTTGTCTATCATTTACTCCGCGTAGGTAAACAAGACTTTTTACAGTACCTGAAAAACATGTTTTCTTTTTCATTTTACTTAAATATTCTCGCCTAGTTGTAAAAACACATGTAAACAAGGGTATTTAATGTACCTTCTCTGGATAACAACAAAAAGAAGTATTCTAATCACTTGCTCAGCTAATCTTCTACCGAGGCTCTTAATTCTACCGATCCAAAGACTTCATCAAAGCATCTAATTTCTAGTATGTACTTCCTGCATACTAGATCAATACAAGCCGTAGTATGAGGCACTATTTACAATAAGCATGAATGAAAATATTAAGCTGTGGTAGACTGTCGAGCTGTCATTCGCGCCCCCCTGTGGTGTCATGTCTATCAGCTCCACATCACGAGTCATTTGCCACGATCCTCACCTCACCACCAGACTCATCCATCTGTCTCCTGCCGAAGCCCACGTCGAATGATGCCACCATCAACAAGGATATAATCAACGTTTGGTTTACTTTACCTGCTGCCCCGTTCACAGCGGTGGTTTGCGGTGAACGCACAACACACTGGTGGCAAGGGGGTAGGAGGCCCAGGCAGACAGGAGACGCAGGGAGTCGGCAACAGTACGGAGGGACTGCTGCTGGTGGGTGACCTAACTCGACCTGACTCATTGCGACTCGCGGGCCTCGTAAGTCATCCAGACCCGCAGTTAATTTCGGGGTTAGAGGGAGTAATCTCAACACCGCAGTTACTAAGCATTCCCCACAGGATTTAATCTAGCCTTTCCTTTTTGCGGGTTTTAATCTCAGAAACCTGGGTGGAAAAAGGAGGGAGAAAAAATCTCCTACGTGATATTTGTAATGGATAAAAGGCATCTCGTACCAGTATTTGCAAACCGCTCTCCATTTTGTTTGATAATTGAATTCGTCGCTGGGAATTTCGAATATTGTTATAATCACTTGTCAATAAATTTCTCTTTTAAATATTTGTAGAGACCATAGCTCGGCAGCCCCGGCGAGCCGGGCGAGGAACGGATGTCAGAGGCCTACATCGTACCTCCGCCACCCTCCCGCAGCCTCAAATGGAATATGGAAAAAGGCAGCCATTACTGTTTACATTTTTCTGTCTCCTGATTGGCCAGTGGGCGGGGCTCGGACGGTACACGAAAGTCGGTATTGATGTGTGACGCGGGTGTGCGATTGGTCGGCGGACACCAGCTGCCAACCAATCAATTTTTCCTGTCCGGATGTGTCGGCACTTAGAGGTCTGGTAACTGTGTGCCGGCGGTGCTGCAGCAGCAGCAGCAGCAGCTTACAGCCGCCCTTGTATTTTCATCTCTCATTTGCAAGGGCTTTGTGAGCCCTCTGCCCCCCCTTCAGATGAAAGTGAAGTCAACGGCATCTGTATTACCCGGTCGACGTAATCCACTTCTCCTCTCCGTCCTCCCGTCTCCTCCTCCGCTATTAATATACCTAACTTTCTTTCGCTAATTCAAAAAAAAAGAAAAAAAAGAATCAGTCTAATAGTAGGGGGTTGTTCCAGCTCAGTAACTCGCCCATCGACCTCCATAAATAATGACAGAAAACACGAACTGACCACCGACCCCCTAATGTTTAAAGCCGACTCCAATAATTCAAATGAGACGAGTAGTCCCCGAAGAGTTGCCAGCGCGTCATTCGACAGGCCCAGCTTGTTAAATCCAAACCCCAATAATAATCCATAGAATACAGGATCACATCAAAAGATTATTTTTATATATATAGTAAGTCACCGTGTAGTTGGGAATAGGAGATCACTACCCATGGCGATGATCACTCGCAAGCGCTTAAATTTCTGATAATTAAACCGAGTCGAAAATGGCACCTTTTTTTTTTTTCCCGGGGTTAATTCTATATATTTTTCCCCCAGTGTTGTTTATAATCTTTTGGATGAGTTATATTTATGTTTCAATTGCAGATTCGAGAAAAAAATGTTGCATCAAAAGCGCGTATATATTAGGTAATTACCTGCTCTCACAAAAATACCCGGTAATTTCTTATATTATTGCCAACCATATCAAAAGACTTTGTATTTTATCATTATTATTATTATTACTATTATTATTATTATTACTATTATCATTATCATTATTATTATTATCAAAGTCTACTGAATGCAATCAATATCATTATAATCAGCATAATTTCAATTCTCATTATGATTATATTAATATAATCATTATTACTATTATCATTATCATTATTATTATTAATCATCATTATTATACTCTTTTAGTTTTACTATAACTATTATGATTAACATTATGATGATTACTGTAAATTATACATTTAAAACAGAGGTAGTAATGTTGATGATCATAGTGATAATAATGATGAGGGCATCGACGATGATAGTGATCACACATTGTCAATGTCATTATAATAATGATAATGATATCTATTATTATTATCATTATCATTATTATTATTATTAATATCATCAAATTCGAAAAAATTTCTCTTAATCACCTCTAGACTATTACACCATGAACAAACTTATGTATGAAATATACACAATAATACAATTCTGCTGGATAATATATGTATCTGAAAGTCTATCTGTCTATCTACCTATCTATCTGTCTGTCTATCTATCAACTATTTGAGGAAAATTTTACCGTAATATTCTGTTCTACACCGTGATGCAGGCATCAAAGTTTAGGGGTCAAGCCCTCATAGATTCGAATCCTGTCTCACACATATATATATATATATATATATATATATATATATATATATATATATATATATATATATATATACTGGATGTCAATATCTATTCCATGCACATTCCATTTACTCCTTGACAAAATATCTTCATCATATTCGTACCGTCAGCCAAGTCTGTTTGATAAAGACGAATAAATGTTGCAATAGCTTTTCCTCAACATCAATCCAATTGAAAACAAAAAACAAAACAAAATGGTCGTCTTTAAAGATAATCTTCATATAAACAAGAGACAGGGACGTGGGGTAGTACATTAAGAAACCTCTAACAATATCATAAAGTAAAATACGTTCTTAAAAAACAATCTGATATGTAGGTATATCAGACTCATTTAGGGCATCTTGAACTGCCTCATTTACTTAAGTTGGACTTTAGACCTATCAACTGCCAGAGTCATTAGGGTCGTCAATGTAAGTTACATCCAACAAGCGAATAATCTCCTTAACACCTTCTTCATGTGTTGCAGATAATTCTAAGATCACATCCACTATGCATTTCGCCCATGGTTTTCTCTCATTTTTGTCAATTCTGTCCATACAAATGTAAACAAAAGGTATTCTTATGTAACTTGTAAAACGTACTCTCTAAGACCCTCCAATTTACATTTACTTTTTGTCGTAATCTTTTAATTCATTTGAAATATTTTTTATGACCCTTAATGAGGATTCTTTAATATCATTATCTTCAACCACTTACGCGTCTACAACTATAATTAAGCAATCAGAGTAATAACCTATACTATCGCATCTTATTAAATGCTAATATAATCCATCACACTGTCATACTAAATTATACTAAATTATCGGATTATGAAGATTTATCCAATGTTGCTTTTCAGTTAGAATCAGTTACCATCTCTCGTCACTATTAACAAATGGAAACTGGTCATGATTTTTCTAATCTTTAGATACCGGCTTCACGAAAACTCTCCTTACTTGGATTATTATAATCATTACCATTACGAACATCATAATAATTATCACTTTAAAGATTACTATAATGATGTTATTATCATTATTATTATCATTATTGTCATTATTATTATTATTACTATTATTATTATCATCATCATCATTATTATTCCGGAATACAGCGATAATACTAATCAATTTCACTTTGCCCTTGTATTTACTTTAATTACCTATTTGAATAGTGCGAGGAGCAAGTTCTACACACTTGGGGCCATTCTTCAACCTTCTCTACTATCGTGAAACGTTTTAAACTTCTATATAACTGTCCACTTTCCCATTTCATAACTTTGCTTAATCCATTATTTTTCAATCTCTTGATACTACAGACGTACTTCTTTGCATATTTTCTACCACGTTTCTTGCTTAATACCTTGCAACAGCCTCTGCTAGTCCTATCTTTGCATATTTCAAAGAAAGGTTCACCTCTGACATCTCCAAACTGGTTTTTATAAAACTGAAAGTTATGATCAAGTCACTCCCTATTCATCTGTCTTCCACAGTCGATGAGTTTTTTTACTTTTTATTTTTTTTTGGCTTGTGAAGCTCAGTGTAATTCAGCTCTTATTTCTGGTACCATTTTCTTTTTGTTCCCCCCCCCCCCCCCCTCACTTTCTGGACCTTCTCTATAACCTTTTTTCTTTAAGTTCGGAGAGCAAGGGGTTCATCATAGAGCAAGGGGTTTACTGTAAAGCAAGGGGTTTATCATCGAGCAAGGGGTTTATCATGGAGCAAGGGGTTTATCACAGAGCAAGGGGTTTATTATAGACCAAGGGGTTTATTCTTTTCTCCTTGAAGTAAGGATGCTTTTCCTTTGTCTTAGTGTTTTTTGTTCAAGTGTCCGAGCCACTTTATTTCTTCATCTATGCGAAAAAGCAACAGAAAACTTGGTGTGGGAGAGAACCAAGAGCAAAGGAAGACAGACGTGTCGGAAAGCTGCATCAGTGTACAGTGGTTGACAGAAGACAACTGGAAAGACTAAAAGCGAAGTGGAAAAAAAAAATTGATGAACAAGACCCAAGTGTATTGAGAGAGACTGTTATGGGTTCGAATCCCTAGCGGGAGAGAACGGTCTGCAGTTCACCCTATCTGATCATCTTCCCTTCGGGTTGGGCGATAAACTCCATTCCTAACTTAGGCTAGAGTATATAACATTAATAGGTTGGCCTTGATTAAAAAGCTCACATGCCTTTTGTCGTCTTAGGTACAGAGAGAAAATAAATAGGCCGTAAACAAAAAAGATTTGGGGACCTGCAGTCGATGTCTCAGTGAAGTTGGCTGCGGAATAAGTCAACTAGAGTGTTTGCAATGATAAGATCCCAATAGCGTTAGGCTGCAATGCTTCATATTGTGACTGAATTTTATGCGAACTGTCCTAACCCAATGAAATAATAAAAAAAGATTTTCATCATCAAAAATTTTATGAGAACTGTCCTAACCCAATAAAAAAATATAAAAATTTTAATTATAAAAATCATAATCATCACTATTATAATTACTGTCATTCTTCTCTCTCTTACTGCTATTCATACATTTATCATTTATATTCAAAAACTCGTCGGAGATTGAAAATATCATAGATCAACTAAGGCAAAATCATTACATCTGATCTTAAAGCTTTGTTATATACTATCAAAAGATTTTCTTAAGAAGACTGGAACAGGACTGATAAGAAGACTACTAAAATTCAGAGCATAGTCATTGCAAGGTAACTTAGTCCAGTGATATAATGTTGGCTTTTAAGTAATTTTTCTAAAAGAACCCACTGGTCTGCTGCTGTTCGATTCCCTTAAAATCAGTGAGAGATGGAAGGAATACCGTGTAAATATCATGAAACAAGAAATGAAAAGGTGAATCCTCTGTATTTGATCCTCTAAATCTCCAAAAGCTGTCATAACTAACTTGCAGAATTTTCATCTACATTCATCTCATCACAATCAGTTCCATTCCCAGATCGACATGATGGATGGGGCATATACAGCTTCTGACACCACTCATACACACATCCTCAACATATGCCCAATGTGTCTATCAAACACAGACTTCCACTCTTATCTAAAGTGCTTCTTGCCGTTTCACTATCAACAGGACGTTGATTCGTCAAGTGAAACCAATGTTTCTATTCATACTAATATCATTCACAAAATGCTTTCTTTCCATCCACTCCAACAATCACTCCTCAAGCATCTTCCTCTGAAATCTACAACTAAGACTGTATAACAGTTTCGCCTCATGATTTTAGTTCCCTGTACCAACCGACTCCTAGATCATCTGTTCTCTTAAAACATACGCCAGCCTTATTTACCAACACAGCACAAACGTGGCAAGTTCTGGCTTGTGCAACATGATACATTCGAGAAATGTAAGACAAAGAAAACTATTACTTCTACATAAGACTTAACTCGGCCTTATAATTCTTCTCCCAGTAAACACACAACTAATAATAATCATCTCATTTCCTACGACGGCGTCCGTCCTGAGCACCCACCTAGACCAACAGGACCTCTCCCTTCTTACCGTGGATTTAACAGAAACATCCGCCTTCCATACTCCTGCAGAGGGAAGATCTTAGGCGATGATGGGTCAGTTTCCGCTCAGCTCAAGTTCCTCACATCTACTACTTCTGTCCTCTCACACATGGTAATCACTCCCTTGATCCTACCCCCACTTAAAGGTATAAAAAAGGATACTAACTCTCTCTCTCTTTATCTCTCTCTGGGGAGATGATAACTGCTCTGTACTTTTTGGGGAGTCCCAGGCAAGTACACTGATTGTGACAGATTCGAGGGAGGGAAAAAAAATGGAGGTATGGCATCAGCCACGGGGGAAAATCGATATGATCAGACAGCGAAGTGTTCTGGATTGTCGAGCGTCACTCCTCCTCTTCCTCCTCCTCCTCCTCCTCCTCCTTCATCTCCTGCCCCGCCCTCCTTGACCCTCCCTCCCTCCCACCCTCACCCATCACTCCCTCCCACCCCCATTCTACACATCCCCATAAGACGCCACCACCTCCACACCCAGGAAAGGTTGTCGCCCACCTCTTCGTATCGCCCTTCCTTCCTTATTTTCTTCCCTTCACCTCTCCCTAAGGGCCTCTCCCCTTCACTCCCTCCCTCCCACCCCTTCCTCCTCTTCCACCTCTCCTTTCCCCTAAGCTCTTCGTTCACTACATCCGATCCGTCGCACACCTTCCCTTGAGCTGTTATTTCGACTGTAAGGAATTCTTGTTTGCGGTGTTTGCATCTTGTTATAGTCACGGTGTTTCTTTGTGTTCTGATGTTATGAAATGTTTATTTCTGTTTTATTACGAGCTTTCTTCAGTTAAGCCGATTTTCAACATATGATTATTTATATATACATATGTAATTAAACCATTTTATTACTGTCATCATTTATGTTATTATTACTGTAATCATTACTATTATCATTATTATTATTATTATTATTATTATCATTATTATCATATTGTTATTATTACCATTACTACTACTATCATCATTATTATTATTATTATTATTATTATTATTATTATTATTATTATTATTATTATCATTATTATTATTACTATCATTATCATTACCATTATCATTAACATTATCATCATTATCATCATTATTATTGTACAACTCCAGGACTCCATATATGGGGTCCCCAGGCTGCACTACATGCAGAAGCAGGGAAATGATGGACCCTTCATTTAATGACGATGATACAGCCTTCCTAATGCTTACTTCTCGCTTACAGTATAACCACTAAACAGTCCGGTAGCACAAGAACCTATACACACACACACACACACACACACACACACACACACACACATATATATATGTATATATATAATACAATCTTTGGACCCCTTTTATGGGGCTCCTACATCACCTAGGTTGCGCCGCAGTCAACATCAGGGAAATGATGGACTCCTTTGGAGAGAGAGGCTCTTCAAAGAGATTGTTGTCATTTTTCCTCCACTGACAGTGATATATCCTTGACAGAAGCAACGTCTCCTCTGCGATGTCACCTCATGCAGAAGGAGGTGGCTCTGTCTCTCTCTCGTCTGTCATCTTACACGCCTAACAAGCAACAATCATCTCCTTCCCTCCGTCCCTCCTTTCCCTCCCTCCCTCCTGTACCCTCTCCCATCCTCCCACCTCCATCCAGCCCACGTTAACAATAGACTTCCCACTCTCACAGTTACGCTCTCATCTTATAACTCTTATTTTCTCTCACTCCTCGTTCTCCTCACCACGACGTCATTTTCTCTCGCTGCCTCATCTCGGCAAGGCTTTCTCAGTTCTCTCTCTCTCTCTCTCTCTCTCTCTCTCTCTCTCTCTCTCTCTCTCTCTCTCTCTCTCTCTCAACATTCCGTTTCTCATCACCCTTTCACTTTAGCCCCATCTCTCTCAGGCCTTGCTTCCTTCCCTCCCCCATCTCCCTGCACATTCTCAACCCTCGATCAAAGAGATGTTGTTATCGACTCGCCCACGGCGTGAAAAATAAGACGCAGCTCATCCTACGCCAAATGGCCCGAGGAGGCAAAAGCATATATGAGAGAGAGAGAGAGAGAGAGAGAGAGAGAGAGAGAGAGAGAGAGAGAGAGAGAGAGAGAGAGAGGACAGACAGACGGATAGATAGACAATGAACAACAAAGAAGCAAGAAAGACAACAGTCCAGAGAGTGAGGCGCAGAAATATGTTCCTATCGTTATAAACAGATAATCAGTACACGCTTAAATATAGCAATATCAAAATGAAATAATGAAGAGGCTTTTTCACTTACTTTTATGCTCTACCTCAAAAACAGGAACACACAATGAGCATAATACACCTCGCTTCTACCACCAACATGTCATCCGTCTAAATATCTACTGTATGCGCGTCAAAGATTAAGCCAAAGATAACACTCTAAAATGAAGAGATTTTTCGTATCTACTTTTGAAGTGAGATATATGAACACATACGTCGAGAACACAATGGCTACTAACGCTGGAAATAATCACATGCATAGAAATAATTATTCTTCCAGTGACATCAACGCGAAAAAAAATATAGAGAGAATTCGAAATGATAAATGGGAAAAAACCTACAGCATGCATAGCTAATGTGGCCATGCACATATATCTACATGCATCCCCTGTACTGCATGACGGACAATAGGGTTTAGCTCTTAAGCAGGTAAAAAACAGAGTTCTAGTGGTTTGTTCTTTGTTTCCTGGCTTAACTTCGATCATTGAACTGCATTCCGTAATGTGAAGATGAGGAATGGATCAAGTGCCAAAGACGACATCTCAAGGACTGAGGACCGCGAGAGAAAGACTATCAGCTAAACGACCGAGATATCAAGACCTTGAGGACAGAGATAAGGACTAACAATCAAAGACTATCATGCACACAAAGATGGACCAAAGAGTGAATTCTATGGACTAAGGACTAAGAACCAAGGACCAAAAACCAACGACTATAATCGTCTCCTGCTGATGATGCTGAGGTTCATCTACCCTTCTCGTCCTTCTCGTCCTCCTCGCCCTCTTCCAGTTTTCCTCCACTTGGCAACGGATGGTAGGAGGCCACCAAGCCACGCTGGTCATTAACACTCCTCGGGGTCATCGAAGAGTGTACACCTCCAGTGCGTTCACTCGCCTTAACGGGGCCGATGTTCAGCCAGCTTCACCGTCAGGGCGAGACTCAAAATAAATTATTCCATCGTTATCCAAAAGATGACTTTCTTTTCTCCATCTATATTGCACAGGAGGAAGGAGAGCGGTGCCCTTAAGTACTGAAATGATATCTCAACCGTGTATATATCCCTGGCCTGTTGTTAACTGGCTATGCACAGCTTGAGTTGGCGTTAGAAGACCACAAAATCATCTATTGCAAATAGAATGTATCACTCTCCTCTCAGCACTTTAACGATGTTCAAACTGCGTCAAATCGCCTTGAAATGGATCGAACCGACTTTAAATGACCTTCAACACACCGAATTTTGTATCCAACTCATTTCAGTCCAGCTAAAACATTTTTCCCTAATTTCCCACCCATTCCTCTCGCGCAGACTGGAGGCTCTTTGCTTTCACAGTCTACCGACGCGGACGTATCGTATATTTTATTCTCAACTGAAAGCTTCCAGCAAAATAACTTTGCTCATTCTACAAGAAAGTGATTTCACGGAGATTTCGCCTAGTATATATATATATATATATATATATATATATATATATATATATATATATATATATATATATATATATTGGTGCTAAAAATTATGTAAATTTCGTATATCGCAGGATTCTGGTCTGCAACAGGGAAAAACATTCCTCTTCTTTTCTTTTTCTTAGATCCTTCGCAAGATGACCAAAAGAGACTAATCAATAAGTCTTTGAAATCAGTAAGGAACATTGATAACAACAGACTGATAAGATAAATCCATGGGACCTGAAGAAAACCTTGGAAGCCAATCATAATAGAAAAGACGTCGACCTTATGAATATTACTTTTCTAACAAGCTCTCGAAACACATAATGGTGGAGCGAACTTGATATCTTACTTATGAACAAGTGAATACAGTTTCGAAACCTGTAAAAGGTCACCAGAGACCTGTGAAAAGCACAGCAGAACCTGATCGGGTTTTCGAAACCATCGATGATACAACAAATATAACTAGAAGGCGCGACCAAGAGACTACGTACACTAAACCATTTACCATGTGTGAATAAAGTCAATGAAAACAATAATAGAAATAATGGAAAAAGAAGTGATGAAGTAAATTATGATAAGCAAAGGAAATACTGAGGACACAAACAAAACGACTAGATAATGAAAATGTTAACAGAAATTGACCTAAAGTCAAGTAAGCAGTGATTATAAGCAGTAGAAAAGGCGAACAATAGTCTTGGATTCATAAGTAGGGCATTCGGATCAAGGAATCTAATCTTGATTCTTCTAAGATCACTGGTGCGTCTCCACCTCGAATGCTGTCCTCACTTTTGATCGCTAATTGAAAAAAGAAATAAACAGAGTGGAGAGAGAGAGAGATAGTTGTTCGCACCAAGATGATTCCTAGAGTGAGAAACAAATCCTATGAGAACCGACTGGATGACTTCAACTTATCTATCTTAGAAAAGAGTAAGTCAACAAGTGATCTGAAACGCGTATTCAAGTTGTCAAAGGCTTTGATGAACCCGATCTAAAATGCTGTCTAAGGATTTGTCTATTCCGCAGTGACGAACACAAACACTCATGGGCAAACGTTTCACTTCGAATGAGGCGAAGTACCTTTTCTTCAAAGATTGTAAACATATGGGATGACATACCGGTTACAGTAGTTCATTGCAGCACCGTAAATACGTATATGAATAGACTCAACAAATACTTAGCTTCAAGTCCATGACTGATGTTATGTGTCGTCTTCTTAGTTATATGTGGAGTTTATAGTGATTGCTGTTGTGGTTATAGATTTGTTCCTATGGCAGAAAAGAGCCTTCGATGATAGAGATTATTTCTTTACATAATTTACTGCAATACAGATAAAAAGAAATTCAAGAAGAAATACGACCACTTTGAAAAATACTCATACATCAAATGCCTTCGAGAGTGATGAAATATGAATACTATTTCACCGAAAGTATAAGAAGAATCATGATTATATTTCACATTATTTTCCTTCCTTGTAATATCGCCCAACAAACAGGTTAAGTAGACTTAAGATCGTCTCACTCGACCAGACCTTAAGAACGAAAACCATCCCAGGCAATTTAGGTTTTGACTGGAAGCCGCAAGAACCCCTCCAGCCCAGGGATGATAATGATATGCCACTTCTCTGTTTCAATTATGAGAAACAACACAATTAGGGCGAGTTAGCAAGTCGGTGGTCGCCACCGTATTACCCCGAGATCTAGCCGTGCTGAGGGCTCTAAGGACACTAACCCCAACATTACCGCAGATTAACCTGTTCTCTCCGAGGAAACCCCGCCCGACCTCAATACCTGGGATGGTGGGATTTATCCCATCTTATCTCCTACATCCCGCATCTCGGCGGCGCTGGCGTCAGCCAGGCGTCGAAATGGACCCCCCCAGGGGCATGATATACCTTGGGCAATATGGCGCATATCACCCGCTATACCATCACTGAGGGGGATTTTATAACAGAGCGTCGAGATTGCGCCAGAGAGAAGGCATATCTGATGAATTACTCGCGAGGATGCAATATCACTTTAATTTAGTCCTGAGCGAAGGTAATTGTAGCAAGACCATAAAGGAGCTGGGAGTGTCTCTCATTAAGCTCTCCCCCGTGAGTAATTGGTGGCTGGCTCCCGGAGTCTGTTTCAAAATTAAATGCCAACTCCTCTCCTTATGTACCTGATTAACGACCTCTGCTACGCGCTTGCCACTTTTTCCTGACTTTTTTTTCCCCCTCTTATACCACTTTCATTGCTTCAGATAACTCTAACCCCCAATTCTAATCATTCTAGTCTTCTGATTCTTTCTTGTTAATGCCCTTTTTTGTGTTGCTCTTACGGGTTTACTGAAGAAGTATTATAGATTATCCTGATATCATTTACACCATGAAGTTACAGATCAATAGGTACATGAACGTATGAGTACATGATTCTATGGTGATTACTTATGTATTCTATACCTATCTGATCAACAGCAATAAGTTCGAAAGACTAAGTTTGGGTATAGAAATAAGTTATATATATATATATATATATATATATATATATATATATATATATATATATATATTTTTTTTTTTTTTTTTTTTTTTTTTTTTTTTTAATACTTTGTCGCTGTCTCCCGCGTTTGCGAGGTAGCGCAAGGAAACAGACGAAAGAAATGGCCCAACCCCCCCCATACACATGTATATACATACGTCCACACACGCAAATATACATACCTACACAGCTTTCCATGGTTTACCCCAGACGCTTCACATGCCTTGATTCAATCCACTGACAGCACGTCAACCCCGGTATACCACATCGCTCCAATTCACTCTATTCCTTGCCCTCCTTTCACCCTCCTGCATGTTCAGGCCCCGATCACACAAAATCTTTTTCACTCCATCTTTCCACCTCCAATTTGGTCTCCCTCTTCTCCTCGTTCCCTCCACCTCCGACACATATATCCTCTTGGTCAATCTTTCCTCACTCATTCTCTCCATGTGCCCAAACCACTTCAAAACACCCTCTTCTGCTCTCTCAACCACGCTCTTTTTATTTCCACACATCTCTCTTACCCTTACGTTACTCACTCGATCAAACCACCTCACACCACACATTGTCCTCAAACATCTCATTTCCAGCACATCCATCCTCCTGCGCACAACTCTATCCATAGCCCACGCCTCGCAACCATACAACATTGTTGGAACCACTATTCCTTCAAACATACCCATTTTTGCTTTCCGAGATAATATATATATATATATATATATATATATATATATATATATATATATATATATATATATATATATATATATATAACATATATATATATATATATATATATATATATATATATATATATATATATATATATATATATATATATATATATATGTTGTTGGACTTCATAGCCTCCAACCTTCAAATGGTTATCTTGGCTAGAATTCGAAACTTGATATATGTACATACATTTCTTATATCTATGCATTTACAGTGTCTCTTGACTGGTCTTGGTGTATTGATCTCCCGAGGCGTTAAAAGGAATCAGTAGCGATGTGGAATAGGACAGTTGCCTTCACCAAGAGAAAGAGGAACAATTTCAGGGCTTAGAACTGGGGGAAATTACCTTTGACGAAAGCACACTCATATGTGAGTATACAATACTATGAAATATTCAAGTCTTGAACGCTAGGGCAGGTTTTTACACTCTCTCTTCACACGCAATTGCCTTTTATTATCACTACCGCATTGTTTGCTTCATTCATCTTTACATCAGAAAAAATTTTCATTTCATCACTCAGTTTATTCCTTCCCTTTTCCCTCCTCAGAAAAAAATCCTTCTGACTTTTCAGAAGACTTACACAAACCTGATTTTATTATTAGTCTCCGAGGAAGTTTCCAAAAGTTAATATTAATAACTTGATGGCTCTTGGAGGCACCTTCATTGTATGTATTGCATTTAACAGGAAAGATTTAGGCTATGAGAAAATTTTCTCCAGCAGCTCACATGGACCTCCATACCACGTATGTGTGTGTATGTTCATTGTAGCGACTACTCTTTCTAAATGACGTAGAATTTCAAAACATAATAAATTAAATCTACTCATTCTCTAGGGCGTATTGTTGTTCGAAGAGAATATCATACCATTAATTTCTTCTTGAAAGAGAAGTTAATGGATGGCGTGTCGTACAGAATGATCATCATCTGAGGTGCCGGGTATCGTCAGAGGCAGCCATGGTTCACATGACTCTGTTCCTGCCATCTCTTGTGTCAAATTCTGACTGACTGCTTTCTGACCAGGTAAATTCTGCTGACGCGACACACAGCCGACCACTATCCTGCAATCAACGCTGCCTTCATTTGACTCTCTTATGGGTTCGACTCAGTTCCGACCATCTACTCTTGATTCGATTCAGTTTCGACCATCTTCTCTTGATTCGATTCAGTTTCGACCATCTACTCTTTATTCGCCTCAGTTTCGACCATCTACTCTTGATTCGCCTCAGTTCCGACCATCTACTCTTGAGTCGACTCACTTCCGACCATCCATCTTAATTCGACTCAGTTCCGACCATCCATATTAATTCGACTCAGATAGCCCACTTCCCTACCATCCATAACTCCTCTGATCGGAATCATTTCCGACCTTCCATCCCCCCGTGATTAAGGCGAGAGATGAGGACAGTGTCGGTATTTGTCTTTCATTTGTTGACTGTTGTCTGCCCATTATATATGACGGTGGCCACAACTGGAGCACCAATGATGACGAAGTCCGAAGAGGTGAGGTCCTTTTTTGACGAAGGTCCAGATGATCACACGTATCGAACTCCTAATGACCACCCATCGACGCCACGTTATGGTATCTGAATCTAACCAGATGGAAATAAATCTTTCACACTACATACAATTATTTCTTTAAAACGCAAGGAAAAAAAAGAACGAATTTACGCCAGATTTCGACAGAAGTATTCGCGCGCCTCGGAAAATCAAATCTTTATTTATGAGACGCTCCATCCTGAAAAGATGGTCCTGGCCGGGAAAAGCTAATATGATAGAGGAGTTCCCACGTCTTCCAACCAATCTCCATACTGGTACCTGCGGTAGTGAGTGGGAAGGACCCTTCTGCCTCCTCCTCGCTTTCTGCCGCGGCTCCCAAGACACATCGTGTATGCAATTCCGGAGGTCTTGCCATCAAAACTTGGGAGGCATCGCCATCAACAGTCCAACATGATATCCCCTGGCGGGTGGCCCCCTCCAGCCAGATGTTGTTGTTTATGTCAGATGCCTTCTGCGTCGCCTCCTCCTCCTGCTGCTGCCCTCGTTATCAGGGCTGCCAGCTGATGGATGGTTTCTTTAAAATTTTGTTTTTATTTTTTGATTCAATCTCTCGCCTCCCTTAGCTCTCTCCCTTTTCTCGTTAACTCTCGTCTCTTTTTTCACTTTTTACTCCTTCCTCTGCACGATTCGGAAGATACTGTTCACGTTTTATTGTTCACGTTTTCCGTGACTAAATGTCTTAGAAGCGGTGGTTACTTACTTCGAAGAATGACTTAGGGAAGGCTAGCTGATCATTTCTAGAGGAGTTTTTCATTCTTAAGTACTCGATTCATTCACATTCTGTTGACGACGATTCCCCTCTACTTACTTCAGCTCGCTAATCTTTCCCCTCCTCATTTCAATATTTGTTCTTTTTCTCGCACTGAACATAATTCCAATCTTAATACGGATCTGCACAGAATCTCTAATGGAGAACGAGTTACATGGTCAATTTCAAAAATATAAAAACGCAATCTCTATTCAAATCTCTTTATCTCACTTATTTTCTGATAACGAATTTCGAAATTTCGAAATACCAAAATTCAACCCCACATTAACATAAACATGCTGGCAATTACTACACCGTCTATTCTGTCCTGGAAACCCTACATAACATCAAGAAATATACTTCCCATAAGCTCAGAGTATTGTATTTGCACCACAGTTATTTTCCTTGAAGAGTTGCCTATACATCGACGTTATGAAAACCTCTCCTTGAATCTTCCATTCCTCTCTCGTCGTGAAACCTCCCTGTGAACCTCTCCCTGACTCTAGTACTCGTACCCCCTCCCTAAACTAAGCTCGTAGACCCTCCCTGCAAATCCACTTAAACCTTCCATTTCCACAGTTCCACTCAGCCCCTTCAGTGAACTCCTTTCGAATTCCTCCCGGAGCCCTGCCTAAGACTTCCATATGTAGCTAAGCTTCAGTTCAACATCGGATCCTCTCCAAGACACTATGTTCTTGAACGTCAACCAAGGAACCAACAGAGGAAACGCCTCCCTATCTCTTACAGTTGACCTCCTTACTGTTGACACTATGCTTGAATTCTCTCTCTCCCGTCACCGCAGCTGACAACCCGTCCCTGTGATCCTTTCCCGTGGCTGTCTTGGTTGACCTCTTGACTCTCATCTTACACAATTTCTGGGTCAGAGTTCATCACACCATCTGCCGTCAGATTCCATTTAAGAGCAACTCAACGTCGGCTACGTTTTCTTTATATATTCAATTCCCGCTTTACGTCCACGACATATATCATTCATCCCATTTGCCCCTAGAGATCATGAACCAAAGGATTCAGATTCGATTGTTCCATTTATTTTACTTGAAGATTCAAAAAAAGCCAGGAACCAGAGCTTTGGAGAGAATCAAAACGTTTTTCTGGTGAAAAAGGCTTCTGGCATAAGGAACCGAAGTCTTTAAGGTAGTTTTTTGAGGTCTCTTCCATTTGTGAAGTCCCAAAAGGAATGAATCAAAGTTTGGAGATAACGCCGTTTCTCGCCCAGGGAGCTGCGGGTGATAAAATTCAAAGCCCAGATATATTCAAAACATTTCTCAGCCTGTGAGGCCTTGGTTGGTTGGAGTCTAAGCTTGTTAACTTCGAGGGAACTTCAACTCATAAATCTTTGAATGATGACGATTGAAGCCCAAAGATAATCGAAAGCGATTCATTACACCCACAAAGCTCTTCAACGGTAAGGTACGGAATATCGAAGAATATTCGAGTGACAAGAAGCTTTCGATATTTTCGTAAGATTCTAGAGTCCGTAAAGCAGACAAGGTCGACAGCCCAGGCGACACGAAGACGCTGATGACACCCCCGCAGGGAGAGGTTGTCGGCGGCGAATTCCACTATAGGTGGTGGTAATGGACGTCTTGATGGTAATGGCTCCGGGACGATAAAGGGAAAATTCCGCGGTGATGGCGGGGGTTTAGGTGTCGATGATGGGTTTCTGAAGAAGGTGAAGGAAGGCGGGAGGACGAGCGGCATGGGGTGGGGTGTGTAGGCGAGGCTTTTTGAGTGTGTTTGTTGGCAGCTTCTGCAGAGTGAAGGAGAGAGAGGAGGAGTGATTTCATTTGGATCTGCCTTTTGTCGAAGTTTTAGAATGGGTAAGAGATGCTTTAGCAAGTCACTCTAAACAAGAGCAATGAGTAATTCTTTCTTTATTTCAATTAGAATGAGAGAGAAACTAAGGACAGTTCAACAGCTTTGTTTTAAAAAGGGAACAGATTTTGATAAGTGTGCAATTGCTGAGGTGTTTTCTACGAGTTATGGGAAGAAATTCTTTGAGGAGTCTTTTGTAAACTGTCTCTGTTTAATTGCTGTGTGGGGAAAAAGGTTCGGAAAGTAAGGTCAAGTGGAGATACAAAGGACAGTTATTGTGTGTAAAGACGAGTGATGTGTGAATGATTTCATGGATCTTTCGTGCCGTATACATATATCCCTCGTAT
This sequence comes from Panulirus ornatus, assembly GCF_036320965.1. Lineage (NCBI taxonomy): Eukaryota > Metazoa > Arthropoda > Malacostraca > Decapoda > Palinuridae > Panulirus > Panulirus ornatus. The sequence continues at coordinate 2,734,696 of NC_092246.1, forward strand.
GCTCCGTGTGTGTGTGTGTGTGTGTGTGTGTGTGTGTGTGTGCAGAAGCCCCAAGATGGATAGATAGACAGATAGATACTTTCATAATTATTTGCTGTTTCCTGCGTTAGAAAAGTAACTTGAGGAACAGATGACAAAGCCTTTGAAGACGATACTCCCCACTTACCCCCTTCCATTGTTCTTTCTTCTAAAGTGATAATACAAAAGGGGAGGATTTCCAGTATACGCTCCCGCCCTCAGTCGCCTTCTATGGCGACTAACAAGATAAACACAAAAATGAATCTATACGAAGACGCCTAACAGGCCGTGTTACAAGAAGGCTATTTGTGACATCTCAGTTCCAGTGTTTATGGATGACGCGGGGAAGAAGCTCGCCTTCGCGGACAGATCAGAAACTTCCAGCCCAAGACGCTGTTTACCGAGTGATGTGCGCTTGATACCAATGATCTCTATATCATTTATTTTCTTTCTACCGTATTCTTCGACTTCTCTCTGATCTCATGTAGCTCACTTTAGGCATGATTATTAAAGACATGTGGATACTACGTATCAGCAAATAGAAAGCTTATAACAACACGATATAAGAGCCGAGGACACGTAAGGTGATAAAGACGCAGGCGACATCTCTCAATTGTCGGTGATCCGATAACAGTGTCGTATTTTGGCGGGATTCTTGGCGATGCTCACTTGTTTTCCCCACAACGTTCCCCTCCATAATGTGTTTCATCCCGTCAGGGAATGATGGCTATGTCGCGGACTTCAACATGCGGGGTAAGGAAGACACAATGGCCCTTAGACAAAATTCTTTTCGTTTTTCTTTGGAAAGATTATAAATACTAAATCGATAATGAAGAGATAGTTTCTTTAGTCGGTGTATGGAACATTAACGACAATATTTACGGAAAATAATTAACATTAACATTTCATTTTTTTTAAACTGTCAAAGGTATTCATGCATTTTGAAATGATATTTACCCCAAGAAGTAATAGAATTCTTAACAGCACTCACAACAAAATCTGGACACCATGCTCTCCGTACCAGTAATGAGAAAAAGCTACATAGCCAAGTAACAGCAGTTTAGGTGTAATAATCATGGGTCATAAAAAATTTTCAGACTGGCCCGTGTCTCTGTTAAAGCCACAGGAAATTGGGCAAAGCGACGTCACTTGATCAAGAGACCTGGGAGAGATTCTGCCAATTATTCCTCCAAACTCCCTCACCTCCTTATTTCTTTTCGTCTATTCTACTTCCGTGTTATGTATATTGGTTGGCCAGATGAAAACAGACTTGGGAAGTCCAAACAACGGAGGACCTGATGGTTTATGTCAAAGTTAACTGCTGGAGGATAGTACGTAGGAAAGCCTTCGAAAGAAAACACTTACTTCTACACAACGTTAAGATGGATTAAATACTATTAAATATTCTTAAGAAATCCACATCAGCATCGTGACCAGGAACCTCGCCATGGCTTATCTGTGTCGAAGGCATTACAAATTCATAGTAACCCTTCTTGTTAATTTTCAAAGCCATGTTCCTGCCGGTGGTACGACACGCATCTGTAAGTGATCTGGAGGGATTACTCTCTCCTGTGGATCAACTTCCGGATGGGGGAGGTACAATGTGGCACCGCTGAGGGGAGGGAGGAGATTCTGTCTGTCAGGGAGACAGATGCAAAGCGTAGCCTCTTGGGAGGATGAGGCTTTTGCCAAAGGCAGAAGCCGAATTAGGGCTTCAAGGAGGGAGAGAGAGGGTGGGTGTAGGTGTAATGAGCGAACGAGAGAAAGAGTGAGTAGATGTAAGGAGCGAGAGATAACGAATTAGGATGTAGAGGGGAGAAAACATTTGAAATGGGTGAAAAAAATATATGACATGAGAAATGTAACTATACTGACGTGTGAAGCGAGAGCTGACGACTGAAACTGTATAAAGACATTTCTATGGAAAATGGAGCTGCATAGATGGGATCAACAGAACGAAGGCAGGATCTGGATGGTTTAGGATGAAGTTTCTATAAGCAATGACTTATCCTCTCGTCTATTCTTCTCCTCCTACACTCGAGCCATTATCTGCTCCTTCGAGGCCACAGTTCCTTAGTCTTGGCACCTTCGGCTACACGCAACAGAGCCATGTTGAACCTCTTAATCTCACAACACTGGAAGCCCTGATTCCAGGGTGTCAGTCACCTACATAAGAAGGCATCAGTTAAACTTAGGAAGGTGTGAGCCACCATCATCAAATCAGCGTCCCGTTCCGTGTTGCAACGCATATCATCCGCTCATCAAAACACTGGTTAATCCTATGTCGAAGCAGGAGTGCTGGTAGCGCTAGTCAATTCCACATCTAGACGACGATTCGCTTCTTTAAAAACTAGTGAGCCGGATCTCGAAGCACTTCTCCGTTCGGTCACCAAGAAATCCAAATGTTAAAGCACCATTCTGACTTGTTGAATAACCACTTAGTCTCGTGTGAAGGCTTCGCGAAGACTGTGTCGATTCACCAAATCACCAAACACCAGGACAAGAGGAGCCAACTAACTCCGTGTCGATGCACCAAATAACCACGTGCTGAGGCACTAATTGCCCTCTTAATGAGGCAGCAAATATTCAAAAGCTGATACACCAATTAACCTCGGTGTCGAGACGCCAAGGGAACCCAATTTGCGGCACCAATTAAGCGCGGGGTTGAAGCCTGAGACTCGCGTCTTTTGTATCACCAAATTAACCAATTTCGAATATCCAGTTCAACCCCATGATGAAATACGATACAAGGTCAAAATGAAATACCAGCTTACATCACCTTAGGTCACGAATTCAACCAGTTTGGGGGCTCCTGAAGAATACGAGCTGATAGCTTACGCCGAACTGAGAAAAACAAACATCCTGGCGATGAGACACCAATTAACCTTGAGCTGAGAATCCAATTACCCCTGTGTTAAAGGAGGAATCAACCCCACATTCAGGTTAACCTCATAATGACTCCGTATTTGAATACCGAACGACCCCACGTTGAAACACCAATTGCACTCCTTGTTTTGGCACCCCAACTGACCCTGTAATGAGGCACCCACTTGACCCCGTGTGGAGGCACCGAGTAACCCGTGTCCGGGGCCAGCCTGGCAACGATGTTGTACCCTTGGGCAGCTGGGGCCCGACGCAGGCGACAGAGGCAAAAAAAAAAAAAAAAGAAAAAAGTTTTAATTTAGCATCTCACCTGAACTGGGCACAATAGGTTCCGAGTTTCAATTAATTAGCAATATGTGTAAGGTGGAGGTCGGTGCTCACCGGTGATCAATACAGCCATGTTGCCGATATTGGAGGAGAGAGGAGAAGGGATATTGGGGGGGAGGGAGGGAGAGGAGGAGCGAGCGAAGGAGGCAGAGATGCTGGAGGAAGCGTAGGAGGGGAGGGAGAGAATGAGGGGAGAAGTGAGGTGAGGAAGTAGGATGAGTACGATCAAGTTGGCTGGGTATGAGTGGTGACTATGTGTGTGTGTGTGTGTGTGTGTGTGTGTGTGTGTGTGTGTGTGTGTGTGTGTTACTATCATTTGTGTTTACTATTTCTGTGCTGCGGGGAGAGAGTTGTACACTTGTGTTGCTCCGTCTCTTAACCTTGCATATGTGTACTCTTTTGATACATACACACATCCCACACACACCCACACCCACACACACACACACACAAGCACACATTTCACCAATTCTTATCATAACAAACGACAGAAATTCACCTCAAAACCCCACTTCACCACCTAACAAGAGATGCGGTAAATGACTTGGACAAGGAGCAAAATAATTACCTCCATAAGGAACACTAAGTAACCTCGAAGTGGAGCACTGACTTGCCTCCAAGACAATCAACAAGTTGTTTCCACGACCAACGCTAAGTGTCTCTCTCTCTCTCTCTCTCTCTCTCTCTCTCTCTCTCTCTCTCTCTCTCTCTCTCTCTCTCTCTCTCTCTCTACCCAAAGCGATAACCTGCCAACGGTTCCACTTTACCAACTGATTAATCAATTATTTTTTTCCTCTCTCTCTCTCTCTCTCTCTCTCTCTCTCTCTCTCTCTCTCTCTCTCTCTCTCTCTCTCTCTCTCTCTCTCTCTTCCTCAGAGCCGGGGAGGCAGCCTTGATGTCCTCGCTTAATTATTCGGGAGTGACGACTTGTGGCGGGAGGATGGGTTAACCTGTAGCTGGAGGAAGGAAGGTCAGGTGACGACCTCTTGTATGTTTGTGTGTGTGTGTGTGTGTGTGTGTGTGTGTGTGTGTGTGTGTGTGTTTGATATATGTGTACACCTGTGTCTTTTTATGCATATGTGTATGTGTGTAGGATTATGTGTGTGTTAGTTTGTATGTATACGTATGTACGTGAATGTTCATGTGAGCACGTCTATACATCCACTTGCATACATGAATGACCTAACTGTTCAACAAGGTAACATTAGTCATTCTAATGTTGGTATATGACGCAGCCGAATCACAAGGGATTCACAGTCCTTCACATTGGCTGTGGTAGTCAATGTGAGGATCAAAAATCTTTTACACAGACTCCTGCTTAAGCTGTTGTCTTTCCCAGCGACTGACTCAAAGTAACTCTATCACATTTCTTACCATCTAAACTATCTAATTTTCCATACTTTCTATACTTTAATCTGTGGTTTAAGCTCTCTTTATCCGTTCCCCCTCCTTTTCTTTTCCTTTTTTTTTTGATTTCTTATGGAATACAACTCATTTAAGATAACCACATCCAGTTTTTGCTGTCTTAATCCAGGTTCTTTTGGCTCAAAATTACTGCCATAATTGTGTATCTTGTTTGGTTGTGTTCCACCATCCGTATGTCACGTTCAGGCCAAAGTGAATCATTCAAACCCCACCCACCTCTTGCCCTCACCTGATAGTAAACAACAGACTTAGGAGCTGACGATCCTTCTCCATCTCTCTAACTAGAGGCGAGAAGGCGACCCGCAGAGCAGCTTCATCTCCTGAGAGGGTCATCTAGGACGACGCGCCCATGGCTCTACGCCGTCTCCATCAGCCCTAAACACCACCTGGATACCACGCTAAGGCTGGGGGTATATCACTGACTCTTCCAGTAGGAGAGTCATTAGAGGTGAAGTTCCAAGGCTGTCTGGCCGATTCCAGCAGCCTTGTTAACACCAGCAGACCAGCGAGGGGCCTGGACACTAGCGCCGTCGGTGGTAAGACAGTGGTAACATTTCAAACATCTTGGTCTTCTTTGCGTCCTCCCAAGCCTTTCCCTGTTCCTCTTTCCCCTTCCTCCCATCCTTTCTTCCCCCCATCTCACTCATGCTTCCATCCCTCCTCTTCCTTCTTCTTCTTCCTTCCCGGCAGTTCTTCCTTTAATCTTCCCTCTCCTCTTGCCCACGCGAAAGCACTCCTATTTACGAGTCTATTTGATCGTCAAATGCATTCGGCTGTGTTCTCAATTATCGTCATGATTTCCCCTCAAGTTTACCAGGAAAATAAAATCATCCGTTTTCCTTCTCTGCGGGAAGCGGTGTAGTGATTTAAAATAATGGACAGGAGCTGGTAGATGGTTACTAAGGGAGGAAAAAAAAAGGTAGACTAGTCGATTTCAGGTGATGACTTGTAAGAGACGTAGCAGGAGAGAGGGAGAGAGAAAGAATAGAGAGAGAGAGAGAGAGAGAGAGAGAGAGAGAGAGAGAGAGAGAGAGAGAGAGAGAGAGAGAGAGAGAGAGAGTGTTCCCAAGGTACCTATAACATGATATACAGCGGCGTATCGCAAACATCTCCCATGCTACTTTAATTAATTATCTCCACAAGGAATTTCCCCTCACGGTGGCTCCCGTCTCGACGCCCCTGCAATCTCCTCATCCCTGCCTTCCATTCCATACTGGCCCGCCACTGTCCCACACTCCACTCCACACCCCTGCACTGCCACATCTGTGCCCATACACATCCTCTAACATTCCCATGGCGGTGGTCCATTTCAACAGTTTTCCTTCTTCCTGTTGAGCCGGAGGGAGAGGTGGGTGGGATGTGCCTAATCCTTTACAATCCTGTTTCTGCTGCAACGATTTACATCTTAACAGTAGATAACCTTATCACATACCATCAGGTCTCCTGTTATCTGTCCTCTCCATAAATCCACAGTTCCCTCCCTCCACACCTACTTGAACACTCCCTCCCGCCCCCTCTCCACCACACACCATCAGTCCACACCTGCTCCTCGCTATCCCCAACCCTCCAGCATCTTTCCACCAGACTGCACTCTGCCTGGAGCTCCTAGTTACGGGGTAAGAAGGGCAGACTTTCCCGTTACAACAACAATATACATCCGCTGTTTATCTGCCGTGAAATGATACACATCTTGCCTATACCTGCATGTCCGGGATTCAGCTGTATTCTGTATGCCCTCATGGCTGTATTTGGCACGCCTGATCCTATACACATACAAGCTTCAAAATTTTGCCTCTTGGAAACCAAGACGTGATTTCTTTGGCATCCTTCATCGCCATCATGTTTCTACTTCATTAATTAATTCCTAATGTTTTAGTGAACATTTTCAGGACAAAGTCTGCATCTACGTCTTTCTATTTTTATCCATAAATTATTGCAATTTCATTTCTTTTTTCCTATGATATAAAATTTTAGAAGAATGTGCGTTCATAAAATCATACGTCAGCATCATCAAACTCTGACCAACGATGCATCGAAATGTCCACCTTGATTATTCGCAGTTCTGGATCTGTCGTAATTAATTACACAGCTGACACTGGAAATATTCTGCGGTATAATTATTATCACTGGTAGAATTTTTATCACTATTACTATCATTACTATTATCGTTACTCCATCACTATCATTATCACTTTTAGTACTATCCTTACTATTATTATTATCTAATACTTATAATTTCTTCAATTATCATTATTGTTATTATTTTCATTAATATTGGAGGAAGCAGCAGTTGTAGCACTATCCTTGTCATTAATATCATTATTATCATTATCATATCAAATGAGTCTTTTTGGAAATACAGTCATACCTTTGCTATCAGTCTGCTTCTCTAGAATATATACCCGAGAGCTAAATATCTTACATAGAGATAAAGATGTGGGATGAGTAAAGCCTGTATCAAGTTTCACAATACAAGAAAGATGGTCGGTCATTTTCATGATTCATACAAGACTGCCATGTATGAGCGCGCCCCGAGGTAAGGGTATGACGAATGCCATCTGTGGGGCGAGCGTATGAACTACGACTGTTTGAGTAGCAAGATGAAGAAACGTCTCAGATGCGACAGCCATATATAAGGACGCATGCAGACTGAAAACTCAGCCATATATGAGGACGCATTTAGACTAAAGGCTCGAATACAGCTGCTGTAGTGACTATGCATATAAACTGCGGGCTTGAGTATTATCCATATCTTCAAGCATATAGGTAAACGAAGACTCTTACATCCTCGCCATCTATGAACCCGCAGGGGAACTCAATTCTCGAATATGCCCGCCATCTATGGGCGGGCGGAGGAAGCAGCCTGCTCCTGCAGCATCCACCTTCGAAAACAACAAACAGTATTACTCATTACATTACTGTTCCTGACGAGTCTTTCTCGCCCCCGTAGCGACAATGCCCGCCACTCTGACATAGTACACAATAGCTGGTGGTTTCGACATGATCTCTGCGCCCAAAAATGAAATAAAGGTCGGTATTTGAACGTTATAAATCAGCCATTTTTTGGGGGAAGAATGTACCAACAATGGCCGACAAAGCACCACTGGGGGAAAAAAAAATTTCTTTTCATATGAATGAGGCATTTTTTTCGATAGCAGATATATTCAAAAGCCAACAAACAGCGAGGGAAAAGAGACTTGACTTTCTCTCTCATTGTAATATTCCACATCAGAATTTTCCCAGCTTAGGAAATGCCCCTTTTTGTGGCAGTACCTCACATCATCTGGCTGGGCAAGCATCCATAGATCGTTGCAGAATGACTCCCACAGCTCCTTCCACTCTTAATACAAACACTTTACACGTTGGTCCTGAACGCGACCGGATCCACAGAGAACAGCAAAAGTCGAAGACAGATGAACTGCTAAAGAATAAGCTTTCCCACCAGATATCAACTTGAAGACATAAAGTAATAGATTAAAAACAAGATAATGGCTACTACAGTACAGGTAAAATCTAAATACAATGTCGTGTTGAGTTTAACCTCAGCCATCTTAAAAAGTCGGGATTAAACGCACTTAGTAAAATGCTTACTACATTTGTTTGCTAGGAATATCAGCATTCTAGATCCATATACTGAGAATGTAATTAGCAATATCTACGAAAAAATTGACTTTTTTTCGTTATATTTATTGACAAGCCCCTAAGAAAGGATGAACAGCTGGGTTGACTGTGGACCCTGATTACCAAATTACTAAAAAGAAATGTTCACCTTAGACTGGCGATGATGTGGGAATAGATTTTGATAAGTTCATTGACAGAATCTCACCAATGATACATCATCTGTTCTTAACAATGCTTGGTCCATTTCACCTTGACTGTTTTAAGGATTCTACATTCCTGAGGTTCAGTCTTGGACGGTAACTCGATACCAGGACCATTGAGGGTTTACCAGCAGTGTGGCCTCCATCGTTTAGTGGCGGGGTCGGCGCTCGTAGCCCTGAGCACCTCCCGCTTGATAGGGAAGTTATAGCAACAGAATTGGGCGTCTTGCCCCAAAGGAGTCTCCTACTTTACAAAGCTTTTACTGAAGTAATCAACTTAACGTTTCCAAACGTCATTACCAGAAAGGCAATTTGGGGGATATATCGAAATTCCCCTGCAATTAAAAGATGTGGTTCGGGAATCGAGAGAGAGGAGAAAAAATATTCCCCAAGATCTGTTAAAAAAAAAAAAAAGAGAGAGAACTGTGGCATCAGTTCATTACCAACGTCTTCACAACCCCGAAGGAATCTTTCTCTTTTCCTTACCCCTCCGTCGGGAGTAGGAGGAGGAGGAGGAGGAGGAAGCGCCTGCGGGGCTTGTCATTAACAAAACCAATTTTCTCCACCCGACGTTGGTGGACCTTTAGTGACTGTAATAACAGAACCAACAATTTCGGGACTCACTACTGCTGAGCATGTGAGGCCGCCTCGCAATGTTTACCAAGATTAAATTCTCTTACGGTTGTAGGAAAATTGTGTAGTCGTAATATTTACAATATAAAAAAGGGAGCCTTAAATTTCTATGACCTACGTATTAGTGTGATAATATACACAGTAGTGGAAATACAAGATTGAAATGAGGGTTTTCCAAATCCCGCAGAAAACCTTGATTATATATACCATGAGAATGAAAATATAGATAAATAGATAGAATGATAGTTAGATCGATCGATTGATAGACAGATAAACAGATAGATGGATAGATATATACACGTGACAACCGCCGTACCCTCACAGTCCACCGTGTTGTTGCTCTTCTCTCCCTCTTCTACAGCTATCATTTCGGCCACTGTTCTCATGAGCTGCCTCCGTCGTGTCCCCTGACTCGTGTCTGGCTGCTGTTTCCCATAGTTTCTGTGTAGCGACGAGCCACACGAAGAATGACCTTTATGATATCTCCTCTCGAACAGCAAAGCTGTGTAACTCTAATCCTTCCTCTTCTTTTCTTTCTGCAATCTTTCTGTCTCTAAAAGTCGAGTCTATACAAACACCAGAGGGGCTCAGATTAATTTCTTTCTTCTTCTTACCCATTTTTCTTTCTTCTCTCAACCCGTCCTCAGCCTGATCCTGTAGGTTGGCTCGTAAAAGCCTCTGCCAGGGGCACACCGCCCTTGGAGCCTGAGTCTTCCCGGCCACTGAGAGTGGTAACTCCTGGACCAGTGACAGCGGGGTCTTATAGATAACGATATGCTTGTACACTTTTATCCGCGGCTTGTACACTATCTCAATTTAGTCCATCAACCCAAATACATCATCCGTGGCTTGTACATTACGCTCGTCTTGTTCATTATCCTCAGCTTGTAAATTACCCTTGGCTTGTCCATCATCCAGGCTTGTACATTATCCTGGACTTGTGCATGACCCTTGCTTTGTACTTAACCCTCGCCTTGTATATCGTCCTGGGCTTGTACAGTACACTGGACGCGTACACAGTCCCGGGACAGTGGGATACGCTGTTTGGTCTGCTATACCTACGACCAACCGCCACAGGACCAACGAAAACACAGCGTCGATGACAGCAACGACAACACAAACCTAGACAAAAAACAAGAAAAAACGGTCCGCACGCGCAAGGACAACACCCACACACAAAAACATGAGTCACAGCATCAGCAGCAGCAAGGACACTTTATCCTCCCATCAAGACAAGTACTAAAAACAAAACAAGAAAAGGGGACGACTGTCCGAAAACCAAATAAAACAACGGCATCACCAGCAAACAAAACCATAATAAAAGCATCAACATAGACATAGACATAAAAAACGGGAGGTAGGGGGAAGTCAAAACAGTATCAGCAACACAACAGAACGAGTTATGATGTAAGTGGGAGAGAGAAACAAAAAAAAATAAGCTAAGAAACCCAGGTCTCCTGACCATTCTACACACACACACACACACACACATACACACACAGACACACACGACACACACACACACACACACACACACACACGACACTCTAGTCTTCATCTCTTGTGCAAACACTAGGTCATTGTCCCTGGAGGAGGAGGCAGGAGGCAGTAGCAGCCAGCCTACGACCAGTGCACACCCACATTACCTTTTCTCTTTCCACCCTCCTGCTCCCTTGAGCTAATACCTTGATAAACTTCGCCTGGCGTATACTCTAATGAGGTAGTATGTTGATAATCTCCCTGGCTGCGTGATATACGCTAATCTGAGTTTTCTCCTCTTTTCTTTTTTTTCTCCTAGGAGAAATATAATAATGTCTTTCCTAACATTCCTCCAGTTAATTTAAAAACTGTCTCGTTACCATACGCCCACATATTTCTCAAAATACTTAATGTACTTTCTTAACACGTTTTGTGGAACTACGTTGTATGAAGACTTTGTTAGTTTCAGACCTTCGTCTATCAACCCATCATTATTCCAAATTAACTCCTCTCTATTACTTAGATTTTCCTTACTTAGCGTTCTCCTGGTTTGTTCCGGATCTATTCTCAATTTACTTTAGATCTTACTTCCACTGTAAATCAAGTACTTTTCTTAAATTCTAAGGTCATTCATATTCATGCTGGGTGTTCCTCTATTCACTCTACATCTTCGCCTTGTATTACCTTAAGTCATCTACTTTTTCAGTCTAAATCTCCCTCTTTCTTTACATGTTGTCCTATCACACACCTTCATCTTTTAACCGAGTCTGTATCTTCCTCTGACTCCAAAACCCACAGTAAATATCCTTCTTCTTACAGAGCCTCTTCACCAACACTCTAAGTGTACAAAATGGACTGTTCCTCCCAGCACAAAAGCGACACATCTACAACAAGGAGGAGAGCTACAGTGATTCCAGGTTTATGATCAACATTATATGGATAACCAAAATACGGTGACAAGGAGTATAGGAGAAAAATGTCAACTAATTACATGACGTCAAAAAAGATCTTCGAAATTGGCTGGTTATTTGGGGAATCAGGCCTACCGACTGTCAGGGTTATCAAAGGCCGTCAACGTCGTTACAACCACTAGTTGGGGAAAGGTGAAGACCCTCATCAGGTGTTCTAGATAATCCTTAGATCATACATACGTTCGTATTTCTATGAATCTATGTATGATGCCTTGATGGCGTTTAACAGAAAACATCTTTTGTTTATATTCCTAAATTGTCCATTACGCTAAGACTCTTATTTCAATTGTTCGCTAAATTCAAAAGGTGTATTGCGAATAAAATATACTGTGAATTCTTTCATAAAAAAATCCGTTTGTATATAAAGCGTCTGGCACACGCCGTAGGGGAGAATCGAACCCGTGCACTTATATTTTTTCGCTTGGGATCGTAACATATAAACACCCCTCCACCATTTTCTGAGAAAATAACCTGATATCTTTTAGCCCTGGCGGATATGATCCCATCATCATCCTCACACACGCAAAATTACCAGTAAGATTAACCCCAGCTGAAAAAATTGTCGATGTCTTTACAAAAAAAATAAATAAAAAAAAATTTCTTGAACAGTGATGGATACGTGAGCTGTAAGCCTGAAAAATACGTTGGAAAATATTTTTTGCCTCTGGTTCCCGGCTGCAACGCGCGCTCGCGATTCTTATTAATTTCTCAGGTAACGGAGTCGCGAGGATGTACGAATTTAAGGATGATGATTTGAGGCTCAGGTCAATAGGTCGCGACCTCATTACGACCTTGGGCAAACATGAGAGAGAACAAACTATGAGAAGCAGCAGCAGTTGACTCCCGTTGGTAGGTGAATCTCAACCCTCCTCCCCTCGCCAGGCAGTGAAATTGTGCGTCTCCAGCAGTGACATTTCCCCGCCTCCACCATCATCACTGTCAACGTCAGCGACGCAGGTACTTATTGATACACCGCCGGTAGTAGGGGGAGGGAGGGTGTTGTCACTGCTGATGCTGCCGCCATCACTGCCACCACCGCCGCCACCATCACTGCCACTGCCGCCGCCGCCATCACTGCCGCCGCCGCCGCCGCCCTGGGCACAGCTCGCCATCTCACGAATATCAAATGGAAATTGAATTCTTGCCTTTGTTGTAACGAGTGGAGCAGAAACTTTTGGGTTATTGGTTAAATTTTGTTGCGCAAGGCAGGAATGGAAATGGATTTTGAGATGGATTTTGAAATTTCGGGACAGAGACGCAGGAAGTGTTGGGGGGGATGATGATGGGGTGGGGGGGATGAAGAGGAGGAGGAGGAGGAGGAGGAGGAGGGGGGATGGCAAGAGTCGATCATAAGGGAAGGAAGAAGACGTCAGTGACATCCTTCTCCAGAACAGCAATTTCCTCCTCCTCCTACTCCTCCTCCTCCTCCTCCGCCTACTCCTCCTCCTCCTCCTCTCCTTCTCCTTCTGCTCCTCATACTCTTCCTCTCTTCCTATTCCTCCTCTTCCTCCTCCTCTTCCTTCTTCATCTCCATCATCATCATCATCTTCCCCTCCTCCTCTTCCAGTGTCACATACAAATGCGAGATGAACCACGCCAGGAGGGGAATATATTAAGTGGAGAGAGAGAGAGAGAGAGAGAGAGAGAGAGAGAGAGAGAGAGAGAGAGAGAGAGAGAGAGAGAGAGAGAGAGAGAGAGAGAGAGAGAGTAATAAAAAACATTTAGCTCCTGCCACGTGAGAGATGTATACAAGGACAATAACATGAAAGGAAACCAAAATCAAAACGAGAAACAAACACAACAACGGACAAGAAAGAAACAACAGAAGACCAGAGAAGAGGAGGAGGCACACGAGAGAGAGAGAGAGAGAGAGAGAGAGAGAGAGAGAGAGAGAGAGAGAGAGAGAGAGAAGAGAGAGAGAGAGAGAGAGAGAAAGGGAGGAATCGTCTCAGACAGGGAGGGAGGGAGGGAGAGGACGTCCCAGACAGTCGGGTCGGCCCGTATATACATATCCCCGGCAGAGGAATTCATTCTTTTCATTTTCTTCGGATCCTCCCCTTGAAGGAGAAGGACCCGCCGAGATCAAAGGATTCTAGGAGCGTTAATCGGGGTGGTGAGGGTTCCTGGGTCACGTTTCTCCCGTGAGTAATTCCTTTCTCTCCCTCAGCCCAGGGAAAATAGTTTGTGGACAGATGAAAAGACATTTCGACATCAAAATTCGGGGGCCGTGCAAGTCACTAATCAGAAGTTTCTTTATCAAGTCTTACTGAGGAGAGACTTTTTTTTTTTTTTAGTGGTGGTGTGGGGAGATAAGGAGGGGAGAAGTCTAATAAGACCAGGAGAGATATAACAAAAATTCTGCAGGTCCCATTTTCTATGCTGTTCGTGAACTACTACTCTTGGGCAAAACGTCTTATAATTTCTAATCACCTTTATTCTCACTTCGCTTGGTGCACGTAAACACCAGCCTATGTAAAGAAAGATCTTGGTAATCATTCATTTTTTGTCCCTGGCATGCACGTCTGTGTCACTAACAAAAAAGAAAAGAAATTGCCAATAACGTATTTCATTATCATCGTAATGCGAGTGTCTTCACCAACGGATCTCTCTCTCTCTCTCTCTCTCTCTCTCTCTCTCTCTCTCTCTCTCTCTCTCTCTCTCTCTCTCTCTCTGTCTCATAAATATCGACTCTTTGTTCGTCGTTAGTTTATCAGCCTATCAGCAATTCCAGCCTCTGGCGATTTCCCATCTCGACTATAAAAGCAAGTTTTTCACTTCAGCGTAAGACCAGTTTCCTTATCTACAGCCAAATTCCTTTCTCATTGTTAAAAAGTCTTTGTGTCTACCGTTACTCCTCAGATAAATCCTGCTTTACGTTGCGATTCCTTTTTTTTCCGCACATAAATTTTCCATTTCTTCGGTCCTAACTCCCTTTCCTTCGCCACAGTCACTCCAAAGACAATGCCCGCTAACTTACCCATACGTTAATATAATCATCTTTGCCACAACTAACTCTTTGCTTCGCCTAAAGATTTTTTTCTCGCTTTTTCCTAATTTTTCGCTCCGGGTAAATCTTACATTTTCCCCTCTACTGCTGTACCTTGAATGAAATTCCCTCTTTTTTCCAACTGAATCTCTTCGAATTCAGAAAATTTCATCAGTTTTTGATAAAGGACTTTTTTTTCAACGCCACTCATACGAACCCTTTTTTTGTCACACTCTGTCTCTTCTTTGCATACAGATGCCATTTTCTCAAAATTCACATTACCGAAAACAAAATCCACAATGTCTCTTCAATGCAAGCAGACACCATTTTCTTTAAAAAGAAAATAACACGTCATCAGAAATAAATTTCACCTTCTCGCCACAAAGATCTTTTATTTCCTATGCCTCCAAGACCTCGCTTTTCTTTCTTGGCCACGAGGTCTTCCCTCCTCTCACGCTTCACTTGGCTCTGGTCTTACAGCCCGGTGCCCTTTCACACCCAGCGAGTTCGCCCGTATCCCTGAATCGGTCCAACGGCTTCCCCGAACACTAGAAGATCGCCGATATCAAAAATTCTCTCGTATAAAAGTATGGACAACTTAAGATTCTCGTGACTCATATGGACACTTTTCTTAAATTCCCGCAACGCAACACTTTACAGGTCAGTCCTTAAAATACGCCTGACCTACGGACTTTAAGGGAGAGTCCTCAAAGAGTAGAGAGAGAGAGGCTTTTAGGGTGTGTCCTTAAAACATTTGTCAGACTTAAAGTCGAGAACGATGCGCGATGCTAAAATGCACGTTGATCGCAATCATTTCATCAAAAGTGCAGGCGATGCCGAGGAGTCAGGTCCTTAAACATCGACTGCCGGCAATATCCAGAGAACAATGTCGTTTGCTGGCGATATGTACATTCTTTCTCGTAGAAGGCAAAGGCTTTGATGTTGATCGCTGGCAATATGTGAAGGTCAGGACCCGCGAGTCGTCTGCTGTCGATATTAAGGAGCCACGTCCTTGACTTCGAATGCTGCTAATGGTCGTTAATTACCGCGCCCTTAATGTCCACGATGATGGGGGCAATGATATCGACCTTTGACCCCTGGTAAACATCAGCTTCTCGCTCACACTCCTCTTGGAAAGAGAGAGAAAGAGGGAGAGATCAACCATTTTTTTGAGCTACTGAACACGACAGTACGACCCTTGAACACCAACATTATGACCCTTGAACACCACGGTAAGATATTTGAACACAATAACATGATCCTTGAACACCACAGTATGACCCCTGAATACGATGGCCTAACATCTCACCTGACCGATAACGGTCAGGTCAAAGGTTTTGCCATCATACGTCATGCTCAGGAGCCGTGCCGCCATGCTCAAGAGTTGCATAGTCGTACTCAAGGGCCGTGCCATCATCCTCAAGTGTCGTATAGTCGTACTCAAGGGCCGTGCCATCATCCTCAAGTGTCGTATAGTCGTACTCAAGGGCCGTGACATCATCCTCAATTGTCGTATAGTCGAGCTTCAAGGGTTGTACCTTCGTACACAAGACGTCGCAGCCGAAATGACGTTGAGTACCATCAACTTGACAGACTCATGCATATCACCTCCTCTCTGTACGTGTATATACTTCCCACTCACTCTGTGATATCTATAACACTTTTTTTTTACAATTTGTTTACACAATTTGCTTGATCTATCACGTTGTTTTGTATAATTTGTATGTTATCTATATTCACTGAATACGGCTAGGTTTGCCGTGTTCACCGCGAAGTCCCTAATCATAACTTGTCCTCGCTTTCATTCGTCCCACGTTTATCAATTTTCCTCTACGCCTGATTCTTTACCTAGTCTATTGGAGACCTGTTCTTTCTCCTCTGTCCGTTGCCTTTGACAAATTCTTGCATTTGAACTGCATATCTTCAGCATTTACTTTTTTCTGTATACTTTTCTTTTTTCTTACAGGAACGAGACGAAGAGAATGAAGAAAGGGCAATTCTGCTGAACGTATGGGTTAAATCAGTAACTCTTTACCTTTCGTCACAATTCACTATATCTCGAATGTGCATAGGTTACATTGCATGACAACAACAAGGTAGTCCTTCGATCATCGCCAATTGTCGCACATTCATTGTATGACAAACAACATACCCCTAAGGTGTTAGACAGCGTATAAGATAGCGTAAGTCTGAGACTGCCGTAAGCCTGACACCGTCGTAAGTGTGAGACTGTCGCAAGTCTGAGACCGTCGTAAGTCTGGCAGCGAAACGTTGGAAAAACAGCGATGGTGTCGTCGTCGGCGGCGGCGTCGGGGGTCGCCCGCTCTGCTGCTGCTCTGCGGCCGGGCAAACTAAAGCTCTTAACCCGATTTTTTCTCTCTTTTTTTCCCCCCATCTTTCCTCCGGTGGTGGCGTTAGTTGACTCCGAGGCTGGCCTTTCATCCCCTCCCTTATTGATTCTTGTCAGTGTCGCCAAGGGTGGCGGTGCCCAAGGTGAAGGGAGGAGGAGGAGGAGGAGGATGGTTAAGGAGGGGAGATGAGGGAGGTGGGGAGCCACGCTTATTTTCCATGTATTAGGGAGATGAGGAGGTGATCAACCATACCCTATATACCACTTTGCTTTTCTGAGGGGGTAGCAACACACACACACACACACACACACACACACACACACACACACACACACACACACACACACACATTGTTCCATCTCCTTAAAAAAAGAATTCTAAGTCAAAGGGAGAAATCCTCCTCCCTCCTTCCCCCAGCCTTCACCATTTTATAGTAAGGGAGCCAGAGGCCGCGCCCTTCGCGCCAGTCTCCACAGTGGGAACCCCTCCGCCCTTCCCTAAATACATGTACAGAATTCCAGAGGGAGCCTGGAAGAGGGAGCGACGCACCCTAGCCCAAATTACACTACAGGACGGGAATATACGTCCACGATTACCTTAAATTACACAGGCAGCCTAAAAAATACACGCATACCTCATTAGACAAATGAAAAAAAAAATCTAATCTATGACTCAGCAAACTATAAGAATCAAACTAATTTCATCTTAGAATGCACAAAAGAAAGATGTATAGACGGATCAACGGCGTTTTCGAAGTCCACAAACTTCCTCTACATCATTAGGTAAGAGCAACTCTTACCAACGCAAGATCCCACGAGAGACCCCTTGGTGACTGTGCCTCAGCAAGAGGGCGCAAGGTGGCCCAGGGTACACCCTTGTGTTGGTAGCAGTGCCTTCGTGAGAGAGGCTTGTTGGCTGGAGAGTGTGGGGGAAGGAGTGCGGGAGAGAAAGAGAGAGTGAGAGGGGAGAAAAAGAGGGGAGGACGAAGAGTAAGGGGAGAGGAGAGGGGGAGGAAGGTCCCGGCCATGCTCTCCCAGCGGCCTTTATTGTGAATATGAGATTCATACGTCGAGCACAGTGTAGCAAGACCCGCCCCGCCCCGCCCCGACTCCCTTCCGACCCGACCCCGTTTTCATTATCTTCTTTGCCTTCTTCTGGGTTTTCTCCTTCCTCGTGTGTCCTACTATCTTCTTAGTCTACTCTCTATCCCTCAGTTCTGGTTTCCTGTTTGATTCCTACCAATGGCTGCTTTGATCTTTCCATTTCTATGGCAAGTCATTTTTTATACTTTACACACACACACACACACACACACATATATATATATATATATATATATATATATATATATATATATATATATATATATATATATATATATATATATATATATATATAATGACAATTATAATAAGAAATATATATTCTTTCACAGCGTTACCTTTCTTAATCATACTGTTACTTCTTTCAGAAACCACACCCATCTCCTTCCACTCTAACAACCATCATCTTTCATCTAGACGCCTAATTCTCTTCACACTACTACTCATTATTCTTTCATAATGATCCTCATCTATGTCTACCCTGATACCCCATCTTCTTTCCCACTTAAATACCCATTTTCACACGGATTCCCATCTTCGATCACACTGATATCCATTACCTTCTTTCACTTATGTTCTCCCATTCCTTGGTCTCCCTTTCATCTTTCATCTTCTGCCGTCTTTCTTTACCTGATATTTTCAGGTTCTGTTATCAATTTCAGTTTTCTTACATGATCTATGTAGTTCTGCAAGAATACATTTATGTACTGTGTGTGTGTGTGTGTGTGTGTGTGTGTGTGTGTGTGTAACAAAGGTATGCATTTCCTCTTTCACAATTCAATAGTTAAACCTAATCTTGAGTTCCAGATCGGAGGAGGAGGAAGAAGCGCGCCTTGGGCGAGACGCCCACCGTCCTCCAGCAGGACCTACGACAAGGCCTTACCCACCTCTTCCAGGAGGTCCCAGGGACGGGCAGATCCCCACCTACATCCTGAGGTCTTCCTACACGTTAAACACGAACCATCCTTCGTGCTTCTACAGCAGTGGCAATGATGACGTCTTCCCCTCCTAATTCTGATGTACAGGGAGGGTGAATGGGCTCGTGTACTTAGCCGTGCGTTGGGAAAACATCTGTACTGTAATGGTGGCGATGGATAGACTAACGTATATACACCACGGGTCTGATCGACCCCTGGGCAGGACGCTTGACTACCTCGGCCACACGGAAGTTGAAAGACATAATACGCCAGAATTCTGGAGAGTTGACGTGTGTCCTAACCTCCTGACCTTGGTGTGTGTGTGTGTGTGTGTCTTTTAGCCTGTGTCGCAGACATAGCCAGGCGCCCTACCCAGGGTTCGAATCCGTCCCGTGGTTTCTCTAAATATATACTAAATGATGAGTATAGCGTAGAGTAGTGGGGACCAAGTACGTGTATAGAAATTACATATTCAAGAGCAATGTACTGCAATAAAGACAGTGTAATCCTCTATAGTGTAGTGGGTCAGTCGTACAGGTATCAGTGTATTAGGACAGTATAACATGGTGTACTCCATTCTATCTTGAGCTCCTTAATGGCTGGTGGCAGTCTGTCTCAACTGTGGTTGTGCCGCAAGCTCACAGACGCCAATGATCAAAGGAATATGGTTTGCCCTTCTACGTCAAGACACAAAATATGTGGATTTCTTGCGCTTCATTGAAAACAAGTGTAGACAGTCTTGCCGAGGTGGTCTTTTTTTTTTCCATTGTCATTAGTCGCTGAGGCGAACAGGGTTTAATGTATGCATCTCTGCTACGTGTACTGCATTACCCTGATGATTCTGAAGAGCAGAGAGAGAGAGAGAGAGAGAGAGAGAGAGAGAGAGAGAGAGAGAGAGAGAGGTCCAAAGGCCTAATTCAAGACAGACATAAGGAGAGAGAAAGAGAGGATATACGTGAGGAAAAGGGACACAGATAAAAGGAGAGAGGATATGATGGATTAGAGTACTAAGGAGAGAGAGAGAGAGAGAGAGAGAGAGAGAGAGAGAGAGAGAGAGAGAGAGAGAGAGAGAGAGAGAGAGAGAGAGGGAAAACTTTGATATATTGGTCAGGAAGATATTGAAATACTCCTCCTACCTCTTGTTGATTACTTGCAATATTATAACTAGAAAGTCTGGCAGACTCGGGAGGGAAAAGTTCTGAATTATAAGTCAAGATCTTCTACGTGTGTGGGGCTGGATGTTACGCGGTCGTTTTAATTACAAATATGTGGATGTGTGGTCGTGTGGATGTGTGGTCGTGTGGATGTGTGTCTGTCTGTCTGTTTGATACATGTCAAGTACAAATGTAACTGATCTTCATATATTCAATAAAATTACTCTTCTCTCAGTGTGAAATTCTCTTTTCCTACCTTCCATCTTCCAACTCCTCCTCCTTCTCCCCCTCCTCCTTCCCTCTTCTTCCTCCTCCTCCTCCTATTCTAATCCCCACAGCTCGGGGTCACAGGGAATCCCACCCTCGGAATCATGTCTCCACACGAACAAGAAAAAAATCTAAAATGCAAAACGCTTCTACACTCCTGATTGAAAATAACGCCTTAAAAAAAGAAAAAAAAAAATCCTCTCTTCGGGAATTTAGAGAAATTTTCTGTGCTGGTGGGCGGCCAGAATTCTCTCTCTCTCTCTCTCTCTCTCTCTCTCTCTCTCTCTCTCTCTCTCTCTCTCTCTCTCTCTCTCTCTCTCCCCTACCATCATCATCATCGTCATTCTCATCCTAGAAACGGGAAAAAAAGAGTAATTTGAGGTCTGGCTTCATTTACGCACCAAAACAACCAGACACTAACGCCATGAGGGCGATGTGTGTGTGATGATGGTGGAGATGTGGTTGTGGGTGAGGGAGACGTGGTATGATGTGGTTGTGGGTGAGGAAGACGTGGTATGACGTGGTTGTGGGTGAGGAAGACGTAGTATGATGTGGTTGTGGATGATGAAGACATGGTATGATGTGGTTGCGGGTGAGGGAAACGTGGTATGACGTGGTTGTGGGTGAGGGAAGACGTGGTATGACGTGGTTGTGGTTGAGGAAGACGTGGTATGACGTGGTTGTGGGTGAGGAAGACGCGGTAAAATCCTGAGAAACCCTCACACACAGTGCGGCCTCGACCCGAGTCTCCTCATTTTGTAGCAGATTCAGTTAGGAAACACCGAGTTCGGGTAAGTGTTGAGTTGGTGGTGGTGATGGTGGTAGTGTTGGTAGAGATCGTGGTGGTAGTGTTGGTAGAGATCGTGGTGGTAATGGTGTTGGTAGAGATCGTGGTGGTAATGGTGTTGGTAGAGATCGTGGTGGTAGTGTTGGTAGAGATCGTGGTGGTAATGGTGTTGGTAGAGATCGTGGTGGTAATGGTGTTGGTAGAGATCATGGTGGTAATGGTGATGGTAGAGATCATGGTGGTAATGGTGATGGTAGAGATCATGGTGGTAATGGTGTTGGTAGAGATCATGGTGGTAATGGTGATGGTAGAGATCATGGTGGTAATGGTGATGGTGGAGATCGTGGTGGTAATGGTGATGGTGGAGATCGTGGTAGTAATGGTGATGGTGGAGATCGTGGTGGTAATGGTGATGGTGGAGATCGTGGTGGTAATGGTGATGGTGGAGATCGTGGTGGTGATGGTGAGCATGAATGTTAGTGATGGTGGTCATTCTTGGTGATTAAGTGTTGGTGAAGGTACTGTCCTTTTTTTTTGGTGTTGTTGTTGTTCAAAGTGTTGGCGGTCGTTTGTTTAGGACGGTTGGAGTGACAACAGTGGATGGTTTTCGAGGTGGTGGTGGCAATGGTTGTGGTAGCGGCCATTGTGATGGTGTTATGACATATAAATAAATGAAAAAGTTTGATGGCCACACAGGTGTAATTTCAGTATCACACAAATTCACAACTTTTGTTATCATGCGACCTGGCAACGCAGTTAAGTACACTTATATATATATATATATATATATATATATATATATATATATATATATATATATATATATATATATCAGAAAGAGACAGATAACAGAGGTATACGAAAGACCAATCCATCATGTTTTCCAATACTTTTTCTGTCATAGTCTTCAGACGGTAAAAAGCTTTACCTTATCAGGTAATAATCCCTGTGGCTTTCAAAAACTTCTAAAAATCCCAAATAGCTCCTTTAAGCACTTGGAATCGGACAAAAAAAATGGTACAAAAACTTTAAGAGATAAGAAACGATACATTGAACATCGAACGTAAGTGGACCACTTCTAAAAATCAGCAAACAGGACACTAGAATTAATCTAAGTAAACAGGAAAATGTCAGAAAGTCCTGTATAATGTCTCTCTCTCTCTCTCACTGAAAGTTAGAATTCCCTCTCTGAGCCACCGTATAAGAGAGAGACATCCTCTTTAAACACAGTAAACGAGAGAAATCCTTCTCTAACCTCAGTATACGAGGAAAATCACTATCCAAACATATCAAGAGAGAGAAAACCTCTATAAACACAATATATGAGAGAAATAAACACGGGAACTTAGAGAAACCTTTTCCTAAAATATCCTGTCAAGAATATAATCAGATACACAACATCTCTTCCTAAACCAGAATGTTTCAAACAGATCGTCAATAAGTCATACTAATTTTTGCCCACAAAACAGGGTCATATATATACTCCTCACAAACATAGAACCCTCCTCTTAGGAGATCAAGGAAAACATCTTGAATTATAAAAAATATTTATATATATAAATTCTCTCTAAGGCGCTACCTTGAAATCAGAGGAGGTCGCTCTCTACGAGTAAAAATATTTTGAAGCGAGGCCTCCCGTTCCATCCTCCGCACGGAGTGTGTTTTCAACGCCCAAGAAAAGTTTTCCTCAAACTCGCACAACTCGATGGCTAAACTTTCGCATATCTAATTTCTAACTGATGAAGACGTTTATCGCCAACATGCAAAATATGGTACGCCTTCCCTCCCTCGCCTGGCCTAGGGTTGTGTATGTTTCGTCTATATAGACGCTTTACTTCTAAGACGGGAGTCTGTGGGTCTTTTGCTTCTGTCTTTAGCCGTGGCTTTTTCTGTGGTCAGTGTGTCTGTGTCTTTGTCACTGTTTGTGTCAGTGTGTGTCTGTGTCTTTGTGTGTCTGTCTTTGTGTGTCTGTGTCTTTGTGTGTCTGTCTTTGTCACTGTTTGTGTCAGTGTGTGTCTGTGTCTTTGTGTCTGTTTGTGTCAGTGTGTCTGTGTGTTTGTCTCTGTGTCAGTGTGTCTGTGTCTTTGTCTCTATTTGTGTCAGTGTACCTGTGTCTTTGCCTTTGTTTCTGTCCGTGTGTGTCTGTGTCTTTGTCTCTGTTTGTGTCAGTGTGCCTGTGTCTTTGTCTTTGTTTCTGTTTGTGTCAGTGTGTCTGTGTTTTTGTCTCTGTGTCAGTGTGTCTGTGTTTTTGTCTCTGTTTGTGTCAGTATGTGTCTGTGTCTTTGTCTCTGTTTGTGTCAGCGTGTGTCTGTCTACCTGAGTCTTTATATTTACCTAACCATATGTAAGTATTCACATAGCCTCACTGCAGTGGATTTTTCAGTATCCGTAACAAAAGTTATTAGAGACAATGGCATCTGAACAAAAGGCCAGCGTGATTAAAGGCATCCGTCACAAAATGGCTTATAACAGGTTGCCTTTTAACCTACACGTTTTTGCACTGGTGGATACGGTCAAAAGAACAAAATATTGATACAATTATGAAACTGATAAAAGTGTATGTAGAAAAAATCACTGCTGATTAATACAAAGGTTTATGACCTAGAATACCAGATAATTGTTTAGGAAAACAAGATTTTTGACAATAAGCAAAAATCATCTAAATATTCAAATTACATATTTTTTCTTCATGTAAGAGATTAATCGACGAACTACAGGTAGATCCAAACAGGAAACTATGAGAATGACGTTACTACATTTGAGTATGACGGTACCAGCTTTGGCTTAGGATAGCCTAGCCTTCTGGCCTGATCCGTAAAGGACAAGTCGAAGGTCACACCATCACACCGAAGATTTGTACCGTCCTGCCCAACGGTCGTACCGTCCTGCCCAACGGTCGTACCGTCTAGCTCAACGGTCTTACCGTCCAGCTCAACGGTCCCACCGTCTTGCTCCACCTACATCCACCAGCCGAAAAACCATCCACACCTTCAGGTGTTGGAGATAAAGCATAAGACCACGTACACCTTCATCACGCAATGTGGTCTTTGCCTTTAAGATGGTTCAACCAGCTCGGGGGTTAAAGCAGACAGCAACCAAACTAGCTGGCAAACAATGGCCCCAGCCAACCTCGCCTTACCCCTCCATCAGAAAGACTTCGACAACGATGATTTCAAACCCTCGAAAGCAACGATGTATAGCAATTTCAACACTGTATTTACATGCAATAATATAAGGATAATAACAAATTGGATGACTATAAAACCATATATATAAATATATATATATATATATATATATATATATATATATATATATATATATATATATATATATATATATATATATATATATATTGGGAGCAGCTAAATGAGTGTGTTAGCGGTTTTGATGCACGAGACCGGGTTATAGTGATGGGTGATTTGAATGCAAAGGTGAGTAATGTGGCAGTTGAGGGAATAATTGGTATGCATGGGGTGTTCAGTGTTGTAAATGGAAATGGTGAAGAGCTTGTAGATTTATGTGCTGAAAAAGGACTGATGATTGGGAATACCTGGTTTAAAAAGCGAGATATACATAAGTATACTTATGTAAGTAGGAGAGATGGCCAGAGAGCGTTATTGGATTACGTGTTAATTGACAGGCGTGCGAAAGAGAGACTTTTGGATGTTAATGTGCTGAGAGGTGCAACTGGAGGGATGTCTGATCATTATCTTGTGGAGGCTAAGGTGAAGATTAGTATGGGTTTTCAGAAAAGAGGAGTGAATGTTGGGGTGAAGAAGGTGGTGAGAGTAAGTGAGCTTGGGAAGGAGACCTGTGTGGGGAAGTACCAGGAGAGACTGTGTACAGAATGGAAAAAGGTGAGAACAATGGAAGTAAGGGGAGTGGGGGAGGAATGGGATGTATTTAGGGAATCAGTGATGGATTGCGCAAAAGATGCTTGTGGCATGAGAAGAGTGGGAGGTGGGCTGTTTAGAAAGGGTAGTGAGTGGTGGGATGAAGAAGTAAGAGTATTAGTGAAAGAGAAGAGAGAGGCATTTGGACGATTTTTGCAGGGAAAAAATGCAATTGAGTGGGAGAAGTATAAAAGAAAGAGACAGGAGGTCAAGAGAAAGGTGCAAGAGGTGAAAAAAAGGGCAAATGAGAGTTGGGGTGAGAGACTATCAGTAAATTTTAGGGAGAATAAAAAGATGTTCTGGAAGGAGGTAAATAGGGTGCGTAAGACAAGGGAGCAAATGGGAACTTCAGTGAAGGGCGTAAATGGGGAGGTGATAACAAGTAGTGGTGATGTGAGAAGGAGATGGAATGAGTATTTTGAAGGTTTGTTGAATGTGTCTGATGACAGAGTGGCAGATATAGGGTGTTTTGGTCGAGGTGGTGTGCAAAGTGAGAGGGTTAGGGAAAATGATTTGGTAAACAGAGAAGAGGTAGTAAAAGCTTTGCGGAAGATGAAAGTCGGCAAGGCAGCAGGTTTGGATGGTATTGCAGTGGAATTTATTAAAAAAGGGGGTGACTGTATTGTTGACTGGTTGGTAAGGTTATTTAATGTATGTATGACTCATGGTGAGGTGCCTGAGGATTGGCGGAATGCGTGCATAGTGCCATTGTACAAAGGCAAAGGGGATAAGAGTGAGTGCTCAAATTACAGAGGTATAAGTTTGTTGAGTATTCCTGGTAAATTATATGGGAGGGTATTGATTGAGAGGGTGAAGGCATGTACAGAGCATCAGATTGGGGAAGAGCAGTGCGGTTTCAGAAGTGGTAGAGGATGTGTGGATCAGGTGTTTGCTTTGAAGAATGTATGTGAGAAATACTTAGAAAAGCAAATGGATTTGTATGTAGCATTTATGGATCTGGAGAAGGCATATGATAGAGTTGATAGAGATGCTCTGTGGAAGGTATTAAGAATATATGGTGTGGGAGGCAAGTTGTTAGAAGCAGTGAAAAGTTTTTATCGAGGATGTAAGGCATGTGTACGTGTAGGAAGAGAGGAAAGTGATTGGTTCTCAGTGAATGTAGGTTTGCGGCAGGGGTGTGTGATGTCTCCATGGTTGTTTAATTTGTTTATGGATGGGGTTGTTAGGGAGGTAAATGCAAGAGTCCTGGAAAGAGGGGCAAGTATGAAGTCTGTTGGGGATGAGAGAGCTTGGGAAGTGAGTCAGTTGTTGTTCGCTGATGATACAGCGCTGGTGGCTGATTCATGTGAGAAACTGCAGAAGCTGGTGACTGAGTTTGGTAAAGTGTGTGGAAGAAGAAAGTTAAGAGTAAATGTGAATAAGAGCAAGGTTATTAGGTACAGTAGGGTTGAGGGTCAAGTCAATTGGGAGGTGAGTTTGAATGGAGAAAAACTGGAGGAAGTGAGGTGTTTTAGATATCTGGGAGTGGATCTGTCAGCGGATGGAACCATGGAAGCGGAAGTGGATCATAGGGTGGGGGAGGGGGCGAAAATTTTGGGAGCCTTGAAAAATGTGTGGAAGTCGAGAACAGTATCTCGGAAAGCAAAAATGGGTATGTTTGAAGGAATAGTGGTTCCAACAATGTTGTATGGTTGCGAGGCGTGGGCTATGGATAGAGTTGTGCGCAGGAGGATGGATGTGCTGGAAATGAGATGTTTGAGGACAATGTGTGGTGTGAGGTGGTTTGATCGAGTAAGTAACGTAAGGGTAAGAGAGATGTGTGGAAATAAAAAGAGCGTGGTTGAGAGAGCAGAAGAGGGTGTTTTGAAATGGTTTGGTCACATGGAGAGAATGAGTGAGGAAAGATTGACTAAGAGGATATATGTGTCGGAGGTGGAGGGAACGAGGAGAAGAGGGAGACCAAATTGGAGGTGGAAAGATGGAGTGAAAAAGATTTTGTGTGATCGGGGCCTGAACATGCAGGAGGGTGTAAGGAGGGCAAGGAATAGAGTGAATTGGAGCGATGTGGTATACAGGGGTTGACGTGCTGTCAGTGGAGTGAATCAGGGCATGTGAAGCGTCTGGGGTAAACCATGGAAAGGTGTGTAGGTATGTATATTTGCGTGTGTGGACGTGTGTATGTACATGTGTATGGGGGGGGGGGGGTTGGGCCATTTCTTTCGTCTGTTTCCTTGCGCTACCTCGCAAACGCGGGAGACAGCGACAAAGTATAAAAAAAAAAAAAAAAAAAAAAAAAAAAAAAAAATATATATATATATATATATATATATATATATATATATATATGATGCATCTCTTTGTCCTTGAGGATGAAGAGCATTTTGTACTCTACGCAATAAGTACGAAAACTACTAAATTGAAAAGTATAGATATTACGGCTGACAGTCCATGGTTCTGCTCAGCCAGTCAGTTTGCGTATTTCTTTGTAAAAAGAAAAATACGGTTGTCACTGTATATCCCAGAGTGAAGAAAATGGCAGTCAGCCTGACAATGAGATGTTTACAAAGGGTTCCAGTGGAATGGCGGGAGGAGTTGTATGAAACTATCGTTTCACCGAGAATCCGTAAATCATAAAGTTACGTTAAGCTCAAATTTCGCTTTCTTGATAACATTTAAGTATAAAGTCTAGGCCTAAATCAAGTTTTGACTTTAACAACAAGATATAGTTCCAGTGAAAAAAAAAATCTTTGACTTTAATCTCAAAGTTAGTTCTAGTTAAGATCTACAAGTATAATGCTTTTAGAAACATCAGACTTGTGTTGCTTGATCCTGTTCACAACCTCATTATTTTGCGTAATAAATTCCATACATCTCCAAATTTCTACTTCTTCCCTTCAGCACCAAAAACTCCATCAAACGCCGTAGATATGGAAAGTTTATGTAGTCTTAGATATATGGAACAACTGGAGCAGATGTCCAGGAGTTTCAGTTGGTGACTACAACTTAAAGTAGATGGTTGTAAAAACCCTGGTGGTTGATAGGCCTAAAGCCCAAACAACCGAGCAACAACGGAACGACAAAAGAGAAGCTTGTGCCACACTTGGCTGTGGCGAATGTAACAAAAACAAAAGACTTTTTTTTAATCATCTTTAAAAGCCTTTTTCTTTTTTATTCGTGTTTAAGGTTTGGTACGGATTCTAATGTCATGACTTCAGCTGTTACAATCTATCACACGAAAGTTTTGAAACTTTTTCTCTTAGAAACATCTGCACGCCTTTCAACTCTTACCACACTAATCTGTGAGTTTGTATGACACTTTCCAGTACCACAAACAGACTCTAAAGGACCCAGTGGTCTGTTACTGGCTTAATTCCCTTTCTTTTCCTTCAAACGACAAACAGATCGACGCTCAACGCTGCTGTCTGTGAGTCTCCAAGATCCAGCTACTTTCAATTCTCGATATTATCTTTTCATTTCGTGAATAATCCCGTCACAAAAACCAGCATCATTCATATTAATCAGTGCTGCCGAATCCCTCGTTACAACACTCTCATCTGGTTTGTCTACATAATTACCGAGAGAATCCAATCAGAGCGTTCCTTTCACATGACGTCAACATTAGATTCATTTTATGTTTATTGTGTGAAGGCTTCATTTACATACATATTCTACGTTTTCACATAAAAGTCTCGTAACCATCTCTTTGAGGTAATACTACTCTCTTATATGTATACTGTTGTGCAACATGTCTCAACTGTCATACATGTTTTTGAGATAAAGTTTCCTCTATGAATTCTCAAACTTAAAAGACCTAATTACCAATACTATGAGTCATCACTATCTAATCCCTTACTTGGACAAGCTATTTGCGTCTCCTGGTTTGAAATAGAGTATGAGGATTTCACTATAGAACCCAACTTCTATGTAGCACTACACTTCACCATCTTCTGAAGACTCCTACCACACCATATAGGCCCGTATCTTTCTCCACCACACCACACAGCGCCATATACTAAAGGGAAACATACCTAATCATACCACACGGCACTGTTCCTCATCCTACCAAGCAACATCATACCTCACCCTGACCTACAACTCTATCTCCACCTCACTATACGACAACACAATGAAACTCGCCACACTACTTGGGCAGCATACAATGAGGTACCACTACCCACCAACAACATACCTCACAACACCATACAACAAACACCGATTCTCTCTTTTTTTCTTCATACATACGACACACTGTAGCCGAGCACCACACCACCACAGCAGACTTCCAGTTACACACCTGTGGACGCAATTTAACTGGAGCGAGAGCCTTAAAGAGAAACACCGCGCTCTCTGTGTAAAACTGAGCGCAGACGGGCCACAAGGGGTTGGGTGTCATCGAGGATCAATTAGCCACGTGTGCCGATAAGGATTCTCGGGCTTTTGGGCTCCAGGAGGTTAGCATTGTGTTGATCCCGCTCCACCTCAATTGTGGAGAAGCGTAAGGTTGTTACCAAATTAGATTTTGAGACTGAGTTTGGTGATGAGGGAGCGAGAATAGAGAACAGGTTGGGGCTATTACTGAAGCGGGATTCGGCGGGGAAGGGACACAGAAGGAAAAAGAAAGGGGAGAGAGAACCAGACGAGAGAGAGATATACGGTAGCTTGAGAGATAAGACCGAAAATGGGAGAGGAAGAATGAACCGAACGAGAGCTATATACAGCAGCTTATAAGACCGAAAAATGGTAGAGGAAGAATGATATGCGAATCAGTATCTAAAAGAGAACGTAAAACACAGCTTAGATATGATCATTCATTACTTGCCATTGCTTTATCGTTAATAAACATTTTTACACCGTCCATCTTACTCCGTTTCCATAATGTCTGTTTGGCTACCTACTTCACATTACATAATAATAATCCACCGAGGTCATAATCTATAATAATCTGACCTTTCGAACATTAAGGTCCAAGTGTAAGCCCCAGTCAGAAACACATGAATAAAATCAGTGCACTATGCATAACCTG
Organism: Panulirus ornatus; assembly: GCF_036320965.1. Taxonomy (NCBI): domain Eukaryota; kingdom Metazoa; phylum Arthropoda; class Malacostraca; order Decapoda; family Palinuridae; genus Panulirus; species Panulirus ornatus. The sequence continues at coordinate 2,764,698 of NC_092246.1, forward strand.
CTACATCCTGTCTTAAACATTGGCTTATTCACAGTATATGACAGCAAATAGGATGCTCGGACGCCATCAAAGGGAAAGAAATTTGGAACATTGCACACAAGTATGTATACTGCAATTATAGAATTATGAAACGTAATACCTAATCACGAAAAAATATTCGTGGTTTGCCCAGAGATTCAAGTCCATTACAAAATCTCAATGTTAATTACGATGATGTCTATCCTACATCCATATCTAATACGAGTAGAATTACAATCATCATCTTTACAGAGGCGTTATGATCGCTCATCTCTGCACAGTCACATAAAGCGTGGCTAATGAGAATCGATTTCGTTATATAACCACAGGAACCCTTCTACAGGGCTTCAAGGCTGCGTTGCAATCAGTACCAAGAAAGCGAAGGACTCCTTTTCGGGTGGAAAGTTCCTTTTCGCGCTCTGACGACGATACACAACCCAGCTGAAGAAGACTTTCCACTCGCGGTGTCACCACCCACAGGCCAAGCCCAGTAACGCCTCTTTAATGTTACGAAGTTAAACACAATTTGCGATGAGTCGGTTAAGCTGTCATTTCTCTGTAGCGGAAATCTACTTTCCGGTTTGCTTATTATGTTAATACGATTATCTGGATTTCACCAACAGGGGCATGGAACCTAAGTGAATTACATTAACAGCCTAAATGTTTCGCTTTCGTCTCACAGATACATGTTTGTGTAGTACTTTATATGTGCGAACGAGGGAAAAACAGACGTTGCAATATATTGCAGTGCATACACATCAACGTTGAAACTGATCATAAAATTATTTTGGAAAGAGGCAATTCATCATAATTTACACACACACACATATCTACCCAAGCTCACACGACACTACAGCTAAACTCGGGCCAACCTTGGCGAGAAAAGAAATATTGGCACCCCGAAACACACACACACACACACACACACACACACACACACACACACACACGACCTGTGCCAGAAATGGCACGCCATAGAACAAACTGTCATTGACAAGAGCTTGTGTCAAGCCTGCGTCCGTCACCGCAGTCACCTCCTACCAGCCATGGGTCCTACAGACATATGCAAGAATAACCCTACGCCTACACCAACTACTGTGCACAACTAAGCAAGCAAATGGCTTCGTTTCCTCGTTACTATGTACATGTGAACTACAGTAAGGCAACTCGAGTACAAACATTCATCACTCATGTTCGCTATTAGATGTATAACTGTATATCAACGCAATATTACGGAAATTCAACCAGTATGTGTAACTTTACATCACTTTACATCACAGTGCTGACAGCCTTGATGTCCCTGGCAATCTACAGACCTTAAGTCCAGACAAACGACAACGATACATCACGTTACATCACAAACGAACACTGATGTGAGTCTTTCTCAGAAACTGTAAGAATCAAGACTCGAGCATCTCCACCGCATCTTTCTACAATGGTTGGTTGATACGCCTATTAACTTCTAGGGTCATTAAAGTCACCAGGGTCCAGCTAGAATCATTCATCAAAGAAAAAAAAAAAACGAGTAACTTCAGGTATTCCATGTAAGATCCTGCACACTCGCTGCGCTACTTGTCCCGTAATATTTGGTGGTTCCGCAAGGTGGGTTTTAACCCTCGCAAAAATCACAAAAAAAGGCCGCCAACTTCCAGACAGAACCAGCGACCAAAAAACTTTAATTCAGGTATCTAACACACTTTTAAAACCACCTATACTCTCACTATATATAAATATATATATGGTCCTTCCTTGTACGACTAAGGTATACCCAGCATACGTCTAACAACTGCTGTGAATGCTGCTCAAGAGGCGTTCTATACATAAAGAAAACATAAGAGTGGAAACAAAGGCTACAGAACAAAACTGTCATGGACGTACCTCTGTGTTGCCTTGTACTTCCATCAGAGGCAGTGTTACTGAGGAGTTCCATCATCGTCATAACGCTCTCGATCAACTCCTATAATAACTCAGCGTCCATCCTTTGACCGAGTGCTGGAAGAGATCAAACAGTTGAGTTTAGTGATGTTCAATTTCAAACCACACATAAGGACAGATCTGTCAGATGGCGTTAGAGAGTAGCAATTCTATTCAAACAATGTAAAATTCCTAAAAACCTATCATAATGACTCCTTAGGCCGCGTCTGTTCACACATCTATTTCATTACATGATTTAGATTTCTTTCGAAATGAACATACTCGATGGATTCTCAATGAAAAAAAAAAGTCTACTTAGATGGGAATCTAGATTACAACAATCATTAACCTAATCACTTAGGAGACAAATTCCCGAGCAACAGATCTCAGGTAAAAATCAATTCGCCATTTTATGTATTTTTCTTTCATATCACAGTTCCGTCTACACCTGGACACAATCAGCAGAACAGGAGACAAAGGGGAAAAAAATATGTGGATATTATAATCTAAATGACGCAATCATCTTTTCTAAGCTTAAATACAAATTTTTTGCTTTTCTGGTCATCCAGGACTTTCCTTGTAGTGGCAGGAGCAACCATTTTCCAAAATGTCCGCCAACTAGGTATTATACCATTGAGGTTATGGTGCAAGTCTATCTACGGTGAGGGTAATTCATGCAGTTTCAACTAATATTAACGATGACGTATCGAGGTATTTGCTAATGGCGTTGAGGGTTCGCTGGTTCGAATCCCGACATAAGCAGGGTTTAATCTTCCCGAGATTTTCCTTTATAAACTTGTGTTTCAGATTAACACATTTACTTGCATTGCTGCATGTGGGCAGATGGGTCATACGAGCGCGGCTCATCCTGCAGGAGAAATGATAAGCTCGGATGTGCAAGAGTAATACAAACATCCTTCCAGTTTTTGACTATGTGTGACCACGCGCTTCTCACGTAACGCGTGCAGGGCTCATGAGTGCGTAGAGCCTGTTTACATATCAATATTGAAATATTTCTCTTAATTACACATGGACAAAGGATTTCAGGTGATGGTATGGACAATATTGTGTATGATAACAGGAGTCTGTTCTAGATATAAATATTTGGTAATCTATGTCCCAACATTTTTAGTAATGTCTAATGATAATCTAGATTTATCCATATCATCACACTGGTTCACTAAACTCAACCAGATTATCAGGACCTGATACAAAATTTACCAATAATCAAAAGAGATTCAGGAATGAATGTTATTATCATATCATCCCATCACCTCTTTATAAAGATAAGCCTAAATGACACGATTGGCGATGACGAAACTGTTTATCGTTAAAAAACCAACTTTATGTTATCTGCTTTCGGTGGCTCATGTTCTTTACTCCTCTTTCTCAACTCCGAGCAACGGGTAAGCTGCGCGGAGTGTTGCATCCCCGGCTGCCTCTGGGCGTGTGACAATGTTTCCTCTCGTTAGTAGCAACACATCTTATGTACTTCTCCAGACGTCCAACTCATTCAAGACAAAGCAGTGATGATGGTCCGGGTTACAAGACCGTGGCTGACAACCTGATAGGTTTCAATAACACTGACTGAATCCCATTAAGCGAGACGGGATGGGAACGAGAGAACGACATTCAAGCAACCACAAAGGACAGACACCTCAACTCACGTAGACTACAGTTTCAACAAAGTCAAATCACAGCGGAAATAGAAAAAGATATCAACTCGTGATGACGTAGGCTGAAGTGATCAAAAATATCACACTCGGAAGATAGTGGAAAAAAGAAGCTTCATCTTCTGCTACTTTTTCCTGCTTGAATAAGTACTTAATAATTCAGTGTGAGAAACATATACGCTCCACCTTGATGTTCGTGGCAGGTAGAGTCATCCTAATACTGCAGGATATAAGCCTCGACTCATAAAGCTGAGTGTGAGAAACTTAATTACACAAGAGGAAAAGAAAGTCTCACATCAAGCACTTGGCGTCTCTAAATACAACGAAGCGTAACGTAAAGGCAAATTCCATTACTGCTAACCATGACTGCATTTGCTGGGCTGGTGTCGTATATCACATAAACTCGTATACTCAGTCTTATGACAATGGTTTTCAAAAGAATCAAACAAGACCATTTTATACATCAACACATAATGAAAGTTCTTTTGTAAATAAAATTGCGGCGCGTCTTCAACTCCCTCAAGCAGAAGGATCGAATCTTCGTCTACTTCCTTGACATGGACGACCACACGCAAGGACGTGATGTGTTACTGATCAGCAACCAATACATTACATCTGCTCCAGGAAATGGATGTGAGCATGTTGTTCATTTGACAGGGCTGTACGAATTGTCCACTGAGACATATTCTTCTGAACATTTAAACCAAAATGCAAAATTATGACAAAGGAAAAAAATTATCGCTGATTTCATTAGTTGATTATCATCAGATCAACAGCCATACATTCGCGGAACTGAACGCTATTTCTACTGGGCATGTGTGAGTCAGACAGCATCGTCCAGCAGACATCATCATCAGGTGATGTTACATAGATCATCTTCATGACCGTGCAAAGAGCACAGGTGAAGTACGTAAGTAAGGTGTATATTTTCCTCTTAACACTACAACAAATTCAAAGGAATATGTTAGGTTTGATTGGCCTAGCTGGCGATGGTGATGTCGGAAAGCCAGAGAGGATTTCATTCTCTTGATATAATCAGTGGAAAACAATGTTACGCTGAATATCACTTCATGATCCAAATCTTTGCTTATCTTTTAAGAGGAATGAAAATATAAAAAAAAAGCAACATTAAAGGAATTAAAAAATCTTTACGAACATCAAAGATTATGAAAAGAATAAAATCATCTCATAAGCTTGTTATAGTTTCCTATATAAGATATGGGGGTTTGCAAATTCCTGTTTTCTTTGACTGTCAAATTCTTTAAAGAAAACTATATTTAGGGGTAACATGCGTATTATAGTCCCACTAAAGCTACCGTCATAAAAACGCAACTGCTAAAGATAGTTTTTCTTCAATTACAAATGTTACATAATAGTTAGTAAACCATATCATGAGCTTCTTAATCTAAACGCTGACCAGTGGTCATAAAGTGTAGTGATGTTGTGTGTGTGTGCCTATGTGCGAGGGTTTCATGATCAGTTAGCAGAAATTCGTGACGAACAAGATTATAATACAGGGGACTTTAACATAAGGGTGTCTAGGTGGGGAGAATCCCTTTCCAGTAGCTCTAGGCGTGGACTCTGCCTAAATTTGCTTGATAGTACTCTACTTCAATTAATCCAGAAACCTATTTGCGACGAGAAGCAAGAGAATCATTATCCAGTCAAATGGTCAATCAATTACAAAAAACAGTGATTTGGTTCGACAACAAAGCCACAAAATTCTTAAAAGACTTTTTTGTTTCTGTATTTACGATCGAAAGACAACCCATGTCCCTAATCTAGTTTCGGTGATAAGAGACTAAAACGTTCCACAACAAACTGACATAAAAGCGGACGACATATTTTCATCAATAAACGGAATAAATAAAACGGCAGGCCTTGATAAGTTGCATCCAAGGACAATGAAGCAGGCGAAAAACTGTACAGTTAAGCTGCTTGGCTGATATCACAATATAGCTCAAGGGGCCTAGAAGCTCCCGAGTCCACACGTAACTTGTCCATCCACCACTGAGACATTTGATGTCAACTCTCTCTCTCTCTCTCTCTCTCTCTCTCTCTCTCTCTCTCTCTCTCTCTCTCTCTCTCTCTCTCTCTCTCCCCTTGACATGCAAAGGAAACATACTGGTAAAAATCACGGTGTGAAGTGTATATACATTTGTTACGAGAAGCAACGGTTTAACAAATTCTTATACAAACTATCATTCAATGCACGCACAAAGTCAGCACTAGATACGTTCAAACATTTACCTAGAATTCAAACCCTTTTAAAATCTTACGTTAAATGCATCTGGTACAAGAGGGTAAAGTACCATAACTACACAAACAACTGTTCTTCATGGCGAATGCAATCGAGTATTGACACGTTTGCCCTAAAAAATCTTATCTACTTGACAAGTAACTTTCCGTCTACCATAATGGTGCTGTCCTCTCAATTTTCTGCGGGTATCATTTCAACTGCAAATATCGTAAGCAGTCTGCATATCTCCCTGCCATCTAGGTATGGGACAGTGGCATGTATCCGATTAATGCATCCCATAGTTTGTGTGTGGAGGAGACTAGACACTCGAAGAGTGACGTTTATCATACATTCTTCCTACAGTCTTTCTGCTTTTAACACTAGGACCACAAACACTAAGGAACCCATTAAGTTGGGTTCTTTTTTCTCCTATTTTCTTTTATACGAGATAACCATAACTGGAAAATGCTTTGCTCTGTCATTTCGGTCTTTATCACTAACTTTGTAGGAACGCCTTGGGGTTGTGTATGTGATGTTCGGCTGCTGCGTACATTTATTCCATCCATGTATTATGGAATAATGATAGATGAAAAATGATGTGTGTGTGTGTAAAGATTCATCGAGACTAAGCTTTGCACGAGATGTTGTCGATGACTGCCTACTCTCGTGTGTGTCATTACAGGAATATGTCGGGAGCGCGTGCTCAAGGTGCCATTTCTGGCACATGGCGGCCCGTATGTAATTGTAGTGTAGTGGGCTCTTGACGCTCATGTGTATACTATAAGTTATGATGAACTGCTTCTTCCCAAAATATATGTATTGTTAACAATTAACAAATCTCTATGTGAAATATATCATTATAGTACCATGAATGAAATTGGGTATACAAAAGCCCAATTGTCCATTTACCTTAGGAAAAAACACAAACTTCTCTTTTCAAAGTTACGAGAAAACGGATATCAAATTGCTATCGTAATGCCATACGAGAGATTTTTCTTGCTTTACTTAATTACAGAAAAAATTAATGTAATCCAAAGTTTCTTTGTCGGTTAAAGTTATTATTCGGTAAGTTACCCATACATTCTAACTTTTCGTGTAATAATAAATACTATTTGAACTTCAAGATAGTTAAGTATATATTTGTTCTATTGCCATTTAAAACAAAATATATTGTTAAAACTTAAAATACCATAATTTTGAAAATTATAAGATTTTTTTATAAACTTTGCATAAATAATTTTTTCTTGCAGCATAATACATCTAAAGTTAAAATAGATCTCAAAATATCAATAGATGTATTGTCTAATTTGAATTTCTTTTAACTTTATCCTGAATAGGATATCCTCTTCGGAGTGAGTCCTGTATATATCTACATCATGGTGAACGGTACTTAAGGTTATACTTCTCATTAAAGTACGAAATATACTTTACCGAGTCGTTAGTTAATCTCAGATCTGTTGGAACGAAACAGTTCATCACATTTTACACAACACACACATCTTTAAACTTACTGCACTACACTTATACAAATGTCACCCTTTGCTTGTAATGGGACTTGGGTCACACATACCTAAGAACGGGCTGTCACTGACAAGAAATCGTTCCAAACTTAGTATTAGCGAATCTTTACATACCCGCACACAACCTACCTACTCCTAATATTCAACTGTAAACTCTTGAGTTTATAAGAATTTCAAGTTGTTCCATTAGAAAGATTATAAACTCTTGAGTGTATATGAATTTTCAGTTTACTGTCATTAGAAAGATTTCCTTCCATTAGAACGAGCTACACATAATCACGACTGTTCATAACAACATGCATGTTTCTATAAAATGATTAGTTGGAAGCTTTGGTACTATATACATCAATATATCAGTTTCGTGGTTTACATGGACAATATGTGAAATACTATTCTTACATAAAGAATTTCAAGTGTATTAAGATTCACTAAGTTTGGCACGGGCCTCTGTCAATGGCAGCCCGTTCTATGGTATGGGCTGGGAATATCACGGTTATGTGTATGCCCGGAGTAGAAGGACTCGTGCATAAATGCATTTCAGTGTGCCTTTCCATTAATCTACATATAATACGTATGTGATGAATTGCTTCATCTCACAAATTCAATTTACGAGTGCAGTGATATATGATACAATGCCTTTTGCCTGGATTTCAGATATATATATAAGTGATAGTTTCTTAATAATCATGTAATGATAAATTTCATGTAATCATCTTTAACCAAATATTTTAAGGGCATGTTCATCTTCTTTTAGATAATCTTCTATCTTTTGTACGTTTTAAAATATAATGGTTTAGATCAATTTGACAAAACGTTACACTTGTATTGGTTAAACGAAAGTTTGTAATCTTCAACACGAAAGAGAACAAAAAAAGAAAAAAAGCTACCGTTTTCTTATAGCAATCGTAAGATGAACTGATGTAATTCTAGTAAACAGCATTTCCTTACATGGTTACGGTCGTATTTACATTATAAATATAAAAACTCGACCAGATAACTTTAAGATCGCTGGGCCTCTGCTTGGTCCGACACGGGCCTCTGCCCGTTGGCGGCCTGTTTCCTGGATGTTTTGCATGGTATGCCGATGTCTTGCGTGTGTCTGTTCAATGTCTTCTGAGATGCAGGCAACCCCTATTGGAGATAGTGCTGGGCGCGCTGTTTTCATGTGGGAGGTGGGAATATTCAGCTTTGGTCCGGAATGAAGTCAGGGACTCTTACGCGGAGACTTAGTATCACTTGTCAGTCCAGCATATAGTGTTGCAGTGGGTGCGTTCACGGCTGCTGACAGCAGACGCAGTCTCTGATGACGCTTAGGACCCCAATCGTAGACGGTGTAAATCGACTAGGGTTTTCCTTCTCATGCCTCAGTCGTTATATGGTGGTTCCAGTTTCGTGGCCACTTTGTACCGCTTGGCTGACAGGGATCCGGCATTGTAGGCGTCTTGGTGCGGAGCCTTGCTGCTTTCTGTAGCTGGTGTTTGACTTGTTGCAGGTTCACAGGAACATGCACCTGGATATTGCTAAACGGTGCGTAACTGCAAGTCACGGAACACCCATTCACATGGGAATCATAGGCTATCACCTGACGTAAAAGCCATACAAGCTTATCAGAATCCAACTGCAGGCGTGGCAGTGCATATGATCCCCAGCCAGACAGCAACTATTACTAGGACAAGATCTTGACACGGGTGCGCCATTACTGACACAGGTCGAGTGTGTGTACTCGGGGTGCCATTACTGGCACTCTGCGACCAATGTGGGCTCTTAAAGTGGAGGTGCATGTTGTGTAAAATGTCATGAATGGCTTCATCCAAAAAAATGAATTCATGGCTTGAGAGGTATTACTATTGATACTCATCTTAGAACAACTTTGCTGCATAAATACGTACAACCCAATTCATGGGCACAAAAAGTTGTGTATATAGATATATTGTACAACTTTTATTCACAAAATTCAGCAATATGTACCAAAGTTTTCCCTGAAAACCAAGTATGATTCTTTTTTCATTATAATAATTAAATGAATCAAATGCTTTTACTCAAATTCCAATGATCTTATCTATATTTCTTTTCAGTTTTTATCATTAGGATTTGAAAATGTATATATCTCGGAATGACAAAAGTTACGCTTATAATCTTTAAGCTCGAGTATATATTAAAGTCTTACCCCACAGAAGAAAAGAAATTGGTTTACCGTTTTCTAATACCAATCATAAACTCGTACATCTAGGGACGTGTTGATGCGAAGCTACAATACAATTACAGGAACGTTGTACCGCCTCCTGATGCTCTCAGGTGCACACATATCAAAGGTTAAGTCAGTGAAAGAATTCTCTCCTCTTCAGTACTGCTGATCAGGAATGGATCACGGCAGGACGCCAACGGCGACTCGGGTGACACACACTGCTAGTGTGTGGACTCTTCCTCTTCTCACCAGACCTTGTCCTGATGATAGCCTCCATCTGGTTGAAGATCATAGGCACTGCCGTGTTCAAAGCTGGATTCTGGGAGGCTTGTTCAGTTGCGACATGACCCGAAATTTCTTCAAACTGGTCTACTTTTTCCGTGGAGACTTTGAGAATTGGCCGATTAGGTTGTCGTCAGACACGAGAAACAGCTCTGGTAATTACCATTAACTGTCTGGAACGTAAGTTAATCTCCATGGTCAATCATGGTTGGCGTGAGACGAACGCTGTTATCAAGATGATAAAGTCTGGGGTTGGAGTGGGTGCTCTGGTCGAATGAGTAAGTCTTATTAACGCTAGTAACAAATCTTATCATAACAGACCATGCCAGATTTTATTCCTTAGAATTCCATCAGGATGCCATCAACTGTCGTATGAAAATGGTAAGCAATTTTCTCGGCTGAGTAAGACAACAACAGATACTCAAATACAATCATGAATATCATATTTTCTCTGACAGTTTTAACTGATTTACTTATCACATTGTAATCTTAAAAGAAAAAACGTGCAAATTTTTTCAAAATATTTCAAAATCAAAAATTTGGTAAACAAAAGACTTAAACCCCAGTGTATTAAACCCTAGTGTATCAAACCCCATGAAGTATTTAATGCGTCCAAATGGAAGGAAATCCTCTAAAAACGTGTTATTATACGCATAACTACTCCCCTCGCCTTAGTTATGAAGCTTTAAATATTTTGATACTACATTATTGCTTTTTTTTTTTTGTTCTGAAGTCCCCATGCCTGTTAAAATTTGGTATTCAAAGGAAAAGAACTGCGGTATTACTTAATCATTGAACTATCGCCCAAAAATAAATGTATATTACCAGTACTAAAGGTTAAAAGCAACCTTACATAAATTTAGTTTGTTCTTATATTCATTTTGTACAATACAATGAATTGGCCATGGAAAACGAAAATTATTTACAATGCGAAATAAGTAAATCAGTTATCTATACTTTATTTCTTGTATAATCTAAAATAATCATATCTTGATTTAATGTATATGAAATATATTTATTTATAATTACATTACCTTATCATTACCTTTCTAAATCAAATAGCAAATTATTAAAATCAGTTTCGTTAAAATATACTACAATACTTTATGGGTAACTTCAGTTACAAGTATGCTTTCATCGACAACGAAGATTCTGAATACCTTCATTTTTACGGTTCTTTTTCTTACTTCATCACATTTAACACAAAACACACATACATCGAAAAAAAAAAAAAAGCCCATTACATTACAGTTACACACGGGCCGTCCTGTCCTGGTATTAGCAACCCGAGCACACACACCCGACTCGTGCCAGTAATGGCACACCCGAAAACAAACCATCATTGACAATGATCCTAGCCAAGCCAATTCTTGACGAATCTTTATACACACACTAAGCTCAAGGAGAAAAATAATCATGATTTCTGAATGAAAGTATATATCCACGACAAATCAAAAAATACTATCAATGATCAAGTTGGTTGTTGGTTAAGAAAATGGATATATGCAAACGGTATATACACTCACATGAAGTATTTAGTGCGTCCAAATGGAAGGAAATCCTTTTTAAAACATTATATTTGTGCATAAGTACTCCCCTTACCTATGAAGCTTTAAATATTCTCAACCTACGTTATTCTAATACACTCAAGAGTTATAAGACAGAGATGAGGCTTGCTATGTCTGTTGTACAAGTACCATGTGAGGAAACATCACTGATTTACGCATAAAAGTATATGTAACAACCTCTTCTGGGAAATCCTGTCCCCTCTATGAGTCAGTGCAAATAATGATCAGAATTAACGTTGGCTGGTGGGTTTGTGCAACTCAATTCAAAATTGACCTTTATACAACGCATTTCCTCATAATTACCATCTACAATGAAAAAGATTATTTTTATATTAGATCATACGAAGTATTCCATTAATAACTTGGGGTTATCCCCTCCAAAATTGCACTTTCTGTTTGTGTAAAATAATTTGAAATTACCATACTAAATTATATAATGTACATTTTTCAAAAAGAATAGCAGTTATGTATGCAATTTTTTTAACAAGAATTCTTCAATTTTCTTTACTTTAATAATTTTTCTTAATAATTAACAAAGAAAATATTCTATTATCATTCTATTGAAAACAGTTACTTGAATTTTATTACAAAGCTGAATAACAAAATTATGAGTACCATCAATAAAAGAGAGGAAACGCTGACTAGGCCAGCCGCTGGGGCTACTACCATGGAGGTGCTCAAGACCTACTACACCGCCGCCATCAGATCACGCTGGTAGACCACTGTGCTCCAGCACTCATTGACCTGAGGGATGATCAGGTGACCAACATGGAGGTCATCCAAAATGATGCTCTCAGGACCCTGCTGGGAGCTCCCATGTGGACCAGGAACTGCAAACCTGCAGATGGAGACTGGGCTGCCACCCCTAACAGCAAGTGTCAAGCGGCGGCATCCATACTAGAGACGGACACACCACACCATCGGTATAGTTTACCGCCTCCATGGGACCCTCCACCAGCCACCTTCGAAGTCACAGCATTAGGAGACAAGAAGTCCAGCCTCCAGCAGGAAGACCTAGGAAGATTGGCCTTGAGAACCGTGGCCACTGAGACACTTGCTGAAGCTGTGGCATGAGACACTTGCTGAAGCTGTAGCATACTTCACAGACGGCTCAGTGGACCAGACAGATGAGGGAAGGTCGGAGGCGGCCTTCCACACACAAGATCATACTCGCCTCAGGAGGCTGTCGGTTGGCTGCTCCACACTACAGACGGAGCTGGTAGCCATCTCTAAAGCCCTGGAACACACAGCCACCACGCACTCGAAGCTCGTGATAATACACATGTACTCCAAATCATCAGTGCAAGGGCTGCAACACAGCCTCCCAAAAGACAATATCAAGCTTGTCACCTCGATCCTCAATCAATTTCACGAGCTACAGCGACAGGGACGTCCTGTCACTATACACTGGATCCCCAGCCACGTGGGGATTGAGGAAAACGAGGCAGCAGACGAGGGAGCTAAAACAGCTACACGTTTTAGCAAAATCCAGGTGCATGTTCTAGTGAGCCTGCAACAAATCAAGCACCAGCTACAGAAAGCAGCAAGGCTTCGGACCAAGAGGAATCCCTGTCAGTCAAGTGGTACATGGTGGCCAAGAAGCTAACCCACCATATAAAGATAGAGGCATGAGCAGGAAAACTCTAGTCGATCTATACTATCTACGACTGGGGTACCAATGGAGCTAGCAAAAAATTGACGGCGTCATCAGAGACTGCGTCTTATGTCAGGAGCCGTCAACGCACCCACTGCAACACTATATGCTGGACTGACAAGTGACACAAAGTCTCCGCGCAAGAGTCCCCGACTTCAGTGAAGAAGACCATGTACTACCAGCGGCCTCTACTTCGAAAGACCGAAAAGAACCATATGGAAAACCAGCTCCGGACCATAGATGAATACCCACCTCCCAGATGAAAATAGCGCACCCAGTACCATCTCCATAAAAAGTTACCTGCATCTCAGAAGACCAGGTATAGGAACCAGGGAACGGGCCGCCAACAGGCAATGCCCGTGTCGGACCGAGGTCCGACGATCGTAAAGAAAAAAGAAAAAAAAAAAAAGTCGCACACGGGACGACTTGTACCACACGTTACGTCGAGAACAGGTTGTTGAAAAAACTCATGCCATATTTAATCTGGGCGACTTTACACAAATACAAACACGTAAATGGTACAGAAACTCGTTGCTAAGAACTTAATGGAGATAAGCAAACTGTTTGAACAGTCCCATGAAGTATCTAATGCGTCCAAATGAAAGGAAATCCTTTATTAACGTGTTTATACACGCATAACTACTCCCATCGCCTTAGATATGAAGCTTTAAACATTCTGGTACTACAATGTTACTTTTTCGTTTTGAACTGTCCCCATACCTGCTAAATCTAGTGTTTGTTGGAAAAAATTGCGGTACTACTTAGTCACTGAACTATCGCACAAAATTAAATGTATATTAACAGTTATAAAGGTTAAAAGCAACCTTACAAAAATTTAGTTTGTTCTTATATTCATTTTGTGCAATACAATGAACTGGCCATTGAAAAGTAAATGAATTACAATGCTAAATAAGTAAATGAGGTATCTATACTTTATTTCTTGTATTCTTTAACACAATCAAATTATCTGATTCTATATGAAATACATTTATTTATAATTATGTTACGTTAGCAACACTTTTCTAAATCAAGTGACAAATTACTAAATTCAATTTCATTAAAATATACTGACAATATTTCATGGGTAACTTCAGTTACAAGTATTCTTTCATCGACAACGAAGATTTTAAATGCCTTCATTTTTACTGTTCTTTTTCTTACTCTATCACATTTAACACAAAACACACATACATTTATGATACCTGAATGGAAGTATATATCCACAACCAATTCAAAAATACTTATCAACAATGATCTGGTTGGTTGGAGGGTAAGAAAAAAATGGATAAATGGAAACTGTATATACACTCACATGAAGTGTTTAGTGTGTCCAAATGGAAGGATCTCCTTTAAAAAACTTTTTTTAAATATGCATAGGTACTCCCCTTACCTTACCTATGAAGCTTTAAATATTCTCAACCTACGCTATTCTAATACACTCAAGAGTTATAAGACAGAGATGATCCTTGCTATGTCTGTTGTAAAAGTACCATGTGAGGAAACATCACTGATTTACGCATAAAATTATATTTAACAACCTCTTCTGAGGAAATCCTGTCCCCTCTTTGAGTCCATAAAAATAATGATCAGAAATCACGTTGGCTGGTGGCTTTGTGCAACTCAAATTAAAATTTCCCTCTTTACTACGCATTTCCTCGATAATCATTTACAATGATTTGTTTTTTCATTTTAAGACATATGAAGTATTCTATTAATAATTAAGGGTAATCCCCTCAGAAATTAGTATACTTTCTCTATATTGGTGTACAGAAATTTCGAATTACCATAATAAGAAATATAATATACATTTCTAAGAAAGAATACCAGTTATCTATGCAAATTTTTGACGACCTTACGTAAATCTGGTTTATCTGTATAACTTTTTTAATTTACACAAAAAAATTATTTTATCTTAATAAAAATAATTACTTCATTTAATTGCAAAGCTGAATAATAATAGAGTACCATCGATAACAAAGAAACCTTGGATTAACTTTTTCTTCTGGAACTAAATATAACAGCTAAATTCCCACAGCTATATGATATGATCGTATAGATACAATAACAGTTAAAAGCTATATTACAGATCTTTATTATAAGTGTATGTCATACAGAGCATACAGTCACCCAAATATACTCATACACTCGGTCACACAGGTGACGTAGTATGCCAGTAATGGCACCCCTGTTGCACACACCTGACGTGTTCTAATGATGGTAACCCCACGAACACAAATCCTCCTTGAGCCAATAATGGCACCCCGAAAATACATACACTTGACCCGTGCCGGTAATGGCACACGCGGGAACACGCATTCGACCTGGGACAATAATGGCATCCCAATAAAGTGTCGACTATGACTGGTGAAACAGTACTGTGAACAAGTCCCTTGTCATCAGATATTTTCCAGATGATAGCCATCATAAGCATTCCCTCGTCTCTAATTCCCAAGTGACTGACTGGGTGTCAAGTGAACGAAGACCAATCTCCCTTGTCTATGAAGACTGCAATTTAGCAGATTAGAGCGTTACCAGTCCACAGAAAGAGCTTCTGCAATGGCCACTAACCCTTACTGATGGGTAGACCAGCCACAAAAATAAAGAAAGCACAAAACAAGAGAGAATCTTAAGCAAAATAGAAATGAAAAGTCCCTACAGCTCAAGATAAGAGCTCCATTGTCAAATTTGCATGTAAAAAAAAAACAAAGAATGATAACTGATACGACTGAAATCAGTCACCCTTACATAATTTTCTTGAAGTTATTCACGAGGGTGATAACCCTTGTAATCACAGTATATACCAGACTTAACTCACGAAACTTTTACCAATTTAGAAACATATAAGAAAACGGCAAGATTCATTTTCCTCGCGGAATAAGACATCTGATAACCCAAATCATTCAACATAATTCCTATTTCTTTTTTGCCTTAAAGATGAATTTTTTTGCAGTATGTTTTGAGAATTTTAAAGTATATATACAATTATCTACTAGTAAAAAGATTTGAAGATATACGAGTAAAAACTGAATACTTTTTACAAGTATTGCATACAAAGTCATTATTCGAATTTCTATGGGTAAATGATTATATTTGAAATACAAAAACTTCTATAACGAAAGACATACATGAAAGCAACAATTTTTGGGCCCTTAAAGCTGGATAATAGCGTTCTATGCCATCAATAACGATAGAATCCTTGAAAGATAGGAAAAAAATTTTCCGTGTCACGTTTAAACACTTAAAATATATTCAACTATATAATTATAAAACTAAATTACATTTTTTCGTCGAGTCAATAACCAAATTCTTGAAATATTCTATTCAAATAGTTGAAACAATATTTCCAAAGGCATTACATTACAGACAAATTTTCAGGGCCCTATTCTGCAGGATAATTAGTAATTTAATGTATATTTTGAGACTGACGAAATATTTTCAAAGTATATTCTACATAATTCAAAATATATATTTGATTTATACTGAAAACAATCTAGTTTTCAAAATGATTTAGCCTTGAAAAATGTGTGGAAGTCGAGAACATTATCTCGGAAAGCAAAAATGGGTATGTTTGAAGGAATAGTGGTTCCAACAATGTTGTATGGTTGCGAGGCGTGGGCTATGGATAGAGTTGTGCGCAGGAGGATGGACGTGCTGGAAATTAGATGTTTGAGGAAAATGTGTGGTGTGAGGTAGTTTGATCGAGTAAGTAACGTAAGGGTAAGAGAGATGTGCGGAAATAAAAAGAGCGTGGTTGAGAGAGCAGAAGAGGGTGTTTTGAAATGGTTTGGGCACATGGAGAGAATGAGTGAGGAAAGATTGACCAAGAGGATATATGTGTCGGAGGTGGAGGGAACGAGGAGAAGAGGGAGACCAAATTGGAGGTGGAAAGATGGAGTGAAAAAGATTTTGTGTGATCGGGGCCTGAACATGCAGGAGGGTGAAAGGAGGGCAAGGAATAGAGTGAATTGGAGCGATGTGGTATACCGGGGTTGACGTGCTGTCAGTGGATTGAATCAAGGCATGTGAAGCGTCTGGGGTAAACCATGGAAAGCTGTGTAGGTATGTATATTTGCGTGTGTGGACGTGTGTATGTACATGTGTATGGGGGGGGGGTTGTTTCCTTGCGCTACCTCGCAAACGCGGGAGACAGCGACAAAGTATAAAAAAAAAAAAAAAAAATGAAAAGTTAAGTATTTTATCCACCGAGGAGACCACCACACTATAGTTGCACATGTGTAGCTTTGTACCAATAATGGCACGCCGAGCACCTACATTCCTGACTTACCCGGTCACGGTACACCTGAGACCAAGCTGCCAATGATAAGAGCTCTTGCCATGCTCAGTCTTGGCAAATCTTTGAACATATCTACACGTGTTCATTCATGAAAGCATGTCTTCCTTTACCCACAGGAAGTGATATACTCTCCTCTTCTCCCACAGATATGCCAAAAGTTTCTCTAATAACGTTTGAATTTTCTCTCCACTTCTCAAGATCTCCACAAGAAGATACAAAGGAGGATACCATGTGAAACCAAGCTAAAGGTGCTTAAACAAACTGAAAGTAGAGATGTCCCTACAACAGCTGACCTCATGTTTAACCTGAGCAAGCAAACATAGATTCCCTCAATACATATGCACCCGGCTATGGATAAGAATCTGTTGCCTTGCGTGCTTTACCAGTGAAAATAACAACCAAAGAAGGATGGACTCTACTTACCCACTATCCCAAACAACCTTATGCTCTACATTCTCCTACAAGACAGTCACCTATCATTTGAAACATGGGTAAACCAGCTCTTGATAAGCATTCATCTATAATGCATATGCACTGATTTATATTTGGTATTTAACTTTAATGTTTTGTTTGTGTACTTCAATCAGTTTGTCAGAAACTGTCATATGGTATAGCACTGTGGAACACAACTCCCTTGTGTGTTAGAAATTGTTTGCTTTTAAAGTAAGCAACCACCATCACAGTGATATTCTGTATAACCACATTAAACTTACCACAAAGCCATCAGCAAAAAGCTACTGAAAAAAAAATCACAAAAAATCTAAAAAAACAATGAATAATAGTATCACAATTGTACGGTACATTTCAAAGATGAAATTCTATCTATCTATCTATTCATATCTGTTCCAATTAGAACACCCTCAAAGGGGTGGCCATAGCAACAGTCTCTCCAAAGAAAAGAACTCCAGTGCTGCTTCTTAGCTTTTAGTGCCTCACCCTTAACAGGCCACTGACAGAGGACAAGTCTAATGCAGCGTTTGCAGAAGCTCCTACCTAATATTCCTAATGACTACTTCTACCTAGTGCTCCTAACTCATACATTTCATTTATATCATGGTGAACACCATTGTACCAACACTAAGCACAGCCAGATTAAATTTACTATAAACTGGTTGTTAAAGAGCCAGGTATGAAGCAGTCAGTCAGCATGATAAAATGTTCAACTGAAGTGTTTCTAAAGCAAGCCAAGAAATACAAAAATCTATCCCATTAGGAGCATGTTTTATATAAAAAAAGTTTCAAACAATGAATTATCAAAGAAATCTTAAAATGGTGACCATATCATACTCATGCCAATGACTAGAATATTAAACTTAATGAAAAACCATCTTCAAAAAACTAGGTTTGAACTACATTGTCAGTATGACAATATCTCCCACAAAATGTCAAACTGAGCCACAAATATCTAAAAATGAAAATTCATTTCACATATATTAGTTACTGTTAGAGAAAAAATGTAAATTATTTTTCAATTTCATCAAAAATGTTCACTATTTCCTAGTTGAGCAAGGTAGCATTAGGAGCAGATGACAGAGCCTTGGAGGAAAATATACATTTAACACCAGAGTATTCTTGCTTTTAAAATGGAGACTAATAGAGTACTCTAATCAAATAAGGTGTGTAAAACACTTGGATAAACAAAAAAAATCTGTCTAAGAAGTGCTGAGAGAACCAAGATATACAATAATATCAATCACTACTATCTTCTCTATAAGTTACATTTCAAAAGTAAACTTACAGTGCTGAGAAAACCAAGATATAAAAAACTCACTACTATCCTCTCTATAAGTTACATTTCAAAGGTATAACTATGCAATCCTTTTCCCAAAAAGTACTTTGAACTGAGTAAACAATATCCCAACTACAAATCTATTAAAAACTACCACTACATACTATACATTCTTCTTTCAGGCAATCATTCCCCAATTCTACAGAGGAGGCTTGCACACGAGATACTAAATCTAAAAATAATATCTAGTCTTAAAATACGTCTAAAATCCAAAATAGGTAACGAAAATGTTCAGACCTCATGCTAGTTCCAAGGGAAATACTGAAATCTATCAATCCGAATATAAAGTGGCTCCACCTCAATTTATTTAGACCCAAGATGTGACTGTTTACAAAAATGTATCATGGATTCTTTCTCCCATTCTCACTGGTACTTAATTGTGGTCTTTCATATCATGGTCAGAGAGATCCATCACTTAAAAGAAAATCTTTCACTCCTTTAGTACTTTCTTGTCCCCTTAATTAATGATTACTTTGCTTTTGCAACTACTTAATTGATTTCAATTGCCAAGGACATGTTCATTCTTTCCACATCTTAAACTCAATCAGTTTAAGACAGAAAGCTATTCAGAACTTTTTTTTTAAATTATGAGAGAAAGCTTTGGTTGGTTATCAACTACTTTCATTACAGTTAAGCTTCTTAAAATCAAAGATTTCAAATAGAATGAAGTCTGAATATAAGTCTACATTGTGACGAGCTCTTTCGTAAGGATAATGCATTGTATATATAGTTTATGAACCCAAATCATCTTATTTCTATTCATCTATTTATCTATCTGTTCACCTTTTTTCATTACCAGAATGCACTGTGGCTTCATGTGAAAGGTCTTGCTCCCTTTCAGATCAAATTTCACAGGAAATAAAAAAAAAGCAATATTCAATCAAATTTATTTCAGCCTGGCTTTCCCATGCAGGAACTATATTCTCTAAACCTGAGTGGACTGTATAAAATGAATGAAATTACCTGAAAGTGGCACCACCATGACAAAACTTATTACATAATCACTTTAACTACAATGTACTGACCACCACATTCATTATTACAGCCATTTCATTTCTTTCATTTCATGCAAGTCTGTAGTCTGCAAGCAAGATTACGAAGCCATTACAGAGAATTCATTTTCTAACAATTAACGCACCTCACAGACTGAATGTCACAAATTTCAACATGAGCCTGAACTACTTTTACTTACTGATGGCATTTCTCATAAAATCAAATGGGTCTAAATATCAAGTGAGAATTCTAAAAAAATTCCTTAGTGAATATTATCTATACTAGAACTAGTATTTGATATCTTTTTAATACAGAACATACAAACCTTACCAGCAAAGTGTTCTGCAACACATCTACATCAAGATTTTGTGATGTACAAAGAAATTCGCCAGCAGGTTTAACTATGAGAAATAATGCTTATCTGCTTTAACTAATCTTCTAAACTTGACAATCACTACCCTCATATCAGAGTCTTTAACTAATCTTCTAAACTTGACAATTCACTACCCTCATATCAGAGTGATAGTTCTGCCTTATAGTAAGAAGCTCTGAAAAATAGATTTTATATCCTTAGGTCAGCTTTACAGTAATCTCTCATTTCATTACTACATGTTTAGCATCATCAATGCAAAACTCTTCTTAAGGCTAGCTTTCAATCCAATCAACACAACAGCATGTTCAACTTCTACCTCTGTGAATATATGACCCTACAAAAAATAGTTTTGCCTCTGAACCATTCAATCAAAAACCCCTCACCTTTCTACACCAATTACAAGTCACTGTTTGCTACACCAACTGGTTTAATTATGAGAAATAATGCTTATCTGCTTTAACTAATCTTCTAAACTTGACAATTCACTACCCTCATATAAAGTGATAGTTCTGTCTTATAGTAAGAAGCTCTGAAAAATAATTTTTTTTTTACATCCTTAGGTCAGCTTTACAGTAATCTTTCATTACATTACTACATGTTTAGCATCATCAATGCAAAACTCTTCTTAAGGCTAGCTTTCAATCCAATCAATACACTAGCATGTTCAACTTCTACCTTTATGAATATATGACCCTACAAAAAATAGTTTTGCCTCTGAACCATTCAATCAAAAACCCCTCACCTTTCGACACCAATTACATGTCACTGTTTGCTACACCAACTGCATGTCATTGCTAGCATTTATAGAAACTTAGACCATAAAACTTTTTTCTTAGTAAAACCAATACAACTACCTCAAAGGTGACAATGAAGAGGTTAATTGCACAGTATATGTTTTTGGTGTGTGGTATACATTTAAAAAAAATTTATATACTATAATTCTTAAATTATTACTAGAATATACTCTGGCACTTCAGGTAATTCAATAACATATGAAGGGGCAGAAACAACTTACTGACCACTGAATGCTGCAAGTCCAGTAATAGCACGACCTAAGATAAGAGCATGGATGTCATGTGTACCTGAAACAGAAAATACAGATTTAATTTCAAACTTTATAAAAAGAGAAGTTCAAGAATCACTTCCTTATTTGTATCTAACTCTTGGAATTACAGGTGCTTCTGTAAACCTAGTTCTAATAATTGAAATTTTCATTTATAAGTCAGCCATTATCTGCACAGAGGTATTGCCAGAAGCATACAAAAAATGGCCTCAACAAATCCACTTGAGCAGCAATGTATAATGCAACAAAACCAGAATCCCAATCCACAACTATTTTCTAGTTCTACCTGAAGTTTGCTTATACTTCTCACTTCACCTCTGCTTTGCCCTCTTTTTCAGACCCTGTACCTTTCTACTGTCCTCCTCCTTTCCCTTGAACAGGTCCCAATCAATCACTCTTCTTCCCTGCAGGAAGCACCCCATACATCTCTCATTTCTCTTTCACTTGCATCTGAACTTCGTTATTCCACTACTAACCACCCTTTATAAAATGACCACATCCCATCCTCCACATGCAGAGCACTTCAGCAGCATATGTAAGGAATGCTTCCTTAAATATTTTCCATTCCTTGCCCACTACCTAGATTCACATACTCTCATCTTATGTCATTCCTCAACCAATTTCTCTTGGTTAGCTAACAAAAAAGCACCTGTTCCCAGCTCACTGACCTTCACCATCCTCTACCCTCTAAAGTCATATCCTCATTTCCTAAAGTCACAACAGATTTTCACACTTGCCTCAACCAGTGATAAAACATTCCATCAACTACCCATTTCAGCAAATTTACATCCAACAGAATCTCCCTGAATCCAATCAAGATTTACATAATCCCATAACAGCCACACTCCACTTACACTTATGAAGGCACGTTTTCTTACATTAGGTATTCCCAATCACCATTTCTTTTGAGCACCCAACTTGACAAGCTGTTAATCATTTTCATTTATGATGAGTATCTCATGCTCCTAATTATTCCCTAAACTACTTTATACTTTATATCCTATTCTTGCATTCAAATCTCCTATTGCTAAGGCTTCCTTTCTTGCACTGAAACTGCAGATAATATTCATCCATCAAAAGAGAGAGAAACTTACATTCCTTAATCTAGGCAGATTTCATGGGAACATGAGGAAATAAGAAAAGCTAAGGGCAGCCAAAGCCAATCAACAAATCTAAACAGCAAAAAATAAATGAAACATTCATTATAGCCAACTTGCTCTTTTCACCTTAATAGGTGGTCTTTAGGGGGAAATAAATCACATGCATTTTCAGGCAACATCCACAAATATGCAATTTATAGCAAACAAATGTAAGATAAAAACAATGTCTCCACTACTATTCAGTCAAAAACCCAACAGCTTCTAGATGATTTAGTAAGTCATCCCACTTTACGTGAAAGAAAGCACATACACAATAAATGACACTAAACTTGCATTCTTTGCCTCCAACATAGTTAAAAAAATAGTATTGTCAACTATTCTAATAACAGCAAACCTGTATAAACTGTATATAGGTATCCATTACCTTCATAGGTATTAACAGCTTCCAGATTCATGACATGTCGGATGATGTGGTACTCATCACAAATTCCATTGCCTCCCAGCATGTCACGTGCTTGACGAGCAATGTCAAGTGCCTTCCCACAGGAATTTCGCTTAAGAAGACTGATCATCTCAGGGGTGGCCCTGGAAGATGACAAGATATGAAAAACAGTAATCTTTATAAAATCAAAGCAAAGAAGACTTGCAACTTCCTTCACTAAAGGAAAGTATTTCTCTACATTCTCCTATTGATTAGCATACTATTTCATCATCCAGAGAAGCATTACCATTTACTGTTAAAACCACTGTCAGACACACCTAAAACTTATCTATGAATAGTGCAGTACCAATATCAAAGCAGTGAAGCATGGTCAAGCTATTTTGACCACAATCACACATTAAGTTACCCTGGCTATTTTCAACAACCAAAGCCAATATAGCTATATCCGTAAAAGCACCATTCAACAATTAGAATCAGCAGTGAGTGCTTACAATTAGCCTGCAACAAGCACTCAAAGGTAAGGGCTCCTCTTTTTACTTTCTACTATATTCCTATACAGCTTGACCAACCAATCATCTAACATAAATTCTACATAACCATACTATTTGAATGACATTTATCCATGCCATTTTTTAACTTCTTAACATACATCTCTTTCTCACATTTTCATTCTTCTCTCTATCTTTCTGTCTATCCTAACCATAATTTCTAAATCATCAGTCTTCACTTATCTCATTTTAACCTATCTTGAGCTAAAAACATTCAAGTCTCAGACCCATACATCAGTGCTGGGTCTTGCATTCCTTCATGCAGGCTTCTAGTGCATTAAGTTTTCAGTGCATCCCAATTTTTCTTCCTTCCATAACTACTTTCAACTTCATATTTCCCACTACTACTCACATTTACTCACATCCACAACTTCCACTCATTCATGCACAGTGATCTTACGCTCAGACCTCATCCTTTCAAAAGCCTTGTCTCTTATCAACACTCACTTTAAGCATTCTCCAAATGGGGATAATCTAACTCTTCCTCTTACTATGTCGACTTTGCTAACAACAAGTTATCTGCATACGACAAATGCAGCAACTTCCATTTTCTTTATCAATGTTTAAGTAAAGCTTCACAAAACAATCACCCAACCTTGTTCTTATCTCAAACAAAGCCCCCACTCATAAAAACATTAACCATGGAAACATCACACAATCTTGACTTGCAACTTTCCTATATTGGATTGATGTATTAATAATAGCAAGACAACATTACTCTTGTCTTATATACATCAAATGAAATCATTCAATTCATACTTTTTGTTTGCTCATCACCATAAAATCAACTACACCCTACTTTCAAAGCAACTACTATGGTATCACTGTAAGTTGTATGGTCTTCAAATTATTATGGGGCTCTACCCTGCATTTACACTTTTCCACTCTGCAAGCTCAATAGACTCTTCCACTGATTCTCAAATCTTTCTAAAAATTATCTGTATCACTCATCTTTTTTACAATCATGAAAATTGGCCATTCAGTTTGCTACCAACAATGTAGTAAATAAGTAAAAGAGAAAAGTTTCTTACTTTCCTTCATCCTTGAGGCGTCCAACATGAAGGCAACCTTGAAGCCCTAAAGATATTTCAGTCAAGGCATCAGCCATCTTCTTCTGTATGAGCTGGTTGTTTGCCAGAGGGCGACCAAATTGCTTTCTGTCTAATGTATAAGTACGTGAAGCATCCAAGCAGAACTCTGCAGCTCCAAGGGCACCCCATGCAATACCATATCTTGCATTATTTAGACAGCTGAATGGACCCTGAAAATGAACATGATCAAACACTTTGTTATGAAGGACTAATGCAAGTCTCTTTCCATCAGCAACATTTTTGTCTTCATTGCAGTAAAAAAATCGTTGTTAAGCTTTTCTCCCTAAATTAACAACTAACAATGTTACTTTTTTCTCAAGCAGTGTAGCCCAAAACAGAAAATAATTTTCACTTCATCCATTGGTCACGATAATCAAATCAAATGGATGCCAAGATCATTTAGGCTCAGAAAGAAATTCAGTGAAAGTCAATGGTGCATAAATATTAAAAAAAAAAAAAAAAAAAAAGCCAAACAGCCGATGTGGTTATCAACACATCCCTGATCCGAAAACAGCCTTGGGAAACCAAACAGTCTTCCTTTTTGCTCACTCTCAAGTTTACATCACACACACAACAATTACTAATTCCCGTTCTCAAGTCAACCTGCTGATTCCTTTGTTTATTCTTATGTTTTACCATTGTTTATATCATAATTTAAGTTAAAGCCATCTTATGCATGCCACTAGCACTCAAAAATTGTTGCCTATGGCATGGGGCTACTCAAGTACATATCAGGGCCATCTTATTAATGCCAAATATATATAAATAAACAAGCAAGAATATATGAGATTTTGTCTCTTTTCCTTTAAAATAAATCATAACAGTCAATACATGGGAAGAAAAGATAGTGCTGGGGGTGAAGGTCAAAGGAACAAAGAAACATGTAGGGGTAGGGATCAGAGGAAAGGAGGGCCATGAGTTCAGAAACATGTAGGGGGTAGGAGTCAGAGGAAAGGAAGGCCATGCAGGTGGTTGGGGTCTGGGCAAGAGATAGCAGTACATGGGGTGGGGAGGGCAATGGGTCAGGGATGGGGAAGACCATCTAGGGGAATGAGGTTATATAATGAACAAAGTGTCTATGTAGACTATGTTCAGTCATGAGGAGTTCCCCAAAGCTGTAAAACTAAGTTCAAAGCTACCCAAAGAATCTAGTAAATGTAATTGTAAATATTTTCTAATTTCCTACATTTCTGTTGCAAGATTTCAGCCAGGACTTTGACCCAAAAATAAATGAAAATAAAGACAAAAGTCTACACTGTCTATCAAACGATGTATCATGCAAAAGTCAACGCAGTCTATCAAATGATGCATAGTATTTAAGAAAGTCAGTCCAGTGATATCAACTATACTAACATACTTAAATAAAAACTTATCCTCTATATCCAGTATTCAGCAGCAACCACTGCACAATTCATAGTAATTATAGTCTAATATTTATCAAGAAAGAATTTACCTTTAGTCCTTTAACTCCAGGTAACATGTTTTCCTCAGGTACCACAACATCATCCATCAGGATCATGCCCGTATAGGAAGCACGAAGGGAATATTTCCCTTCAATCTTCGGACACTCAAGGCCAGGCATGCCCTTCTCCATAATGAAGCCACGAATGTGACCATCCTCACACTTGGCCCAGACAACAACAACATCTGCAATAGGCGAGTTTGTGATCCTGAAATGTAAATTTGCATTACTTTCAAGAAAGTAAAAAAAAAGGGAAAACAGGTGTCAGAATATTTTCACTGTCATCATGACCCACTTGGTACTTTAACAGTGAGACTACTTATGACTGAAAAACAAGAAGCATTCCACAAAAGAATACCTCATATATAACTAACAAGGATAAAAAACTATAGCTGTACCAAAAACTGACTCCAGGATACAAAATCAAGCAGTTAAACAAGCAGTAACATGTGACACCTGACATTTCTTTCTTTCTAATACCTAATCTCAGCAAACAAAGGCATAGAAGAGATTCTAGCAGGGGTATGTATTAAAAAAAATGTTACATCACATGCATCTTTCAATGTTCTTGGAAACTTACCATGTCTTAGATCCATTAAGGATGTAAACCTTATCAGAAGGAATGTACTTCGCTCGTGTCTCCATACCAGCTGGGTCACTTCCATGGTTAGGCTCAGTTAGTCCAAAGCAACCTATTATTTCTCCCATTGCTATGAAAGACAAAATACCAGTTTAAGAAATATGTAAGATGATACTTAAAATGGAATAACTTACAAACCTGAGCAACAGATATGCAAAACCATATGAATGTATGTGTGCAGAAATTCTATCTTTCTAGGTATTTCTTATAAAATATCCTAAATATGTAAAGAGTGACAAGAGGAATAAGTACCTAATAAAACAAGACATATCAACTTCTCTGAATTTCTAAACTTTATACATTCAACTCTTGTCTAGGGGGTAAGTGTGAGCATCAGAGAGCATGAGTTAAATCAATATGGTACATGAGGGAAGACATGCTGTCAAAGGCCTGAGCCAGGACATATGAGGCAAAGTAAACCTTAAAGTAGTCTGTGGGTCCTGTCTGTAGTGTAGGCTCTGGTTTCAATACAATAAACACTACAACAAAAGACTGGATTGGTACAAATAAGGCCACTGATTGTATGTTCCTAATTATTTATATTTATTTATTAATATTGCTTTGTCGCTGTCTCCCGCGTTAGCGAGGTAGCGCAAGGAAACAGACGAAAGAATGGCCCAACCCACCCACATACACATGAATATACATACACGTCCACACATGCAAATGTACATACCTATACATCTCAATGTACACATATATATACAGACATATACATATATACACATGTACACAATTCATACTGTCTGCCTTTATTTATTCCCATCGCCACCTTGCCACACATGGAATAACAACCCCCTCCCCCCCTCATATATATGCATATTATTATTATTACTTTTTTTTTTTTTTTTTTTATACTTTGTCGCTGTCTCCCGCGTTTGCGAGGTAGCGCAAGGAAACAGACGAAAGAAATGGCCCAACCCCCCCCCCATACACATGTACATACACACGTCCACACACGCAAATATACATACCTACACAGCTTTCCATGGTTTACCCCAGACGCTTCACATGCCTTGATTCAATCCACTGACAGCACGTCAAACCCTGTATACCACATCGCTCCAATTCACTCTATTCCTTGCCCTCCTTTCACCCTCCTGCATGTTCAGGCCCCGATCACACAAAATCTTTTTCACTCCATCTTTCCACCTCCAATTTGGTCTCCCTCTTCTCCTCGTTCCCTCCACCTCCGACACATATATCCTCTTGGTCAATCTTTCCTCACTCATTCTCTCCATGTGCCCAAACCATTTCAAAACACCCTCTTCTGCTCTCTCAACCACGCTCTTTTTATTTCCACACATCTCTCTTACCCTTACGTTACTTACTCGATCAAACCACCTCACACCACACATTGTCCTCAAACATCTCATTTCCAGCACATCCATCCTCCTGCGCACAACTCTATCCATAGCCCACGCCTCGCAACCATACAACATTGTTGGAACCACTATTCCTTCAAACATACCCATTTTTGCTTTCCGAGATAATGTTCTCGACTTCCACACATTTTTCAAGGCTCCCAAAATTTTCGCCCCCTCCCCCACCCTATGATCCACTTCCGCTTCCATGGTTCCATCCGCTGACAGATCCACTCCCAGATATCTAAAACACTTCACTTCCTCCAGTTTTTCTCCATTCAAACTCACCTCCCAATTGACTTGACCCTCAACCCTACTGTACCTAATAACCTTGCTCTTATTCACATTTACTCTTAACTTTCTTCTTCCACACACTTTACCAAACTCAGTCACCAGCTTCTGCAGTTTCTCACATGAATCAGCCACCAGCGCTGTATCATCAGCGAACAACAACTGACTCACTTCCCAAGCTCTCTCATCCCCAACAGACTTCATACTTGCCCCTCTTTCCAGGACTCTTGCATTTACCTCCCTAACAACCCCATCCATAAACAAATTAAACAACCATGGAGACATCACACACCCCTGCCGCAAACCTACATTCACTGAGAACCAATCACTTTCCTCTCTTCCTACACGTACACATGCCTTACATCCTCGATAAAAACTTTTCACTGCTTCTAACAACTTGCCTCCCACACCATATATTCTTAATACCTTCCACAGAGCATCTCTATCAACTCTATCATATGCCTTCTCCAGATCCATAAATGCTACATACAAATCCATTTGCTTTTCTAAGTATTTCTCACATACATTCTTCAAAGCAAACACCTGATCCACACATCCTCTACCACTTCTGAAACCGCACTGCTCTTCCCCAATCTGATGCTCTGTACATGCCTTCACCCTCTCAATCAATACCCTCCCATATAATTTACCAGGAATACTCAACAAACTTATACCTCTGTAATTTGAGCACTCACTCTTATCCCCTTTGCCTCTGTACAATGGCACTATGCACGCATTCCGCCAATCCTCAGGCACCTCACCATGAGTCATACATACATTAAATAACCTTACCAACCAGTCAACAATACAGTCACCCCCTTTTTTAATAAATTCCACTGCAATACCATCCAAACCTGCTGCCTTGCCGGCTTTCATCTTCCGCAAAGCTTTTACTACCTCTTCTCGGTTTACCAAATCATTTTCCCTAACCCTCTCACTTTGCACACCATTATTATTATTATCATTATTATCATTATAATCTATCATACTTGATCACCATTTCTCATGTTAGTGAATTAGCTCAAGGAAACTGACAAAAAGAGATCCATGCACTCGCATACACACACATATACATATATATGCACATACACATATCGAAACATATACACATGTACATATTCATACATGCTCACCTTCATCCATTCCTGGTGCTACCCTGCCCAACAGGAAACAGTATCGGCATCCCCTGCAACAATGAAGCAGCACCAAGACTAAAGAAAGGCCACATCCACTCACACATATTCTCTGTCATGTGTGTACATATATACAAACACATACATATGCATGACCCAGGTCGCTGTCTTTTCTTTCTGCCTCACCTATACATGAACTGCCAGCATTCTGTCCACAAACATACAATTTCTCCTTGTCTCACATGACACTTAAACACACAACTCATTCTATATATCTCTTGATTTTCCTAAAGTGAGCATAATGCACTAGCCTGCCTTTCAGTAAAACGTTAGAAGCAATAGACAGTAGTAGTTGATAGGAACTTCCAAAAGTATTATTAGTGGAAGCATTTGGTACAAGTAGGAGGATGGGACATTAAGCAAACACAGTGGTTAGTAGTTGGCAGGAACCTTAAGAAAGAGCCTTTGAAAACACTACTCTAGAGTTGGCCTCTGCCAGTGGCCTGTTTAGAGTAAGGAATTGAGGCTAAGAAGCTGCACTGAACTTCAACATTCATGGAGACTGCCAGGGCCACCCACTCGAGGGAATCACTAAAGGGAACGTGTATAAGAAACACAGATAGATAGATTTTACATTATACTTTGAAATGGGTTTATCTTTTCAAAAATTCTGTTTATGCAAGAAATTGTATTAAAATAATTTGTCTTTCATGAAATTGTAATGTCAAATAAATCAAGTATATGGACTAACTAATCTAAAATTGAGGCATTACTGTGCCCCACCAGCTCGAGGTTACAACATGCATAAAAAGTCATCTTTGACAAGGCTGCATTACTAGGAGTACAGTCTCATCAAACAACTTCCAAGTCCTTAATTTTCCCTGCTACTAAAAGTAGCACAAACTTGAGCTGCAGAATCCTCTGGAAAGAATATCTTGATTAACATTGTGACCCTTCCTTAGAAAGAGGTCCTGGAGCAATCATAAACAAAAATCTTTAAATAAAAAAAGGCAACACTTATTACTAATACATTTAGGGGAAGCCTCGACATATCTACTGAGGTAAGGACATGGTTAAAATGGCCAGTAATCCCTATATGGCATTATAACATTTCATGTCTTGGTAAAATTCTGATTTTTCCCTACTTCCCTTCTTGTTCTAATTTCTCTCTGCAGGGACCATGTACAGAACAAATGTTGAATCCTCTTACCTAGTCTGGGAAGGTATTTTTCCCTCTGTTCTTCTGTGCCAAAATCCCAGATAGGGTACATTACCAGTGATGACTGGACAGACATTGCAGATCTGTAAAGGGTCAACAGTTATCATAATGATATAGTTAAGAATAACTCTGAATACAAGTGACAGTACATATCCCCCCTACCACACTAAGCCAATTAAACTGCACTAAAAATTTGAAAACCTGGCGACTTTCATTCAGTAACTACATGATCTCCCACAATGTCATCATCATGCTGTATCTAACTGTATGCTTTATCATTTGTAAAGCATGGCCAGGAATTATGACCAAGAAACATTTGATGTCGTAAAAAATAGACAAATATGGAAGCAAACCCATCACAAAATTGGTTCAAGAATGATTTCAGCACTGTAAGAGGCACAGTGGACAAATGATCCCAAAAATCAAGTCAAAAGAGCTGAAAATTAACAAAAAACCTATCATATAAACTATCAACAGACTCCTTAAATCCTACATTCTATTCACTGAACAGTCCAAGAAATTCTCATGGTGTGGCATCCAGAACAAATTGAACATTGAGTTTTTAAGCATTTACATCAATGGCTATAGTCCCATTAACAAGAAAGATGTTACACACTAAATTATTTGCATTAACACCAAGATCTCAGAGAGAAGGAAATGTAGGAGATGGGGTATCACTGAGTAGTTAAGAAAGTACTTTGAAAAAAAGGATGCATTATGCCAGGCAGATACATCAAACATGTAGGAGCAAGGACCACTTTCACACACACACACACACACAAAAAAAAGCAAGAACAAAATTATCCAATTAAAAGTAGGCTCTCTTCCTCTTCATGCAAAGTAGGATGGCACTTGTAGCATCACCACAAAGCTCTCTGATTGACTATTTACACTTAATCAAATTTCAGACCAACAAGATTCTGCTGAACTGTTTACCAAATGAAGCTACTGCCACTTGCATGCATGAAATATTGTAACAATACAAAAAGATGTGAAAAGTTTGCCAACCTTAAATCTGATGAAAAATCAAGCCAAATTCTTAACAACATAAGCTAATATTCAATGTATATAAAAATACTTCAGAGGTATGGCATACCTGTATGCAGAATCAACTCTCTCCACTTCACGTGCTATGAGGCCATATGCTACAGATGAGACACCGGGACATCCATACCCATGAATAGTTGGTCCTAATACACCCATAGCACCCATTTCTGCCATAATCTCTCGATCAAAATCTGCAATAAATGTCCTAGTAAACATCTAGTTTTCACAAATTCAAGAAAAGAGGCTGGTTTAGCAAGAGAAATGGTGATGAAGGCACTTGGGGGGTTATGGATTGTTGATAGCATTCAAAGTAATGATAGTGATGCTTCCCAAGAAACTTCCTCTAAGGATCATGGGAGATGGGCTAGTCACAAAAGGGTGTAAAAGAAATACTATTTAGAATGAAAGAGGAGTTTTTATTAAATCAAATAACTGGAAACAATTATGAGTAAAACAAAATTTTAGCATCTAAGACAATAACAAAATGTAATCTTTCCAACTTTTAATAAGGTAGCAACCTTCTAGGGATAAAGGATTAACACAGTTTGAAGTGCTAGACACAAGGAGATGAAAAAAATTGCATTAATGTTCTAGCACAAGGAAATGAAAAAAATTGCATTAACTTCATCTGCTTCATCAGTCCACCTACAAGAAATCACAGACAAGGAAATATGACGTTATTGAAAATTTCTCATTGAAACTAAAAAAATCCCCTCAAATCAACATCAAATTCTCAAGTCAAAGGGCAACCCCATTAAGGCTGCACTTCATGTTTTCCACCTGGACACCAAACTGTTTGACCTTCTAAGCTATTTTCTTTTATTGCGAAGTGTATATCAGTATCTTCATTTCACATTGAAATCCAACAGAAAACTCCTTTATGCATGAATATTCTTTCTTCACCGGCTCAAAATAAGGTTCACTGTGAAGTACATATAACTCAGGTAACTCCATTTCTAAACACTAAATCTAAATACAAGAACTTTATCTTCAAAAGGCTTCACTATATGAGTGAGGCAAAAAAACAGAAATGGCATGATGTAAGAACAGAATGAGGAAATGCATACGAAAGAAGTGATACAGGTTAATCTAAAAATTTAATGCAAGTTCTAAAGTCTCAGTCTAACTCCTGAAGTTACATACATACAAAATATTTGAGCAGTTGTAATTATAAAAATCACATTAAAATGCCAGAAGACTAGTTTTGATAGGTACACACTATACAGCATAATCTACAACCCTTTAAAAATCTTGGAACCTTGGAATTCACTTACGTTCATGTCTGTTTGCATCCTTAATACGTGGCATTAGCTTCTCTTGGCAATACTGATTGAAGGCATCTCTAATCATGATCTCATCCTCTGTGAGTTGGCTCTCCAGATTAAGCGCATCACGCCAGTCAAATTTGACTGAAAAATACGAACATTCAAATTTAATACTTCACCTCACATTCACGTTTCTTAAATATAACTATCATTAAGAAGTTCAACATAAAGAAAATCATACTAATACATTTGGTAAGGCAGGGAATACAAAGGGAATGAATTGTGGAGGGATAGTGGGTGGAACATAATACTCTGAGGTGGTTTGGACATATGGAAAGAATGCTGTAATCAAGGGTGCAATCATGGGAGAAGATATCTATATAATCAAGAATTGACATTATTCTACAAAACACATCTGAAGGGTTACGCACCTTTTGGAGTCTTTGGTTTTGCCACATCTGCAAACTCAGTTAAGGAAACATTAGAGAAAACATAGAAATGTATTTTCTGAACATAATACAATCACTGCAAAACAAGATCACTACGCCCATAATTATGTGCTATGCAGATAGTTGCATCTCAATAATCACAACTTTTCTTCAGTAAAAAAGTTAATAAATCTTGTGATAAAGTGGCATAAAGAAAATAACCAATCATCTAACCTCTTATTTTTTCTGAACTTCGCAGCCTTGTATTTGTTTCCATACATGAGATTATATCTAGTTATAACTACGCAGCATCTTGTAGCAGACAAGGATAAAATGTTAAATCTTAAGTACAATATCACAGTCTATGGCAAATGTGGGCTGCCTGGTAAGTTATGTAAATTTCACTGGGTCTCCTGATTCACAGATGCTTCACCAAGATATTTCAATTATTTTCCCTGAGCTTCACAACCCTCCCCACAAAATCTATTATCCACGAACGAGACATAGCTCCAAATCACACTGGCATACTTTTTTGTTATTTCTGGATGACGCTTCCATTGCAAAATTATTTGTCATTATGCAAGGGTAATAGAGTGATAGACCTAAACTAGGAAATCACTTGTCTGATTGTTAAACTTCTAACTGGTACATATGTAAACAAAAGCTAAATGCCGTACTAGTAGACAAAGACAAACACTATAGATGGTAGAAAATAATGGTGTACACACCAAACACATAGATTTAGTTAACGATATGAAAAAAGAATTTCACTTTTCAGGAGAAACATTACATAATCATATGATAAACACTTACATCACTTTGACGACATAACAACACGGGGAAAAAATGGAAACGACGAAACTGCAACAGCACTTTGAGTACAGCTCTTGTATTATGCAGAGGGACTCCCTGCATCACAAATTGTCTCACTAACACGTACTTAGGACAGATCAAGGAGTACCATTCAAGAGACAAATGCCATAAGAAAAGGATACTCTGTTGGTCTATTTGTGGGGCTGCTGCAGAGCTCTGTTGGGCCCTTGATAGAAGCTGTGGGCCAGTTCTAAGGCACAGGTTGCGAAGGATTGTTCTGCTTAGCGCCATTCTTGAACTCTCAGGCTCCTCGGCGAAAATGGACGAGTATATGGTTGCTTACCCTGACTCCAACAGGCATCAGCCAACGACGCAGCTGGCAACTCGCACTGAAATTGAGGTTTATGCAACTAAGCTTCACATCAGCTGATGATATTTATATGACCTGAAACTTTTCATTACGTAATCTTCTTGATGTTTATATACTATAATTATTTTTCCCCTGAGAAACTAATTCAAGTACTTTACTAATCTCACAACTGCGTATTACAATTGCGAAAAAAATACATGTGATTTGCTCGATTTGCGCAATCTAGGCGAGGCAAATATCTATTTACATATTCTCAATGTATTCTATGAATATTTTCACCGATATTCACTGCAGAATATCTAAGAAAAGAACTTAAGACATTCTTTTGAAGAGTTTATGCCCGAAGTGTTCGAGACAAGAAGGTCGTATGTGCATTAGGTAAGCAACTCTTGTTACGTGTTTCACAGCCAATGCACCGATAATGCGACTGTTTCTACAATAGATTCATTAACCTTATTGCATTTACGAAACATTATATATACTTTCGGAGGTTATATAATGATATGTATGAACACAAGGGACATCAAGGCGAAGCTCCTGAGTGGTTATTTCCAGGGGTGTGTGTGTGACGTCATAAGGCAAAGTGCCAGGGGGCCACCACATAACCTCGATATAACAGATAAGGTCATCGCAACGCAGTTATATAAAAAGATCTTATAAATGAGGGTATGATAAGGACGTTTTATGGCATGGCTGCAAGTATGACTGTAATTATGTACGTACTGTATGTCTATGTGAATATTTACTGGAAGGTCACTAAATGTGGTTACTGTGTTACAAGGCAGTAATCGTTTTTCTACTCTACTAGTGTTGCCACGTCTATCAAGCATAACCTTATACACTGGTAGAGGTACTATGACTTTACTCCTATGCGTGTACACACACACACACACACACAAACACATCCTCAACCTCATTTTGTCGAAGAGCCCCGAGGGGAGAATGAACACCTATTTTAGGTGATGGTCGAATGAAACGCCATCTGAGCCTGACCACGGGAGAGCAGTGTTGATTCACATTCAGTAACGCTAACTTAACTGGTGCTGTGCATCAAGGTCGTACAACAATTGGGGTCGTGCCGCACGCCAGTTTGGGACTAAGGAGAATCTTAAGTGTGTGAACGGAAACAAGTAAGCTAAGGTCGTACGCTGAGCGCGCCGTGCTGCACATGAATATTGCACATAAAGGCCGACTTGACCTGGGGAACGTTGGCCGATGCACGCCCGGATCCCCGTGCACGTACAGACCAACCTAAC
The DNA here is from genome assembly GCF_036320965.1 of Panulirus ornatus. Lineage (NCBI taxonomy): Eukaryota > Metazoa > Arthropoda > Malacostraca > Decapoda > Palinuridae > Panulirus > Panulirus ornatus. Next base: position 2,800,732 of record NC_092246.1, read on the forward strand.
CGGAAAGACATGGGTAACCAGTTGATGCCGTCTTATGTGAACCTTTGTCACCAGTGACTAAACAGAACCGCTTCGCTTGTCAGTATCATGCTGAGTGGCAGGAATTATAGAGTACTGCTTACTTTGAAGAGTCTAAGTGCATCATTAAGAATTCCCTTGCACTTGCGAATTAGTGTTTAGTTATCATTAGCAGTTGTGTTAGGATGCATAACACATCATTTCTGATACTATCAGTAGCCTTAGATATCAAAAGTAATGATATCCGCAGACCCATGCATGATGGCAAATTATGTTTGCAGTGTTGCAACCATATAGATGCTATTTCAGTGAATGCGTGCTTACGCACATTTAATTGCCATATTATGTGGACTCATTTTCATTAGGTATCAAATGTAAGATGGTTATAGGCCTTTCCTTAGCCTACAGGAAAGTGAGTAGTCAAAGTATGCTTGGCAGTCCATTAGCTTAGTTGGGTCATTAATGTCTCTATTAAGGGGTGTTACTTAAACCATGGCTATGGACCTCCACAGTAATTTCACCCGAACAGCTCCATCAAGTAATAATTTCTAGTCATTACGACGAGTAATAAAGTCGAGTGGCACAGTATTTCTCTTACTACACGCGGGAGTAGCCAGGATTAATTTCTTTCTTAGGGCAATGGCATAAAATAACTGAAGGGCATCATGCTGCCATATAAATACGTAAGAGGAGGTAAGTAACCTATATACAAATTACTTATGAATTATACAACGTATACAAAGTACCACGAATGCAATCAGGCTCCTTAGGGCATCGCGGCCATGCCTTTATCATTTATCATAAAGCCAAATAAGTTCCCAAACACCTTCTGGAATGGACATACAAACAATAGATGTAACCTTCCTAGAGGGGAATTCGTTCTTTATCTGATACGTACGGATTATACTGGTGGGGCCTTAAGATCAGTAACTAACTCTCACTGTTCTTCAGTTTGGCGAAGATCGAGAAGACGTCTTAGAAAATGGAGAGTTACTACAGACTGGGTGGCGGCCAAGTCTCCCACAAGTGAAGAGTCATCACATTCGGTGGCACCCTGATCTCGGGGACCAACCTGCATGGCAGCTTGGGTAACTGATCCGTGATTATCATTCACGGTTGCTGTTCAGCACTTCCGTCACATTGCAGAGCTCCCGACTCTCTCTCTCTCTCTCTCTCTCTCTCTCTCTCTCTCTCTCTCTCTCTCTCTCTATCTATCTATCTATCTATCTATCTATCTATGTGTGTGTGTGTGTGTGTGTGTGTGTGTGTGTGCGTACTGAGATTACTACTGAAACTGCGGCCACCCTATTAACGAACATCATCAAAGATTGTTTCCACCTCCCACACAACCCACCTTAACGAAAAAGCACCATCCACTTTTCCTTTAAAGTCAGGTAAGTGTCTGCTCTGGCATGGCAGTAACAGGGAATTTCCCGAGTAGCAAAGTAGCACTAAGAACAAACGAAAACCGGCCTTGTTTGTTCATATCCACGCTATGGCTGGCTGTACAAGGCACTGAAACCACACACACGCACACACACCCATATATATATATTTATATATATATATATATATATATATATATATATATATATATATATATATATATATATATATATTCCAACACAAACTACGAGTTTTGTTGCTAAGATCCTGTGATTGAACACCTGAATAACTTATCAGAGCACAAATTATTATGTTTTCGATAACTGCACAAGGGTCTTTATAACCAACGATTGTCGCCAAAGAAGTAATAATTGTACATCTATCATTAATCAGCATAATTTGCTCGAGACCAAGACCCTACTACGAACTAGATCTGTTGTTGACAATAAACCATCCATTCGCGTTTTCGACAGAATTCAAATCACATTGTGCCAACGTTCCTGCGTATAATCACACGGAAAGTGTTAAATCAGATTTAGTCACTGTATCTTTTCTCGTCCCTGTAAAGGAAAAGAAAAAAATAGATGCCACTTAGGTGACCATGTATATGTAGTGGCCTTGAAAAATATTTAACAGAATCATAGTCATTTGCTTCAGTTACCCCATCATATAATCAGGCTCTTACATGTTCTTTCATGCATTTCAACCGAAGAAAAACGTGATCTTCTTCGTGGGTAGCTAATGTGTATCGTAAGTTTTACTGGTCTATGTCATTTCTCCATGTGGCCATAAAGTTACGATTACATTAGTGATGAATATTCACTTTCCTTCAAGTAAACTACATCTATATGGGATGGTAGGGGTTCACTCCAAAATGGATACAAAAGTTCTATGCATCTGTCATCCTCAGCAATCTCACGTATCACTGTATATAAACTTTTACTGCCAGGTAAACTAAGTACTTTGGCAAAACCAATTTCGTGGAATTCTACAGCTATGAGATCTAATGCCTTATAACATGAAAAAGATATCATAGAACTTTACACTCTTAATCTAAAATTATACATTCTGTCTTCCAGAAGATTTCACCAGTCTAGTTGCACGTCTAGTTGCACAAGACAATGACAACCGTGAATGAAAAGACACATTATACACAACACAAATCCATTAAGCGAACCCAATATCCTAGTCACATAAGAGCTGTTCTGAGCCATTAATGACACCCAAGAACACACACCTAACCTGTTCAGCGAGATTAGGTTATCATTTATAAATGCCCATGCCAGGCTTATTTCGGGCCAAGTTTTACACTCACGCACACGAAAACCCCGCAATATCTGTACTCCGTTAGGGGAAGTTTCATGATAAAACTGCAAATGCAAGTGTCATATATAGACGCAGGTCTACACTCCAACAAGCGATCAGGGATCGACAAAGTATAACCAATTTTCCGTCGATAAAATAGATGGTTCATGTTGAAGGAGCATAGCCACATTTCAGCATCTTTACTTTCCGTAGTTTGTTAATTTTCTGGGGCCCCATGTCCTATCTAGCTGGCCAAATACAACTCAAAATTCATTCTGCACGTAAAATCGTTATGAAGTATAATTTTCGTATGCAGATTGCTACATAAAACCGCTTTGACATCAAAAGTGTAAATTCATGTTCTTGGATTCTTACGATACATTTTTGGTCTTTTCGAACGACGGGATGCACTGGAGATCATTCGTTTATATAAATGTTTTGTATTCAGTAACATTTACATAACTGACAAATGTACGATTCTTACATGTTGCAGTATAAGCTATTTAATGCAATGGCATGACGTGGAAGCAATGAACATACAGTGGCAGTAGAGATGAAGTATTGCAACCATTTCTTTCGAAAGGTTTATATACATATGAAGATATCAGATACTTGCTGCAGTATAATTATCATAATGAGTAGAATTGTCAACAAACTTTAGGCCCTATTCAAGTTAATCTGTGGGATCTTTAGGTCCCGAGGGCTCGATTTTTTCAAATAATCTTAATTAAGGTTTTATTACTCCTAAGGGCTCCTTGCCTTAAATACAACTTTACAAACATTCGGCCACTGCTCTCGTGATGTATGCATGGTTCCCAACCCTATAACCTCTACTGATGGCATGCGTCCGGATGCTGCTGCTTCTAATAAGAAGAGTAGCCACACGAGGACATAACGTTATAACACCTTATCTCATACAGCAAAGCTGTGGGATTCTCTACCTACTTTTATCCCTCCCTCTTTCAATAGCCTTTCCATCTGGGGATATATATATATATATATATATATATATATATATATATATATATATATATATATATATATATATATATAACGTTTGTTGTACATCCGGGGATATTCTAACTGTGAAAAGTGGATTTCAAGTCCATATGGCTTCGTTTGTGAAGCATGGGTTCGTACACATTGAACTTCCGACTTTTTAATGACATTTTTTCTGAGAAGTAGATCTCAGTTCAACCTTTATCTTAAATTTCTCTAAATCTGACATAATATTTCTGCTGACTAACAGTGGCGACTGGGTTTACTACCGTCTTCTCCATTTGGTGAACAGACTACCTGCTTTCTACTTTCCCTTTATTCTACTTACCGATAATTCAATTTTTCCCTTCATCCCTTCCTCATTACCTAAATTTTCACTTGGGACAAATACTCTTACAAGTGACGCATAAAATCAGCGCGACCACGTATCTTCTTTGATCAACAATGGAGCACTTGGGATCAACCATAGACCAACTACCATGTTACTTTCCTTTCCCTTTTTGCTCAACGCACTTCCATGACCCTTCCATCAAACCCCCTCCTAATTTCAACTTTCAAAAACCCAGCCGTCCAGTCAGTAAATAAACATTCATGGCTCTATTGACAGCCAAAAGGACCTGGACCTGAACGCTATCCAAAGTCCCTCTCCCACAGAACGCAGGTTAGTGTTGTATCAGAGATAGTCAGAGCACGTTAGTGGATGCTTTGTGAGTGCGTCTTGTACCATGGCTACCCAGTGACCTGTCACAGGCTGTCAAGAGTAACATGACAAGCACTACGCACGGCTATAAGGAGTGACAAGCACTACGCGTGGCTGTAAGGAGCGCGTCACAGGTTTCCCTACAGAACTTTAACTGAATGTATCCACTACCATCCTTCTGTGAAGATCTGAACGATTTTACAGCGGTGTTATTTATTCAGCCTCTGACAGTTTACATTTTCTTCTACACACTTTCACAACACATAAGTAATATATGGTAACAAAATCATATTTTTTCTGATAATTGTAATAAATGAACATTGATCCTCAAATGAAAAAATTTGATAGGTAAGACGGTTCTTGGCTGCATGAGGAAGTTAGGTGAGGTTTCCGTGGGTTCTATTCACAAGACATATACTTATTTGTTCGTTTGGCAGCATACATCCATGCAAGGACTAACTACTGCCAAAGCTGCCGTGTACAATGAATGCAACGTGCTATTCAGGTGGCTATCGTCTTCGTCGATTCCAAAGGGACGACAAGACTGCCATGTATTTTGAAAACTAAAGCTTTCAGCACTGCTTGAGCATTAACTACCGTATCTTCATTGGTGTTCTGATGTACTTAAAATAAGATGAACCCACATTCATTTATCCTATCTTGAGGCCTAATCTAATTCAATCATCTCTAGAAGCCTAATTTCCCCTTAGCAGACGACATTTGCCGTAAGTCTTAGTTATTGTTGAAATACACAAACGTAATGTCTACTGGAATACATCTGTGTGCACAAGAACACACACAATGCCTACGCGAACATATAAACATACCATCATAATCGTTTTTCATCCTTTTTAATCACTAAATGTAGGCTTCTACAACTGTGCCAGGTTACTGTAAATACTGATGACTTTAAATACGTAACCCATTCTTTTCATTATTCAACCTCATTTTCTCACAAGAGATGCTTAGTTCTCCCTAGCACGTCTTGTTTACAGTTATGAGTTAGCGAATGTTCTACATCAAGCTCCAATAAACCACATAATCACTTTCTTGCGTCAAGATCTAAAGTTCTTGTCAGGTACCATGGCAACTCGATGAAAAACACGTGGTGGAGACCATGTGCACTACAGCCATGTATGCAAACATCTACCAACACAACATTGCATGTAACCCAGCACTGCAAAGCCTTCAGTATTTCACCAAAGTAGCAAAAATGACGGTCTAGTGTTCAGTGTCATACTAACCTTGAAATGTTGAGCATACATCTCAAAGTAAGGGTGTAATTCTATTAATCTCGTGTACTCTTTATCACCTGTCACAAGAAGTTGACTGACAGTAACCCACACCTGACGAGTAGCAAGGCACATTACTTTCATGTTACAGTATAGTGAAGTAAGTAATTGAAGACAAAATAGACCCCCACCCAAATCTGTATTTTGTAGAATCAGTGTTTCTCGTCTTGTTTATATCTATAAGATATGTATATCAGTTTTTTGGATGGTAATAAATCATTTAGTACCATCCAAATAATCTATGCAACCTTGAAAGTTTTTTCCCTTTAAACATTCTTGTCCATTCCAAACATGGCTTTGTTGAACTCGCACCTCCCATATATATATATATATATGTATATATATATATATATATATATATATATATATATATATATATATATATATAGTTATAATTTTCTTTTCTCAAAAAAAAGAGCTTTCGTGTATTCTAAAGAGATGGAGGATAACATAGCTTCACAGTAAATGACTTGCCAGTCTTTTTCTTCTGTGTGTGTGTGTGTAGTCACAATCAAATAGCAATAGATTTCTTGTGACATAATTTATCAAAAGAAGGCAAAAGTTACACAACATAGCCTGATTACCATCCTATCATTCACTGAGGTGGAAGATTAACTTACACCTCTTACCTTTAAAGGAAAGGTAAAATATGGAAAATGTAAATATGTGCTTGCCATGTGAAAGTGCATAATGCTAATGAAACCATATATTTTGACTGAAAATTTTATTATATACAATTCTAGATCATCCATGCACTGTTCGTGGTATATGTAAACAGCTTCATGCTATGTGACTACATCTTCCAGGTACTTGAAATATTTCATCACTTCTGACCAGTAGCTATAACCGTTTCACATATCTTTTATTCCAAACACTATTAATGTCTTGCGTACCTCTTTCGAATTTTGCTCACCTCCGCAGCATGTCATCGTGCAGACCCACCCCTCAATTTCTCTCGCATGTATCCTTTTAGCCTTCACCTCCTACTTGTTCACAATGATAAATATTATACAGCTATAAAGCTCAACATAGAAAATACAAGAATCCTCAGTCTATAAGAGATTATTTTTCTTTTCAGAAAAGGTCAGTATATGACACTTCATAAATCATACCAAGCACTGCAATACTGAAACCTTACAGGCAAAAAATAAGTTTGTTTGGAGGACAGTACAGCAGGGACTTACTCTGCATACACCATAGACAATCCATTTCTATACTCCATGTAGGAATGGATTTAAAATATAATCTTTGAAATGAACCATCTACATCACTGTCAAAGTGATGACCTGCATTCAACATTGATTTTCAAAAACATATTTTCCAACCTTACAATCAGAAGTATTTTCTTTTCACCACACAAGTTTTAAAGTTCATGGAAAACTGTGTATAAATCAAAATAGCTCAAGGGTGCAAATAAAGAAAATTAGATGTAAGTGCAAATTTATTGTTTATTTTACTGGTGTCTAATTTGGCAGTAAATATTTCAATACATAAAAGTTTCTTTTTCAGAAACATTTGCTTTACATCTCAAAATTTCACTCATTATTTAAAGAAATACGGAATGATTTCAAGTCTGGCAGGACAGAATTTTTAAGCTAATGAATTTAACTGACAAGGTCAGTATATGACAATTCTTATATCAAATCTTACCAAGCACTGCAACACTGCAACCTCACAGGCAAAAAATAAGTTTATGTGGAGAACAGTATAGCAGTGAAGTATTCTGCATACACCATAGACAATCCATTTCTGCCCAGCATTTGGGAATGGATTCAAAATTTCATTTCAAACGTACCATACACATCACTGTCACAGTGATGTCTTTCTGTTTTTAAAACTGATTTTTGAAAATCCTATTTTTCAGCCTTAGAGATTAAAAATTTTCTTTTCATCGTATAAAAAAGTTTTAAAGTCCATGGGAATCTGTGTATAAAGCAAAATAGCTTATGGGTGCAAATAAAGAAAATTAGATATGTGCAAATTTACTTTTTATTTTACTGGTGTCTGATTTGGCAGTAAATATTCTCATTACATAAAAGTTTCATTTTTAGAGACATTTACTTTACTCTCAAAATCTTACACATTATTTAGAGAAATACGGAATGATTTCAAGTTTGGCAGGACAGAACTTTTAGGCTAATAAATTTAACTGACAAGATGAGTATAGGACACTTCCTATATCAAATCCTACCAAGCACTGCAATACTGAAATTTCACAGGCAAAAAATAGGTTTGTGAGGAAGACATTATAGCAATGACTAATTCTGCACACACCATAGACAATCCATTTCTATCCAGCATTTGGCAATGAATTCAAAATTTCACACTTTAAGTGCACCATACACATCACTGTCACAATGATATACACAGTGGTATATGTATACCCAACTGAAAATGTTGAGATTTCTAAATTACCATATTTGAGTTCTTTTATAGATGATTACTTACCACAGGTCAGTTAACACATTACACAACTACACTTTTATTTATTTCTTATGAATATTGAGTATATAGGAAATTATGACCTTTACTATTTCCTTTGTATTACATGTGAAGGTCAATGGAAGAACTAGCAGAAAGAGAAACATCCACATACTGAACTCTGTTATCTTTATTACTGCAGAAAACTGACACATTATATTGTTTATTTACCACTATTCAATAAGTATTTTCAATAATTCATTTGCCTGTTAAATTTACTCCATGAACAATGAACTGTTATGTTTAGAAAGTAATTAACAATAATCATTAAAGTAAACACCTGATATCTTAGTTAATTACATTTACCACTGTTGTGAACACAAGCAGAACAAGGTAAAGTAATATAACGACTGTATACTTAAATAGATTTGGCTCAGTAGTTCAACATCTTGTTACTGGAAGTGTAGACCTAATCCTAATACAGATGTTCAAGGCTCAGGTATGTTTAACTCTGATAAGGCATCTCTTGCAACCAAATTCTATTTGTTTAAGTGGTCTTGATAAATTCTGTTAGTGAGCCAAAATAAATTAATGATTGAGTAATGACTTTAATCTATGATTTTCTTTGAAAAAATCAAACAAGTGTTTCTTTCAAAGGATCATGATAATTTTTTGTTACTCTGAACTTTACAGATATTCTGAAGTTATTCTCAAGAAAATATATGATACAGTACTGTACTGATGACTGACTGTACTAACATAGTAAGAACTCAAATAAACCTTCACAAGATATATGTCTTTATTGGGAACCAGAACCTGTCCCAAAAATTCCAGAGCCCACCTTCCAATGTATCTAGTATTGCACCCAGGATGTCAAGGGTAATCAAAGGATATTGTGGGAAAGGAAGAGGGCAATGGAGGGGGCGCACATACTTATACTTTACATACATATGGACATTAACACCCAAAATGCACTTTTTTCATTCTTTCTATTCTACTTATGGTTTTCCCGAGGGAGTGAGCTGGCATATTCCTAGATGAGGGAAGTTTCTTATTCAGATTTACAGATGGTAGATGGACATGTTCTGCATATCCTAAGCAGGTAAGACCCATAATGACTCCAGGCAGCTTAAATCTTTCCCACACAATCTGTCAGCAATTCACATCAGCAACTCATGAAATCTAATTTCCCAAATGAAAGTATCAATTATTTGCAAAAACAAACTGTTTCCCATGAATGCTATTATTTGCTGAAAATAACTCTCACATACTTATGTATAACTGCACCTTGGATCTTAGGGTTATCTCAAGTCTGGGATTTAAAAAAAAAAATAAACAGACACAAGAGGACAAAATAAACTTTACATGCTTAGAAATGAAAATTACATTGATACAGTCACTATACACTTCATACTGTGGGAGTATTATGCCATATGAGATGTTGGGCCTGAGGAAAGCCCCAGGCAATCACAAACCCCTGTGTGTAAAGAAAAGACACACAATAGAATCCTTCAGCTATTACAGCTATTCATTATCCTACACATACTGAAAGTGTTGAACATGCTAGGGAAGTCCAAGAACAAAGTAGGAAGCAAAAGTTTAAGACTTGGAAGAATATTGTGCCTATTACAAATATATATATATATATATATATATATATATATATGAATATATATATATATATATATATATATATATATATATATATATATATATATATATATATATATATATATATGAAAGGCAAATATGGCACGTAAAATTTTTACATTTAGAATCGAACATAAATCTCGCATTACAAACATATGACAAAGGGCAGAGGGGAGAAACATGCACATTTATGGGGGACAGTAATCCCAGAAATACATATATCAGACAAGCTGCTTACTTTGGTAAGACGAAGTGGAACACACAAGAAGAAAAGGCTGAAACTTGTACAAGAAAAGGCAATGAAGTTCTGATTGATAAGATACATGTACGTTCCAAGACAAAAATGCCAGAAATTATGTGGTGATTTTAAACAGGTGTGTTTACATTAGATAGTTATGGAAACACACAATCCGGGAGACATGCCAACTAAAGACAACACCAATTAAACATGAATTTCCTGTAGCTGTACCTGGATGCTTCACTAAGGGGTGAACTGTGTAAGAATATAATATGCAGTATTATGCTTCCTACTGAAATATACTCAAAATTATTCAATCTTGTTTTATAACACACCTAGAATGCACATGTGTAATACTGAGCACAACATTAGTGAAAGTTTTGTTCAGTGTGATGTCGAATGAGTCAAGTGATAATGAACAGGTGCTTATCTTCAGCCACATTAAATCCATCTGTTAAGTATACAAGCCTGAATGGAGAGGTATGATATTCTAAGTACAGATAATTTTGACAGTGGTGTCTTGTTATACAGATGCACTTGTCTACTTTAACTGATAACAAATTTAAGATGTTCCTACTAAATTTTGAGATGTATCCTCAATATATTTTACAAGTAAATATTACACATACATCCAATGAGAACAAAGTGAACAGAATGGCACACAGAATTATGATGACATATGGAATCTAGTCACTTCCTTGGCCAAGTTTGAGTGTTGGTTTCAAAAGATATTCAAATTCCATTTCAATTCTAAGAATACCGAAAGATATAATGAAAATGGATGTGAAGGGCTCATTGTAACCAAAATTTAGTCTTCTGAGAAAGCAGAATCTCTATGGCTTAGCATTTGTTAACAGTATGATAGTCTTCCAAGAATATGTTCTTTATGAGAGGATGATGCAGAGGTGAGGTGAGTCCCAGATGTGAGTATGGAATGAAGACTAAAATCCTTAAAAAGGAAGAATAAAGTCATTCTCTGAAAAAATATTTGAAGTGGTATTCCATTCCTGGGAAGATGAAGGCAGGAATGATGAACAAGAAAAAATGAGATAAAGGAATGATCACTAAAAAAATAATGATGTAAGGGAGTTGATGCATCTTGTTTCATTAATGGATTCTAGTGGTAATGGAGACTGGTTGGGATGAAGGATGCATATCTACTGGCAAGGTGGATACAATATGGTTTCCTTAGAGACTGATTCCTTGCCAGGAGGAAACGCATGCACATAATGAATGAACTATGATATGGTCATTGTAATCATAAATGCTCAAAACGTCCCAACTCTTATGGATGGGAAAAATGCTGAACCATCACATTAATAAAAACTGATATGGACTAGTGGCTACATGTAAACCTAGGGTATTGGCAGAAGCACAGGCCATATTTTTGAGACTGAATATTGATACAGGTTAGTGATGATGTTCTAGACTGTGATGAGGGCCATGTGCTGTGTGAAATTTCATAAAGTCAATGGGAGATGAACACTATGGCTGTCCTTGGCCATAAATTTCATCACTGAACCTGTAAGCTGTCACCATTATGGTGATGCATTCTGTTGGAGTATCTTTGCTTGCAGGTCCGACAGGGTGACGTCATTTATATGAAAATAAAATGGCATGGAGTTATGGATGACATAAAGACCCTGGGCAATGGAGATGTGTACTTGATAGGGACCTTTGGCTTCACAGTTTCTAGGTACTAAAAAGAATCTTGATATGGGCTGTGTGTAAACGAATTGCATAGCTATATGCTGTAAAGTTCCCTGAACATTTGGTTGATTACTGTGTTGTAAGACTAAAAGTTATCCTGCACTTTGGAATCAGAGGGCCACTGGGTCATTTTATGCAGTAAAAGGGTGGGACAGCTTTTTCTGTACACTGACAAGATCCCCGGTTGACCAGTAGATGATGTATGAACAGGGCCCTTGGTAGGGCTACTGTGGAGGAAGTATAGATTCTCCATGCCAGGGTTAATACAGTTATAATAATTCTTAATAAAAGTAACGAAAAATATACTTTTATCTTACGTGATACATTAAACAAATGATTTTGTCACGTCCAACTCAAAATATACAAACAAAATGTACAATGATTGGTTAGTTAAGATATGAAAACATGAAGAATGCTAAATAAATACAAGATCTAATAATTGTGAGATTCAAGAAGTTTTACTGAAGTAGAGGTGAAGGTGAGGAAATTGAGTTTCACCGGCATGCCGGTTCGTCCAAAGGTACGTCACGCAAAGACGTGAGCACTGAGGTAATGGTAAAACGGGGCTGCACGGCCGCCAAGTCTACCGAGTCCGGCAGCTACCCCGTTCCCTACAGCTCCTGAGCCTGTTTACTACACCGGGCGCTCGGGAACACTCACGTCATGCAGGCTACTGTTAATAAACATCTGTAATTCCGCAGCTGCAGTTGCTGCCACTGCTGTAGCTGCAGCTGTCAATACTTTTAATACAAATACATAGCACAGTGTGGGTCTCGGTTGGATTTTCATCACTACCTTTATTTAAAGTAATACATTTTCCATTCGTGTCTCTTTTTGTCTCAATACTCGAAGTATTGGCATAGAAACACTGCAAGTGTTAGGACCAGAGTGAGACCTTGGGACACTGTAGGGAGTGGCACAGTGTCGATATTATCATTAGAATATCCCTCGGGGATAACCACAAACTGTGGCCTATGTTCACTGAACCTCATCTCTTCCTCTTTCTCTTTTTCTTTTTGTGCGTGACACTGACTTGACATGAACAACCAGACATTGTCTCAATAAAGTCCAACTTCCATTCCTCACTGGTGTTGTACATGCGGGCTAGAGCCTGAGAATACGAGTACTGCTGGACACACCGCGTTATGGTGCCCTTTCGCAGCGCTTTGGAAGGGAAGAGGCACTCTTTGTCCTTGTATTCCTCTAAACACACACGTTCATGGAAATACTGGTGAGAGGGTTTTATTTGAAGGGCACGGTAGTTGCGACCTTTTCCAACTGCTTTCTTTACAGTAACCACTTTGGATGGACAACAGTCAATATATTTTTCATCGCCTTCCTCATGAAAATTAAGCTCCGTATGGTCTACCAAGTTCTGTATTTCCGGGTCAATTTGCTTTAGTCTTCGTTTGTTTTCAGTTCTTTTCCTCTTTTTTTGCCCTCTCTTCCTTCGATTCTCCCGCCTCTGCTCTTCCCTTCTCCTCTGTCGATCTATTTTCTTTTGTCGACTTGGTGAGTATGACGCGGCCTCTCGCTGGTCCCGCATCTGCTCTGGCAAGTCTTCCTCCGCGAGGTACTCATTCAGCACGCGTTTCCTGGTTTCTTCTTCCTCTTCTTCGGTTATGACTTCATGTCGAGAGTAATCTGCTGACAATCTCAGTTCTGGGTATGCCTCTGCATATGCTAAGATTTCAGGATATGTTGGCCGTTCCTCTATAAGTTGTGAGGCGACTTGCCTCACGTTGTGGGACATGTTCGAATCCCTGTAGAGGCTGTGGTGGTTTTGGCGCTGGCTGCCAGAGGGTGGAGATGCCGCCGACCTGATGGTGGTGAGGTGGTCGTTAACGCGGGCCAGGAGGTCCCTGGCAACATTCTGACGTTCTTCCATCTCAAGCCCCCGTTTGGCCAGTCGCTCGAGCATTCTGCAATAACACGTACATATATTAACACTGGAACCACTGAAAGTCTTTATTGAATGTACACATGAGAAATAAAATTGGTAGTTGAAGAAACCCATAAGTATGAATGGAATTAAATACGAGATATATAAGATTTTGAAAATTTTTGTATTAGATCAAAACATTTCGAAGAAGGAGAATCGTGATCTCTTGGTGCATAAATTTATCTAGAGGCGTTATAAGCCTCCGTGGTGTAATGATTAGTACTGCTGGCCCCGTGTCTTCTTGTGGTATCCCCGTGTACTGGTGGGGTAGTCCCGTGTACTGGCGTGGTATCCCCGTGTACTGGTGTGGTAGCCTCATGTACTGGTGTACATGAGGCCCCGTGTGACGTTCCCGTCCTGTGCTCACCTTCTCTTGAGGTGAGCCCGGCGCTCGCGGTCGTGGGAGGCGACAGCGTCCTGTTGCGAGCGGACCCAACCTACCAGCAGCCAAACCACCTGCAAGAGGAACAGACACGTTAATGTAAACCCACAACACCTTCACTCATGGTGTATACTCAGATGTTAATGTAAACCCATTACACCTTCACTCAGCGTATACTCAGGTGTCAATGTAAACCCACATCTTCACTCATTGTGTACACTCAGGCGTTAATATAAACCCACAACACCTTCACTCATAGCGTATACTCAGGTGTCAATGTAAACCTTGACAAAACATTATACTGTCAGAAGGTAACTGAAATTCATCATGAATAAACAGCTAAACTGACGTTAATCGGACCCCTTATGTAACGCGTACCTTAAGTAACGTAGGATCAAACTGCATCAACCTACTTCAGCTTAGGGCGAGCAAGACAAATTTAGGTTATGTGCATAAAGCAAAAGAGCGAGGAACGTTAAAGTTTGGACTGAAGGTTAATTGGTACGGAGCGCAGGTTAACGACGACACAGACTTCATCCAAGCAACGGGGAAAAATCCCTTTAGTTCCAATGTTACCAACGAGCGACAGACTCACGAATGACTTCCTACAGTAGGACCTCGGCTTAAATGACTCACCGGCTCCCGCATCAACTGGATGGATGAACTGATAGAATCTATCAAAATCTGCCGGACACAATATGCCTGGGCACGTCCGTTACTGCATAGTTTGAGCCACATTCATTCTAAGACACACTGGTAGAGTGGACAGCAGGTGGGAAGGCCAGAGGTAAAGTAAACTGTTACTAAGGGTGAGGTGCTGAAGCCGCTGGTGGGTCACCAAGAGGCCGGGTTCCACCACTAGTGATTGTGGTGGGCGGGGAAATTGTTGGTATGGCGGAGGGTGGAGCTTAATGAGACCACTCGCTCACCACCAGGGAATCTGAGGCAATTCTAATTTAGTTTTGCACACGAAAGTTCCATGCTCACTCCACTGGTGAACGCCAATGCAAATTCAAACATTCTTATACACAACTTAAAAGTGGGAGGTCTGTCCACATGAGACAAGAACGCTCAATTCGGGAACTAAATCATTTGGCTGAGGAAAGAAAAATTAAACAAGTGCCCTTCAAGACAAAACAGAAATTGCAGCCCCAGAAATCGCCCACTTGCTCAAGGTTCCTTCTGCTGTTTATATATCTTAAAAGCATATTATCTACTTACTTCTATGTTGCTAGTATTGATGCAAGCAAGGCGTTCTTTCGAGATCTTTACAATTGGTCAAGTTTTTACTGTACTCAGTGTTCGCTTTGTCGTGCAGATTCACCGATTTTTGCCTTGGCGAGCTATCATTAGAACGAGGACTAAGCTTTTGAAGGAAAATACCTATTCTGCTTCCTTTCCCAATTTTGGAGAGTAGATATACAGGTGGGGAAGATTTCCAGCCTCCCGCTCCCGCCCCTCTCAGCCGCCACTCAATGTGCCCCGTTGAATTTTCCATCAGTTATCACATTCTGAGTTTGACACTGCGTTTCTTTTAAAACGAGGGTGAAGCAAAGAATTCTTCCATGACTTTAATAATGTTCTTAGGGAAAGAAGTGCAGTGCGAAGCATGTGAGTCATAAGGGAAGTAGCTCTTGGTAAACAGCAGCAGGGCGTGCAACATTCACCTTCGTAGCATCATTCCCAGCAAGGGTAGGCGACACACTCAAGCAAGCCGCTAGGCATTGACAGTGAGAACTGTACGACAACATGGAGAACGCATTACCGCCATCGCCCCTGAAATATGTTACGTTGCTATATGAGAAAAAAAAAACCTAAGTACGGTTGAAAAGAATTAGATTATGAAGCCGTCCACGCATCGTCTAATCTTATGTACCGTGCCAGGAGACGTATAAGGATGGCTATGGTACCTATTTCATCAGGACAGGTATGCCATTTATTTTTTGTACTGACGTCAAAATAACTGTGAAGTGAAAAACCGAGCGCTTTATTAGAATGAATGACAAAGAGATGCACGAATGTAAAACGCACATGAGCTACATTGTATACGCCCAGAAGATAGGCTTCGCAGTATATAAGCAATGAGAACGTGTCTGTTCGAAGCTGTTTGTAACAATGCTCAAAATTTACAAGACAACCGCTAATGTAGGGGTTGTCCAGGCCCAACGTACGGTCTCCTCTGATGGTGGTCTTGGCTAAGCTGCTTCTCAGCTGACACACCACGATACACCTGTCCATTGTCCGTCCAGTTATTCGGCCCGGGCGTGAAATCAGACCGACGTTATTTATACGTGAGGCTGTCTACTCGCTTTAATGCGCCTTGAAAACAAATGGGGACTTTTACTGTGCGATTTCATATGCCGAATAATAGAAAAATACCAAGAGATGTGCTTATTTCTTTTTTAAACGCTTCTAACATCCAGGTCTCGACATTAAGAACGACAATTGCTAGGCTTGCTCAGACTTTTTTATTCTTAGAGACTCATCATTCGTCGCTACACTTGTAGATTTGCTTCAGCCTTATGGGTCACAGTGCTGCTCTTGGGCATTTCATGGCACACCGGGTGAAAGCACCGACGAAGGCCCTCGCTTGCTGGTTCGTTCGGGTGAAGTTAGCGCGGAGCTCGAAGAGGGAGGGAGGAAGGCAAGGCCGCACGGTGCTACCTCTGCACAAAAGCCGCTCCGCTCCGTATATTATCAATTAACGCCACTGACTGGTGGTGAGTAGGGGGTACTCCTGATGTTTTTCTATGCCTAATTTTCGAGGACAATGAATGACAAAAAAAAAGATGTTTCTCGTGCCGAGAAATGTATATTATTTTTCTACAACCACCGTGTGTATATATATATATATATATATATATATATATATATATATATATATATATATATATATATATATACATATATCAGTACACGGGCGTTCGTCTAATATTAACAAAATGATGCTTATATGAGCATGTAATACTGTGATGTCATCTATCTTTTTATACGTCATACCACATATGGTTGCGGTGTAATCTATAACGGGACAAAACATATAGTCATTGTTATTAGCCGCAAGTGTATGCTATTGTGATATGATTTACATGACTATTACATGCATGAATTTTGTTGTTGTGCTACCTAGGTCATTGTCATTATAAATCTTGTCATGCAGCCACTTACGGCGTTTTTCTTTTATTTGTTTAACGGCTATCCGTAGCTGACGTACTGTTAACAGAAACAAGCTGACCTTGACCAACAACCGACGACTCAAGTATTTTTTTTCCACTAACCTGACCTTTTAAGCGCGACTGTTCGACCTTTGTGCAGGGCAGCGGTGTGACCCTTATGTGCGATGGCCTGGCCTCGGACACCAATCTTCCGTTGTTGTATATCGCCTTAAGTTAACCAAGTTACCGTGTCTTTATCTATCATATCTGTTTTCACCACTTTATCGACCACTGCCTCTCTCTCTCTCTCTCTCTCTCTCTCTCTCTCTCTCTCTCTCTCTCTCTCTCTCTCTCTCTCTCTCTCTGTAAAAGAGGTACGTAACTTACAAAGAGCTGAAGAATTATTATCAGTAAACATCAGCTCTCCACATTTTTCTACCACGTTCATCCCCCGGAGTGATTACGTAACAACTACACGTAGAGAACAATGTCTAACAAGTATACAGCAAACGGAGCGTACGTGGAGTGGTATTTAGACCAATTACGCACCGTCCTTTGTAGTTATAAGGCAAAGTCATCTTTACGGTCCTACATCATGCCATAACCTAATTCTGCGATCATGAACTTCGCAGATCTTTACGGCTTAACTTCCCTGGAGCGAGCGGGGAGACGGTGAAGATAGATGGGGAGAAGGACTTGAACCACCTAGGCTGGGGAGTATACGTGGCCACATCACACAGCAGGAGGCTGTTCTTTATTGCTGACTTAGAGGCGTTGGGGGTGCTATATGGAGGGGCTATGTTGGTATAAGAGGTTGGTGTTTCAGGGGGAGATTAGTGGTGGGGAGGGTGTTTGACGCAGGGGGTGCTGTATGGGACGTGATACTATGGCAGAGGGTGATGTGAGGGTGATGTAGAGAGGGAGTTTTAAGATAAACGTACCAGGGAAGATGCAGTGAGGGGAAGTACAGTGATGTGGAAGGTGTTCTGATGGGCAGAAATGCTGACGAAAGCGACAATGAGGGCAAGGTGCGGACATGAGGAGGAGGAACGATGGTGTAGAGGGTGATGTAGGAGTGCAGGTGCTCAGACGTGGGAGTATTGTGGTAGGAGGGCTGTGGGGATATGTGGCGGGCAGCTGATGTACGTAACCCTCCACAGCGAGGAACAAAACGCAGGATGTTTATTCCATAAATCCCTAAAGGCGAACCTCCACATATAGGATAAACCCTCCACTCCTATTACCTCGATCAGCACTATCTCCTGTCAGTACATATACGTGGAGCCTTTAAGGCTAGAGGGAGAACTACAGAGGAGCAGCAACGCTACTGACGGAGGGTCTCAAATGAGAGTCCTTCCCCTCCTCCCCCAGTCAAGTATTTTCCGGCTCGTCTGTGACAGTTCGGGATGCCGAAATGGAATACCACTTGAGGACAGACAGCTGCTGGATATAGTAACCGCTGACTCATGCATCTAAGAACACTACGAATTCCTGAGTGATTACTGCGTGAGCTAAATGGTCAATGGCAGCGGCCACCACAATGGCTTGTGTTCCTCCCTCTCCTCCAGGCCCACCAAACTCGGCCTCTTAGACCCACCTCTCGTCAGGAGACTGGAGCTCTCCCATGAATCTTATTCGCTAATGAAAAGGTGACGCTGATGCGTCGTATGTTTGATCTTCTGTGGTTTATTCAAGGACGTCGTAGTGACATTAAGACGACTTACTGATTACATCAGTGTCTGCAGATGCTCTTTTTTTTTTTCTATCACCTTCTGGCACTAGATGTGAAGGAGCTAAGGAGAAGTTCGATGTGAAAAGGACAAGTAGAGGGACATTATGTGGTGGACTTTACGAGCGATGAATCAACAATAATTTGGTGGGGATAACGTCACAATGAGAGCCTTAAAAGAAGGCGTGGTCGTGGTCAGAAAAAAAAGAACAACTATGGCATTATCTCAGGTCCATCGTCGCAAAGGTTGAGTCATGGACTCACTGTGGCATTACAAGCCGAGAGAAATGAGAAAAAAGAAATCTGCTTTCATCTACCTTTCACATCATGTTGGTAGATTTTCAGTTTCTTTCACATCTTCGCCGTTTCCCTGGTTCATTTGGTTATTTCTTTCATTTTTCTTTTGATTCATCACATGTGACACACACACACACACACACACACACACACACACACACACACACACACACACACACACACACACACACGCCATTCAGCTCCTCCTCTCTCGTAAGCTTACCTAGCTAGCTTAAGGCACAGCTAGGCTATACACTTCCACATCAAAGGTAACCCTGCAACAATCAGACAAGATTTCTCACTCACGTGGATAAAACAGCTGAGGAAAGCTTTATGCATCACCCTGTACCTAGGCCAGTCGACAGCTCCGGGGGGAAATAACGGCGCTAATAATAATCGTGTAGGCCTACCCTAACCTGGGAAGAGGAATTAGGCCTCTCCACCCACACTGGGTGTGTGTGTGTGTGTGTGTGTGTGCACGGTAGAAAACAAGCCGTCTTGATCATAACAGTCTGTTCCCACAAACACCCAAAACACATTCATCCTTCTGAATGAATGAGGAATAATTCATCAACATTCCCTCTCCCAAAACAGTCACACCTGGAACACAAGACACAATCTAACACGACTAAAAGAATGTTAGATTTAGCCCATCTAAACAAACCAGACATAAATCTACCGTGGTAAGGGGACGGGTATATCTAAAACATCTACAGGACGGTAGATCACGCGTGTTGACGAACAGAACAATGTGGGGTTAATTAACGGAGGGGCGGGAGGTGGCGAACGGCAGAGACTTGGGCAGCTAAGTGGCTGGCGTTTGCCCCCGTACACTATTAGCAGCGGGTCCTGAAGGCCTGGCCCGTCAGGTGAACCAGGGACGGGGGTGGCCAGGCAGGGGGCAAGCCGGTGATAGATGTAGGTAGGGTGGTGGTGAGGGGTGGTGGAGGGTAAGGGGTGGTGAGGGGTAGACGGCGGGAATGGAGGGAAGAGGAGGAGGATAATGATGCAGAACATGGGCGTCTGTGGGTTGATGGGGGTGATCAGGGCCAGGGAATGATGGGGAAGAGAGGAAAGGGATGGTAAAGATGGTGAGGGGAGGTGAAGATAGTCAAGGATGATAATGGGGTAAGGATGATAAAGATGGAGGAGGTTGGAGATAGAGAGGGAATGGGAGGTCAAAGGAACAGGACGGAAGGGATAAGAATTGAGGGAAATATAAGCAGGAGGCAAGACGAAAGGGGAGATTCAGTAGGGAAGTGGAGAGAAAATGGGAGGAATAGGGAGATGAGAGGAGTACATAGGAAGAACAAGAGATCTGACAGTCCGTGACGAGGTTATCTGCAGGAGGACTGTGAGCTGCTTATCTTATTAGTGATAGATACAGGAGAGTTAAGCAGGAGGCGCCTCCCCACCACTCCTTCCGGTGCAAGAGCTGAGAGGAATATACCTAAGAAGGAGCACCAATAACTGTGAAAGTGCGAGTGGTAGAATTCCCTCCGTCAGATATAACAGACGGACATTCTTTAAGGAGGAAGCTCAGAGCTTGAAAGTCTGTGTTTAAAAATAAGCACATGTGTGTGCATCTTCCCACCCGAGTAATGTTTCTCGTAGTGATAACCATCATTAAAGCATCTGTCCTGCTGTGATTTGTATACAGGGGCTGGTGGCCTTCGCCTCGACAACACGTGTAGCGGTAGTTTATCAACAAAGTTTTACGACTCTACAGCTGAAGAATTAAAAAATGTTTTGCCCTACATCAGTACTACGTCTTCTCTTAAATTTCAAGCTGTTAGTTTTGGTCGTTGAATCTTTATTTCATATGAAGTTACTGTGACATATCGATTAGATTATTTCTTTAAAAACGTCTATTTGATCCCTTCACAGTCTGCGTTTTTTTCAGGAAATAAAAGTACGTATTTCAATCTATTCCTTTGCAAAGTTTATT
Source organism: Panulirus ornatus (assembly GCF_036320965.1). Taxonomy (NCBI): domain Eukaryota; kingdom Metazoa; phylum Arthropoda; class Malacostraca; order Decapoda; family Palinuridae; genus Panulirus; species Panulirus ornatus. Next base: position 2,821,904 of record NC_092246.1, read on the forward strand.
TCTAAGCGACGGAATAGGTTTAGCTGCTCTTCTTTGTCTTCGTTATAGTTTTTCTCCTTCTTTAAGCAAAGATCAAAGGAAAACCATTGGCCAATGAGAGACGAATATGTTACGCAGCTATTCCCTTGTCTGACGAATACATACAAACGACGCCATTGAGCTTATAAGACATTTTCACGGGAAATTAATTAAAAAAGAGTCTCTTCTTGTCTCCAGTTCGGTAGATTTCTATTTCTCTATGGGCTATGGACGAAAATTTTTTCTAGAACTTGGCTAAAGTGGTACAGCTAGGTGCAGAGGCAGAGGGCGCAAGTGTCGCCTGCACTGAGAAAAAACAATAACACGTGAGGGGTCTAGGTGTCTATAGTCATAGACGTAGAGCCTTCTAGCTCCTCCATATCCTGGCCACGACCACTGACTCAATCAAATTCAGGTCTCTGACTGCTCTGACCCCAGCCAGACCACTGACTCGGTCAATAACTGACCACTACCTGGTTCTTCTCTCAACTGAAATCTTGTATCCATATACTTTGCTCAACCCGGATATGATTTTCTTTTCTTTATCACTCCCCCATTCTGCTCTACCCGGAAATCGTGGAACACGTGGTAGGAGGGAGGGGCGTCTCGCTGAGTGTTTGTACGTGTGTATGCGCGTAAATAGACGCGCGTTTGGGTGTGTGCGTGGGTGCAGGGGAAGGGGAGGTGGTATGAGGACGTGCTTGAGAGGGAGAGAGAGAGAGAGAGAGAGAGAGAGAGAGAGAGAGAGAGAGAGAGAGAGAGAGAGAGAGAGAGAGAGAGAGAGAGAGAGAGAGAATTTATCACTTAACTATGAAAGGGAAGAGAGTTTTTCACTGGTCGCACCCCATCTCTTGCACATTTGCTGCTATAAAATCTTTAAAACTGCTGTATGCTGCCTGCATTTACCACGTTCTCTATCAGTTAATTTCAATCGTCCTGAACTCGTAAACAGTTGAAGTACTTCTTCACATCTTTTTTTTACAAGTTTCTTGTTTAACTTCATTCTGTGTCTTCATTTTGTTTTATTTCACACATGTTTCAAAGAATTGTTCTCTGTATACGTCGTCAATCTAGTTTGAAAAGTTAAAGGTCATGATCAGGTCACCTCTCACTCTTCTCTCTTCCATGAAGGGCAAATTCAGGGCCTCCGTTCTATCCCTGTAGCTTAGCTCTCTTAATCCTGGTACCGCCTTTGTTGCCCTCATCGATCATCTCTGCGCATCTTTAGGTGCAATGACTAAACTTGGAGAAGCACATGGTAGTCTTGGCCTTGAGTGGGAAGTGAACAGTTCGCTGAGTATCTTGTTATACATTTATTTGAATCCTGCGCTTATGTACGCTAGCATACGACCTGTGTCTCCTTTACTCTTCAAATGTGAGACTGGCGAAAGGTTAGGGACGATGCCAACCCTCTAGTCCCTCTCACGCACAGGTTTCTACAGCTTACACGTGTAAGGGGTACGTGTGCATGTCCCTGTTCGTGTAAGGCCCGAGTTCACATAAGAACGGTGTAGGCTTGAGTCTGGGCGTGGGGATGAAGGGGAGGCCCCTTTAGGGGAAGGGAGGATATGGGAGAGGGGTGAGTAGCCCCTCAGGGAGAGGGACAGGAGTGGGAGGGGCCCATTAATGAAAGTAACTTCCTAAGGGAGACACTTGAAGCCCCCACCCCCCCAAAAAAAAAGTTGGAGGGCGTTTAGTGGGGCAAACACCATGGTCGCTAATTAACCACACCTTTCCCTGGTTCTGTTTGGTCGGCACACACACACACACACACACACACACACACACACACACACACACACACACACACACACGTGAAGACAAGTGTGAAAGTCTCTCCCGGTATGATAGAAAATGTTCAAGAGATGTGGGCCCCACGTGTAGAAATCCCTCACCGTACAGTCATCACACACACTCACACACACACACACACACTCACACTCACACACACACACACACACACACACACAGTTTATCCGATAATACATATTGGATCAATGTTTCCACTTGCAATGGACACTGGCTTCTGTTTAATCGTGTGTCTCTAGACTACAAAAACCTGAGGGACTCAAATCAATTCCCAATTCTCTCTCTCTCTCTCTCTCTCTCTCTCTCTCTCTCTCTCTCTCTCTCTCTCTCTCTCTCTCTCTCTCTCTCTCTCGTCATGTCGGCTACTGGAAAATAAGAAACTCGTGGTCTGTTCACCAGTATACAGATCCTACATTTCTTACTGAACACGTGTATCATACATTACTCACCAATACCCACTAGCACGTGTATCATACATTACTCACCAGTACTCACCACTAACACGTGTATCATACATTACTCACCAGTACTCATCACTAACACGTGTATCCTACATTACTCACCTGCACAAGAGTCATGAGTTACTAAACCTCACTAAAACCACTTGAACTCCCCATGGTTAGACTTATCATGCAATACTCACCAACACTAGAATCATGGTGTTCCTAAGTTGCATGTTGGTGAAAGATCTCTACTGTCCCATGGCGTTGGCCCCGTTGGTGGTGTAGATGGTGGTGGTGGTGGTAGTGGTGGTGGTGGTGGTGGTGGAGAGGGAGGTCGTGCGTGAATATACGGGTCGTCGCGCCACCCTCTCGTTGCTGCCTCCGGATCACAACAGGCTCTTGGGGTGCCCTGCCGAATAACGGGAGGAGAACACAAAGTTAATCAACACGTAAACAACAGGACATTATAGTTTATTCATCATGATAGATAAAAAGAGTAATCCCCGTCCTTGAATTTAACACAGAAAAAAAAATGAATCTAAATGTTTTAAAGATGTATACAAACTTGTAGACAAAATACTGGGGTGGTCGTAGAAGGCGACTGAAAGGGGAGGGAGCGGGAGGCTGGAAATCCTCCCCTCTCGTTTTTAATTTTCCAAAAGAAGGAACAGAGAAGGAGGCCAAGTGATATTCCCTCAAAGGCTCAGTCCTCTGCTCTTAACGCTACCTCGTTAACGCGGGAAATAGCGAATAGTATGAAAAAAAAAAAAAAAAAAAAATATATATATATATATATATATATATATATATATATATATATATATATATATATATATATATATATATATATATATATACAACACTAATGTTTCCTTAATAGCCAATACTACCTCAGAGCTTGCTGTGTTGTCTCAATAACATCCTTTATGACTCTAACTTGACCGACCGACCTGGCACAAATTGAAGGGCCGCACAGGTATCGGCTACGTAGCTCAGTCCCCCCATATTCATGGAAAACGGGCTTATTTGTTTACGTACCGTATAAAATATTAAGATTCTTCGTTTTACAGTACACCATAGCAAAGCTAGACCATGCTTCCTCACAAGGAAGGTCAACACGGAACTAAGATGCACTTAAAACAATGGAAGCTGGATTTATAATTTACGTGGAAGGTGAGAGGGAAGTTTTCGAAGTTGAGAACAGACAGCGATTGACAAGAGCAAATGCTTCCCTCTCTGACACCAGTACCCTCCTTCCTTCTCTCCACTATGACACCACTAACATTCTTCCTTCCCGTTATCTCTGTATCGCTTTAGTATCATCCTTCCCTCTCTTTTAACTCTCCAGTGGCCTTAATTCCCACCCTCACTCGAACCACAATGATACCACAGCCCTGATGTAAACACAGACAACAATTAACTTTGGCCAAGTCCTCCGGAGGCATGCTGTGGACAGACCTCTGGTGGACAGGCAGGTAAACACGTCTAGTACATGTGTCTGACTGACAACTATAAGGAAACATGGAAGAAAAGTGGCGGTACTGTGTCGCCGCACGATGGAGGCAAAGGTCTGCTAGTGGCACTCGTTCAGTGGTACGAGTTCAGAGGAACACGAGTAGAACAAAAACCTCGTCTTGTGAGATTCGTATTGTGAGACATTCAGTGGGACTCGTACAGTGAGATTCGTATAGTGAGACATTCAGTGGGACTCGTCTTGTGAGATTCGTATAGTGAGACATTCAGTGGGACTCGTACAGTGAGATTCGTATAGTGAGACATTCAGTGGGACTCGTCTTGTGAGATTCGTATAGTGAGACATTCAGTGGGACTCGTCTTGTGAGATTCGTATAGTGAGACATTCAGTGGGACTCGTACAGTGAGATTCCTATAGCGAGACACACCCCGTGGGGCTCGTACAGTGAGGTTCATACAGTGAGTCACATCCCTTGGAACTCGTCTCGTGGGTTTAGTTTAAGCCAGACCACTAGCATTCTTCCACGGTCACTAGTTTCGTGGCTTCTGTTCTAAGTGGCTCCTCACCCTGCCATACGTGTCGCATTAGAATGAGAAAATAGCAGGTAGCCACCCAGGGAAACACTCCTCCTCGCTGCTCTCTTTGACCGTATTTCCATTCCTCTCCTCCTGTACCTCTTACAAGACTCGAAGTAAATAATAAAGAAAAAGAAATCATCAGTGAGGATAATCGTCTTAAATTTTCATTGATTTTAAATACTATAAGAACCACAGTTAAGAGTCGTTAATACAGTTATCATGCGGAACGGAAGGACAAATATAGGATCTGATTTATGTACCAAAACACGCGTGATATATAAGTCTCATACAGGGACGTATTAAGTAAAAAAAAAAAAATACGACTAGCGATTGAACACTTCTCCATCAAAATATCACTGTGTTTATTCATAAAAGCACGAAACACTTTTAGACCAAGAAATTACTTTTGAGAAAACAAGGACGACATTTAAGCATATCCTCTCCATAAATTCGAACGCATATTTTACTCACACCGAAAACTAGGTAAGGGGCAGTACACTCTAGTTGTGTGTGAGAGCGAACGTTTATGATCTTAGGATTACCTTGAACTCCTGAAGAAGGTATTCAAATTTTTTCGACTAGTAGTTAATATTTAACGCTGACGCCCTTAATGGCAGTCTATGGACGTGAGCAAAACACAAACATCCAACCAAGCAACCATATTCCCGCCTCAGCAGACACCCACGTGGACTACCTACGTTTTCTATCAGCCGTCGTAGCCAGAATGAAGGAAAACATCTCTAAAAGTACTCTTTCTTTCTCTACCTCGCTACAACCTCTGGCAGGATAACCCTACCTACAACAAATTTTCTCATATCTAAAGTTTATCGGAATACAAATCAAATCACGGCAGCTCTTACCATCAGGAGTAAGACACGCGTTCACAATTTTCCTTTCAAGAGAAAACCCAAACTCAAAACGTTACCCATTTCCTCTCACAGAACATGAAAAAGACAGAACAAAATTCAACCTTGAGGCGACGGCGAGTGCTCCTTCGGCAGTGAACTGTATATCCAGGGAGCTACAGAAGGGGGCGTTGCCTTCTTCGTGAGTGCCGGCGGGCGTCCTGAGCTCTTGAGGCACAGGCGCGGGTGTGAAGGTGCCAGGGTCGGGGGGTCAGGCGTGGGTGCCGGGAGGGGAGGTAGGAGGATATGTGCCTGGGTGCCACCAGCTAGGCAAAGAGGGGACTTCAGTGCTCCGTAGAAAGGAGCTCTTGGTGTGTGTGGTGAACTGGGGCAAAGGTTACTTGCTGTGTGGTGGTGGTGGTGTGGCACACCTGATCGGGGGTTTGAGGTGGTCAGGAGCAACAGTGACCGGGAGTTCCCTGTCGCTCAGGTCATGTGGAAATGTGGTGTTGGTAGTGACAACAGAAGTGGTTTGTGTGTGTGTGTGTGTGTGTGTGTGTGTGTGTGTGTGTGTGTGTGTGTGTGTGTGTGTGTGTGTGTGTGTGTGTGTGTGTTGCTGGTGGTGTTGCCACAGGTATTGTGGTGATGGCGATGGTGTACTACAGGTGTGAGCAGTGGCAGTCTACGGCATGATGCAGGTGGTGGCTAAGTGGTACAGCCGATGGTACAGTAAGAATTGTAGTGACGGTACAGAGCTGCTGCTGGTGGTGGTGGTGGTGGGAGTGGTTGAGGCGAATGGCCTGGACTGACAAGGGTTGGATGACAAGGATGGACCCGCGGAGTTAACACCATGTGCAGCTGACCTGACGCTTCTGTCTTATACACGACGTCCACCCACGCCTAGCCCGCGCACGCGCCCCCCCGCGCCCGCCCGGTCGTGGCGAGAGCTTTGTGAATGGACCTCTCGCTCAGGCTGCCAGAGGAACATTTTTTTCAGGCATCCTTCGCGAGGCATGAATGGGAGGTTCCCGCCCCTGCCAGAGGAGCGACACTCGCCCAGTTCTTCCCCATTATTAGGTAACGCTCTGTGTGTAAACAGCCGTTTGCTTGACCCACTGGTCACGGCGGAATGGCCCTTGAACACGAAGGTGCGGCCCTTGAGCATGAAGGTACGATCCTGGAGCACGAAAGCACGATCCTGGAACACGAAGGCACGATCCTAGAGCACGAAGGTACGATCCTGGAGCACGAAGGCACGATCCTGGAACACGAAGGCACGATCCTGGAACACGAAAGCACGACCCTGGAGCACGAAGGTGCGATCCTGGAACACGAAGGCGCGATCCTGGAACACGAAAGCACGACCCTGGAGCACGAAGGTGCGATCCTGGAACACGAGAGGACGATCCTGGAGCACGAAGGTACGATCCTGGAGCACGAAGGCACGATCCTGGAGCAAGAAAGCACGATCCTTGAGCACGAAGGCACGATCCTGGAGCAAGAAAGCACGATCCTTGAGCACGAAGGCACGATCCTTGAGCACGAAGGCACGATCCTGGAACACGAAAGCACGATCCTGGAGTACGAAGGTGCGATCCTGGAACACGAAAGGACGATCCTGGAGCACGAAGGCACGATCCTGGAACACGAAAGCACGATCCTGGAGCACGAAGGCACGATCCTGGAACACGAAAGCACGATCCTGGAGTACGAAAGCACGATCCTGGAACACGAAGGCGCGATCCTGGAACACGAAAGGACGATCCTGGAGCACGAAGGCACGATCCTGGAACACGAAAGCACGATCCTGGAGCACGAAGGTGCGATCCTGGAACACGAAAGGACGATCCTGGAGCACGACGGCACGATCCTGGAACACGAAAGCACGATCCTGGAACACGAAGGCGCGATCCTGGAACACGAAAGCACGATCCTGGAGCACGAAGGCACGATCCTGGAACACGAAAGCACGATCCTAGAGCACGAAGGCGCGATCCTGGAACACGAAAGCACGATCCTGGAGCACGAAGGCACGATCCTGGAGCACGAAGGCGCGGCCCTTGGGTGTGATGGTCTGGCTTCATCTAAACCTCTCGGGTCAGATCACAGGTTAGACCATCCTAGCCATGGCGCGTACCGTCCTCGTCTGGACACCAGTGGATACTTTTTCTTTTTTGCTGGGATGACGTTATCTCTGATTCGCAGCCCAGTGAAGTTTTCGTGAATGAACCTAAAGAGTTGCTATATTAAGCTCCTCTGACCTCAGACCCCTGTGGTAGTAGTTCGAGTTTCGGAACGCTCGTTTGCTCCTTAATTGCCGTTGTGATTGTCAGACAGATAGTTAGCACGCTGTTAAAGTTTCCTCGGAGGTGTGATTGCGTCATTCACTGTGGGGAGGAGACACGGTAGTGCCTAACTTTGAGGGGGAAACCTAGAGAACGGTAGGTGGTGATCCAGTGTGACGAGTTAAGTTAACTTTTTACCCACCCCCTCCTCTCCTAGGGGACGGCGCCCCAGGGGGGAGGGTAAGAAGGGGTGGTTTGTCCCTTTCCCCCTGGGGAGGGGACCACAGTTCCCGGGTTAATTAGTGGTAATGGCCTTACAGGCCAGCCTATAATGAACGATGATGTGTTATATAGATTCGTAATGTTAAATGTAGGAAGCACAAGAGAGAGTCTGCGGGGCTCGGCTCTGGATGGTAGGCTCTGTTCTCTGTATATCATATATGATATATGGAGTGTACATCGTCTGTTCCTGAAACTACTTCCCCTACTCTGTCAGTCAAGCCTCGAAGGACGGATGGATTTTACTTTTCCGTTTCATTCATCGAAAGATGCTTGTGTCAAAAGGCGGGTTTACGGTCAACAGTGCTATTCATCATCCATCAATACATGCAGATTATGACGAGACCAGCCATTCGCACAGACAGACACCAACGCACGTTTCTCAAAGTCTGTGCATCGAGATCCAGTGGCCAACGAAGACCCCCTGTCATACTTTCCTTTCTCCATCGTCTTTCTCAGGCCTACCCTCTCCTTCTTCCTACCCTCACCCTCTCCTCACCCTCTCCTTCTCCTCCTCCTTCCCCTCTGGACACTCAGCGATGTCGGGGTTAAATCACCAAACAGCACTCCTCCCTTAAACACCATTACGAAATCACAAAACCTACCATCTTGTGCCACTGTGATCCGTCCACATATTAATCCTACGTGCATCCTTCATTTCGCTCTCACACAGGTGGGCGCCTCACGCAAGCCCTTCCACCGGATATTAATATGCAAATACGTAATCATCTCCATCAACTTTTACCTTCATGCTGTGTGACCAGGAGTCATCGTATTCGCGTCGCGCGCCCACACACTGCTTGTAACAATAACATGAGCGGTTTTTGATCGCTTCTGGGAGAGAGGGTATTTGCATATGTGCCATGAGCGGCAGCCGGGCCCAGGAGATTCCCCTAAGACGCCAGCCATCACACACACACACACACACACACACATACACCAAAGATCATCATTATATTGAAAGGGTAAAAAAAGAAAAATGCAAAAAAAATGGATTTTCTTAGAATACCCAGAACAATATCTTAGATGACTTAAACGGCCCCCTGATTACTTTGAAGGCAGTTCAAAAGGACGTGAAAAGCTGTTTAGTCGATTTCGAAAGTCACTGTGAGATTAAGAACAAGACGGTCTGACAAATTCAAAAAGCTATACAGACGATCTAGACTCTATATTCTAGAGACTGGTCTGTTCTTGAACATGACTTATCACACCAAACATGTTAGAAACTCTAGAAAGTCATCTAACGGAACATGAAAGGTAACCTAACAATCAGCCACACAGCATGGCGAAAAAATAAGGGTCACACGAGACACTGTGAGGGAGGAGGTAAGGTCACACGAGACACTGTGAGGGAGGAGGTAAGGTCACACGAGACACTGTGAGGGAGGAGGTTAGGTCACACGAGACACTGTGAGGGAGGAGGTTAGGTCACAAGAGACACTGTGAGGGAGGAGGTAAGGTCACACGAGACACTGTGAGGGAGGAGGTTAGGTCACACGAGACACTGTGAGGGAGGAGGTTAGGTCACACGAGACACTGTGAGGGATATGATTAGGTCACACGAGACACTGTGGGGGAGGAGGTAAGGTCACACGAGACACTGTGAGGGAGGAGGCTCTAAATAAGGCTCTTTGGATTATGCTAAGGCAGTAACCGCCCAGGAAACCTCTTTTGCATATCATGAAAACTAAGTTAACCCGCGTCGCTACGTGTTCTTTAAGACTTGTGCTTCCAGTCGAGGAACACGCGCACCAGAGGAAGAAGAAAACTTTGGGTTTCTGTAGCTTGCGCCTCCACGTCTCACGTTTTTCCATAGCAACACCTCAACCAACGACTGTCACCCTCTCCCTCTAGCAACAGCTCGCCTCCTAGCAACGTTTCCTGCTATGGCCCAGCAAGGGAAGGGCCCTCTTATTACAGAGGACGGAGCCTACCGCCCCAGCCACCACCAGCGGCCGACCCTATCATTACGGGCGATGGAGCCTACGTCCCAGCCACCACCAACCCATCCTCTGTCCCAAGCTTTCACTGCCATCATGGGACTCTGCTCCGCAGTGACATTGATGCGGTCCGCTCGTCAGCCGTGCCTACCAGTCCACAGTATACGCAGTGCACCGTCCCTCTTTCGCCTCTACTACCCGCGTGTGCACGGCTATCTCTCCTGCTGCCATCTCTAAGTGCATAAACATCTATCCTGTCTCTTTCTTCCCCCCAACTGACCGTCCAACCCAACAACCCACATCCGGTCCTCACCCTAACTGAGCATCTCCATGTGTGCTTTCCACAAAAGAAACTGTCTCAGTCAATCTTGAGGCGTTTTAGTTCCCCCTCCTTCTCCTGGAAAAAAAGAGGAAGAAAACGTGAAGAATCCTGGAAGAAAGCTGGAGCATTACGGAACCTGTGGCGAGAGAGGATGTTTACAGTGAGGCCTGGCGTGGCCGTAATCAGGCACAGCCCCACAACACTCCCCAGTGTCGCAGGTAAAGACAGGGGATAACTCTGTGTGTTTACCGTCCTCTGTTGTGACGGTCTGTCGTCCTAAGTCTGCCTCCCGGCTGGTCTTTCCTCCTCCTCCTCCTCCTCCTCACTGCCATCCACCCACAGCCTCCATCCTATATCTCTCTCTCTCCCTATCACAAGAAAAACAAAGTAATTTTCCCTAAGGAGACCTGAACAAGTAGAGAGAGATCTATGTGAGTCAGGAGCCACACAGCTGTGATGTTTGTCAGTACTGAGAGGTGGGTAGGAGAGGCCGCAGATTTTCCATGGCGAGAGACTGAGTTCCCTTTTCCTTAGGAAGAGACGGTGCTCTCCCTCTTCTGGACAAGAGACGGTGCATCCCCTTTCTAGGCAAGAGACGGTGCACCCCCTCTTTGACAAGAGACTCCATTACTTCACCACATGACCTTAATGTCTGCTACGCAATCTTGGAGAAACTCTTTGCATCCAGTTGAAATACGTCAAAAACAAGTACAAAAACCTAGACAAAACGTTTAAAGAAGCATTTACACTATTTAGAGAGGTCAGCTTGACTCCATGCCTCCAGCCGAATCGCATGCGAGGTATGTGGCAACCCTCCTATATATTCCGACATCTTTCGATATAACAACATAATGACGTGCTTCCAGTAAATCGGAATAAAACAAAGACCCAACAAACACCGGGAAGATCCTACCGAACGGACCAGCAGAGTAGATGTTGTCGGAATATTCTCTGAAAACGTAAATAACGTTCTAACAGGATATACCACTACAAACGTTCTTGGAAAACGGACCATCACGAGACAGTGGGAACGTTGTATAGAGGACGTATGAACACACATGAGAAGGGAAGTGTTATTGACCGAGAGGTCCACGTCACGGAGCAGCTCAAAGGTAACGAGCTAGTGGGTCACGAAGCTCAACCATACTGTGGGTAGTTGATGGTAGACCATATACCAGACAATGGGTGGTTGATGGCAGAACATCAACCAGACTTTGTACTGTACTGTGGGTGGCGGCTAGATCAACCACACTGCGGGTGGTTGCCGGGAGATCAACCAGACTGTGGTTGGCTGGTGGGAGAACATCAACAATAATGACCTAAAGGCCTGGTATTAGACGTCATCCACGGCACCTTAAGGTGTACAGCGGTACCGAGGGTGTACAGTGGTATACTGGGTGTGTGACAGTATCCTGGGTGTGTGACGGTATACTGGGCGTGTGACGGTATACTGGGTGTGTGACGGTATCCTGGGTGTGTGACAGTATCCTGGGTGTGTGACGGTATACTGGGTGTGTGACGGTATACTGGGTGTGTGACGGTATACTGGGTGTGTGACGGTATTCTGGGTGTGTGACGGTATACTGGGCGTGTGACGGTATACTGGGTGTGTGACGGTATACTGGGTGTGTGACGGAATCCTGGGTGTGTGACAGTATCCTGAGTGTGTGACAGTACCCTGGGTGTAGGGCAGTACTGTGGGCGTACCTTGTGCGCGTCACGACTGGACGACTATTATAGAATCGACAGATGCTAATTCGCGTTGTTTGAAAACAATTAACCACTTACCCCCGCAACCCTACCGCACCCGCGGGCCTCCAGCCAACCTGCAGGAGGATTTGCCTTGCATGTATAATGGAGCACCTCCCTGAAGAAGGAGGAGGAGGAGGGGAGGGAGGTTGTGGTCATCTGCAGTCATGTGGCCGAGGAAGGGGTTAAAAAAAAAGGTCACCACCTAACACTAACCTTTGACCTTACAATAAAAAGTTTACCTTCCTTGCAAGACAAAAAGGTTTTACGTCGTGTTTCAGCGATGATGATGCGAATGACTGTGAGAGGACACCTGTGGACCGAGCGAAGGAATGCACTCACCTCGCCCACCCTTCACGAGGGAGTACCTACTAACTCCCAGTCGATTACCTAGGAGGAAAAATCTTGCCATAGGGCAGGGCTAGGGCGCAGCGCAGGAAGATCTAAGAGTCAAGAAGAGAGATAGAGAAAGACAGATGATATTCTGGAAAAAAAAAAACTGGAGAAGATCAGTGTTGTAAACAGGTCCTGATGCAAGTACACGGAGACCTGACCCTCACACTGGCTACCTCAAGGCAGCACCTCGACTGCAAGAACTGTACAGAGGAGAGAGCCTCTCATGCCCCCCTGGGACTAACCCATGGGGGAGGTGGGTGACCACATCACCCAGTGTTGAAATCTCTTTTGTTAACATGTAAGGAAAAAAAAATCGGCCTTTGTGTCGTCAGAGGTATATAGTGTGAGCCAAGATCATCCGTCCATGGCTCTCTCGTCCAGCGAGAGACAGAGGAAGAGACGACACCTCATGATTCCAGTTCCTCCTGGAAAACTGGAGAGAAGTGTTCATGGTGGTCCAGGCAAATCTCACACACACACACACACACACACACACACACACACACACACACACACACACACACACACGATACATACATATACATACATAATGACACACATAACATCAACGGCAAAACTGAAATATGTATACATTCCCTAAATCTCCTATCACAGAGACCCTCCCTTTCACCCGACAATATAGGTGTCCAGCCTCACAATCTCTGAACAACGTAAGCAACATGACAGCTACATCAGGCGTCCGTGCTCCTCCGCCACACATGCGAGACACGTTTTTTATTTATCAACGGAAAATGCCAGAAAATTAGCGGAACGCCCGTCACACGGGACCACCGTCCCTCTGAGGAGGTGATCTAAAACCTATTATCGACAGCCTCCAACCTGGCCTAAATAAGGTTATCACCCATGAGTGCCGGCCGAAGACCTCCACAATGCAGACCATTAGTGAATACTTCCCTCACGGGCGGCGCTGCTGCTGCTGCTGCTGCAGGCGCTGTCGGTGTTCACGTTAGCGAGGTTGGCCAGCGCCGTCTTGGAACACTCTTGATTCACAAGTCGAAAGCATATTAGCATATTCACGACGAATCTCAGGTAGATTATGACAGATAAGCCGAGGTTTTTTTTTTTTTTCTTCCTTTACATCTGATGGCTGAAAGACAATTTGCCTTCATGGAGAACGGTCCTACTGCCGGAGGGAACTTCATGAACCTGGAGCTGTGGTGGATGTAGAGGTCGAAGCCTTCAGCCAGGGTAGCGTCGGGTTGAGAGAGCCGCCCCTGAGGTTCAACGGTGACCACTCACCAGGAGGGAGGTCGTCCTTATCTTCACCCTGTGGTTCTAACCTCAAGGAAGAAGCAAGGCGACGTGTGTGCTGGCGCTACTAACATACCAACGAACTATGTATAAGTCGTATCATTTTTTGTAATGATCTAACCACTCGTGGGTCGAGTGAAAGGGAATGCGTCTCCCTTATTCACTACTCAGAACATTCCACCTTCACCGACCGAGTTCTTGCTGTCGAGGGCCCACTCCTCCCCCCCCCCCCCTCTCTCTCTCTCTCTCTCTCAACCCGTCCCCCACCCAACAGGTATGAGGGAGACGTACCAAGTATCCCGAATTGGTATTCTGATCAGTTCAACTCTTTCTATCCCTTGAAAGATATTCTCTGTACCACCAAAATCTTTCTATTTCGTAAAAGGAAAAACGAATGAGGAAAGTTTGCTGTGACGACACCAGACATGCGGGTGGTCTTCTGGAATTACCCTAAGAGGTAATAAAGAGCAAATAAATGGTGGTCAGTTCAGGAGTCAAGTGTCTCGGGAGAAGTAATTGTGAGCTGAAGAGGAGACGCTGCCGGCCAAAAGTTTCTCTCCACTGTTGCAAGAAGCCGCTCATGTACATCTCTCCGTTGCTTCTAATAACATGAACATCGTAACGCTCCTGTATCACATTCACGTATACGACAACTGTTAACAGTCTTGCCTTTACATCCTTTATACTCCCTTTATTTGGACACATATTTACCTACTGTGCAGTCTCCTGGTACCGAGTTAATCTCCTCTGAGAGAGATTCTCCACAGCTTCACTAGCCTCACACACACGCACACACACACACACACACACACACACACACACACACACACACACACACACACACACGTATTTAACGTCTTAAAAGCGCTATCATACGGTGCTATTACAAAGGCTCTCTTTGTCAATACTACAAGTCATATGGTCATATCGACGTATATTCTGTGACCTGAAAATCTGTTTAGTATTTCCCTATAGCCATCGTATAGGTCACACGAGTCATTCTCAGAAAACATCCAGCGGGACCATAAATGCATTTGGAAGGGGTCCTCCGCGGCGCTACACTCGACCTGGTCCAGACGAGACGCAGCGATGCATTCAAATGGCCACTTTGAGTCACTTTTATGAATGTGTTGGCTATTTGTGACATCATTCTCGGACACTCTTGTATAATAAGGGTTCCGCAGGTTAATTCCGTCTGATTCAAGTGCATTTCCAGCTTTTAAGATGAAAAAATGCCTACAGGAACTCTGCTTTCAGGGTTGACTTACGATAACACCTCTGACGCGCAGGAAGAGTTACGATAACACCTCTGACGCGCAGGAAGAGTTATGATAACCCTCTGACGCCCGTGAAGAAACTTTTGTCGGGAGGTTCTCCCCGCTGCGGGCAGGCGTCGTTAGCGGAGGTGCGTCTGGGAGGTGACTGACTGCAATGATCAGTCTCTTTTGCGATAAGGCAGACGTGAGGGCCGAACGGGAAAGGTCCATCAACCCCCATTTTTTTGTGTCGCAAAGATTACATACTCACTGAGAGAGAGAGAGAGAGAGAGAGAGAGAGAGAGAGAGAGAGAGAGAGAGAGAGAGAGAGAGAGAGAGAGAGAGAGAGAGATGCCACCGGAGGAGCAGCGTCTGTCTTTCTCTTTCTCTCAGGTTACCGTACAGACGAGACCTGGAGTTAGCGTCAGCAGAGCCGTCCCCCTCCTCGCACGGTGGCCCGCAGAAATTTCCATACCCGCTCTCGTAAAGAGCAATAAAAGAAGTGAATTACCGGACCCCGTCGGGCAGTAGCACGGACGGTGGCGGGTCCGTTCGTGACAAATATGGCTGGAGAGACCGAACGCCGTGGCACCATACGAGTCCTAATTGATAATGATGATTTAGAGGGTAACATACGAGCCGGCTCCACCTCAAGTAGGATAGTCATAGGGTGGGCCATTTACGGATGACAGGTGAACAGAGCACCCTGGGAGGTCGCCGGGTGGGAGGTGCTGGGGGAAGAGAGGGAGGGGGCACAATCAGTGATGTGGAAATGTAGTGGGTGAATGTACAGAAAGACGGAGGGGAAGGTCAGAGATGAGGCGGAACGGGGTAGAGAGAAGGAGATATCGAGGTTGAAAGTAGATGGGTGGCAAGAGAAAGGAGAGGTACTGGTAGAGAGGGATGAAGGGCGGGGGAATGGGAAGGAAAAATGTGACACGGTCTAGGAAGAAAAGCCAGGACAGGAAGAGGGAGGGTCGAGACGTAAGAGAAGAAATGAGGAAGACATAAAAGGAACCGGCTGTGTGAAGGCCAGCATCGCAACCACGGCGACGCGTCTAAACCACTCATCAACCCGATGGGTACGGCGATGCGACCCTTGGATACGACGCCCTAGCCTCTGACCAGACTTTTAAGACATCAGGACGAAAGCCAGGCCATCAAACTGAACGGCCGTAAGATGGTGCACTAAGGGTCGTACCGCTGTGGCGAGTGGTCGTCCCGTCGTGCTCAAAGGGTCGTTATACCGCCGTCTCAGGGGAACAGTCGCTGCTACTGGCCGCTACTCGACCACAAAGCAAAGCACTGTTAATCGCCTCTACGGATTAAAATTCAATTACGCGAGGACAGCATGCAAATGCGCGCAGCACGGAGCCCACGAAGTAACCCTTTACAGTCGATTCTTCACAGCGCACACCACCGATTAAGCCCACGCCAAGCAGTAATCGCCCCCTCCCTCTACCTTACTGCGTACTCCGTATTCTGATCGCAACCTTCATCGCACAGTGGCTTTGGACAAAGGGTACACAACACATATGCATGCAGGTTTCTGGCTTATCATGTGTTATCCACGAATATAATGTATGACGACATAATCCTCATCTGTACGGCTGCTTAGTGAGCAGCGACCTCGACTTCTATGTCTGTTTGAGCGTGTCTGACTCCCGTGTATGTGTGTGTGTGTGGGGGGGGGAAGCCTTTGTGTACATTTCTGCCACCAGCTCTGTTAGGAAATGCAGCTGGGCGTCTCTGTGGCTCTGTGCGTGGCTGTCCGGCCGCACGGACCGAGCTGAGGGAATCTCCTCACCGCCAGAATCGTGGACCCTCCTGGGGGCGGTCTGTGGCGGCTGTGGTTCCTATGGTTCCCGCTGTCGAAGATTACAGCTTGCTTAATAAGGAACTGCATATAATGAGACATTCGAAGGGCCATGGGGGTTAAGGATGGGAAGACGCAGGTCTTGCGGTGAAGGGTGCGACAGTTATGGACAGGTAAGTGTGTGGTGGCGAGGGTGCGAAAGGTACAGAGACGAGAGCAGACAGGTATGGGTCCCACAACCCGGCATCGCACAGCCGCGCATACCACCAGTTCGGGGTCTCTTATCTTAACAACCATAAAGATGTTATAACTACCATTACCAGCCGCGAATGGCTTATCGGCGGAGGTTAACACCAACGAGGGGCGCTCATCGGGGGCACTAAACACCGACCACCTCCATCGGTAGCGCCACTGCCGCCGCCAGGAGCCTTCTGCAGGAGGTGTGGTGTGTGGTACCCCCCCATCATCACTTCACGTCGGGGGATTAAGATACGTGAGGATCGCCCACACCAGCGGCGACGTCCTGGCCTTCAGGCAGCGTCATTACAGTAAACATGATACTGATTGTAATCTGAGTCCCCGTCAGCTCGACGGTACGACCCTTGAGCACGACGATGCGACCCTCGAGTACGACGGTACGATCCTTGAGCACGACGAGACGACCCTTGACCATGACGGTACGCTCCTTGAGCACGAAAGTATGATCACTGAGCACGATGGTACGACTCTTGAGCACGACGGTGCGACCCTCGAGCACGACGGTATGACCCTTGAGCACTACTATCCGATACTAAAGCATGACGATACGATCCCTCAGAACGACGCTACAACCCATCGGTATGATGACCTAGCGTTCGACTCGACCCTCAAGGCTCTGTTCAAAGGCCAAAGATCGGGTGTACCCAAGGATCGTATCGTAGAGCTCGGGTTTCGTACCCTTGAGCTCAAGGCGCTAATATTCACCACAGATTTTTCGTTTTAGATATCTCTTCCCTTGAGAGTAATACCTATATTTGACATCTATATCTTGTTGAACAATTTGTCCTGAAGCAATGTCTCATTTTCTTGTGTCTCGTCCTTTACCGCGTGTGGACGGGCAGAAAAAGTTTCTTCAAGGCCATTCCCCGCATGACCTCTGAAACCTGCAGGGCCACTACGGCGTCGTGTGAGGCAGAGCTACATGCCCCAGCCTTTATCGGATTAGGGGGTTACTCTGAACACAGTCCGACCCTCCACACTCGTAGATCATGCATGGCAACTCCAGTATATACCAACAAAAACATTCCCCTAGCTATACCACGGCCATTTTGCCATGCTATAAACAGCTCCCTCACCATGCTGAACCCGACAACTTCAATCTGAACCCGTCCCCTCGACATACAATGTGTGTGGCGTCTTCAACAAAAAGTTTCGTCGCCATACCATACAAGGCAACTCGTGTAAAAACGGCCTCCCTTGCTCTATACAGATTCGCAACTGCAGACTGACCGTCCAGCCCACCCTAACACGTGTTGGTAACTCCATGACAACGTTTCTCTTCACCACACCGCGTGTGGGGAACTCCAGCACGAACAAACCAGTCGTCGTAACGAGGAGTGTGGGAACGCCAATATCCCGACCTAACGGCGTGACGACAATGTGGCAACTCCAACATAAACAAGAGCCTCATCATGCTTAACTCCACATCAACTCGATGAGTGTGTTCCTCCCTCACAGCCTACGCCACACGACTTATCAGGGCTAATTTGTAGTCCACTAGAGCTGGGGGTGTAAGGCCAGGGGCGCGGCAACGGCGGAGCAACAGGCCCATGGGGTAAGTCTAATACTATATATCTTAGAGTTCTCATGGCCTATAATTACGGTTCGCCTCTTCCAATAGAAGGCCTGGTGCTAGCCTCCAGATCGTCCATCAAGTAAGCCACGAATTAATCCAAGTCCCTCCGACTGATAACATCAGATTTACAAAACAGGAGACGAGTCGTCATCATCTTGGGGAAGACCCGTAGACACGGGGCCTTCAACGGCAGACTCCTGTGCTGACTCCCCCGTCTGGTGGGGAAGGAGGAGGTGCAAAACAACGAGTGATGAAGTGGGAACCGTCTGTTACACTGCGGTGGTAACTTGTGACGGACGAGAGCGCGTCATGCAGTTCTGACGCCTGTTTATAACGTCGTCACTTACCCACGGTGCGGTTGGAGACGTCCAAATTATATACGTGTCGCCCGCAAGGTACTTTGTCTCCCACAAGACCGAACTAAAAGATTCAGTTGGCAGTGCCTTCGTCAACAAGAGGATCATCCAGGTCCGGGTAGTGTCGGAAACCTCTAATGAAGTGTTGAAGGTAACACACAGAGTACTATTAGCCACCCAGGAAGCGCTGCAAGTTACCAGTCTATTAGCCACCCAGGAAGTGTTGCCAGTTACCAGTCATCGACGGTCTAATGCTTAAACAGTGTTTTAGGCAACCTCCTGGGTGTTGCAGTGCTACAAACTGCCCCACTCACTGAGGCAATACGCCCTGACAGTGCTACAAGCGTTGGTGATCACAGGATGAGATGAAGTTTTTCTGGGACCTCACCACGCCCATCATGCTCACCACCGCGCCATCATGCTCACCACCACGCCATCATGCTCACCGCCACGCCATCATGCTCACAGATATGCCTGACACCAGCCATCATCTCTCAGTGCCACATGCATCAGTTTTCCCCACCACGTACGTCCTCCTTGCCCTTCACCACCACGTACCGTCCTGGCTCCCCTTCACCACCACGTATCGTCCTACATGGTACTAGGCGTGGCGCCAGCGTCGAGGTACAGGGTGGGGTGCTAAACTGAACGCAAGATACAGGAAAATGTATGGTTCAGGTTTACAGTGCACAGCCAAAAATCATACGTCAGGGTACACACGACGGGGTGCGACAAGTCCTATGGTTCGGTGTGTGTGTGTGTAGGCGTGGATGTGTGTGTGTGTGTGTGTGTGTGTGTGTGTGTGTGTGCGGTGGGATGCCGTGACGTCCGCCGAGTATATATGGGAAGTAAGGCCACAAAGCTGGCACGTAGGAAGCGGGGGGAGTGGTTGGACGACCGCGAACATCCCGACCACCGCCACCAATCACTCAGAACATCACTAGCGGCGGTAAGTAATAGCGAGACATCACCTTCAACAGCTTATCCATCTATCTCCCAAGCACTCCGGCGTCCTCTCCTCGCCGCCGCCTGTCCCCTGGGACACGCTACATGATAGAGTACCGGCGGTGTAGGAATCCCGGCAGGACTCCAGGCACCTCCTTCATCACGTTAAGGATGGTCCGTCCCCACCACGCCCCACCCACCCTTCCGGAGCACCTGTTCCATCAGGGCAACGAAAAACCTCGCCTACCCAGGTACTCTCCCTGATCTCCCTGACCCCTTGCCTCCCGCCAAGGTACTCTCCCTGATTCCCCCTGGATCCCTTGCCTCACCAGGTACTCCGCCTGGTCTCCCTGAACCCCTCACCTTCCTAGATAATCTCCCTGATTATTCTTAACCATCAGTTACGTCACGGATAATAAACATCATCGGCAGTAATTCATTTCCCGGGATCAGCCAGCATGGCAGAGCCGACCCCCTCAGCCTGGTCACAGGTGTCTCGACAGGAGCGTGATTGATAGAACTCATAGGGATAGCTCGCTCTCGACAGGTGAAGCGAACGCTCTAAAGATCAACTGCTTCTGGTGTGTGTGTGTGTGTGTGTGTGTGTGTGTGTGTGTGTTGAAATCATGCGGTCACTTGTTCCTGCCAGATATGTGAGCAGTCCAGGTCTCTAGAATCAGTTGTTTTTTTTTAGTAGATATATTTTTGTTAAGGCCAAGAGTCCGGGGTCAGATTTTTTTTTTTTTGGCATACGTTCTTGCGGCCTAGAGGTCTAATGTCAGCTGTCACTGCTGTGGGTGTGGGCAGCAGCACATGTTCCGGGATCAGCTGCGTTTTTGGCAAGTGCTGGAGGAGCTTGAGTATGCGCCGGATCACTGCAGTCACATCTGGCAGGTGTATGTACGTACGCCCTTCCAAAGTTCCGATATTAGGTAAGAGGCAGGTGTGTGTGTGTGTGTGTGTGTGTGTGCAGTACAAGGCTGTGGCGTCAGGTGCTTCTGGTACAAGCCGGCGCGGACCAAGGTCTCGAAACCACCGATTTTTGGAAGGTACTTTTACGTTGCCCGAGGCTCCGCTCTGGCAGATGTTCCAGTTCTTCGTGAACAACTGTTCCTGGAAGGTGTTTCAACAAGGTCTAAGGTTCCGTTGATAAGCTGCCCCTAACAGCAGTTTGCTCCGTTGAAACAGTTCGCGACAGACTGTCTGTGCGTTGTTTAGATGTTTGCGTCGTGACCCTTTCCAGCAGGCATCAAGGAACCCATGATTCCAGTACCATCCGCACTGGGCTCAGGAGGGGAGGAGGAGCAGGAGGCGCCGTACAAATCCTTCCGGAATTAGCTGCTTTGGCACGTGCTTGTGTGTGTGTGTGTGTGTGTGTGTGTGTGTGTGTGTGTGTGTGTGTGCTGTCAAAGGCAGTGAAGGGCAGGTGGTGTTGGCTAAAGGCAGGCAAGTGTGAGTAATCTGTCAAACTGCTTGCCAGGGGAGGCGTCCTCTGAAGGCAGTATTGTATTGGATAATTTTAGATGGAGTGATACTGTAAGATTTATGGAACTGACTCAATCTGTCGTAAAGATTATTGTTGATCGATGACTCGTGACACAAACACGAAAAGATCGCGTCCTAAATCTACTTAGTTTATTGTAAGGGAGGAAATCCAAGCGTACATTAAACACACTAGCGTTCAGTAGGCCCCGCCTGCCTCTGGTGACATCGAGTGATTTGTTGTCCTTTGCCCAAAGAAAGTACAGTCTCGTAAGGACGTATTGGCTCTGAGGCAGTTGCACTCCATCGTTCCCCTGCTACTGATTGTAGCGCGGCGCTGAAACCGCAGCATCTCCATAAAAGGGGCCTGTGGTTGTATGAATTATCAGGTATACCGTAAATGCCCAAACACTACTCCAGCCAGGTACTTCACTATCGCCCCAACGCATCTCGTTTCCTGGCAGTACTAAACCCTCACGTATGTATTTACCATTTCGCATACATCTTAAAGGAAGCCATACCAAATACCAACTACATTTAACGTCGACGGATCACTAAATAACATGATCGACATCGACCGAAGATTATCGACCTACTCTCATAAGTTCAACCCAAATGAGCACAACGGTACTACGTCTTGAGTATGGCGGTCTGGCTATCTACTTGACCTTAAAAGTCGGATTAAAGGTCGTCGTGCTGTTGTGCTCAAGGGTCTTATTGTTGTGTCGGGTCTTTACAGTGCAGAGACATCTCATGCCTTGTGTCGAGTGACTGGTCAAAATCAGGCTTAAGAAATTACCCCCAGAATACTCAGCGTCTCTCGTGATTAGAGCAGCTACAGATTTCGACAAATCTTATGGACTGAAACATCAGTTCGTTACTTTCCAAGTGATTCAAAACATTTTACACAAAAAGAGTCAATTACAATGATGAAAATCCAGTTTTACTACATATGTACCTTGGTCTGTGTCTTGTCGCATTATCAAGTACATGAGACGGAGAACTAAGGCCAGAGAACAGGCTCACTTGTTCTTCTGTGTGCGTCAGAAGAACGCGTCTTACCCTGGGAGAACACGAGAAAGAGAGAGAGATATATATTCAAAGGCGAGCTGAACTGCCGGCTTTCCCACCTTCTTGCCAAATGTGGCACCACCTGTAGCTGTGTTGGCAAAGTCGAGGGACAATGACAAAAATGTCATCGAGATAATAATACCATGCACGGGACGCATTCCTATACTGTCATCGTCTTTAGACAGAATATCACATGACTATGCATGTCACAAGTCTCCACAGAAGAAAGCACACACTCCCCATCAGCGCACAATGCACGGGGAGGAATTCAGCATGAACAATATCCTGCGATGAAGTTAAAACATGGAACTATTTAACATACATCAAGGGAGAACGGTGCGCCTTCTCTGTCTGTCTGTCTGTCTCTCTCTCTCTCTGTCTCTCTCTCTCTCTCTCTCTCTCTCTCTCTCTCTCTCTCTCTCTCTCTCTCTCTCTCTCTCTCTCTCTCCACGAGGGGCGGCACCCTCACATGTTCGTCAACAGTCTGCTTCACAAACACCACACAAGAAACACAAACACACCATAAATCACCATTAAGAGACCCGGTGTACCGCCAGCCACTGCTCCTCCCCACCCTCCACCGCCGCGCCGTCACCAAGTCATCAGTTCGACAACACCTCCGCTTGGTTTCCGCACCCAGACATATACTCACAATAAATCATTGACAAACGGATAAAATTCCACAGGTAATCTGGCGGAGCCGAACATCTCACTCGAGGCGAAGTAATGGTTAGTTATGCCACTACGTGCGTTTGCGACTCGTCGGACTTAATGGCCGTGAACTACTGGATGGCTATTAAGCCTTTGAGACCGGCGGGACGACCCTTGAACGCGACGGTAAGACCTTTGAGCACGACGCCACGGCTAATGGGCATGATGGCCTGGTGTCTGACCTGATTCTCAAATGTCAGGTCAAAGACCAGACCGCCATACTCGAAGGTCGTTCCGTCGTGTTCAAGGGTCGTTCCTTCGTGCTCAAGGGTCGTTCCTTCGTGCTCAAGGGTCGTTCCTTCATGCTCAGTGGTTGTTCCTTCGTGCTCAAGCTTGGGTCGTTCCGACGTGCTCAAGCTTGGGTCGTTCCGTCGTGCTCAAGTATGTTTCATCGCATGATAAAGGATCGTGTCATCGTACTCAAAGCGTTTAACAGAGAACCTCCGACTGACTGCCATACGTACTCCAGTGGTTTTACAGCCTACGTTTGGCGACAAAACACATCCCGACCCAAGGCTTAACCTTCAGAATTTACTGCGAAATAACTTCATGCTGTCAGCGGCTAAGAGATGGCAATGGCGAGAGCACGTAAAATATTAGCTTATTTATTAAGAGGTAATATACGATCTAGTCATCTCTTCATTAACATAATGCTTTCGCTGGAACTACACCTCATCAACATCACATTCCTCAATTGGGAGTCTGACCAGCAGATGTGTGGAGGAAAATATACATAAGGTCGCATTAAGACTGACGATTAAAGATGATGATGTGAATCATCTAAACTCCTGACGAGGAATATTTCTACGCTCGGGGTTAATAATGACTGATCTCCGGTAAAAGGGGGGTAGGGTGGTCCCCTGGGGTACTACAACAACAACAACAACAATAATAATGATAATGATCACGATGACACACGAGCATTCGAACGAGAATGGCAGGGCAACGTTTTCCTCCACAAGAACAACCAAATGATCGTGCCGTGATGGCCGGTTAGCAAAGAAAGGGGAGGAGGGTGGGGAGGAGGCTGTTGCGTGCCACGCGTGGGTAAAGTAACGAAACGAAATACTCGACCACAGATGATAAGCGACTCCCCACCACCATACTCTGGGAGATGAGAGGAGGGGGAGGCCACCACGCCTCGACCACCGCCGCCCTGCCTTGTCTAATGTCTCAGTTTGGGGGGTGTGTGTGTTACGGATGCGGCAGAGAAGGAAAGGGAGGGAGGCCAGCCCTGTGGGAGAAGGCCATAGCGTGGATGTGAGGGATTAATGTAAGAGAATAAGAGCTAGAGCGCCCGCGAGGAACGTGTCTATGGATAGGCGTTCCGTCTAGCCTAGCATAGTCATTACAAGGCCTCTCCCCCCTCCGCTCACAGATAAATCGTGAGCAATTTCTCGCTCGTTAAGGCGAAAATACCATTCCATAAAACACTATTGCCATCCACGAAACATCTCTATGTCTTTCTAAGCACGAAGCTTCGGCAAAAAGAAAAGATGGAAAATGGCGAAATCTTCGTATCACAAATACTTTATCCTTTTTTTTCTTTTTTGAGATAATTCTACGTCTGTGGAGTTTGTGAGTCAAGAGGTGTTCGAGAAAGACGGGCCTGGGGATCTCACTACGGCTGGATCACGGAGGGTGGCAACATTTCATAACTTCCAGATTTTATGGCCATAATACCTGGCCTTTAACGAGGCTGAGTTATTACTATCCTCGGGAGCAGCGGCGGTCCCGAGGCTGGGTGACACGGGGACCAGGCCTCGCCTCGCTAACCAGCCTCCGACGCCGTCCGCTCCTCCGCTGGACGTGGCAAAGAGTTGGTCGAGACGTGATGCCGCAGACACGGGCAGTATTACTTCCCCTGCCAAACCCCAGCTCGAGAAACGCCAATTATTGGTGGGTGTAGAGGGTGTGCCCGGGCCATGGAGGTCATGGGTGGGGAGGAGGAGGAGGAGCAACCCCGCCTACCATCTATCACAGTCATGACGGCTACAAGGCGGCTGACGTCTACACCCTGGCGGAGTGGTACGCCATTTTCTAAGGCACCTCACCTTGCCCCAAGCTTCCATGAACAATACCGAGAATAAATACAACATTAAGACCTCAAAGCATCCGAGGAAAAGCCAGGCTGATACAGCACAACCAGCGCAAGAACAGCAATACCAGCGAACCGTCTTTTGACCAGACGTGAGGGAGTAAGTCACAACCAGGTCGGTACGTCTGGAAGCCGCTTAACTAGGCGAGGCTACCAAGACAACTGGTACTCTCGCCAAAGACCTGTAACATCGCATTTCATGCCTCTCCACGTCATTGAACGTCCGCGCGTGTCGATCGTCCGTGTAAAATGGCGAGAAAAACCTTACTCAGGAGGGCCGACGCGACACGGAAAGATATGAGCAAGGCTCCAATTCTGAAACCCCGCCGCACCATTAACGCTGGCCGAAGACATAAAAAAAAAAGGGGGGGGAAAAACGCGGGCCAAAGGAGGTATTACTAAACGTCGAGACATCATTTGTAAAATACAAGGCATTAAGACAGTGTTCAGTCGTACGCGCTTGGGTCACTCCCAACACCCGGACGGCAGACAGACCCAAGTGGTCATCATCTCCCACGCGACGATGGAGAGAGTTTTGGCGCAGAAAGCGGCGTACAAGAGACTTCGAATGAATGGAAGGTCCTACGTCCAGGCGCGACTTTATTATCCCTATTTTGTCCATTTACTGATGGTCGATTTGTCTGCTGGTGAAGGTTGTCTTGTCCAGAATGAATTGAAAACTTAACCTCAAAGAGTCTGTACGCAATATCTGGTCCCCAGGAGCCGTTGTGTCATTCTTTCCCTCACATCGAGAACTGATCGCGGACGTTCCCTCGCACTGTTGCCATTGGTGCGGTCGCTTAATTTTCTGGCGGCGACGGTAATCACGAACCGTCTCACGCGAGCGGCAGGCGGTCATGCTGGGAGACAAACTATGGCGCCAGCAGATGACTGGGAGATGCAGACGACACGGTCCGACGACAAGAGCCTCGCGGAAGGTAATTTGTGTGAGGCGCCAGGGCCAAACTGGCGCCTGGAAGGTAGGGAGGATAAGAAAAACATATGACAATCACCCAAATTCCAGGACGTCTCTCTCTCTTTTTTTTTCCTCTGCATGAAAACACTATCTTAAATTCCACAAACGTAAAGAGCGAATAACAAAAAGAGCGATGGTTCAGTGTCAACACTTTAGCGTCAGTTAAAAATAAGTCCTTTGATAATCTTAAAGAATGGAAACGCAGGAAGCCTAGGTCAATGGGCACAATACCACCAGATTCTAAAAATACCGGGCCGGGTGCTCCCTGGCCGGTATTGCCCTCCGGGTCCACGGGGAATCGATGTCATTAAAGCAGAGGTCGGCGGCGGTACAATGGCGGGAGGAGCACAAGGGTCTGGCAGGGCCTGCTGGGGTAACGGGATGGCACCGGAGCCTTCCAACGCCGCCGGAACCCGCTCATCCAGCGGCTGCTCTCACAGCCACAAGCTACGCCTACTGGCGTCCTTCTCGAGGCGGCGTCGTCTCCCCATAATGTGAAGGGCTGAGGGGAGGTTGGTTGGTGAGCACTACATCCTCACCCTACACTGTCATCTCCGTCAGCTACGCCTACTGCACTCGTAAGTGGGTCGTTGCGTAGCGTATATTATCTTTAACCGTGTTTTTTCTCATTATAAATGATTCTCTAGTAAGCTGCACAGACGAAGAATCTCCAACTAGCTGACACCTTTATCACTGAAAAAATTATATTTTTGCACGGCTGCACATATACTCGTATTGAGTTGATGAAACTAAGCTTATTTAAATGGTAAACTGATAATTGATATATAAATCCATGAATCTCACACAGACACACGTTTGGCGAGGCTGTATCACTGGAATTACAGTCTCGTCAAAGAACTTCTTACACCAAAGGAGTTCACACTTCCTTGCTATTGGAAGTAGCGTAGCACAGCCTTGGGCTGCAGAGCCATTAGAAAGAGATCCTGAGTAAACACCAACACTCTTCCTGAAAAACTGGTCCTGGGGTAATTATGAATAAGTGAATACACACTCTTTAGTGTGGTGTTCAGAGATAAGCAAGTGTGTCTCTGGTTCTGGGAGACACAAACACAGGCGGACGAGACCACACCACAAGCACTTCGTCAGTACAATAGTGGGAGGGATGTCACCAGCACCATCCTTACACACTTCGCTATGACACATACCAAACGCACATTTGCTCACGTTTTCGTTTGATTTCATTTGAGTCCCTGTTCAGCAGACGGGCGGAGGGAACCCGCTTTCAGTTTTCATTAAAAAAGAATAATGAGTTAATTTCTCTTAAAATCAGTTCCAAAAACACAAAGCATGAAGATGATAAAAAAACAATAATGATTAAAAAAATGAATGATCTAAAGATCCATGACTTCAGGGAGATTCCTCCGTATCTCCCTTGAGTCCTTAGGACGCTACCAACATGAGTCTCGTGTCACGTTCAGTTCCAAATCATCACTCTCAAAGTCATTCAGGGTAACGGCAAACGGGACCCCTGCTTAGCCAACGGGGGCAAGTAGCCATAACCAATTCTTTCCATCGTGTGACTGAAGACCTCTGGTCCATACAGTGTCGCACTGAACAACGTGTTTATGGCCCGTCTCTCACGCTACACGGTTCACTTTCTTACTTCTTTCCTACACCGATCCATTTATCGCTCCATCGGTCTTTCCCCCCCGTTCGTATCCATTGTCCCACTGTCGTGATAGCTACCTGGGAACCATTGCCGCACTCGAGACACCAATTGCATATCAGGTTACCACGGCGTTGCGGGCGGCATACTGAGGCACGGTGATGTCGGAGGTCGAGAGAGAGAGAGAGAGGGGGTCGTTAGGTGGAGAGGAGCGGACGCGTGACACTGAGCGACGTACTGGGGCACTACTGCCAGTCTTGGCACATCCGAGGCACCCATCACAGGGGATTTCGACGCGGCGTGAGGGACAGTGGCTCCGGGCTGGGACAGAGAGGCGCCTCGCCAGACAGCGGGACGGACGCAGCACCCGTGTGCTGGGCGGACAGAGGAAGGCGGTGGCAGCCAGTTCTACGGCAAGAGAATAGGGCTGACGGCCTTCCTGCGGCGAGAGCCCAAGCCGTGCCGGTCACCTGCACATTACCGCAATCCATTACGAGTCAATTAATTCGGTGGTGGTGCGTGTTGTGCGACGGGCGAGGCGGGGGCGCTTAGTTGCCGGCCAAGGCGCTACGCCGTCATAGATGTCCCGGTTTTTGTCGTGCTCCGAGACGCTATCGGCCTTCATCTCGGATATCATATAATCTGGTCAAATTGAGATATACGCGCCGGGCTGGTGCTTTTGGTGAGGAGGGTTGGGCCGGGCAAGGCTAGGACTGAGCAGGGCCGGCCTTCGGCTGGAGGACCCAAGCCTTGCGTGTCTCACTATGAGGCAAGTTTTCCATTACGTAAGGAATGTGTGCGTGCGGCGCCAGGGTGGCCACAGTTCTGCAGTCGTCCACCTTGGGCGCAGATGGAACACCTGAGGAGCAACCAAGCCCCACCTGCCCCGAACGGTGGCGCCACTATGACGCCTCCCGGACACACTGCACACCCACCAGCATAACATTACACCCACTCACTCACTCCATTTATAACTAATCCCCTTCACCTCCTATGACTTCTTCCTGCGATGAGCACTGCTGTATCCACCAGGCAAGCCACAGCTCAGGTATAGCACTGGCAAGAACGCCTCACTGCAGTGGGGTGGTCACACCAACTCCGTGTTCTCAGGAAAAACACCTCTCCAACTAGGTGCAGGAAGGATGTCTTTCGCCAACTTCCTTTCAAATCTACGCTGATAAGCTTAGCGGAGGAGGACAGAAGGCTGCATCATGTCAAAAGGCTGACACATGTGGATATTAACTGACCTGTAAAAAACATCTTGGTCATGTAGAAGCCCAGAGTCATGTGAGGCTCCAAGATCCGGGAGATGACGCCACGTACACTTGTCACTTAGTTTCATCATGATGAATGAGTTTTGCCCAAGTAACTCTCCTTAATGCACCAGCCATAGCTCTGCCCGAGCCTTACCACCTTCTGTATCCTCATAATTTAACGTTGATTCATCTGCAAGCTCTCGCTGCAGGCGCACTCACCGGCTGAGCAGACGTCTACGACCATCTGTTGCAATTGGGTCATGAGGTCGTAAATGTATCCATATTACCTTTGAGTTGGAAATGGAGGAAAGGCTGGCAAAATGCCCCCCCCCCCCTTCCCCCTTAACATAAACAAACGTCAGCATGATTAGGACAGCCGCGAAACAGACAACTCTCTCGTGATTAAACCCCTCAAGACCCCTAAGGGTTATTTTCACCGTATTTAACCCTCAATCGCACCATCACAAATTACCGCTGAGATGAGATACGTCACGCCATCTGGCGGGCCAACTTCAACTTGTGTTTGTTTACTTACGGCTGGAGGGAGGAGCAAGAAGGAGCAACAACCTCCTCCCCTATTCCTCTCCTCTAACTTCAAACATCACCCCACTCTACATGCCCTTTCTCATGCCTAAGACTGCGCCCCAGAGCTGTAGGGGAAGGGGAACTCGAACAGTCTACTCGAACCTTGTATCTCCCCTTAACCCCAATCATCACCCCACAGTACAGACCCTTCCTCACCCCAGCGATTACGCTCCTACAGCCCTCAACCAACGCGGAAGATTACCAAGAAGAACAAGAATTCCCCTTCACCGAAGAACATTTCATTGAGATTCCTGGCCCCTCGCGCATGTAGAGTGAAGGACTTGCATGTAGATTCGGGACACTTGCGATTCAGACTACGACCAATACGTCTGGCGTAAATCTTTCTCAATAATTATATGCTGTTGACGTACATAACAATTATAGGTCTGGCATGCCAGAGAACACCAGGCCAAGGAATTAGAGAATCGCTGCACATCGTCTAAGAATGTGCGAAGCCTGGTTGAACCAGTGGTTTGGCCAGTAATAGGTGTGTTCCTAAGTTTGGCCAGTAATAGGTGCGGTCTGATGTTTGGCCAGTAATAGGTGTGTTCCTTTGCACACACTCTCTCTCTCATACAACGCGCTCCTCCTTCATGCAATCTTTGTTGTGACAATTCGTACATTAGAAAAGTACTTTTCAATGCATCAATTCGTAAGATGTGATTAAACCCAGCATCTTTTCCTCTGCGCTCTGTCAAAGATCTAAAAGCCTTGTGCAATCCCCACTGATTTATCTTCCTATAAAAAAAAAAAACACCTATACACTCTCTTACCTATCCTCTCTCTTACCTATCCTATCTTTAACACTTCCCTAAGGATAGCAGATGACACTCGTTGATATCTTCATAAACGTTCCTACGGATGAAAGAAAAAGAAAGACTCTTCGTCTAGTCTACTGCAGCTGCCTGGTCATTGTAAAAATCTCTCGCTATCGTCTACTGTATCTTCCTAAAGATAGCAAGTAACCCCCCTAGCCCCCATCGTTATCCTATTCTGCACATCCCTGATGATAGCAAAATTTATCTTCTCTTCTTTCTGTCTTGCTCAAGAAAGCAAAATCCTCTCGCTATCCTATATACCTGATGACAGAAGAAAAAAAAAATACTCGCTGTCCATTTTTTCTGATCCCCATGATGATAGCCAAAACCTCTTTATAATTCATAAATTCACAAGAATACTCAACACACACACACACACACACACACACACACACACATCAGACAAACGTCTTTTGTTTGAGGCACAGGCAAGGGAAATCATTCAAATCAACATTGTATTGACGATATATATTTTCTGCTAAAGAAGCGTCTCTCTCTCTCTCTCTCTCTCTCTCTCTCTCTCTCTCTCTCTCTCTCTCTCTCTCTCTCTCTCTCTCTCTCTCTCTCTCTCTCATTCATTTAGAGAGACTGAAGCAGGATAAGCAAATGCTTCAAGATGAACAGTGGAAATCTTTCTGATCTGCTCCAAGCAAGCAGGTTCAGCGAGGCCTTCCAGGAAGCAACCACCTGTGGTGCATGGCAATGTATGACCTGACCTGACCTTATCTAATCTAGCCTAACTCAAAGTAATCTGACAGAAGCTAACGACCTAACCTAACCAACCGTAAGTCATACTAACTTAGTTTAATCCAACTTGATTTAGCAAAGCCTAAATTAGCTTAACCTAGCCTAATCTAATTTAGTAAACCTAATTTAGCCTAACCTAGCTTAATTTAGACTACTCTAGCCTAACCTACCCTCAAGTAGCCTAACCTAACCCAATCTAGCTTAGCGGAGGAACAGACCTAACAAAGTTTCGACCCAGGGATACATTCTCTTAGGCTCCTCAATTCCTTGTCAGATTTTCTACGACTGTTTTTGATGGCAAACATGCGAAAAAAAAAGATTCAATGTGATGTCCTCGGTAGTTTTCTTTTTCCACTCTCCTGAGTCACATGTCCTCCTAAATGAATATTTTCCTTCGGTGCTAAATCTCTCACAGTTCATTATTATCCAAAGTTCAGCTCTTTCTGAGCCTTAAAAACCTTTCTCCACAGTCCAATATCTTTCGGAGTTCAACACCCCCACAGTTCAAAAGCATTATCGGCCCAACAGCTTTCGCAGCTCAACACTTTCCACAGCAGAACACCTTCCTCAGTTCACTGTTCACTTATTCTTCGCCCTCCCCACTTACAGCAGACTCAAGCCATCTACTGCCAGCATCGTCACTCCTGCAGAACTTCACCTCACTAAAAGCAGACGATCCTCTCAAGGTTGTTGAGCTGTTACCTTGGACCCCTCAGCGTAGCGGAACTGTGGGGGGAGGCGCTGCTTATCCTGCCCGCACTTGCTGAGAGCGAATTCTCTCTCTGGTGTATGTGACCCTGATTCTAACCACTACATTTTAAAATGCTTTCAATACACACGTGACTGGACGCTCGATCTGTGGAAAACCTTCACTGCATCTCCAAGGAGGAGACATTAAAACGACCTCCAGAAGAAATTACACCCATTGCCGAGACACCTTGAAATTCATGGTGGGGAGTGAGCCATCGCATCCCCATTGGTATTCGTCGAGGGTGGTTCATCTGCTTGCCGTCAGGAACGAGCCAGTAACCTATGTGACGAGCAAAGCCGCCTCATCGTCCATTACATAAGCGCGTCACAAGCACGCCAGGTGCTAGCTGGAGGAGACCAGGTGTCGGTCCCCAGACACGACGCCAGCCAGACGACGAGATGGAATGCTGGAGTCTCGGTGGTGGTGGTGGTACACTACACACACACACACACACACACACACACACACACACCAACGACAACCCCTTCTCCTTCTCCTCCTCCTCCTCCTCCTCCTCGGCAACCCTCCTCCTCGTGACAACAGCTGTGCCAGCCGTCCGCAACATTAGTACAACCAATGTCAGCAACCCCACAAGGACAGCAACACCGGTGTGTCTGCTGCCCACAACACCATCCTTAAACTACGGCCCGATGCTCGCCTCGACCGCAACTCGACCTCCTCAACCGCAAGCCTTAATCAAATTGCCTTATTAAGTGGATCTCGACCTCAGGTTCATTCTTGACAGATTTCGGTCAAAAGCCACCAACGCCTGCACTGCAGACACGCCTCCTTCAGCACAGTCCTCTTGCTGATGCTTCCCTCAGCTCTCTCTGGCGTCAGTCCGCCGATACCTTCGCCCTTGACGCTTTGCATCTTTCGCTTTACCAGCTCATGCCATTCGGAGGAGTCTCTGAATCTCAGCTTCTGAAATATCCACAGCTTCTGTCGCCAGCATCGTCTTCACGATTCATGGATCATTTTCGTCTTAGTCCGTCGTGCCTTCACCTCCGGCGTCTTATTCTCTCTTAATACGTATACAGTTTGCCTTTGCTTCCCAGTGCCTATCATCTTTTACCACACGTGTTGCCGTCTAGACCCATGTCAGATTCCGCAACCTACTCTAACAACTTCTCCTCAACCTTCCGTCGAGGACCTCCTGAAGAAACAGAACGCTGCATATCTTTTTCTCGCAGGTCGTCCTTCAAGGTTCAAGATCTGGTCAAGACTGTTTGTTGTTCTGTTTCCCCAAGTCTCCGCTATTAACATCACACGCGATCAAATTATTTAATTCTTCTAGGCCATGGAAAAGCCTTTCCCAGGTTAAAAATACACGATGGAAGAGTTACGAAGGTGGTATTCACGAGAGATCCCGCACTACCACAGCCCTGCTCACGACGAAGACGTACATGAGACGGCCATACACACCTGGCCACACGAGCAGCAGCGGCAGCAGGTCCTGAGGAACCACATGGGGTGTTAGAACGCGTGGGGGGGAGAGTCCTTCCTGACGGATCCCCGTCAGGAGACCCTCGGCTGACAGCGAAGTCCTCCAGCTGCCCCAACAACGGGTCCCTAAGCTCCAAGGGCCTTGGGTGACAGCCAGGTCCTCCAACTGATGGATACAATGAGCTAAGACCAAAATTTCGACACGAGGCGCACCTCGCAGAATATGAACGTCCCTTTGTACATACAGTAATCGACACGGCGCGTTCAAGACACGCCCAACGTCCACCAAGTTCAGAACAATTCTGGAAGTAGAAATTATCTTAATGCACCTCGTCTACAAACATGACTTTGGAAAATTCCTTCATATACACTCATCCTCGAAACTACCAGGAGCACGAGAATGGAGATCACTTTTGTAAAATACATATCAAACATCTTAACTTTCTAGGTATCATGAGCAATCTAAATCTTCTTCCGTGACCCGTTTCTTGATTCTCTCCTTCGATCTTTAATCTTAATAATTTCTAATCGGCGGTAGAGACTTTTTCATAACACACACCTCGTTTTCGTATCAGATAATCTTAAGTTATAATTTTGCCTTTATACTGGATGACATGATTATAATCTCTTCCTTTTCATGAAAGTAATCTGTCCATCTGTCCCACATGACAGTGCAATATAAAAGTCCCTTACGTTAACTATGTAAAAGTAAACATTATACACAACAAATCTTTTCTTTTTGTCTTTTTTTAATCCTTTTCACATATATTTTTTCAAGCTTGCTATTATCTGCAGGTGAAACGAATCAGTTGGAACAAATTCAGGGACGGAGAGAAGTTTTGGATGAATATGAATGTATGTATGACAGAAATCTAAAGAAGAAACGAAACTATAAAAAAATGCAAACAACTTCAAAGATAAAACAACATTGTGGACAAAGCAAATCTATGGATAAGACAAATCTGAGTAAAACAAATTTATCAATAAAACAAATTCATGCGCAGAGAAAAATAAGGCGTGAGAAAGATTTCTGGTCTTCATTAAAACTTACACGTTTTTCCCTTCACTTTTTTTTCATTTCTCTGCTTATGTTTCTGTGTCTCACAATCTCGACACGAAAGTCCAGACACAGAAGGGCGTGGCAATGATCAACGGTGTCCAACGACCTGATCTAATCTGTTTTCTCGTCTGCTATTTTTTTACGTATGTTAGCTGAAGTCCTCTAGTATGCAAATATATGGAGAAGAGGAAGCAAATATGTGTGTGTGTGTGTGTGTGTGTGTGTGTGTGTGTGTGTGTGTGTGTGTGTGTGTGTGTGTGTGTGCTTGGGAGACTGGGGAGATGGGATTAACCAGAGCCCCTGTTTGGGGACGTGACCCAACATACGTATCCCCACCATACATTCTTCCCCCACCGTAGGGCTAAGGCAGAAAAAAAAAACCCAGACGCCAAACGTCGCAGGGAACAAGACGCCCATCACAAGGGAGTGTGAAGGCAGAGGCACCACGGGTACGTTGGAGGAGGGAGGAAGACCTGGGATGTGCCTCTTGTGTGGGTGGATGTATACGATGGGTGGGTGAGCAGACGCCTGGGCGGATGGATCGATGACTGGGTGGACAGGTGGATGGATTGATGCATGGATAGATACATGTGTGGGTAGAAAGTTGAGTGGATGACCAGACGGGTTAGCTGGGTAGAAGGCTAGACGGATTTCAGGGGACAGATGTTGATAACGTATCTAGAATCACAACGAACTGCGTCCATGACCAGAAAAAAAACACATGGCGCAACAAAGATAAGATGTAGATAAGCCTGACAACCATGTATCATTAGTCTCACTTATATGTATATAGTTTCAACAAACAACAACAACAAGAACAACAACAACAAAAAGGACCCCTCGTGCACCAGGGAGAAAACAGCGAAAGAAAAATGTGTTTGTAGACAACTTGTGTCACCCTCTACATGGTCTAGTACTTCCCTGACGAATGCCATCCCATGACGTTGCCCTGTGACCCCAGACCTCGAAAAGTTAATCAATTGCAGGACTCCGTAAATTGTACCAGTGTGGTCCACGTCCAGTCGCGGTGTCGTGAGACAGCGAATGCACACGATCGCTCGAGTGGAGGGATAACGCAACGTGGTTCTCTGCTTTGCAGCATGAGGTATAGAAAACGAAATTCTGAACCATTTAAATCTTGCCTATACGATCCCTCGTAAAACCTCGGCTCCATGGATGTCTTAGAACCCGCAGAACCTCACGGTAGGCAAGCTGTCCAGACAGCGTAAAATTAAAACACCTCCGGTGTATACACCTTGGAAAGGTCCCCCCAGACCAGCTTAAGATAAGCCCTCTTGATCGGTGTTTACAAATTCTTGAAGTCTGGTCTCGATAAAATCAACTTGCTGTCAGTTACCTGAGTCCCGCAGAGAAATCAGGAAATTTATCTTGATTACCTTTCCTCACATCTGGCCCCTAACGTTAAGGGTCTTCAATTTGGTGCCTTGCACACACCGCCACGCTGTTCCTATCTTGCCATTAGCCTTCTGAAGACTGGCAGAGATATACGGAGAATCTGAAGAATGCGCAGACGTTGTCCTTCTGCGTGGAGCTGTGTGTGTGTGTGTGTGAGAGAGAGAGAGAGAGAGAGAGAGAGAGAGAGAGAGAGAGAGAGAGAGAGAGAGAGAGAGAGAGAGAGAGAGAGAGAGAGAGAGAGAGAGCAACGATACATAAATCGACCACAAAACAATTACAGGAAGGAGGGAAATATATAGGAGGATAATGATTTTCAATCGAGCGTACGAACCTTCATCAAGCAATCTTTCTCATCAAACATAACAAATTCAAAATCTAAAACGCCCGATCACGTCAACACAGATCACATAACTCTCACCGAGAGACTGAAGTTAAAAGGAACAGCCGACAATATAAAACCGATCAGCTGATCAACGTAAACACCGATCATCTGATTAACATAAACACCCATCAGCTGATTAACGTAAACACCGACCAGCTGATTAACGTAAACACCGATCAGCTGATCAGCGTAAACCAGTTGCTCAAGATATTGTAAAACCGGTTTCGTGCGAGACACCTCACAACCACCCGAAGGAAAGTATGAGACTTATTTCCAGGTCACCCAAATCCAGGTATCCACGTAGTGTGGGCGTGATGACGGAACCGGTGGGCGTTGACACAGCGGGAGTTAGGAGCCAGGGTAGTGAACCCTGAGGGCCAGCCCGTCCCATCTTTATCACTTGGATTATTAGCCAGCAAGTAATAACTGCGGGGGAGAGAGGGGCGCGTGGGCCGAGTGGGGGGGACTGTGACGTCACCAGCACACTAAGAAACTCTCCCTTCCTGCTTCCATGATCACTTGCTGGAAGAAGGTCTTCCCCAACTTCCAGGTGTACTAACTGGAAGATCCATTCCTCGATACTTCCATGGTTACTCGCTGGAAGACCGAATTTCCACGTTTCCATGACGCTTACTGGAACACATGGAGTAGCCTCGGATCGCCCAAGTAATCTGGACCAAATAACTGGAAATCTAATGACGCGATCTTAGGTTCCTTCCGTGGTTGGAGGTTTTATCCTCAGGGTTGAATATTCTGAAGACTTTTCTATCTTTCGTGCTGATGAAGTCTGCCCTTAATGATCTGTTTATCATTACAACTGACTCTCCTTTCGTCTGCCACCCTCACAGTCCTCTGATCCTATCGCTGCTATCTATAGAGCAAGACTGGTCAGCCCCAAGCGACGGCCGAGTTAGTGAAGCCACAAACCAGCATTGTGCATCTCTGGTTATTCCCCAGTTTGCTCGTTCGCCATCCAGACGAGTGAGACGCTTACTAGAAGTGGCTGCACATGTGTGGTCGATGGTACGACGCGTGGTGGTACAGGAGGGAGGGAAGGAGGGGCGGGGGTTAGGGGGAGAGGTTAAGAAGCAATGGTCGTGTGGTGGTACAGGAGGGAGGGAAGGAGGGGCGGGAGTTAGGGGGAGAGGTCAAGAAGCAATGGTCCGAAGAGGAGGAAAGAGGAGGACAAAGGTTATCATTGTGCCGTGTCCGTCGGTGAGGAAGGCGACGGGTGACCAGGTGTTGCGGGAGGCGCCTCGCAGACGCACAAATTTACACTAGCCAGGCGGGTGGACGGGTGGACGGGGGTAGGCGTCAGGGTTGATTACTCGGAGGTGGGGTCATTTGCATCAGTTTCGGTGTGTCATCCTGGTGGGTGGGGGGACTATTCTTAACCTACAGCTGCTGTCACCCGTTCCCGTCCCCCACAGCTCCACCCGACACAGTCCCCCAAAATATAACCTTTCACTGCCTTCAAATCAAGGGTAGACAGATACCTCCGTGATATCTGTTATCAATAATCGAGATTGTTTCAGTTTGTAAGAAAAGAAATATTCAAATCTACGTTTAAAACACTTAATGTTTCTTTCTTTTCTGTTTCATGTATGAGCTTCGGAGAAGGGAAACCGACTGTAGTTAGAATTGGGATTTTTCCTGTTCACTCTTACCCAATATATCACCATGACACTTTCTTACTGCTACAAGGTGTTCCTTCTCCCCTCCCCCCTGTTTGTTGTTGAGCCGGAGGGAGTGGTGGGCAGGGAGGTACCATCAGCTTTATAATCCTTTTTCCACACAAATAAGATTATAACCACAGATAAGCCCATTGTGGACCATCAGGTCTCCTATTATCTGTCCTTCCCAGGTACCTTTCTCCAGGGCACCAGTCGTCAGCGTCCTTTACACCACCACTACAACGAACTCCAAACTAATTAACCAATGGAGCAGCAGTACATTACCTGCCGAAACCGATGGCAACCACAGAAGGTGGCGGCGGCGGTAGGTCGAGGTCAATCGAAGACTCCCCCTACTCCCCCCCCCCCCCCCCCACCCCACACACACACACACTAGACCTGCACTAATGACGTTCCTAATGTAACCATAGTATTTGTGAGGGCCTCCACTACTGGGCCTACTCTCTCTCTCTCTCCCACACGGTTACCACCGACAACAGCGTCTCCAAGAACACCGGTGGGCCGCAATGACGTCATAGCCCAAGATTTCCAGAAGGCTGGAGGGCTTAAGAGAATCCCCCGTCATCATGTGCAGGATGCTGCAGTGGTGTACACTTTGAGGATCGTCTTAACGAAGCTCCTTAGCACTCTCTAATGAGGCCTGGGTCCGGTAAACATGATTTCAAAGCTGTTTGGTCAAAGTCCTTTTTTTTTCTTATCTGCTGATGAACAAGAGCCATTATCCCCGAGTGTGTTCGGGCGCGATCCAGGGGCCGAATGTCAACAAACGTTGTTGCAAAGTGGATGAAACTGTCCAGTCAACTAAAATCCACATAGAATCATTGTAGTTTAAAAAGCATCCTCAGTGAAAACGAAACATCTTAAGGCTAATGCCGAAGAACCTAAAGGCTTATCGGGTCACCTGTAAACAAGGACTAAATCACCAACAGATATTTTCTGAAAATCTATCAATCCCTTCAGTGTCTCATATATATACATATATACTTTTTTTTCATTGCAGTAACATGTCTCCCTCTTCCTCAGCCGCGTTAACAGGCCACACGTGTCGTCAGGTAAAGATAGCACGGCGTCACGCTGGTACATTACCTGCAGGTATGACATTACTAGGGATACCTAGTACGTCAGGCACCAGGAATTTCATTACCCATTCCATAAATTCTGGCGTAACAACCTCGCTGAGTTACACAGCAGGTACTCATCCTGCAGGACTTCCCCCGAAGAGACGGAGGAGGAAGCGCGTAGCTAATTACTGAGCCCACTAGCGTACTTGTCCCAGTAATTAATAACCATGTCAACTGGCATACATTTACCATGAGTGGACCGCCTGTTAGCGTCGTTATAATCTCAGAAACGCGAGGCAATCCATTGTCGCTAATGAGCTTTACTCTCCTACTGCATGTAATCCATGACCACTGCCGACGCCGCTTGGGTCCTGTTTACACCTTGGGCAGCCAGGTGCGCTCCGATACTTGCGTAAGTCTAAGCAGCAGCGAGGGGCCGAGTATGTGATGCCGCAATTCCTTGAACACGAAAATAACTTCGAAAACGCGGGACGCTGAACACAGATGAGTTCCTTTCCACTGACGCAGACCATCCGAAATTACTGAGTACTCCCACACTGTAGATATGGTTATGACATCTTAACAAATGCGTCCGTATAACCGAAGCTCCAAGTGTGGAGAGTGTCCGTTTAAGCATTAGGATTCCACATAATTGGATGACGTACGCAAGACTCTGTTGGGAGAGAGAGAGAGAGAGAGAGAGAGAGAGAGAGAGAGAGAGAGAGAGAGACAGCAGTGGGGCAGGCAGGGGAGGGCGTGGCGGCCGGCGTGTTGTGATGCGAGCCATGGAACGCAGCCCGGCTCATGCCAAGGGCGGCGCTTTTGTTGCTCAAGTGTTGTGAGGCGCGTGGTTCGCATTCTTACTATCTCCTCCCCCCGTCCAGTCTCCTGGCCCTACTTGCTACGCCTACTGCAGCTACTGTTGCTTGTTGTTGCAAATGCTGCTGCCGTGAAAATGGGGCTTTCAGACTTCTGCAGTGAGCTTCGTCAGGCTGTAGCTCCTTCGAGGAGCCACCTCCACACCTGCAGTCCCCTCACCTCGGGAGTTTCGCTGGGCGTGGAAATGAAATCCTTCAGCATCCTCCTCACCCGTGTATATGATGGGAGCAGTCAACGACTCTACCACTGGTGTCAGAGCTCTGACAACGGCCTTCCTGACTACAAACCCCAACCAGAACACTCTTGACAACGCCGCCCCTCCCAGAGCTGGACCACTGCCAACAGTGTCATCGTCAAACCAATATGGTAGTCATGCACATCAGCTTCGCTTCCAACCCCCGTCCCACCCTCTCATGTCTCACGACACCTAAGTCTCCTCTTGACACTCCAGTCCATAAAGCTTCTCTGTGTCACCACCTAATGGTGAACTGCGCTTCCAGCAGGAACACATCAACACCATCAGTGATGTTACTGTTGGTTCTCAACACTGATAATAATAAGTACTACTACTATGAATATTACTATTACAACTACTATTGCTACTGCTACTGCTGATACTACATACTACGACTACTACTAATAATAAAATGATAATAGTGATAATAATGACTACAATGATAATGATGGTGATAATAATAATGATAATAGTGATAATAATGATAACAATGATAATGATGGTGATAATAATAATAATAATGATAATGATAACAATAATAATAATAATAATGATAATAATAATAATAATAGTAATGATAATGATAATGATAATAATAATAATAATAATAATGATGATGATAATGAAATAATAATGATAACAGTACTAGTGAAGGTGGTCACTTGACTAAGGCAGATGATGCTGTTCGTGGTCACTGCTGCTCCTGCTCAAGTGCTGACCATCACTAAGCACCTGTGTACACCACTAACATCAACAAAGACGTCCAGTTTTAAACAGAATCACGAGGGTGGGAGCGAGTGTGGCCACACACTCTCCCACCCATCGCTACAACGTACGAGAATTCTCAATGGGGGCCGCTGTCAATGGGCATCGAATGCTTCTGGGAAACTCGTGATTTTCACCTGCAAGTATTCGAAAGTTCTTCTTATTGTGTTCTGAATTTCTGCGAAAATCGATCTTGGTTCCAAGAACTCGCAGTAAGGCTCTGACGTCATTAATGCGAGGCGTGGGTGAGCATACCTTCTCGCTGTGTTTCATTTAACCAGGCGAGGGCACTTGTCAAGCCCGGTGAAGGCAAGAATGTGCATGAAAGTCTAATTCTGACACGACAGTGTCACAGACAAACAAATCCACCAACATTCTTGAACGCACCGAGACCCAGATCCCGTCTGCTTCCCCTCCTGGAAGGACTTTTCTCCCTCCTGCAAGAGAAACTCCTGTAGAACTCTACTTCCTCAAGAGCCCACTCTCGGAACTACTCTTCAAGAGACTATCTCTCAAAGTACCCCATCAAGACTCGCTCCCTGGCACCTACTCCCGCCGAAGAACTCTCCTATGAACCAATCCCGTGTCCCTTAGAGCCATTTTACCCTCACCAAGACTTCTCCCCATCTACTACTCCTTTCCATTCAATCAGTGGCTACCCTCCTGCGTCATGGGGTTCCACATTTCTTCGTCTGAGGTTCTCCCTCCTCCGTCATGATTTCAAAGTTCCTCCCTCCTCCGTCAAAGGGTTCTCCTCTCCATGACATCTTTTCTCTTCTCCTTCTGAGCTTCTCCCTTCCTTCATCAGAAACCTCTCCCTTCTCCTGGAAGGGCTCTTTCCTCCTCCGTAAGGATCCCTGTCCTCCTTCCCCTTCACAGCAGCTCTCCCCTCCGTTAAAGCTCCTTCCCAAAGTCACCTCAAGTTATGAGCCAGGTTAAGTTTCTGGATAAACTTATTACAAAGGCTTAACTCAGGCAGAATCCAAGCTAGAGTTATGGACATTATACCATTCAATTTCATAGATGCCGGGAGACAGTTTTAATGAATCTGACACGACCCGTAATGGTCAGGTCGAACGTCTCTTCACTGAATCAAGGTATGGCTTCCGACAACAGACGGACAGACACACGGCGATGACTGTGGTCAACGCGATCCCTATGTCTCTACCACAGGCTACGAAAGGCGAGACAAAAACCACGCACATTCTGACTGGCTACAACACAGACCGGGCTACGCAGGCGAGACAAAAAACTACGTAAATTCTGACTGGCTACAACATAGATATGAAATCCGTAGTGTTTTATGTCCAGCCTTTCCTTGCCATCTCCTACCTCAGTGATGACTATCTCGACGTCTGACACCCTGTGAACAGACGCTCATGCTCATAAACCATCACATAACTCATCCGGCCACGAGAGGTATATGAATATCCTCGCAGTACCCACATATTTCAGCTGGTCTGCCACCGTGACAAATGATCTCTAGTTTTCCCACAAAGAACTCTGGGCGAAATGGCAATATGATCTATTTTTCGTTCTGGATCAAACATGCTGTGTGTGTGTGCGTGTATGTGTGTGTGTGTGTGGCAGCGAGTGGCAGGTGGAGAGGAGAGGATTGGGTTCAGGGAGGCTGCTCCATGTTTTAAAGACCATTCTCGAGGTGATTTTATATTCACACACACACACACACACACACATACACAAAAACGCACACACAGGTTATGAGGCGTGGCCCCACCTGAATGCATAAAATTTTTCCGTAAAGTACATACAGATAATCTCTCTCTCTCTCTCTCTCTCTCTCTCTCTCTCTCTCTCTCTCTCTCTCTCTCTCTCTCTCTCTACCTCCATGACGTCAGACGCTTGTTGTGCCCGGTAGTCAACACGGCCATGCTAAAACGTCTGTTGGGCCTCCCTGGACACCGTAGGTAGGGTGATGTGGGCATCGGAGTGAGGTACCCTCTGATGTTTGTCCTGCATATACTACACCAGTCCTCACTGCCCGCCCCACAGTACATGTAGGGGAGGCAGCGGAGGGGGTGGGTGTACATACTGGCGGGGGTAAATGATGGGAGTGCAGGCAAGTGTTGGGAGGTCTGGCCTTTGACGGGACACGGTTACTGGTGTAGGTCGTGGTAGTGGTGGGGATTGTGGGAGGTTTTGAGTTTTTTTTGGGGGGGGATGGAGTGGGACGTGGGTATTGGTGCTAGTAGTGGCAGTGGTGGGGAGGATTGGGACGCGAGTATTAGTGTTAGTAGTGGCAGTGGTAGGGAGGAGTGGGCCGCGGGTACTGGTGCTAGAAGTGGCAGTGGTGGGGAGGAGTGGGACACGGGTATTGGTGCAATGGTGGGGAGGAGTGGGACGTGGGTATTGGTGCTAGTAGTGGCAGTGGTGGGGAGGAGTGGTCTGGGCAGGGGTTGTGACGGAGCGCGAGTAGTTGGAGAAACGTGAGGATCATTTATGGCTAAGGTTATGTTTAGAAGTCTAGCGAAAAACTTATTTTTTAAACTTTCCAGAGAAAGTCTGGAGGATTACCACCTGACTGAGGTGGCTCCGTAGTCTGGCCACTTCAGGGTGAGTCAAGGGGGTCAAGTGCTACATCACACGGGGTCATGACCCACAATGAACACTGGTTTGGGTAGTTACCTGATGGAATCAAGGATTCATTCAAGGCCTGTGAGTCAGAGGACGTGTTGAAAAATATCATTATTTTTTATCTATTCCTTCAGTTCCAACTGATATTATGATAATAGACATGTGAACTCTTAGAAATCAGCCAGTATCTCTTGACGTCCAGGTCACACACACACACACACACACACACACACACACACACACACAAACAAACACACAGAGTTCCAGCAATCCCAGTTCCTCTGGGGGGGACTTAAGACATTCTAAAGCGTGTCATTTCCTGGGGCAAATAATCCCAGGAAACACTGTCTTACGGACGTCAAGACATGCAAATCTGGGACTACCGTCGTGGGGGTTGGGTGGCAGGGGACCTCAGTAGCCTCTCGTCTCCTCTGAGACTGACCCCAGGGAGACCTCTGGACCTCGGCGCCCTCTGCCTAGCTAGACCTTGGGAGGCGGGTTACAGCAGCCCTAAAAGGGGTCTTCATGACGCCAAGATCGGATCTCGTTTATGTAAGACCCTGAAGATAAACAAATATGGGATTTACGTAGGT
Organism: Panulirus ornatus; assembly: GCF_036320965.1. Classification (NCBI taxonomy): domain Eukaryota; kingdom Metazoa; phylum Arthropoda; class Malacostraca; order Decapoda; family Palinuridae; genus Panulirus; species Panulirus ornatus. The sequence goes on from NC_092246.1 coordinate 2,865,769, forward strand.
AATGTAGTAGGTGGTGTTTGTGGCGGCGGGGAGGGAGAGGTGAGTGGGGTAGGTAGGTAGGTTTGTGTGGTGGGTTCAGTGGGCGTAAGCGGTGGCCGAGCCGAAGGAAGGAAGGGGTGTTTGCATATGATTGCTGGTTATCGGGTTGCATGCAGGCCGGAGATCACGGCAGAAGATAAAACATTTTACGATACCGACCTACACCACCGCTCCATGACCGTGAGAACCCTTCGATTAAACTCGACGTATAACGAAGCTCTTCAGAAAAATTCTTATCTTAAATCTTTTTTCTATTTTCTTTTCTTTTTTTTTCTTCTTTCCCGAAGAGATGGCGTCGCCGTACAACGCCGCCCACCTCAGCCACCCACGCATGGCTGTGTGGGCGGGCTCTCCTCCACCCGAAGGGAAGACAGAGCTACCCCACTGGGTTATTAAAATTCACTCTCATAATTGCTGTGCATGGTAAACCCAGCCTTACCGTCGACACCTATGGCCTGCCCTTACTGGCATTGTTAGTATCAGGTTGTTTTCCCCTTGGCTGGCCACAAAGATTATATCTGAGCTGGAAATTGCCACTCACCCACGTTATCAACTCTCTCTCTAGCCAGAATTATTCAAATATCATCACTCTACCCGGCATTATTCAATTCCCCGCGACTCTTATCGTCCTTTTGTAACATAGTCCTGCACTCTGGATCCCTGGGCAGTCACCACCATGGCTCTGTCTAGCGCCATCTGCCTCCTTCCCCCACGACAGAACGAAAGAAAAAAAAAAGAATAAGTTTCGAGACAGGAAGAATAAAAACGCCCTCCGTCAGGATGTGGAGGGACCGGCGAGAAGTCCCCGATGCTTATCCTTCCTAACGTAAAGTGAGTCTTATTATCTCCCTCTGTCGCTTCTTGATACGTGTGTGGTTCGTACGACGGCTTGCCCCAGCGGTGTCTTCCTTAGCAGGCTCCTCCTCCTCCTCCTCCTGCAGCAGCAGCAGCGGCGGCGGTGGTGGTGGTGGTGGTGGTGATGATGTGGTGTTGGTTAATACAAGCAGTTGAAGTGGTGGTCGTTGTTGTCGTAGATGTCGAGAGGGCTGTCTGTAACGAGGTGTGCTTGAAGTAGGGGGAGGGGAGTTTGAGGGGTTACTGCAGTGGATGATGAGGAGGGGGATGGGGGGAATGGGGCTGTTGTCTTACCGAAACAGAATCCATCAGTCGCGGTGTGGATGGCTGACGTGATGGAGAGGATGTCGGGTACTGATCAGAGAAGGATAGAACTTCGCTTTTCAACTCGGAGAGTCCAGCAAAGATCTGCCTCCCCTAAACCATCATGTTCCATGCATGATAATACTTCATGATAGAGGCTGATCAATTGGGGTGGGGGTGGGGGAAACCGCACGCCGGGTCCTCTCGGCCACCGGAAAATCTTAGTAAACTTTCATGTAAAATATACACACTGAAGTACTGAGTCTTCCTCTGCGTGATGCACAGGGGTCATATACCCAAATGAAACGTCACCACCATTCAAGATAAGTCATGAGTTTGGCAATGTTTTTTTTCCTCTCCTCTCGTTAATTTTACTCCAATCCTCCTCCCATACCCTAGGGGATGGGTGCTATTTTTTTCCTCCTCAACAAAAGACCATTTTTTTGTGAAAGGACAGACGAAACTTATGTACCCCAACTGTCAAACCCGAGCGGCCGCTGTCAAGTGGGGTAGACAGAGTACAAAGAAATGATAACCTCTGCCTCTACTCCGGAATGGAAATGTAAAGAATTTCACGAGACATCAAACACAACATATACGAATTTAAAGCAAACACTACAACTGATTTGCACAAAGTATTGACCGACTGACTTCTCTCTCACATTCAAGAGCCTAAGACAAAAGGATAGGCGTGAGACGACATGATCATCTTCAAGATCTGGCTATACCAGACTGAATCCCCACAACAATAGACATGATCATTGCCACATTTCTTACAACGAAAACCTTGCTATATGTCTACGTAGATATGCACATTAATGTCTCCTACATCGTCCTTTCTATGTGTATCCATATATTCCACCTGAATATGCACGGTACGATCTCTTAAACCAACTTTTCTATCTACATATGATCATATATTCCATTTATGTAAATTTTCTCTCAAAGGCTTGCAGTACCAGAGCTCTTAAGCACCGCTGACTGACTCGTACTCCGGTCGAAATGTCTGAAACCTTGTTTTGTTTACCAGTACATTTGTCTTAATATATGAACACTTGTTCTGGGTACTCGAACACGTGTCTCTGAGGATGTGAGAGCTTGTCCTACTCATGTATACATTCCTCTTAAACCCCTGAACACGACGGTACGACCACATGAGTTATGATGACCTGACCTTTGACCTGACCCTTTAGCGTCGGGCCGAATGTCACGTCATTATACCAAAGGGTCGTTCCGTCGTCCTCACAAAGGATTTAAAGACTTGAACAGTTGTCTTACAATCATCAAACATGGCTTCCTTCTCGTACATAGACTCAGAAGTCCGGTTACTTAAGGATCTGTTTTCAAAGTAAACTTATTACCTGCAGACTTGTCTCATAGCTTGTATACTTGTGCCCCTCACTCATACAGTGATAATCAAGTCTAGGTACTTGTTATGATCGCTGGTGACTCTTAGGGGGCCTCCTAAGCCCAGCAAGAGAGCAGCAAAGGGGGCGAGGGAAGGTGCGCACACAGCCCCTCTGCAGCCCAACCCTTTACATTGGGGTCCTCGTGACTGCTAACCTCGTGCAAAACCGGCCTTCGTATATAATAGAATCAGTTTGATCCCCGTGTAAATCACGTCGGAGCCAAGCACGCGACGTGCGCTGAACAAGGATCTTGTCTCGCTAAATCCTCAGAAAAAAATCATGGGGTGAACGTACTGGAAATGGTTGTGTACGGCTCAAAAGTGTTTGAAGGAGTTCGATGTATGCCTGGCAGGAAACATGAATTCCTACGCAGGTTCTCTCCCCCTCGTCCGAGTTCTCTTCTTCTTCTGTTCTGCTAATCAGTTTTTTTCATTCGCCTGTGTCCCTCTCCTCTTTTGTCCTGCTAAGCAGACATTCGTCTCAGTCCCCGCCAAACGTGTCAGGGTGGCGGGGACGCCGGGGGCTTACGGAGGACTTTTGTGATGATAATTGCAGGTTTGCCGGAACGTGTTACTGCCAGCTATTGTAGGCACGAATGTGTGTGTCATTGTGCAAGTTAATATGGGGCGGCCGGAGCACGGCGGGTAATGTTACCCTAATGTGAGCCAGTTACTCCATAATAGAATAAGAGGTGAAACACATTACCGCCGCCTCCACAACTGTGTGATAGGAGGCGCTGAGGAGAGAATTTATGGTACCGTGAGAAGAGCTGGTAACACGAAGACGGCCTGGGCTCTGAGGACTTGGTTGGGTTGGCACTGACGACGTGGTTGGTAATGAGGCCCTCGTTGCTAGTGAGGACGTCTGGAGCAGAGGGGAAATATCTGACTGTGGGAGACCATGCGGGACTGCTTGTGTGAACGCCAGTCGTGGCATTGCCTATGGGCGTGCGTTGGCTGGCGGCCGGGCGTGTGTTGTGCGTCACGAACTGAGGACATGAGAGACGAGCGGTGGGGAAGAAGAGGTAGGGGGGGCGCACAGAGCGAGGGTGACACACGTCATTTTATATGATGGATTTACGTCTCCTGTGATCCCTGGGGCGTAACGCCGCAGGCCAGACCGCGACCGACCTGCATGATAGCCCACCCCGCAACTCTCCCTCCGTCCTGTCATGCCTCCCTCTCCCTCCCCCATCCTGACACCCTCCAATCCTCCTCCCGTCCTGCTGTTCTTCGCTCTGTCTTACTCTGGTCCTCTTACGATCTCTTCTGTCTCTCGTCTACCCCTGTCCATCCCTGTCTTTTTCTGTCTCCCAAGCTACTAAGATCTCCGTTACTCCAGTGTTCACATTCGACCTAATTCATATCTCTCCCCCTCCTTCACCTCCCCGCCTCTCTCTCTCTCTCTCTCTCTCTCTCTCTCTCTCTCTCTCTCTCTCTCTCTCTCTCTCTCTCTCTCTCTCTCACACTGTCTTACATCAACGATGTTAATAGTGCATGAAAATATCCAATTACAGCGTTGTACGCCTTCACGAAGTTCCGAGAAGCTAGCGTCATAACTCGAGTCTGCAAGTGTGTCACGTTGCAGGAGGGAGAGTGCAGCCACGATTTGTTGACTCCCATGGTCGCCTGTCACCACGAAATTCTGGACCTCCTACGTCGGTGAGTCTGGAGGTCCCACACACACACACACACACACACACACACACACACACACACACGAACACACCACCCTCGTCGTTTTCTTTCGTGACTCGGAAGTTCCCTCGGAGTTAAGACGAAACAAATTTCAGAAAAGTCGTTTGCGTCGCCCTACATCACCGGATGACTTGAAGTGCGGCAAATTGTGCTGACGTCTTCGTTTGAGTGAAGGCCACGATGGCACTCATCCCCCCCTCCCCCTTCCTCTTCTTGGCGAGTAATACTTCAAAACGCAGCGCTCTGCAACCTTATACCAGACAATTAGAACAATTAGGAGACATGTTTATATCGTCGCTTACCTCACCACCATCGTTGCTGGAGAAGGAGAGGAGCGGTGGTGGGGGCTGTGGTGGTGATGCCAGCTCCTTCTCCCTCCGACATTACATCATATAATCAACTCCCTCAAGCTCTGCTGGTGTCGGACAGTGAGGCTTTCTTTCCCTTACTAGTTTTGTACTTAACTTTCCTTCCATCGGAGTTAAGATTTCGGCTCTTACACTCTCTCGTCTCTCAGAGGTGGAGATCATTCAGGTCCCTCTTTCTCTACCCTTTCCGTCAATGTTTGACAAACCCTGCCAAACACCGACCTAAGCTTCTATACCAGAAGTCGAGCGCCCGTGCTGGACTTCTTCGACTCGCCTATATCGAACGCTGAGTGACTCCTGCACGCCAAGACATCATGAGGTCCTACCGAGAGTGGAGCAATTCTGTAGGACAACCAGCGCTCCTGCCGGACGCCAGGCACCCTATAGGACCCTCCATGCCTGTGGACACGGAGGTTGTTGGGCCGCCTGGGCGGTGCGGAAGAGTGACGTGTGCCTGCAAGAAGGTGCGTCACATCCAACCCTGATTGGCCCTGAGGTACTCCGACTAATTTCCTGGACTGATAAATATCGAGCATAAATTCATGTCAGAATACAGCCTCCGACTTCCTCCTCACCCGCTACTACTGCTGGAGACGAGAACGGTATCTTAAGTCCCTCACCTTGACATTATCGACAACTATAACGACTTGGGGGGAAAAAAGAGGTGCTATCAATATCGTAAATAGAGGGGGAGCTGCTGGGCGGCCCTGTGATTTCCGATCATCGTTGACACGCACGGAAGGAGGTCGGAGGGAGGGAGGAGAGAGAAAAAAGAAACAATAAATATCGTAAGTGTTTTATCATAGGTCTCCCTCAGAGCTTTAATTACCGATAACCCGAGGACGGGCTACGATATACGTCATCGTTCATATCTCCATTATGGTCGGGTCGCTGCTGCTGCTGCTGGTGCTGCTCCTGGGCGGGCGGGATGCGAACCAACGCACAGCGTGAATGAGAACAAACGAGCCAGGACCTCCCACTAGCTGCCAGATGTTTCCTGGAATAGTGATGTAAAGGTGAGGGGTCTGTCTGCGTACAGTCGTGGAGTTACGGTGCCTATAGCGTCGTGGCGTATACGAGTAATGGCACCATGGTGCGTATGGCCGTGTCATGGTGCGTATGGTCGTGGCTATATATGACAGTAGTCATCGATGATTAATTCCTGAGATACGATCATCACGGAGGAGAACGGTAGAACTTCTTCAACAGGAGAGGGGACAGGTGGGCTGTGTCTTCGCATGGGTTTGAGAACCCGGGTACTTCTTCTGGGAAGGCGCAGCCGAAGGCACGGAGAGTGCCCAACCCGAGGGTAGGGTAGGCACGACTGAAGCAAGGGAGGGCACAACGGATGGTAGGGGAGGGCGTAACTGAGGGCAGGGAGAGAAAAAGTAGGGTGAGGGTGATGGCTTATGGGGAGAAGGGTGGGCTAGGGTTGGTGGGGGAGGGGAGCTGGGTGGGAAATAATTAACACCGGGGAGAAGAAGGGTTGGGAGAAGGGTTAGCGTGTGATTGGCAGCAGAACTGATTAGAAATACGAGAGTGGGCACCCGCTGGACGCTTACCGCTCTCGTAAAGCCTGGCTCCAACACGCTCCTGGTGTGATTTACGGCGCGGGCCTCTGAGCCAGCGTCCGTGGACACTCCCAGACCGCACGCTCAGGTACAGGAGGAGGAGGAGGAGAGGAGATGCTGGGGTCGGGAGTCGGTGAATGATGTCGGCTGGGGAGAATGGCGTTGAGTACCAAGAGCAACAAGGCTGAAATGACAGAGTTTCCTGGAAACTGGGAAGACTAGAAATCAATCAATCAGTGAGCAGAAGCCCCATACACTGCAGCGGTTCTGGAGGCCTTGCGACAACCAGGGCCTGTTACGACACCAAGGGCCTGTTACGACATCCAGGGTCTGTAACGACTGCAAGGGCCTGTTACGACACCCAGGGCCTGTTACGACATCTAGGGTCTGTAGCGACAGCTAGGGCCTGTTACGAAACCCAGGTCTGGCCCATTACGACACCCAGGCCTGTTACGACATCCAGGGCCTGTTACGACAGCCAGGGTCTGTTACGGCAGCCTCCTTCTTCTATCCATTACGTCAGCCCAGAATTGCTAGCTTATGAATTTAAGATTTCTCTGGGTAGTTTAAGTTGCATATTTTTGCCAAAAATCTCTTCTTAAGGACTTGAAACCAGCGGCCACGTCATGCCCCGGAGTGCATGACGGCGGGTCAGGCAGAGGTCGCTGTTGCTCCTTAAGTGTGGACCAGGACCAGCGATCTGGATAAAAGCAAATTTACTCATTCATTTCCATTCATAAACTCTCCTACTCACACTGACCTATTATCCTGTCGACCTATACATATTAAGAAGATTCTGCGATGTTTCCCTTTGTTTTTTTACATAAGTCATGGCTGTTATTTTTTTTTCTCCATATCAACGTATTTTACTTTGTTTCTCCCGAACGAATGTGTTTCATTATGAACTGACTCGGAACTGATTCGTTTTCGCTCGAAACTCTTTCCAGACCTACTGTTTCTTCTGGTGTGCTTCTGCACCAGTCCTGGTCCATAACTGGTTTGTCTGACGTCTCGACCTGACGTGGTAGCGGTGCTTGGTCGTGCGGCGTCGTTGGTCGGATGCCAGAGGAGGAGGAGGAGGAGCCGCAGCAACAGCAGCAGCATCAGAGGAGGAGGAGGAGGAGGAGGAGGAGGAGGAGCCGCAGCAACAGCAGCAGCATCAGAGGAGGAGGAGGAGGAGGAGCTGCGGATGCACGACCTGACGCAGCGAGCTGACCAGTGTAACAGCCTGCCCGCGCCATCGGGCCTACTGACGTCACGAGTTCTTGCATTGGGGGAATCCACCGCCAGACGGACCAGCCTACGTCAGGTGGACGTGGAAGCGTTTTCGCGGGGAATCCTTACTCCACCTGGGAGGTGGGCAGGATGATCCTTAAGCACGACGACACGACGAAGGGTGTGATGCCCCGGTCTCTGACCTGACCCTCAAGGGTCGAGTCTAACGTCACGCCATGGTGGTGGAGATGGTGGAGATGGTGATCATGATGATGGTGGTGGTGAAAGAAGAAGTTTTGGTTGCAGTACCTACAACAGTAAGAATGACAGTAGTAGTAGTAGTAGGGGGGGGAGAGAGAGAGAGAGAGAGAGAGAGAGAGAGAGAGAGAGAGAGAGAGAGAGAGAGAGAGAGAGAGAGAGAGAGAGAGAGAGAGAGAGAGAGAGAGGAGACGTAGAAGAAAAAACAACAGACGACTATGAGGAGAAGAAAACAAAAGAACTTTACGTCCGTAAGGGATAACAAAATAGGTAAGTGATAACAAAATAATTACCGGACAGAGAAGTACGTAAGGACGTCGCGTGAGGCAGAGAAGGGAGATTACCGCCGACCGTGACACACTCCCTCACGGTACGCAGAGTTATTGCCACAAAGTGCCGGGCAGTGAGGGAGGTGAGGGGGACCTGGGGTCACCCACTGGTCAGGAGAAGGTCAGGGGTAGGAGCAGCTCCGGTGGTCAAAGGTCACCTGCTGGTCAGGAGGTGCTCTGGAGGTCGAAGGTCACCTGCTTGCTGGTCAGGAGGAGATGCTCTGGTGGTCGGAGGTCACCTGCTGGTCAGGAGGAGGTGCTCTGATGGCCAGGAGTCACCCACTGGTCATGGGAAGGTCAGGAGGATGTGCTCTGGTGGCTTGGGTCACTGACTGGTCAGGGAAAGGTACCCCGGAGGCCAGGGGTCACCCACTGGTCAGGAGAAGGAGAAGAATTGGTTTTGGATAGGTTGGAGGAGTAGGGCAGTATTGGGCAATGAATGTTCTGTGAAATAACGAGAAAGATCAGGTTTTGGCCAGTCTCTACCCTGGATGAATAGGTGATGAACGAAGTGGCTGGAAAGGTAAGTGGTGGTTCATCAAAGCGACTGAAAAGGTCAATGAAAGGTCACTGAAATGACCGGAAAGGTCACTGACAGATCATTGAAGCGGCTGGAAAGGTCACTGATTCTTAGGAAAATTGCTTTTAGTGGTCAGTGATTCATCACTCAAGATACTGACCAGCAAGATAATATCTCTCTCATGAGAGCCTAGTTAGCATGGAACATGCTTTCAAAGCTGCCATCACCAAGCTACCTTCGTCAGACTTCCTTCACCAAACTGCCTTCATCAGACTTCCTTCACCAATCTGTCTTCACCAAGGGCTTTGGAAAAATGTGAATAAAAAACGACTTCTCCAAAAAAAAAAAATGATACAAGGGCTCAGAAGAAAAAGGAAATGCTCATAAGTCTCTTTCCTCTCCTTTGGATAACTTACAGGTTACATAATTTCGCCTCTCTGCTTATCGCGGTCGTGGTAATTAGTTGGGTAAGCCACGCTGGCTGCTTGCTAGGCGACCCCCGGAGTCTGGGGACGTACCTCGCCGCCGTGTGAGGAGAGAGAGAGAGAGAGAGAGAGAGAGAGAGAGAGAGAGAGAGAGAGAGAGAGAGAGAGAGAGAGAGAGAGCCTACACACCAGCACTTATGACGATATCTTGCGTGGAGAGGAAGTTAAACTCAGCACCTGTCTGTGGACTATCTCTTTCCCCTCCCTCATTTATCCCATCCTCACTCACACCCCCTCATTTAATTCCAATCTCACTCATCCCACCTCTTTCTAATCCTACCCACACTCACCCCTTAATATTAACGCCCCCTTCATCCGTCTTCACTATCTCCACCCATCTCACCTCTAATTCTTCTCCCCTCATTATCCTCCCTCCACACTTACCCTCTCTTCCACACTCCCTCCCTCCGATGCTCTCCAGCACCCACACACACACACACACACACACACACACACACACACACACACACACACACACACGCACGCACACGCATGCACGCACACTATAATCTCAACATTCCCTCTCTTATCTGTTCGTCAGGCTTGATATCTCTAATTCTTGCATGCATGCAATCCTCTCTTCTGTCTACCATCATTTTTTCATACATGAACATTCAAACTTTTTCCATTCGACAGCTGTCTAACATCTGCCTCCGTCTTCTGTCTACTGTACCTGAAGTCATGGGATGCGAGATGGGCAAATGTATAAATAAGGCGATTTTGTTACTGTCTACATTCATAAACCTTTCTATTTTTCCCGTCACTCTCCTCACAAACTAGACCGTCTACCTATTCCTCATTCACAACCCTGTCTACTGCGTCGCTATCCACATCTACACACTCTTCCGTTTTCATCCATGCCCACAGGCAGGCCAATACCATCATCATCCACATGCACACACCTACTTACATTAACATCATCCACTCAAAAACATCCGTCTGTAGTAGGCAACCCACACCGCCATTGTGTCGGAGCTACCCGCGTCCAGTACCTGCCTGACACACAATGAGCCTTCACTGGTCACTTTAATCTTTCGCATTCATAATGTGAACCAATTAACTCCTGACAACCAGTCAACACGTGAGGAAAATGTATCATCAAGTTAATCCAACAAATCAGAAGCAGAACAAAATGGATGACAGAGAGAAACATCGCAATTAACGAATTAATGAATCAGTTGTGCGTCAAAATAAACTAGATTATATAAAAAAAAAAAAAAAAACGGGAAAATGACGAACGATACAAACGAATCGTGAAAGAAAACGAAACTCTGGCAGAAAATGGTTGAGTACTGACGATAACAAACACTGTCTACATCGCCATGAGAAAGTTACCATAATATAACTGGATCATTCTTATGCCTCTAGCAATTTACTCTGCCCTGAAGACGAGAGTTTAAGATGTTTAAGGCAATACACATCTTTAAAGAACATCAACTGTTTTGAATACGTACAAACCCTCCTCCCAGTGAGATGTTACAGAAGGCAGCGTATCCTAGAAACACTCGGGAAGCAATGCCAGTAGCTAGCTGGTCAACTCGTTTATAATCAACAGTTTGAGGAGCCCCTGAGGACACCTGACTGGTAAATCTCATTCCATGAGAAATGCGCCACCAGGTGGACGATCTCATCCAAGATCCCTTAACGTATTCATAGCGGAGTGAGGGAATAAGGGTCGGTCGGATGACCGAGAAACACCCTGTTTGTATGCGGGTCATCCCTCTCTAATGATCCTATAAACTCAATAGCTACAAATTCCTCCTGTCGCATTGTTGAATCCTGGGCATTAAGTGTGGCTCGGTAATAGCTAGCGAGTTAGCTAGCAACAGGCCGGCGTCAGTCGACACAGGTTCAGGAGAGGGAGGGAGGAAGACACAAGCATCATGTTGGATCAGCCTAAGTCGATGCTATCAAGCTGACTTCCCATAAAACCCAATAATAACAGATTCCAGTACTATTGGCGCTGAGGTCTGGATAGTTCCCACCTCAGGAATTAAGTCTTTTATTATAAAGATACTGATCTTAAACTGTGCATTAGCGAGATCTTAGGCGAGAAAGGATGGCTAGATCGGCTGTATAATTATAGTGAGGCGGAGCGCTGATTTGCCACGCCGTAAAATCAGGCTGGCCGAACACCGGGTTTAAACTCATAGGTGGGAAGTTATTAGTCTCTTCTATGTACTTGCAAGGCGCTAAACGCTTGCCTTGAAAAGAATACCAAATATGTCCCCTCAAGCCAGTTTTCTTTACATATGTTTATGTAATGCAACCAGAGAGCCACTTTTTTTTTTATGAATGCTCCTGCAGGTTCGAGACTGCGTTCCACGCGGGAGTAGGGCCAGGTGGGCTCCTTGAGGGTGAGTAGGTTCTCGACGAAGCTGTATTCATTTCTTTATACCATCGGCTAACGGAGATGCATGACTTTTCGCTTGCGATGTTACCACTTGCAAGCCGAGTCTGCCAACAGATACATATGTGTACTTCTGTAATTCCGTCTATACACAGACGAAAATCAAAAGTCATTACAAATTATACCTGTATCGAAAGCTACATATACTGAAATACACCATCATTTCAACAAACTGTTGTCCAGATTAAAGAAGAAACACCTCAGCCAAGCTCAGGATGAGAATAACTTCGTTGTGTTTGAGATCACTCTCACCCTGGGCACCAGGTATCACCACCACTTTCACATCTGGTCATCGGGAACAACCGTGGTTCTGACCACCAAACGTGCCACCAGGCTTAGTAGAACCGGCTCTGTCAACAACCGTGGTTCTGACCACCAAACGTGCCACCAGGTTTAGTAGAACCGGCTCTGTCAACAACCGTGGTTCTGACCACCAAACGTGCCACCAGGCTTAGTAGAACCGGCTCTGTCAGAGCCAGGTTGTATTTTCTGAAAGGTGAAAATCAAGGGGAGACCAACCAAGAACTTCCAGCACGACCTCCCCTTAGCCCATTACCTCACTGCTCCTATCCTCCACAGCACGTCTTACTTCCTCCCTCTCCCCCTTTATGGTCAGGTGTTCATGTACCTATCCCATCTCTACTTTTCCATCCCCTTCCTTCGTGTCCAACGTCTGAACAATCGAAAGAAGGTCAGCAGGTCGGTACACCACAACCTCGTCCTGCAGGTCGGCGGGTTTGCTCAAACAGGAGGCAGGCAGGTCGTGACTGTAGACTTCAACGCAGGTTACAGATACAGGCTACAGGGTTGAGCGTGGCCGATCAAGAAGGCTGCGGTGATGGTAGGTCGTGGATGATCAGACAGTAGAGCAAGCGGACCATCAGTCAGCGAGCAACGATGGTAGCGGAAACACGCGTAGGGGGAGGCGGGCGTGGGCAGTTAAGCAGGTCTGCCGTAGACAAGCAGAGGGAGCAGTTTGACGGGCAGGTGCACGTGAGAGGTGGTGGATCCACCTTGATCCCAATCGAGCCCAAGCATGCGATCTGATGGCCGGTTGCCCCTGACGATTTAATAGTCCTCATATCTGGGGCGTGGCCGATGCAGGTGCGGAGATATGGGTCATTACAAGAGACTCTGCCCCAGTCCAACGCGGCCGCACCGACAATCACTGCGCTGTTGATGATATGCGCGGGTGCTTATTTCCCGGTCCTCGGCACGGAGCGAAACACCGAACGAAGCTCAATAAATCCATTCCAAATCCTCTGTTTTGTACGTGGGATTACGTAAAAAATTCTCGCCGGTCGGGATCAGTGAGGTTATCCCCTCCGGGATCTTGGGATCTGACACGATCTAAATAAAACAGAATCCCTGAAGACCCTCGCCTTTCTAACGCAGGTTAATCTGACGCTCCGCCTGACACTTGGCCAACGAGACTTCACATCAGCCCCGCCCGCCCTCACACACGGCCCGACCCGCCCTCACACAACACCGCCAGTGCTTAGAATTAGAGCCGGGATGACCCCCTGTCATTTCATTAATATGATGCCTACCAAGGTTGTCTTCTTGTCTCCCCACACCCGTACGTACACATTAGCCACAGGATCAAAAGCAGATGTCTCATGGTGTTCAGTGGGGTCCGGCGATGGGACGAGGCTGGGAGGAGAGGAGGGAGGAGGAACAGGATGAGAAAGGAGAGAAGTAGAGTAAAAGAAGTAAGGGAAATGGAACAGGCTGAGAGAGCAATACGAGAGAAGGATGATAGCATAAGGTGTAGGGAAAAGAAGAAGCTTCTTATGGAGTCAACACACGATCGTGCTGGCCTCTACCAGACCAGCCCAATCCTAACTAATGAGATCCTCAGAAATTAGTAGACTGCGTATGAACCGGAACCTTTGCATCTGCGTTTACGCAATGTCTGTTAAATATCCTCTTCTCACGGTCCCCATTTTAATGTTTTGTATGTCTTCTTTGTAGTTTCATCCTATAGTTATAGTTATTTCAAGAACCCTTTGATCACTGCTGGTAGTAGTAGTAGTAGTAGTAGTAGTAGTAGTAGTAGTAGTAGTAGTAGTAATTTCATTATCATTATTATCATTGTTATCATTATCATTATTAGTATCATTATCATCATAAGTATAATTATCACAATTACAAATACACACATACGCAAATATATACACTCACACACATACACCAATATATACACACACGAAAATGAAAGCATATGACAGCAAATGTATCTTGTCCACGACGAGGAGAGCATGAGAGGACTCCTCCGTGTACACAGAGCAAGCATCGAGGTCACGCTCCTTATACAGTGACCCCTGGCAGGTCATCTCATATATCTTTTCCACAGTGACCACCGCGGCACGGTCAGAAACGTGCCCTGGGTATGATCATCCTACATGGAAGAAAAAACTGATTCTTGGACAAGAAGAAGAATGAAATGCTGGTTCGTTTGGTGTCTGTAGAAATGGCTCCTGAAGCTGGAAAAACTGAAGGAAGAAGGAAAGACGATGGAGGGGAGAAAATTCCACAGATGTGGCTGTTTGGGGAAGGGAGATAACATAACGGTCAATCCTCGGTTGGCGGGTTTCCACGCAGAATCTATGGGAAGCATCAGCATGATGCTTGCGTGGGTGCCTCATGTATACACCCATTGTATGGTTAATTCCTCAAAACATACATCGTTATGGCTTAACTTTATATATATATATATATATATATATATATATATATATATATATATATATATATATATATATATATATATATATATATAAATAAACCTAAATAAGCATAAATAAACATAAATAAACCTTCAATAATCATAAAACCAATCATGTCCAAATAAGAGTAACCCAAAAGGCATGTGTGAATATGTTACATAATGGAAAAGAAAATGCCCATATAACATCATCCAGGTAAAAAGTCATATTCTACATATGTTACTCATTTTCTAAACATGTTACTCATTACAAATTTGTTTGCTCATTACGGTTGTCAAATACCTTGGTAGAAGCACTGTAATTACTCGGTAAGGAGTGGGTTTGGGTGGGCTGAAGGAAGAAAGGGAATTTAATTACCATATACATCAATTATCATGTAACCTAATTACAGGTAAATCCTGAAGTTTTTCTTTTGTAATTATAGACCCAAAGGTAATGTATTCGTGGAACCTCCATAAATATACAACCTATATTATATAACTATATAAGCAATTACAGTCATCAAACTGTTATACAAGGAACATTACAATAACACGATATGATCTCATAGGAATATATATATATATATATATATATATATATATATATATATATATATATATATATATATATATATATATATATATATATATATATAAACGGCTATACAGACAAACATACACCTATACAGACAACTTATAACGTATACGATAAACACATAACTCCACAACTACACAAAAACACAACGAAACAGACAAACACATCATTATACAAACAAACAATCGCTCTGTCAAACATAACAACAATACAGACAAGCATACAATCATACAACTACACATTGAGACACGGTAATCATCATACAGCAGTGAGAGATACAGGCTATCATACATTAATGATACATTTCGTGATATGAAAACAAGAGAAACCACAATGGCATGTGTATTACTGTAGGAAACAGCTGTCTACATGTATTGCGTAACCCCAACCATGTGACTCAGCCCACGTGTTCACTGGCGTCCCCCCCCCCCATCCCCCAATACCCGTAAACACCCACACTCACACCCCCAGGCGGGGGCTAGGGAGACCACACACACACACACACACACACACACACACGCAAACTCCAACAACAAAAAACCCCGACACACAATCACACACTCACACAAACACATAGGAAGAGAGAAGAGTAAGGAATGAAGAAATCGTGGCCTCTGAGTTTATAAGCCGAGCTGATGATATAAACAGAGGACAGTTCGTGGAAGGATGTAGGGACGGGACAACCAGAGAATATGATATGAAATTAAGCAAGAAGCTTGTTAGAAAATCTGTAAAGAATTACGTTAATAGCGTAACGGCGGTGGGTTGAGCGGTGGGTTGAAGGGTGGGTTATAATGATGACACTGTGAGTGCTGAGACTATATATATAAGTTTACAAAGGAGTTGTACGGTAGTAGACATAGTTCAAGAAATGAGGACCCCATGAGTGTAGGACTCCCTCCTCGTACACTAGAAAGAGGCAACAACGAATACTAATCACACACACACACACACACACACACACACACACACACACACACACACACACACACCAAAATGCAGGGAAGCAGCCTCCACCACCTCCCCTGCAAACCCCTGCACTCCACTACCTTCGCCAGACACACGGTGGCGGCGCCCCTGATAAGGGCTACTGGGCCACCTTATCTACTCATCGGGACCTGACAGCTTCCTGTGTATCTCTGTCAACCGGCGGGCTGGTCCCGGCAGGATGGACACGCCCCACGGGTCGGAAATAGCAATGTGGTCATCTCCCGCCGACTAACTGGGGTAACCAAAACCTCCAGAAACCCCGACGTCGAAATTGGTCTCTGAGGCTGGTTTCCGAGAGACCTAGCACTCCGTTTTCTTCCTCCTTAGTTAACAGACGGATGCTGCAGTGTAACGAGGCCCTACATGGCGTAAGGATCAAGGAAATCTTAATTCTTTCTTAAAGAGAAACAGTGAAATATAGGAATACAAACTGTAACAATCAGTGGGTCCCTATCTAGGCTGGCAAGCAGCCTGGTGTTACCGCTCGCTTGTAACGCCGTAGGGGAGAGAGGGATGTCACACCGCTGTTACCGCTGTTAGGAAAATCTGCCGGAGGGGAGAGAGGGATGTCACACCGCTGTTACGCTGTTAGGAAAATCTATAATCAAGTTGTTCAATGATCGTCTTCGGATAACACAAACGTATGGCAGCCAAGACGTTGCCTACGATATCATCTACACTGCAAGACATCCAAGGCGATATCGAATCCCTTGATAGATTTAGAGATTCAATTAGAAATATAAACGTCTGTAGCTGTAGACTCCAAGACGCACCATTTAAGGGTTTCATGAAAGGTTCCCATCCTTTCTCCTCGATGGAGCATCAGGAGAAAGTATGTGCAACCCCCGCCCTAACCTCGCTACCTCTGCCAGAACACGAGGACTGATCTAGTTGGCTGTTCCACCAGACGTTTCGCATGGCGGTATAGTGTTCTGTCCCATCTATGGACCAACTAACTTAAGACATCTCTAGAAAATGGTATCAAAATCATGATGAACTATCAAAATTACATAACAATATTCATGATCCTAGGAAGCAGGTGGTCAGGAAAGTATATCAATCGCTAGTTTGTCCTGAATAATTATCTTCATGAGTTTATGATAATCTGGACCACTTGAGTTGTTCGGTGTACCGTAGTGGCTCCTGATGGTTTGACCGGTGGTGTTGGTTCGTCCTAGCCACCACCTGCGCAGAGCTAGTGGGTCCTGGCTCGTCCTAGCCACCACCTGTGCGGACCTGGTGGGTCCTGCCTCGTCCTAGCCACCACCTGTGCGTGTAAGGATCTTGTGAAGGGTCCAGGTGTGGACACACAAAATACCGAGGCTGTGGAACACCTGAAGCCAGACTTGTTGCCGTCCCAGTCCCTCATCCCACGCTGGCTAGTGGCGAGGGGACGTCCTGTTTCCACACAGAGCAGGTAGACTGGCTATCCTCTCCTCCTATCATTACAACATCGTCAGCGAATTTCATCTCAATATAACATTCACAGCTCCACACCTTATACGGAAGCGAACACGCTGCCTTGTACTTGCGTCCACTCGGTATGAGAGTAAATTCAATTTGATTCTTTACCAAAGATGGGTTTGGGTTCGGCTTTGGGTGGAGCATGGACGAGACGGGCTGTGTCAGGTATGACCTGAATATGAAGGCACTTCAGTGATTACGACTGCAATAAGATCCCTCTACGTACAGGACAGAATCTCAAGCGAAGTGAAGGTATTCTGGCGCACTTCCGGCACTGACCAGTGAGTAGGGCGTGCCACGCTCACAGTGCCAGTCGCCGCTAGAGGGCCAGGTAATCCCAGGTGACCTTTGACGAACGCACGAAGACTCTCAAGTGATCCATAGGTGACTCTCAGTTGATTTAAAGGTGACTTGTAAATATTGTAGAAAAAAAAGATGTGGGAGGGCTCAGGACAAGAGGGAATATTCCCAGTTAGACAAGGACTTTTTCAGGAGAATTTATCAGATATCTTCTTACCTACAAGAATTTGGCTCTACCACAAGTGAATGTGGTTCATCGTGACAGATAAGGTAGTAAGGGAGTATTGAGACATGACCTAGCATTCGGAATATGACAACTCTCGACGTCTCGACGGCTTTCTCCCTCAGGAGAACATCCTCCTCCTGATGAAGATAACCGTAGAAATGTTGACGATTAAACCCTGAGTAGCAGCTCTTGTCTCATTGCTGCCTTGCTACCTATCGCTCACAAGTACCACACGAACGATAGTTAAACGAAAACCAGGTGAGGGACGGCAACGCATGCGACAATTTACACACACAGACACACACACACACACACACACACACACACACACACAGACACACACACACACACACACACACACACACACACACACAGCATTGGACACGGAGACGGTACACAGAGATGCGACCATAACCAAACAAAGCCACAAGAAGGTACACACGTCCAGGTACACAAGCCCCGGGGTAGGTGTGTGTAGAGGTACATAAACACATATCTTTCTGACACGACGCCGGCCCGTGTCTCTACTGCACCTGACCCACACAGCAGATGGTCCGCAGGTCGGACCCTCCTCCTGTATGGCTGCGTCCGTCCATGTTACTCGATCATTTAATATTTCTAGCTTAATGTATCCCTAAATAAACAGCTTATCACGTAAATACGCGAATAAATACGTAAATAGTTTCGGAATTGTATTTTAAGTACTTAGCTTCTTACTTACTTACTTACTTACTTACATCAGTTTCCAAGTAGCCCAATAGATAGTGTGGTTAACCAGCCCTCCTCGACTCCAGTCTGTCGGCCAACACACCAGCTTCCCTCAGTTCCCGTATGTTTGGCCTGTCATGCTTGCTTTGGTGTTACCTTCATCCCATCCAACCTCCCCCCACTCACCATCTCCTCCCTTTGGGGTTAATTCCCAGGCACTTGCACCATCACGTCAGCAGCTCCATCTTCTTCCAGCAAACCTCTCCTTCTTCCTCTCCTTCGTCCCCTATGTGGGGTGGTTATGATGACTACAGTTGTTACACCCTCTGGGTTTATCACAACCTTTGAGGATAATACAATCTCTGGGTTAGCCACAACAACCTTTGGGGTTATCACGATCTCTGGGGCTTATACAACTTCTGGGGCTGCCACAATTTCTGAGGTGAATATAATCTTTGGGGCTGCTACAATCAGAGGTCGGCCACCCTCTGGGTATCCGTCAACAAAGTACTGGAGTAGAGGCGACACCTCTGGCAAATTCTATTTACGCGTTCGTATTACAGTATCACTCTCCTGTACACCGGCAGGGGCCCGACCGTGGCCTCAGTACCAGCTATGTTCCAGGAATAGCAGCTGAAGAGAAGAAAAAATAGACAGAAGCGAAGGTCCACAACGAATCATTCTTAGTCGAAGGACTTATGCCTCTCCCTCCCTCCTCTAATCACACACACACACACACACACACACACACACACACACACACACACACACACACAGACGGAGGCCTCTACACTAACTGGTCCCTTCATAAATCTAGACAGGGAGGAGGGTTTCCCACTCTCTTGAAGGGGAAAAAAATACTCTCAATAAAAAAGGATGAGTGATAAATAGTGAGCTGGAGGACGACCACAATGACTTTCAAAATACGTCTGATTACTGTTTCTTTGAACGGTTTAAAACACACACACACACACACACACACACACACACACACACACACACACACACACACACCACACGCCTCTGCTACCACGAGAGCCACTGAGGACTTACGCGGGGAGTAAGATGCGGTACCTACAGTCTGTCAGGAGCGTCATGAAAAAGGAAGCAGTGTAAATGTCTCACTTATGCCTGAGACTGGCTGGCCGGTGTGATGACTGGGGCACAGAGGCAGATAGATCAAGGCAGGCGCTCCCTCACGTTCCCTTCCAGGCCAGTGAGCCTGGGAACATAAGGAACGGCTGGAGGACGTGTAAGTAAGCCAGGCAGTGGCCCAGGGAGAGCGTGCAAGGCAGGGCGTGTAGCTACTTGTGGGACAGGGCGCACAAGGCAGGGTGCACAAGGCAGGGCGTGTAGCGGTGTGTAGGGTAGGGCATGTAGAACGCTGCAAGACGGGACAGCTAGGGTTCCAGGTACACTCACCTCACGCACGGACATTTGTCTCCAGCTAACAGCAAGCCACTGCGACCCGACAAATGCCTTCAGTACAGACACACTCTCCCTCCGACACACTCCATCCATCTTCTTACACTCCATGCACGTTCTTCCCTCACTTCTACAACTCCCCTTCCTCTCTCTATCCATCCGTCCCTTACCATCGTCCACACTCGAGCGCATTTCCTTCCCTATTCTTCCCTTATCATACCGTTCCTTCCCAGACCCACGCCTCCACATCTATCCCCCCTAGAGCATGACGGTACGATCCTTCAGCACGCGACCGTACAACCCTTGAGAGCGACGGGACGACGATCCCTTGGCACGACGGTACGACTCAAGGGTCGTACCGTCGTGCTCAAAGGTCGTCCGTCCACCATACCACCAGCACTGCTTCCCTCCCTTCTCCCTACACTGTGATTGCCTAAATGGAAAGCACTCAACATTACTCCGCTATATTCTCTCTCTCTCTCTCTCTCTCTCTCTCTCTCTCTCTCTCTCTCTCTCTCTCTCTCTCTCTCTCTCACCCTTATTTCACTAGTGAGGAAAACCCAGATTGCTATATATGCTTATTCTGTCCCGGATCCATATCCTTTCCTAGGATAGTTAACCACCATCCTCACATTGGCTACAGGCTATTAGAGGGCACGAACGACGCTGTCTATGAGGTCTATGAGGACCCGGAAATTAAAAAGGTTAAACCCCCTAGGGCGACCCTAACTTGTAGGTTAAGTGGGATACGCAAGGTTAATGTGCATACCTAATTCGGGGTAAGGCGGGAGGAGGGGGAGTATAGGGGTGTGTGTGTGAGAGAGAGAGAGAGAGAGAGAGAGAGAGAGAGAGAGAGAGAGAGAGAGAGAGAGAGAGAGAGAGAGAGAGAGAGAGAGAGAGAGAGAGAGAGAGAGAGAGAGGTAACAGACCCTAGTCATTCATCAGCAGTTGTATCACAAGTCACCTGCTGGCAGTTTTCCCCTTTTGGCTTCGCATCCTTAGTCCTGGAGTCGTGTAAGAGTCGTCCTGAAGTCGTGGTGGGGTCGTGTCGCGGTGGTAGGGGGCGCGTGTTGTGTGTGTGTAGCGGGACGAGTACGACAAAGGGAGAACGGAGGGGTGGGTTCCCCTCTCCGACACCACACCAACATCCATAAACTCAGTCGGGGTCCCCTTTACCCTTCGCCGCTCGACTGACATACGAGTCTTCCCTTCACCAGGCTGGTGGTGGTGATACGGTGGAAGGAGTGGTAATGGTGGTAGCAAAACTCACCGTAGTAAGAGCCAGCATGGCGGTGGTAGTGTGTTAAGTGGCGGTGGTGGTACTGGTGGCAGCGGTGATGGACGAGGTGATGGGGGGGGTGTGTTGGTGATGGAAGTGGTGGAGGTGATGGTGTCGGAGGTGTTGGTGATGGCAGTGGTGGAGGCGATGGTGGTTGGAGGTGTTGGTGATGGCGCCAGCACACTCTGAGATCACTACCTACGCACCCTTCAAGTCGCCGGCAACAAGAAAAACTACGTGTCCGAAAAACTAATGCTGGAAAAAAAACAATGCACACTTGTCGCGAATACAAATAGCATTTGGTTTTACCTCTGTTCATTAACATCCTAATTACCATGCACTTAGCATGCGGGTCAGGCGGCCTGGCACCAGACGCTCCCGCAGGCCACGGTGGTGGGTAAAGGGGGGGAGGAGGTCCGTCAGAGCCGACCTCGGCAAGCAAGAACCTTACACCTTCCAAATTATCCGTCGTTTTGTCATGCTAAACTTGCTTTTGGGCGCCGTGGCAGCCCCGACTCCGCCCACGGAATAATTTAGACGCTTAGACAACCACGGATTATCTCAATTAAACCCGGGAAGCTTTGGGGGATTGCTGTGAAAGGTATGATAAACTGCTAGACAGCGGGTGGAAAGATGTATATCAAGATGCGAGTCGCTAAACCATCTGATCTGTACCTTATATCAAGCATCGGAAATCCTCCTGATAAGGCCTGGTGGTGTTGTGGTATTTCCCTTCAAGTTCGGAAGGGAAATACTTGATAAGCGCGACGGTATGACCCGTGAACACGACGGTACGACTCTTTAAGTACGGCGGAACGATCCTTGAGCACGACAGTCCAGTCGTGACGCCCCCCCACCAAAAAAAAGACATGACCCCTAGGAAGTGAGTGACCTCTGGAATGCCATAATTCCGAATGAGTCTGAGGAGGATATGACTCTTACTACACCCTGGCTTCTTTACCTCTCAAATTATTCCTCCATAGGGAACCTATCTCGTCCGTGTTCTTTACTACAGCTGAGAACACGTCTACGTCCTCGACCATGAAGCTGAAATCAGATCACTGAGTTTTGGACGGGTCGAGGAACCTGCGAATCGTGTCGGGTTTGATTTCACGGAGGGAGCTGTATGTATGAAATTATTTTCTCCCTCAGTCCTGATGACTGGCTGCTGCTCATCACATTCATCATCATCATCACAACACGCGGGATGAGGTGCAAGGAAGACATTGCAAGATGGTACAAATCTTCAATTCGTCTTGGACAAAGGGATATTAAGAGAATCATGCACTTTTGGTACAGCTGGAGAATTCTGGTACCTACCGAAGGCGATACACATTCAGGTCAAAGGTCCAGGTTGTAGATTCACGAGGTCTTCCTTGAAAGGATTTGGGAATATCTGTTACACGCCCAGGTGAGAGATCCAGGTTGTAGATTCATAAGGTCTTCCTTGAGAGGATTTGGGAGCATTTGTTACAGTGATAGAAATTTGAGGGATTTTACAATTCTGGTAGGAAAATTTCCTGTACAGCTTCAGCAATTTTCTTTTCTTTTTCTTTCGGAGGAAAATCCCTCTTTGTTTTCTCCATCTTGTAAACAGAAATGAAATCAACTTTCTGTAAAACATCATGACTTGTCCTGGAACAGATCCTTATGGTCCCACCTCTGTCCCTATCTGTTATATCTCTGTCACATTTCCGTCCTTCATCGTCATATCACCGTATCTGTCTTCGCCATCTCTTTCCCCTTTCTCTCCTTGCGTTCGTCCCCTTCAGTTACACCTCCCTCTTTCCTAACTCGTCTTCGTCCTCTTCTGTCCTAATCTCCGACCTTTTCTACCTTGCCTCCGTCTCATTCCGCCACGTCCCCGACCTTCTCTTCCCAATCTCAGTCCCTTTCAAACCCCGGAGTCCGATTCCGTGTGACATAATCTCCGTCCGTCCTATGCCATATATCCCTTGCATCTGTCCCATTCCCGACCTCGTTGACAGCTGACGGGCCAGCCAAGGCTATCTCCCCCGTGACGCCACTGAGGGTATTATCTGGGGCTCCTGCTGTGTGTGTGGGTGTCCGGCACTGGTGGCCGCTAACGAGGCCTTTAGCCAGTCCCCGTGTCTGGTCCTCAATAGGCCAGCTTGATTGATACCGCAACACTGGCGGGGGACGGGACATCCCAGGAACGGTGGCCATCACGTATGACTGGTCGCACTGCAAAGTGGCTTGCCCTTTTAAATAAAGACAACCTATTCAGCGGCCAGCGCCAGCCCTCCTGCGCCACGTATCGTCATTATTAACTCACACACTGAAGACGTTTGTTTATCGCTACTGTGTGTTCTTGGTCAAAGTTCAGAGGTCCGGGTCCTGGCGTCAGTACAGGCAATTCTTAGAAGGCCACTCACACACACACACACACACACACACACACACACACACACGACGCATTCCTCAGAACTAATGGCCTAACTCTCCTTTCGTCGGAATTGCAATCCAGTTATCTTCCTACTTCCTCGTACTTCCACAAGGCCGAATGAAGCATGATATCGAGCATACCGCCCCTCAGCCACAGCCTCCCAGAGTACCACCACCAACTGACAGCTGATGGAGCCACTGCCAAAGGTCTCGTTTGTTTTTGTGAGGCCGTCATGAGGACTATTACGCCATCAGCAGTTACTCTTTGCTGCCTAGAACACGAATCCCTCTATTCTACATATGCTGTCGGTCCCAGATGTTCTGTTAAGGGCTCAGGCCGTCCCGTGGTGTTCTCGAGGGGGGGAATTCCGACGCGAGGCCTCTCTACAAGAGCGGCAGAATATGCAGCAACACTTAAATTACAAGACGCTAATAAGATCAACTAGAAATTACGAGTGCGAGATAATAATGGGGCGGGGCGGGGGAGGGGCGCCATCCGGGTGAACACTGTGGAAGATATACATAAATTGGTACCTTATTCAGCGGCCTTCGAGGGGCCCCAGAGCGTCAGTCTACTCCACACATGGTAAATACAAATGTCGCAACGCTAGGAGTCCCAACCCCAGACCTATAACATCAGAAGGCTCAACTCCAGACGTCCCAACATCAGACCTATAACCCCAGAAGACTCAACCCCAGACTTTTCTCAACCTCGGACCTGCAACACCAGACGCCTCAACCTCAAGAAGTCCCAACCTTAGACCTATAACTACAGAAACCTCAACTCTAGACGCTCTAACCTCATGATTGTAACCCTAGATACCTCAAACCCCCAAGACGTCTCAACCTAATCCGTAGCTCTAGAGTTATCGACTCTAGACGTTTTAAGCTGACCCGTAACTCAAACTTTCCCCTGACCCCCAGACGGTCGTAACTCCTTGACGTCGCACCTTCTAGGCGCACTATACGCCCACGCCGAAACTACTGACGTCAGAGCTGTAGACGCAGCAAGCACAAAGACGCCGTAACAACAGCGTCACTCGTCGTGCGTTGCATACGCTCAAACCAAGTCGGGGACTTTGCTTGGTCGCCTTTACCAGCGGGGAACTGGACCCCCTCAGGTAGCTTGCGGAGCAGTGTGTGGACGAGCATGAGAGGGGCGTGGCATGTGGGAGGGGTATGGAGTGGGGTGGCGGGGGTGTGGAAGGGGGGGGGGGGTCCACGGCAAGGTGTGGGCATCACCGTGGGCGGTCGGGGAAGAGGCGACGAGGAAGGTCTAACTGAACGGCCCAGACATTACCACTCTGTTAATTAGGTCGTGATCGCTGGGTGGCGCTGAGAGATGCTCAAGATACCTACCTCTGTGAGCGTCCCTTGGTTTTTGTGTCCAGGAACCTGGAAATAAAGAAGACGCCCGACCATCGGGGCGCCAGTGCCTGGTTGCTTCCAAACCGGCATGTCGGTTTCTTTTCCTTCTTTTTTCATCCCTCCCGACCTCCTCTAATGGAAGGCTTGGAGTCTAGTTCTGCCGGCGCCGTAGTAACGCATTCTGAATTCATATGCAGGAGTCACATGGATTCCTCGGTAACGAGAAGGACGCATGATACCAAGGGCGGCTTGCCCGTGCGTAACAGGGAGGACCCAGTAGGATACTAATGCCCGTGGAGTCTCAAGGATCCTTGTCGCTGAAGCTGCTCCTCATGCGCTAGCCTCGCCGCCCGTCCGCCCCCTCCTCGACCTATGAGTGTGAGCCAGTGAACGAGTCCACACGCGGCATGACACATCGCTCACGGGCCACAGCGATACCTCGAACCTCTCACTCGCTAAGCCCCTGAGTACGACGGTGAGGCCCTGAAGCACGAAGGTACGGCCAACGGAACGCTGAGAAACGACACGAGTATCACCACCTGTTCTTTGACTCATTGGTCCACCCAGTCATACTCGAGGGTCGTACCACCGTCGTGCTCATAGCGGTACAATCAACGTAAAGAAGTGCAAAGTTTCGTGGAAAGAGCAGATTGCATGGAGGAACCACCACCTTGGCATTGCCCGTCAACCCCGTCTGTAGCGCTTCGTGTACACTATCTCAGGGGCGTGGCCAAACGTCACACTGGGGGAGCCCAAGCTAATGTAATTGTCTGTGACTGTCTGTTCTGTCGGTCTCTTACTTAAAGGTGGAGTACCACCGTCTTCCAGACTCAAAAGGAACCACAAGGACCTGCCTGTCGTCGCCTGTCGTTTCAGTCCATCGAATACTAAGAGTTAATCTTGATTCATCGGTATATCGCAAATTGTTATCATTAATTAACAATGGGTCTGCAGCTGGAACACGATTATATATATATATATATATATATATATATATATATATATATATATATATATATATATATATATATATATATATATATATAATTCTTTAATGTTCAACTTCCTACATTTAGCAATATACACCCTGGAGTGACGTTTACTCTAATAGTTATTAGTATTTTTTTCCTCTATATAAATGAACGAAATTTCTTGTAGCGTATTAGTAATTGCTGTCTCAAAGTGACTAGTGTGCTATTATCTTTGACCACAGGGAACTGCTTGATTTACCGGCCGACCATTGTAACTTAGATTATGACGGTCTGTTGTGCAATGGTTATTCACTGGACACTTCACTAGGACCTGTTCTGAGCCACGTCCTTAGTATTTCCATCGAAAATGTCATCTCAGCTTATCCTGTCGACGTTGCTGTGAAGATCATTAAACATTTCTCTTTTTTTTGTGTCTGTTTCTGAAATCTTATCTCTTCAGGACCGACCTGTTGACCAACACTGAAAAAGCTAAATCGTATGCAATGTTATGTTGATCACTCGCAACCAAACCTCTCTCACGCCATCTCTGTAGTCAACACTTGGTGCGTTCACGTCGCGTGGGAGATTCCTCGACAAATTATGTTACAACATATGTATGAAAGTCTTTGTACAGAGAAAAGATTCAAGCTAGCGCTACCTCCGATGACATCAGAATCCGTACTGTATATATGTACGCATGTTATATATATGTATGTATAAATATATATATATATATATATATATATATATATATATATATATATATATATATATATATATATATTCCTCCAATGACCAATCTCCTCCATTAGCTACGAATCATCTGCATACAATCAGGAGACATCTAACTTTACATATCATTGTTTACTTTCTATACGATGGAGATGAAGCCGAAAGCGAGAGGTGATCAGAAGGAAGTTGTTAGGAAGACGCCAGGTTGTTACGGCGTCAGGTTATGATGACGTCAAGTTTCGCTGACAAAATACAATGATGTCAAGATAAATGACTATTATCATTATGGTCTAGACAGGTACGCACGCGCGCGCGCGCGCGTGCGTACACACACACACACACACTTTCACCAACTCACAGACACACATATATATATGAAGATATATATATATATCCGCTGACAAACACACACATCCCCTCCCTCCCTCCCCACACACACACAAGCCCCTCTGGCCTCATCAAAGCTCCGTCCACCAGCGGACCAAGAACAATTCAATAATGATTTACCTGATGGTGATTACACCCTGGCGGGGCACACACCTTAATTGTTAGCTATTATTTGCGTGCTGAAGCCCGACCCAAGAGGAACACTGATATAGTGAACAGCTTAAGTACAGGTCGAAATACCGTCTCTCTCTCTCTCTCTCTCCTCCCCTCCCCCACACACTCCCCACCACCGGCATGGCCTCCTCTAATATCTTATGTGTTTATTAATTAAATACCTTTTTTTCCTCTCTTTCGTTCTGACTCTGTCTCTAATGGCGTAACTCAAAGCTAATGTCTAATGGTCTGGACCGGTTCCCATTCTCTTTTGTGGATCCATTATCGAGATCGTATCTTTTAGACCAAATGGGGGAGGTGAAGTGGGGGGGGGGGGAATAATGCCAGCGTCCATCTGAAAATCATTTAAAACAAACGCAAAACTCGGACGAATAAGGCACTAGCGTAGGGCGAGTAATCAGACAGTCAAGAGAACGAGCCAAACGCATTAATTGACAAACGACGCCATTAGGGAATCCCGCCAGTGATTAGTAATTAACGCTACAAATAAGAGGAGTTCCGGAGAATAATCCCCAGTCAGGGGTGATTAAAGACATCCTTGCATGGGTCGCAGGAACACTGCGCCTGTCACACTCCCTCTCATGGGTCACTTCACGTTGCAATCCTTGTCCTCTTCCCTTAGCGGTATCCTGTACCTTCAGTGGGATAGTATATACTCGGCAGGATCCCGTACCTTCAACAGGATCCAATACCACTGGCGGAATCCCGTGTCTTTAGCAGGATCCTATGCCTTCAACACGATCCTATGCCTTCAGCAGGATCCTATATCATTAGCTGGATCATACGTCTATGGCAGGATCCCATATTTTCAGCAGGATCCTATTCCTTTATCAGAATCTGACGCTTTAAGGTACCAGTGGTACGTAAGGACGTTGAATCGAATCTCCTTCCATCTGATTCTCGAGTGAACTAATTCTTTTCTCACAAAGTGTGTGAGAGAGAGATATCACAAATTCTCTCACGATGCCTTTCGCTTCCATCTAAATGCGCGCGGCGTTCTTGTATGAGACTTGTTTCCTGGCCATGCAAGCACACCCCTCTGCATGCATGCCGTGCCTGCAGTGCCCTTCTCATCACCTTTATGAACGAGGGACAAGTCAACACCGTCCAGACATCGTCACACACTCGCTATGACCGAACACAATACGTCTCTTAGTGGTTATCTTAGAATATGACTGTGATGTGTGTGTGAGCCTTGTCGTCACATCTGTGGTATTCCATTAATGCTTCAACACTCCTCTCGTGATCTTCATATGCTGTTTCTCAGGACGTAATGCGAGGGATTACAACACTACATTACTGCATGCACGATACGTCTTTGGTACTCAGTATGACCACTATCATCCTTTTTAAGATACGTACTTTGGTTTCTATTAGGGTCAGCCTCTACGTATGTTTCTGGCGATGTGTACTGAGCAGTACACTCGACATCTGTATTGTTCCTGCGGTGTGTGTGCGTGTGTGTGTGTGTGTGTGTGTGTGTGTGTGTGTGTGTGTGTGTGTGTGTGTTGTGAGGAAGACCTACCGGGCAGGTCGCCCACGAAGGGGGGCGGGACCAGCCCCAGCCCACAGTGAATTACTAGGATTAAGGGGAAATGGTGAACACAGGTTGTGCCTCAAACCCTCGACAAACAACCACGGGGTTTAGGAACACTTAATTAAATGTGTGCCATATGTATGTGCGCACGGGTATACTTAGTCTACAGTGGGGGAAAAAACACTCACGTAACTGCACTCTCTCTCTCTCTCTCTCTCTCTCTCTCTCTCTCTCTCTCTCTCTCTCTCTCTCTCTCTCTCTCTCTCTCTCTCTCTCTCTCTCACACACACACACACACACATACACAGATAATTACTTTACGATGGAGAAACTACCTAAATGAGAGACAACACAGAGTCGGGGAGAGAAGACCATGTGTAAACGAACCACCTTGGAATTCTGTGGGACAGCGAGCTCCTTCTCAGACCACAGGGCAGGTTAGGAGAGTCGTGTATGTGTATCCACATCGCCGGGAGGCCGAAAGTAATATATGCCTCTCAGGTTTCGCCAACGCACCTAAAGAAGCACAAAGACTTAATACGAGGTCCAGAGAAGGGCAAAGAAGATTGTACCAGAATCAAGACAGCTGAGTAACAGCGAGGGGTTAGGAACTATTAATCTGTCCATTGTGGAAAAGAGAAGAGTAAGGGGGTGACTTGATCACAACCTCAAAGTTCTTAAACCAGACTGATAATGTCAACATTGAACAATCATTCGAAAGATGGAGACGTAGACCAGCCAGACGCCATAACAAGAAGGAATAAACTTGTTAGAAAAGATATCACGAAGTACTTCTGTGGTATGAGAGTCGTGGAGGAGTGGAATAAAGTAAAAGATGAACTAGTGAATGTGAAGAACATACAGGAGGTTAAGAAGCCGTGTGATGGTAGAGAATGTTCAAGAGATGGGGACCCACGAGTGTAGAGCTCCCTCCCCGTAAGGTAGAAATATATAATTACACACACACACACACACACACACACACACACACACCGGCCCTACCGTCCAAACGAGTTACAAAAAACCAACAGACACCCGTCTGCGGCACCGTCTTAGCCTTAGGGGTATCCAGGATTTAGTGAGCCGTGGTTAGAGGTTTCCACCTGCACCACACGTGACGAGTCGAAACAAATGGACTGGAGAATCAGGTGCTGGACCAGATGTTCCGCAAGGTGCCTTCTTGCGTCCTACATTATTTCATCTAACTTCAATCGGACGGTTCTTCTTTAAAGATGTCGAGTTTGTATATATAATCATAGACCAAACTGGACGCGACCAAGCTTGAGTGCTACTTTTAAATAGAATATTTTTACTATGGAAATAATCATGGTCAACTAAACCGCATTACCCATTGCTTGAAAAATCACTCTTTCGTATAAGTCTGATTTGTTATGCATGAACTCCTTTCCCCGAATCCAAGTTCTTTCTTTCTCACTTGGATAATTTTTCCTCATGCAGAGGGGCGGGTAGGTCAGGAGGGTCGGTGGTTGTGATGGTCGAGGAACAGAGGACAAGCAGGAGAGTCGTTGGGTGAGGAGACGGAGGACGGGTAGGAGGGTCACTGGGTGAGGGTAGAGGACGAAGGATAGTCAGGCAGGTCGATGGGTGGGAGTGCAGGGTCGTCTGTGTGGGGATAGAGGGGCGGAGGAGGATAGTCAGAAGAAACGCTGAGTGAATCCCCAGGTGAGGATCTAAACAAGAGGAGCTGAGACAGTGAGTGGAGGAGCCCCTCGACCCGTAGCACCTGCCATACTCCTACTGGAATCACCTACCATTCGGCCATGCCTGAATGACGGTAAACAACTGTCAATAAAGATGCTCAAGTACTTCATATCCGCCAGTAAATAAACAAGAGGCAAACATGACGCATCCGGCACTAACATACGTTCAGAAAAGTTGCTTGAGTGTTTAATATGCCATCTTAAAAGGCTGCTGGAGGTTTCACTTTATCTTCTCATAGAGCAACCTGAATGTTCAAAAATGTCTTCCTGCAAAGCTGCTACAGTGTTGACACACTCTTGCATCTGTGAGTAAATCATGTACCAGCCAGTGTGCTGAGGACGGACGTCCATCCTGTGAGGTTGAAAGTGGCGAAGTCGATGGCTCCTCCAGCGAGTGAGTGTTGGAGGTTACAGCTCCTCCCCTGGCCGGAGGGTGCTGGAGATAAGTTCTCCTTCGTCGGGTTAGTGACGGAGGCGTGGCAGCTGTTGGCATCACAGTGGCGGAGAACTTCTGGAGGTGTAATTATAACCCAAGTAACGACACGATGTGTTGGTGAGAAACGAGCCTCCGCCCACGTCCGGCCAGCCACCCAGCCTGCGTCCATACCTTCGTCAGCGTATCTCAGGCGATCAACCACTTGAAACCGTGTTGAAACCTTGCCCAAATTTAGCCTCCACATGTTACACCGTTACGTTACAGAGTTACCCACTCCCACCTGCCTTATCACGACGCGTGAGTCGAACTGTATGCTGGCAGTATGACATCATCAGATGGCCGACACCACTTAATTCATTCTGTGAGACGTGGTACAGGGCTGTGTGCCCAAAACGGGCTAGACTGACTTAGGATAACACTTATGCTGGTGACCCAGGCTGGGGTCGAGGTCTCCACGCCTCCTGAGAGGCGAGAATGAGTGTCAACGAAAAAAGACTTTCGTCTCGCCAGCTGCCGAAGGTGTATAACTGCTTGGACGGCTGGTTAGGTCAGATATTAATGGCTTCGGACCCATCGATTGCCAGGGTAATTAAGACCGTCAGCGTTAATTTATAACTACCAATTGCACGATCTTGAACATCTCTTTCAGGTGTTTAAGATTATGATTATTAAGACATACACTTATATGACTCTTGAGAATTTACAGAGAAGACAATGACTCAACGTATGAGCCTGGATCATCAGTCTGGTGGTGTGTGTGTGTGTGTGTGTGTGTGTGTGTGTGTGTGAAATAGCAATAGCGATGAAGTACTAAACACCTTCAATAGTGAAGAATTGTGAAGGACTATAGAGAGAGAGAGAGAGAGAGAGAGAGAGAGAGAGAGAGAGAGAGAGAGAGAGAGAGAGAGAGAGAGAGAGAGAGAGAGAGAGAGAGGCCACATTTAGATGATAACGACTGACACGATGAAACGGATAGAGAAAAATGGTGAATATAATGAGACAGAGAAGAACGAAACATAAACAGAGAATACAAAATGGGATGGGTGAGAGAGAGGCAGGTATAGGAAGAATGCAAAGGAATACAAAAGAAGTCAAAATGCAACAGACCACTTGAGTCCTCTTGAGGCTGTTTGTGACGGTGGAAAATGAAAACTCACACAATGGTGTGGTAAGACTTAGAGGGTACGCAGGCAATTCAAATATATTAACCAGCAAATTGTCAGCGAGTCTGAGGAGGCGCAAATAATGCAAGTCGTGGACTTGAAGCGAGATAGAGAACCACAAGAGATGATGAGATCGAAAGGGGAGATAAACACAAGAACAAGAAGATAACAAGCAAGGACATTCCTACCCTCAGGAAATGTCCACACCTACAGATGTCGCATCTCCGTCCACAGAATACCCAGGAATTTCCTGGACTGCATAACGAGACTTGAATTCAAACAGAACAAACACAGATAATGAATGCAAGCAAACATTCATAATGTCTACGCTTATGAATTTGTCATGCATAAAAAAAACACATTTACAGAACACATATGCATACGTTTATAGAAAAGCATACACCGACGCGATAATAATAAAAACAGATATTTCTAATTATAGTGTATATGATTATCTGTTTATGGATCATATAAACAGGTTTTTCTGGACAGTCTCATGCAAATTTTGGCTACGAGAGTACGACGCTTGAGTTGGTGATTCTTGGGGCTCTATGTGTGGAACCCCCTGAGCGCGGTGGCACGACCCTTGAGTGCGATGGTGCGACCCTTGAGTACGACGTTACGACCCTTGAGCACGACGTTACGACCCTTGAGCACGACACTACCACCCTTTGGCATGATGGCTTGGTTTTTAAATTGACCCCTTAGGGTCAGATTATAGACTAAGCCATCATGGCTAAAGGTCGTACCGTCGTACTCGAGGATAGCAACTACGTACTCAAAGGTCGTACCACTGCACTCAAGGGTCGTACCGTCATACTCAAAGATCGTACCGTCATACTCAAGGGTCGTGCCATCGTACTCAAGGGTCGTGCCACCGCGCTCAGGGGGTTCCACACATAGAGCCCCAAGAATCACCAACTCTACCCCAACATTCGGTCCCTCACAGATATTCAACCACCATGTTATTATCAATTGGGTTGCTGGCTGCGCTCCACTGCAGATAATAGGGCGCTGTCCCGGGGTCACTTGTGAGCAAATAGACCCATGTAATTCCCTGGTTCTCGACCCACTGCTTGGACCGTCGCCCGAGGTCTTGAAAAACGCTCCTAAGTACACGTTGTGAGGGCGAGAGAGAAGTGGAACACGTCAACGGAGACAAGAAAAAAAAAATTATGATTCTGTAGTGAGGAACACTTCTCTAGTTCTCCCTAAGTACAGAGCACTGTAACATACAAGAAAAGGATCTGGGGCTACAGAGGAACTAGAGTAGTGCATCACTGCCTCACATGTGGTGATAATACATATGTATATAAGTGAGAGAGACAGGAAATATATATGTATGTATGAAGGAAGATGAAGGGTCAAGCTGACGCTATGGCAGATAGGTGTTTCAATGTGTGGTGTACCTTCTGATAAAATCATGTACATCTTACTCAGTGTGTGTGTGTGTGTGTGTGTGTGTGTGTGTGTGTGTGTGTGTGTGTGTGTGTGTGTGTGGTTTCTTAACGTTGATAAGACCCTGTTTTCATCAAAGTGTTTAGTATGACTGAGTGCCACTTGCTGTCTGAGTGAATCAAGACCTTCACGCACACACACACACACACACACACACACACACACACACACACACACACCTGCTGCAGCTACCAGGTCACACGGGGAGACTAGACGACAAGAACAGCATTCCAGATGGTCTGTCTCATTTCACCTTCGTCAGGATGTTGGGACACTAATGTCCCCACATGACTGGGGATCTTGGGCTGTTGTGTCATCACATATCGTTCAAAATGATAGCCTCGGAATGGACCCCCGTCCTCCACTGGCAGATGAATGAGAACTCGTCAAGTCGACTCTCATCTTAAATCACCAAACATTCATTTACAGACATGTCGGATGGCAGAATCTATTACCATCCATCGATCAGGTTAACAAATCTACATATCTTTCAGTGCTAAAATCTTAATTGATTCATTGTTATAGTTAACGAAGTTTTCGTAGGACCCTTTTTACACGCGTTCTACTGCTACAGTCCGACTCCGTCCCTCGTTCCGTACCCATCAACCTGCTACACTTCGGCTCG
Source organism: Panulirus ornatus (assembly GCF_036320965.1). Classification (NCBI taxonomy): domain Eukaryota; kingdom Metazoa; phylum Arthropoda; class Malacostraca; order Decapoda; family Palinuridae; genus Panulirus; species Panulirus ornatus. Next base: position 2,899,903 of record NC_092246.1, read on the forward strand.
ACCAACTAGTCTGTTTAAGCAATCGTTCCGCCTGTAACGCGTGTTGTTATCCCACCGCCCGATGTTTTTGAGTTGCATACACAACAGATGCAACGGTGCATGGCCGCCCCTAAAGCGACCAGTGAGGGAGGTAAAATAGAATATCTGAAATTCTAAACAGGACATAAATTTTGCCGAGCCTGACTCCGTGCGAGTGAGTACTGCAGGTGCTTTAGGACACCTGCTCCGGGACATACGTCTCTGCCAGATTAGGAGGGAAGGAGGGAGGGAGGGGAGAAGACATGGGGTGAGGGGGATGGATGAAAGAGAAGGCTGTGTGTGTGTGTGTGTGTGTGTGTGTGTGTGTGTGTGTGGTGTGGGTCGGGGTGGGAGGATAAAGGGGAGAGTGTAGAGACAGTAGAGCGCTAATCCTGAGGCATAGTACCTTCTCCAGATAACAGAGTGGTGACCGCGTAAATCGAGCTGAGGAACGAGACAGTTTGGCTGCCTGGTGTCCCCACGCGACAGCTGGACGGGTGGCGGTGGTGATGTAGAGTCGGCTGGTAATCTCCTGTGTGCCGCCACACCTGCCCCCTACATGTCCACGACAGCCAATGAAGACAGACACAGAGAGGCGGGCGGCCGTGGTGGTGTTAACACACCAGCAATTTGCTATCCACATAACACCGATATTCCCGGTAACGGGACATCTATTACCGGCCGAAGTTCTGGTTATCATAGGGGGTAAAGTCTCGTGTACTGTACATGTCTTTTCGACTATCATGACTCTTTCTTAAGAGGATTTCTTTTTTTTTTTTTTCTTCTTCCCTTGGTCAGTGCCATCTGCTGAGGAGATACAGCAGACGAGTTATTGGCATCGCAAAAGAAAGAGAGAAAAAAAATAATTGGGTAAACTCCAGCTTAGGATTAATATCTCCAAGAGAACCAGCAGCCTAAGTTTTTGTCCCCGTAATCCCAATTTTCATGTGTGGTCAATCTGGTATTTCTCATCAGACGGGATTGTATCGGCCAAGCCTCGCCTCTCCCGAGACGTGGCTTTGGTTGAGGGGGAGGAAGGAGGAGGCGGAAGGGGGTGGGGGGGTCTCTGATCATAGTGTAGGAGGTGAAAACGAGTTGGGTAGGAGGGAAGGGAAGGGCTTATGGGTAGGAGTAAGAAGAAGGGTAAGAGGTAAAAGGAGGTTAGAGAAATAAGTGGTTAAGGAGAATCTTTAAGAGAAAAGATTCAGTTCTGAGAATGGAAGAGATGAAGTGAAATGTGTACACGGGCAGAACACAGATAGACGGGAGGGAAATGAGGAATGGGATGAACAGGTAGGCCAGTGAAGCGATGGTGAGGGATGGGGTGGAAAAGATGGGGAGTTTTCCAGGAGCGGAAGATGGGAGGCAAGTAATGGGTAAACGGGAGTACATACGAAAAGCCGAGGACATTAGATCTGATGGTCTATGACCAGGTTATCCTACGAACCTGGGCTGGGAAGGGTAGATGGGTGCGTGAGGACCAGGAAGAGGGAGATCTGAGGGAGGCAAGTGAGGGCGGGACCGCCGCCAGGGTGAGGCTGAAGGCCCTTCAGTCCACGAAAATCCCAAGAGAGGACGCATAATGCATCACTCTTATCGCTGACATCAACAGCTGATGGTGACGTCACGGCAGGATTACCGACAGATTAAAAGGACTGTTTGAGGGAGTAGGAGATTCCAGGGAGTGGGAGGGAGGGTGCAGGAATGATTGGAGGAAGTAGGAGGGGAAAAATGAAGAAAGAGAAATGTTCACAGCCACACGAGTCAGCCTGGACGCAAACAGACAAACACGCGCATCAAGGACATATATATAGAAAAGTATATGAATATTGTCGGAAGATTCCAAGGGCGCTTCAAGCTGCTGGAATTTCTATCTGTCTATCTTTTTCGCCCGTCTATAAGTATATTATCAAATCCACTGTCGTTTACACATGATGAATGTAATGCGCACATGAATACATACAGGAAAACTTAAAGGATTTTAAGCAAAAATGCACATAGGTATACAAAGAGTATGTATACAGGAATGCCTCGATGAATACCTACAAGAATGCACAGAGGACTACATAAAGGAATGCACGTAAGTATGCACGTAGCAATGTATACAGAGATGAACGCAGGAATCTTTCGAAACCATCAACCATACAGAAGAGAGCGCTCAAGGTCCTAACCCCGCAGGCAGGCTGGCACGGAGCAGTGACACCCAGATTCCCTTGTGACACAGTTAATCTACCGTGCCTCTCTCTCTCTCTCTTCTCTCTCTCTCTCTCTCTCTCTCTCTCTCTCTCTCTCTCTCTCTCTCTCTGTACACATCCGTACACAGTAACCACAATGAGCCCATCAAGCGGCAAAGCAGTAACCACAGCACAGAAGTAATCGTTGACGGCGGGAGAGGCATGGATCCCGTGGGCCTTCTGGTGTTAAGGATCTGTGTTGCCTGAGTGCCGGCATCCCTGGCGCTCCTGAGGAACTTGGTGTCCACACGGAACAGTCTACAGACGAAGGCTTGAGAGCCAGAGAGGGCGGCGGTGGTTGAAGCAACAGCAGCACCCGTATCAACAGCAGAGCATCACCTACGGCAGCACCAGCATCGCTACCAGCAGCAGAGGCGGGAGCAGACGGGGTTCCTGGGTGTCGAGTCTCCGTTGGAGGTCTGGCCTCGAGGCGGCACTTCGTCCGCAGATAAATCTCTTAAGGAGGTCACGGATGTCACCCATAGGCCACCCGCAGGCCTCGCCGCCACTCACGCTCCACCACCCACCCCTCCCGCCGCCCTCGCTGCCACCAACCGCCCGTCCTGCCGCCCACAAGCCATTGCAATCGCCGCTCTCCATACACCTACCTGTAAATTTCGCATCAATCTCTTCCTGGCCCACCACTATCCATGGTACCACCCACTACCCCCACCACTACCCGCGGTGGCACCCACTACCCCCTCCACTACCCGCGGTGCCAACTACTACTTTAACCACCACCCGGGCTGCCCCTCCTTCACAACCTCCACCACCGACCACAGTGCCACCCGCCCATTACCTCCTACACCACCCACGGTGCTACTTACCCCCACCGTCTCCCCCACAACCCCACACTGCAACCCATCAATCATACTACCTTTCTCACAACACACAGTGCCACCCACACAACCTCCCCCACCACCCACAGTGCCATCCACCACCATTCACAACCTCCCCCACCACTCACGGTACCGCCCACCACTCCCTCACCACAATCAACAACATCCGAGCCAAGAGCAGTGATTACAGGAAACACGTCCTCCTTCCGCCAGACAAAACAATTATAATAACAAGGTGATAAACAGCCTCGTCCTTAGCCTTGTCCCCGGCCAAACAGGGAAGAGCCTCTGGGACTCGAACACAAGTCCTCAAGTCTAGCAGCTCCCACGTTGCCATGGTTTCTGCCCAGAAGCCGACATACCGTTCATTCAGGCACAAGGCGATTCATTCAGCAGAGAATTCTTAGCATTTGATTCAACACTGGTGTCTCATTCACTGCGATGGTTCAGTGTTTCATTCAGAAATGATGTTTCAGTGTTTCATTCAGCACTGACTGATGGTTCAATGTTTCATTCAGCTTCAATATCAAGACCCTCAGCGTTTCATTCTGTTCCAACATTCGCAGCTAAGCGTTTCACTCACCACTGAAAGCCAGACATCTCGTCCACTCTCCTGACAGCTGGGAGTTTCACAAATCATAGAAAATTAGCCCTGTCCCCTTAGCAGTGAAGGATAGGCCTTAGTGGTTAGGTGTGGGTTAGTGGTTAGTGGTCACTGTGAAGGCTAATGGTTTCCAGATGGTACGGTCGAAAGGTATTTTGAGGCGAACAGTGGTGTCCTCCAAGGTGGTAGTTAGGGTCTAGAGGTGTTCAGTGGTGGTTGGCTGCGGTCTCGAGGTGTTAGATGGTTAGACATGGCTCCGTGGAATGTACAGTGATTATATGGTATGTGGCAGGAAGGTATATGGCGTATGAGAGGAAGGTGTTATACGCAGGTCAGTGATGGTCAGGTGTGTGGTGGGGGTGTGCGAGATAGTTGTGTGTAATGGTTAATGAAGGTGGTCAGGTGTGACTGGGTGGTGGCCAGGTGTGACTGGGTGGTGGCCAGGTGTGACTGGGTGGTGGTCAGGTGTGACTGGGTGGTGGTCAGGTGTGACTGGGTGGTGGCCAGGTGTGACTGGGTGGTGGTAAGGTGTGGTCAAGTGATGATCAGGTGTGTCAGAACAAACAGAGGTAGTGGAAGCTTGCGAACAAAGAATGTTAGGTTAAAAATCTTACTTTTTTTGCTTAAATTTTTTTACTTTCAAATCTATTGTAAAGACAGGGTTGACGTATCGCTAAGAGGCAGGTGATCTAACAGCTAAGGTTTTGATGATATCTTAGTGGGTGGTGGTGGGCGGCTGGGCGTGATGGGTGACAGAGTGGGTGGCGGTCGTCGGAACATCAGCGTGACGCTCCATAATTTCGATGTGTTTGAATTACTGTTTCCCAGGCAGCAAACACACCCGCGCCACTCCGGTCCCACTCCACCCACTGCCTCATCCGCCCTCCACAAACACCACCGCCCACCACCTCACACCCACACCTGGCTCTTCCCCCAGACGGCCCCAGCGAGGTTTCTAATCCGCCCCTCGAACCAAGCCCGCCCTCAGGTACTACAGGAGAGGCGCCGCCAGCAGCGGCGTCCCAGGTGAGCTATGGCCTTCCAGAGGCGAGGCGACGGAATGCTATGACCGCTACTCCCTTTTACGGCAAAACAAACAGGCGAGGCTCTTCCCTGAATTAAGATTTTCACCCGGCGATGTTACTTGAGGTGGCCTGTGGCAGCTGCCGGAGACTGTGGCTCTGTGTACTCGCCACCGCCCCGGGTCACAACCAGAGCACCACGGGCGTAGCTCACGATCTGGCTGGCGCACTGAGGAGCAGAAGCAGGTTCTCACATACACACTGACGTATTGCACTACCCGTCTCCCCTCCCTCCTCAGCCCCTACCTGTCTCCCCTCCCTCCTCAGCCTTCTCCTACCCTTCTCCCTTCCCTCCCCAACTACACTTATCATCCATTCCCTTTCTTTCTCTCGTATCTTTATAACGACAACACTGCTTCTTACTACAACTACCACTACTACAATATTGATAATATCTACTGACGACGAAGTATCTAACTAGGGACACAGAGAAGACACAGAGAACCCAGGACACAGCAGATGAATACAAAGTCCTGTAAGGACCTTTGAACAACCATCTACATCCATACATTCCAAAATGTCACTCTTGCCAATGATTCATTGTAATGAAAACGGAGTGAGGTGCAACATTCAGTGCCATTATTTACCCCTCACAACCAACCCACTCCACGCACACACACACACACACACACACACACACACACACACACACACACACACACACGCTGCCCTCCATGTTGGTGTAGCGCTGCCTCCTCCACCAGTATTTGTCTAAGATCTCCTCTGGGTGTAAAGAGGTGTGTACCAGGGGTCAAACACACATTACCATACATACCACAGGTTGTGGTCCGGACCGTCCTGTAGTGTTTACACGCTCTTATTTCAGCCCTCTGTCCAACCCAACCTCCCGAACCCAACCCCCCCCTCAATGAGTCTCTCTCTCTCTCTCTCTCTCTCTCTCTCTCTCTCTCTCTCTCTCTCTCTCTCTCTCTCTCTCTCTCCTTTATTCGCCCTTTGCAGCGCCGTAGACAGACAGCGTCTGGCCCCCCGCCCGTCCTGTGTGTTTCTCTTTATAGGCATCACGACTCACGTAGGGAAAGACCAGAGGGGTCTGCTGACCTTGCCATAGGTTTATGGCCCGAAAGGGAGGGGCTGGAGGGGGGGGAGAGTTAAAGGTGAAGGTCTGAGTGATGTCTAGGAGAGAGAGAGAGAGAGAGAGAGAGAGAGAGAGAGAGAGAGAGAGAGAGAGAGAGAGAGAGAGAGAGAGAGAGAGACGTCGTGGGGGGGTTAAGCAAGTTGGCCACTTGAGTGTGTCTAACACATAACGCTTGTCCCCTCCTCCCACCTGACTGCCTTCACGGAGGTGGTGTCGGCTGTACCTGGGTAAAACATTCGGCACGTAAAATACATCCTCTCTATCACACTGCCCCGTACCAAGCTCAGCCCAGGGGACGTGTACGCACCGACGTAAACTATTACTTTTATCTTAACAAATGCAAATCCGTACTCGTTGAATCCTCGTCTTCCTGCCAGACACATGGAGGCGTTGCATCCTGAGACCAGCTATATACATCTCCTCTTGCGATGCTCACGCGCGCTCAGCCAACGTAAATAGAAAGAATAACATGGGGAATTCTGGGAGACTAACATCTTATCTTCATTTGACTGGCGGTAAACATCAGGCACTCAACACAAAGTCCAGCCTCTCCCTTGTCAGACAGTATTCATATCAGTCATATACATCTCACTGTGGTATATACACCAGATATAAACATCTTACTGTGGTATTTATATCAGTCATATACATCTTACTGTCGTATTCACACCAGGCATAAACATCTTACTGTGGCATCTACATCAGACATAAACATCTTACTGTGGTATTTATATCAGTCATATACATCTTACTGTCGTATTCACACCAGGCATAAACATCTTACTGTGGCATCTACATCAGACATAAACATCTTACTGTGGTATTTATATCAGTCATATACATCTTACTGTCGTATTCACACCAGGCATAAACATCTTACTGTGGCATCTACATCAGACATAAACATCTTACTGTGGTATTTATATCAGTCATATACATCTTACTGTCGTATTCACACCAGGCATAAACATCTTACTGTGGCATCTACATCAGACATAAACATCTTACGGTGGTATTTATATCAGTCATATACATCTTACTGTAACGGACCGTGAGGTATGGACATGGTGGCCGAGGCTGGTTTAAAAGCCCATGCCAGAGCAGCTGCTGCAAGTGTATCAGGGTGAAGGTGCTGCTATACAGGAGGAGAACGAGTGAGAGGAGGGAAGAGTGTTATTGGAAGGCTCGGTAGAATGTGGAAATCCATTGTGGTGTTGGATGAGACACTTAACAGCCTTGAAGTTCATGATAAGGAGGTGACAAGTGGCGGAGTTACATCGCTGGGGGGAGGGTGGATGGCTGCTAGGCAAGGACGTCTCAAAGTCATACATACATACATACACATATAGACGCGCATAAACATACATACATACATACACGCATAAACATACATACGTATACACGTATCTACACAGAAACCACATATATCATCAAACATATACATGGGAACAAATCACACACATGTACAAACAAAGATACGTACACACATGTACGTACAAATATATAGGGATAGGGCCCTGCAAGTGTGAAAATATAATGCATACAACTACATACACGTATATACTCGTGTTTAACACACACACACACACACACACACACACACACACACACACACACACACACACAACACACACACGGCGGCAACATACCTGCCATGCCACCTGGCGATGTTATGCAACACATGGGAAGCATCACCCTGAATCAGGCATCAGGTGTTGTCTGTCCCACACTCTACCACACACACAGCTGATCAACCTCCACCACAACGGACAACGCTCACAGCTGCTGCTCTACCTCCCCCACACTCTACCACACTCACAACTACTCCACCTCCACCACATTCTACCACACTCATAACTATTCCATTATCACCACTGTCTACCACACTCGCAGCTGCTCCATCTCCACCACACTCACAACTGGTCAACCTCCACCATACTCTACCACAATCACAATTACTCCACCTCCACCACACTCTACCACTGGCACACTCACAGCTGGTCAACCGACACCACACTCTACAACACTCGCAGCTGCTCCACTTCCACCACACTCTACCACAATCGAAAACTTCAAAATACCTCCGCCATCAATGGTAATCCGGCATGCTGAAGCCTCCTTGTGCTCGTCCCTACACAAACAGTTTACCGAAACACACGGAACGACAAAGGTGAGGCTAGGGGACGTTCAGCGCTGGTGAACACTGAAAAAATGATACCAGGTACGGCAACGACAGGTGTGGCAACGACAGGCGTGGCAACCACGTGTGGCAACGACAGCTGTGTGGCAACGACAGGTGTGGCAACGACAGGTGGCCGTGGAGGCAGGCAGAGACCCCATCCCATCCTTCCACCAGTCTCACTAGTGTCTTCTGTCCCTCGCCCCAACCCGTACTCACTCCCCTGCCACCCCGAATATCCCCAGCACTCAGGACTGACCCAGTGGGACGACACGTACCCAGGGAGTCAACAGGTCGACGGACTTGACTAAGAACTGGAAGCTAAAGAAAAAAAAAAAAAGTCTAACACAAAAACAAAGAATAAAACTAAACAGGTTTCAAGTAGTCGACCAACTGGCAGGTAAACTAATTCTTCAGGACGGTACATACGACCCTTGGGTTACAGTGGGCCTGGCCTTTGACCTGAACCCTTCGGAGTTACATCAGAGGGCCAGACCATCATACCCAAGGGATACCAGCGCCTTGCTTCAAGGTGGTACCGTCCTGCTGATGAGGGTTACTGGACGACGCTGGAGTAGGGCTACAATTTGTGGGCAGATGCCAAGAACTCCACCCTCAAACTGGTTACGGTGCTTGTAAAAACCGTAAGACAGGGTTCGAGCCCTCGGAAAGTATGTGTGGCGCGCACGATCCCGGCCTACAGGATGTGCTTACACGCCCCTGGGGCGCGTGCGAAGTTTTACCCTAAATTTTCACAGCCACGCGCTGTGAGCTCGCGTGCGGTGCACTCCTAGACTCACTACGTACCGTCCTCGGAGCCTCTTTCTAGGGGAGAGCAATATCAAACGTGAGGAAGATCGGCCGAACGATCTTTATCACGACAGACAAACACCTGAAATCAGAAGTGGTTGAAGTCATGGCGATCTGCAAGGATAACTGAAGCTGCTGGGTATCTGGTCTTCTACCCCTGGTGAAGACTCGTTCCTCGTCAAGTCTTTACCTGCTTACCTTCGTCACCCATCCCTACGTTAACTACCTTAACCATCCCTACGTTGCCTACCTTACCCATCTCTCCGTTACCTACCCATACGGAGTGATATATACATACGTCGAGTAATGAATGATCTGTAAACCAGTTCAACCTTCAGGTTTGCGCGCTTAGGAAATGAGGTAGTGGCGCGTGGAACAGTCGTGAGGAGTTTAAAACGATTGGAAGGGGAATGAGTAAAATGGGAGGGTGAAGAAGGGAATGATAATAGTGAAATAGAAGGAAATTGTAAATTAGAAAGGGAAAGGAGTGAAAATTGGAATGAGTGTGGTTAAAAACGTGGCTGAAGTTTTACAAACGTAGTTTCTCGGTTTTACATAAAGGGTCACATGTAACGTCCTAACTCTTCATCAAGATGGAGTCACTCTTTGGTCGAAGTGCTTGTTGCAGCGGTGGGCGCTACGCGGGAGTCTTGTATTTTGGGTAAATCTCTTTGTAGGTCTACTCGTAGGCTGGTATCCTACACCAGCTACGTCGGGCTCCCATGTATACCTCTCCTTCACAGCATAGCACATTAGTGTATAATCTGCGCGTGACCCTTAAGGTCAAAGGCCCTGCCATCATGCCCAAGAGTCGTATCCTGTCGCGCTCAAGGGCTCTCCCACTGTGCTCAAGGGCATTACCGTCGTGCTCAAGGGGCAAATGCAACAAGTCGACACAGTTCCCTCATGCACACGGATACACTATGCAAATTCAAACAGTTAAATAATACTGAATTTTTCTCCACAAATATTATTACATAACAGTTACCTGTCGTATTTTCTGAGGGATGTTTGTTCTGCTATCGAACCACAGGCTTGGCGGACATCATTACGAGTCGTCTGGACGGTGGTGATTGGCTTGTTAGTGACGTAAGGGTCGTCCAGCCGTTTTCTGGGTGAGGAGGTTAGGGCAGAACAAGTTTCCTCCCTTCTGTCCTTCCCTCCTTCTTGTCCTCTTACTCTATTTCCTATCTTCGGTCTTCCCATTCATTCTTACCTTCTTCCAACGCTCTCTGTCTTTACCATCTTCCGTCCACTTGTGCTGGGCAGTCTTGTCCTCGACTCGCTCTACCCTCTTCTCTCTTTCTGTTTGCTGCATCATCAACTTTCATCACATCTGCGGCTCATGAAAATATTCTGTCTACGTTCTCCATTATCTTCATCTGATCATTCCATCCACCTTTTCCATCTCTCCCTCCAGGCTCTCTTTTTTTTTTCTGCCTCCCACTCCACCATATCTTCCCTCCCACCACGAAGCGTTGGTCACATGTTTTCATTCACTGTTGGATATTTCTAGGTCAGGCTACACAAGCGGCCACGTAAAAGATTTTGGAGATGAGGACGAGGAGAGGGAAAGAGGTACATACGGGGAATGGAAGATGAGAATCTCAGAGATATGATAAGAGGGAGAAGAAGTGCTCGGAGTATGAGGGAAACACAATAAGGTGGTTAAAGGGGAAGCGGGAGAGGGACGATTCATAGCGAGTAAGAGAAGGCGAGAATGGCTTGTCTACACTCATGAGAAATGAGAAGAAGGACAGCATCTTGCACAGTCAAACTCGAGCGTGAAAAGAATGTGAGAAATCTTCAGAATGTCGCCCTTAAACAGTCCACAAAAGCGGAGGTGAGTCCCTCGCATTGAGGTACTCCGGGGTGAGGCAATTCTCCCCTGAGATCAAGTTAAGGACCTCGGGCTGTTGTATTATGCAGAGTGGCATTACCTCCAGCAGGTCAGGTTAAAGACCTTACACTGAAGTACCCACACAGCGAGGCACCAACTGAGACACGTCAAGATGAGGACCTCTCCATAAAGCCACCCGTCTAGAGAGGAATTACCTACATCGAAAGAAGTCCTATCGAGACAGGCCGAGTCTCGCACCTCACACACGAACTAAGCAGAAAACTGAAGAGAAACATCTTGCAGTTGGGTCCAGCGTCGTAAAATACGAGAGAACCCTATTTACAGCGAACGAATATCCCTGGCATGAGGCAGGACAGGTATTACCCCTACAACAAGTGATTTACCTTCACTTAGCACCACCGCCAGTCTGTATTTTGACACTCACTCCGCCAGCGACGCGTCACGGACCAACTCCAGGTTAGAATACGCCTAACTTACGCACCAAGATCTCTGTGATAATATCGAAGGCATAGATGCATAGGAAAATAATAATGCCAGGTAATAGATGGCTGGCCGATCCCCGGTCCCTCGCTGTGTCACAGTCTTTCATCCTGCACCGTTGCTCTTCGTGGTCTCGTGGCCGTCTCGTATTGCTTCGTGGTTTCCCACAGATTTTCGCAGTTGCTCCAGTATCTCTTCGCGATGCTCATAACTCCCTTAGATATTCAGTGTCTCTTTGGGTTTCTCCCGTTTTCCTTTCGGTTTTCAGTAAACTCTGTCCACTGACAGTGTCAGTACCTCCCAGCCGTGGCCTCCTCTTCCTCGCTATGGACGGAGCCAATGTTGGAACGAAGTGGATCAGAGAGAGGACCCGCTCTTGCTGTTGACTGCAACATAAAGCAGTACAAACGAGAGCTGCATCTCTTTAGCGAATTCATCTTCTTTACTGTCTAACTGTCTCCATCCTTAATTAAACACTTTTTTCCCCCCCACTGCTCCCTCTGTCTGCCAACCCTGGCGAGAGGGTCAGGTAGGGGCATCCTGTTCTACGGCCCGGCTGCGAGGATGGACGCATCAATCAACCTCCCAGATCAGGGGGAGTTGGATGCTTTAATGCACCAATCGCGCCAGTAATTGGCTATAAAAAGGTCGCACCCGCCAGGAAGAACTGGACTTTCTGGCGGGCTTCCAGCCGATCATAATGCTGAAGAAATTGAACATCACTCACTCGTCGCCATAACTTGCTGAGGTAAACGGTACACACCTTCAAATGTGAAGGGGGAATACGCGTTACATCAGCATTTGGGGATTTCCACGCAAGAATCTCGGAGTCAGATGCCGTTCCATAGATCAAGGACAAAAAAAAAAAAAAAAAACGATCATAAGATATATGTATATATTTTTTTCCTAGCAATTCAGGACCGTAGGGGCAATATGACATTACTTGTTCATATATCAGGAAAGCGTCGTCCACACAACAACACTTTTCTCCGGGTAAATACCAGTTTCCGCCCACACACACACACACACACACACACACACACACACACATACACTGCCCGACTGGTGTCCGTCTGCTTGGGTGTGTGGTGGTAACCATAGTGATGGTGTAGTCTGGCCAGCAGAGGTGGCCGAGATGATGTGGTCTGGCCAGCGGTGGTGGCCATGGTGGTGTCGTCTGGCTTGTGGTGGTTGGCCACAGTGCTGGTGATTGCGTTGGTGTAGTGATGAACGTGGTGGGGAAGGATGGAGATAATGTGTGGCGGTGTTGGAGAGGACGAAAGTGACCGTGTTGGTGATAAGTGTTGGTGGTATATGTGAGGATGTTGGCGTCGCTGCTGGTCAAGTTATAGTTCATCTTCTGATAACAATGGTGCCATGTTGGTGATGGTGATAACATCGCTGATGGTTTATGGTGATGAGGGTGTTCGTGTTAGTGGAGATCACTGGTGCTAATGATGATGATGATAATGATGGAGACTCCCGGTGATGGTGAACGATCTGGTGGTGATGATAGTGAAGATAAAGTACTGGCGGTGGTGGAGATGGTAGCGACAGTGGTGATGGAGGTAGTGCTCATCGCCTGGTGTGGGTGATAGTGAGGATGATAGTGATGATGACGCTGGTGGTGCGTTAAGAATGATTTACAGAAAAGAGGAATACACCTCACTTCCGCCGGAAGATGAGAGCATGTATCACAGAATGGAAGCAGACAGGACCCACATCTGTGATTGCAATTTCAAACAGCATCTCACATGGAGCTGTGTGCTTTCACACGCTTGTCCTGCTTGCGTTATACAGTGGACATCACAGGTCGACGGCAAGTAAGAATGCAGAAAGCACAGGAATCATGTGTAATCAACATACAGGTGTTTTGCTCCAGAGAGAGAGAGAGAGAGAGAGAGAGAGAGAGAGAGAGAGAGAGAGAGAGAGAGAGAGAGAGAGAGAGAGAGATGGAATCATGATGATCCATATCTTGGATGCACTTCAACCTAACCCAGGGGGACTGGACATGCTAATCCTGCCCCACGGCTCTTGAGAAACTCATGCTAACCTCTCGGACTTCTTTTTTTTTTTTTGTATTAGCATGCAAGACCACTACCTCACGCCAACGTATTCTCTCAGTTCCCAACATCTTGCACTTCAGCGCCTGCCACGCAAACATCCTTAGCACCAGCGGGAAGGAGCGAGGCGGTGTAAGCAAGCAGGCAGGCAATGTCACCCTTCCAAAGTCCGCTCCTTGGGGGTCGAGCTTATCTTCAGCATCAGGGCACAAGCGTAGACCCCCGAGCCTGATAAGACCCTGAGCATCCACCTTTGTCTTGCCTTATCAACGTGTTATCACTTATGCACTGTCAAGGGTATGTACCGGCTGCAGGGGCAGGGAGGGACGAAGGCACATCCCTGGGTATTATCCCTCCCTGTAGGTCCTTACGCAGCAGAGCTACGGTAAAGACCTCTGCTCTAGATGGTCAAGTGTGCGCAGAACACCAGCCTTGCCTCGTGCTGCCAGGCGTATAAGGTACACACACACACACACACACACACACACACACACACACACACACGTCTACAGGCGTAGAGAACATTATAATGTCGTCATTTACCGTAACTGTGGTACAGATATGATCTGTACAGTGACTATATCTAACGAAACACACTGACGATGAATGTCTGCTACACTTCAAGCGCAGGTGTCATAACCACCTGCACTTATAAAAGCATAACGTAAATATGAATTCCTTATGCAGGTAACTATATCATTTAATCATAAAATGAGAGGGTTAATTACTAAACAGACAGGTAGACCAATATCTATGTAGTTAAATCATTTGTTCAAAAATATAACAGAAATGTTAACGGGAAGAAACCAATAAATCCCACACTCTTAACTAACTTTTACTAGCGGACACAAGTTTAGAAAACGCACACAGTCATCTGTGATACACGTCAGAACTGCGTATGATGCAGATATTAGGTGTATACTTGAACGGTCATACAGACTCAGCACACCATTACAAAAAAATCAAGAAATAACTGCGTGGAAGGTTGACGTATCATCTTTATATGTGTAGTGTATCATTTCAAACTTACAGCACGAAGGTACGACCCTTGAACACGACGGTGCGACCCTTGAGGACGACGGTACGATCCTTGGTGTGATACTATGGGTCGCACCGTCGTACTCAAGGGTCGTACCTTCGTACTCAAGGGTCGTAACGTAGTGCCCAAAATATATCTTATCATTCGTACAACCAATTTCACATACCGATTTTATCATTTTCTAACACAGTTACACAGTTGATTCCCTAGCGCTCTGCAGGGAGCGGCGACGCAGACCTCGGCGAGCTCCTGCCGCAGACTGTATTGCCTGACGTCTGCGCCCCAGTGACCTTCTTCAAGACACCGCCCACACGCACGCCGCGTCTCCAGACGGAGGCCGCCCGACGAACTCCAATGACTCAGGTCAAGGGCAACATTCACCAAGCTGGTCCTTGAGGAGTAGAACCGGACGGACTGAAAGGTGGAGACTGAAGGAGGAGGAGGAGGTAGACGAAAGTGACGGAGTACGACCTGGGAAATGGGATTGGTTGAAGAAGTTGAGGACAAGACAGACGGGGGTTACAGGAAGGGCTTGAGGAGGGGTATGGGTTAGTAGGAGGGAAGTGATTCACTGAAAGACAGAAGGGAGTGAATAAGGGAGGGACTGAGGGAAGAGTCGAAGGTAGGAGGGAAGTGAAGAGGAGATGAGATTCTGAGGGAGGCAATGTGGAACTAGGCTAGCAGGGAGGCTAAAGAGGAGGGTCTAGGGTGGGGAGGGAGTGAGGGCTGGGAAGGAGGGACAAGGGTGGGGAGGGAGTGAGGGCTGGGAAGGAGGGACAAGGGTGGGGAGGGAGTGAGGGCTGGGAAGGAAGGACAAGGTGGGGAGGGAGTGAGGGCTGGGAAGGAGGGACAAGGGTGGGATGGGGAGTGTAGCTGAGGGGGTATGACGGAGGGAGGACCTGGACTTGCACGACCACATATATTACTCACTCAGTGTACAGTTAACATGCCAGGCAACACCTCCTGCCATGTCTCCCTTCACCTCTCTCTCTCTCTCTCTCTCTCTCTCTCTCTCTGCAACCCTGCAACCTAGGCCCTCCATCCTTCATTGCCTCCTTCAGACGCTCCTCATAAAGCACTCGTCACTCACACATGGAGCCACGGTCATTCTATTCTCTTATCTCCTCCCCCCCCCCCTACTCCTCCTCCTCCAAACTCCTGGAGCTTATATGGCTATAGCGGTGATCAGTACGGCCAGGTCATCCGGGAACACAGACACACACACACGGTTGTTTAGACGGCTGGATGCTTCAGCTAGGGCTCCAGCGGCCCCATATTCAACCGTCCGGGCTCCTCTGGCCCTACGGCCAGAACTGTGAACTTCTCGTAAAATACTGAGGGAGATTTCTCCTGACGCCTCCGGGGCGGAGGTGTGTGTGTGTGTGTGTGTGTGTGTGTGCAAAAACTGGCCAATAGACTCCGGGAACGATCGTCTCGGTGGAGGTCCAACACCGAGAGAAGCATCGCAACCTGGGATGCGAAACCACTGGGACCAGGATTCAACCCTTTCTGTGAACCCTGTAAGATGTATTCGATACATCAAAGCATCGCTCACTCGCATCATGAGAGATTCTGACCTCACAGCGGGCTTGAATATCATCATAACATGTATAAAAGATCATTAAACTGTTTTTATCGAGAAAAAAATACTATCTCTTGGACTGAACCCAGGCTACTGTGTGTTCTGAGACGCTCTGGTCGTTTGGAAGCAGATAGAATTCTCTTGCTGGCTTTAGATTTATTTACACTGTTGTATCTGATCCTCTGTTTTGTACCATTGGATCCCCTCTGTCGATGCTACTCTCGAATGCCACTCGATCCTAAAACAAGGGCTCAGCTCAAGCGTGGTGGGAGCCACTGTGACCAGAATAGCACCCGTAACAACCCTACATACTAATGCACGAACTAAATGAGCCGTGCGTGCCAAGCCGTCTTGCAAGATGTGGCAATAATACTTGCCACTGACAACGCGCTCTGCCCTTACTTTTTCTTCTCTCTCTCTCTCTCTCTCTCTCTCTCTCTCTCTCTCTCTCTCTCTCTCTCTCTCTCTCTCTTCCCAAACCAGCAATTCATTTCTTCTTCTTTTTCGAGTTGTAAGAGACTTACGTCTGCCTTCACCTGTCTACATACAATCTTGGACTATTTCCATGTTGACATTCCGGTTGCCAACCATCCAATACAGAGAATTCTATAGCCAATCACCGCGAGGCCTGGGGCTGGCGGGGCCAATCAACGTGCAGCAATCTTCGCCCTGCTTGACGCCTCCAGATTCCGTAATTACCTTGCAAGTTCTCCCCATGCGTGTAAATGGCTCCTAAGTCTTGGGAATTTCAATATTCAATTACGCCGCTGAAACTCATACCGTATAAATTATTCAGTGGGTTTACTCATCGGCCTCACCTCGTGTACGCTGAGTAATTAGCGTCGACCAGGGTGGATCCATCGCCTCGAACGAACCCACCCGAGTGTACCTATGTCCCCCACGACTTGTCTACCTCAAGACCACAGAGCGTGGTCCAAGCCCCTCTACCTCGTGACCTGTGGTGGGCCCAACCTAATGACCTGCACCTGAGCACCGTACCTTGTGACCTGTAAGTACGTGAGGACCTTTAAGCTCACTCCTGTACCTCGTGACCTGTGCAGGCCGGACCGATCTTTGAGTGATGACCTTGTGAAGATCCAGTGACCCGTAACTCTACACCTGTGACTACCACATGCTAATCACCTGTAGGCTGATTAGATGCAAATTAACACCTGTGACTATCACATATTAATTGCCTCATCGCTTGCGACTTATTGCCTGTACCTAACTAACGAAGACACACGCACACTGGAGCAAGAAGCAAAGTGTATCCAGATTATCAATTATGACACATGACTTGGAAAGGCTAATAACCAATATGACCAGTGACCTGTAAAGGGTAATTACCAATAACTAATTACAGTATCTCATTAACGATTTGTAACTCAAACACTGAATATATATATACTAACGACTGACGCGTTAAATACGACCTGGAGATAGTTAACAACCTTTGCATATACCATAAGTTAGCAAAGACGTGTAACTCAAAGGTTATCTGTAACTGACGACATCTAACGCTACCTATAATTCTTTTAAAGTAACTCATCCGTATGATTTGTAACTCATTAAAGATTTACGACTCTGAGGCCACTTGTGAGTTACTGCCTGCAACCAACTCAAAACCGGTAACTCATCAGTGAATTATAAGCCTGTAACTCGTGACCAATCTATACTTCAGGGCCAAACGGTAACTCAAAATCAGCCAGTGACCCAGGGTCAACCTATAACTCAATACTCACTGGGAACTCACCATCTTATTGTACCAATCATTACTCGCCCGTACTAACCGTAACTCAGAGAGAATCAAAGACTTTCGTCCAGGCAAATTCATCATTGCTAGTTACCAGCACTCGGTAACTCCCCAACCAAAATTGGTCCCCAATTTTCTTGAGTGACCACCGCTGGAATGGGTCTGGACGATGGTCTGCTGATTACGCTAGACCGAAAGACCAAGACCAGCTTTGCCTATCCCATCCTATCCTTGCTTATCTTTGCCTATCCCTGCCTATCCAAAGCACTCAAAACATCCCACAGAGTCTTTCCTCTGTCCTCTATCCTCTTTGATCTTCCTTCGCCTCTATGCTCTATCCTCGACACCTTCTAGCCTCCCGTCACATCTATCCTCTACTCTCAAACCATCAGTGCCCCTCCGCCACATTTATCCTCTACTCACAAACCCCTCTACCTTACCGTCACATCTATTCCCTATCCTCAATTCCCCTATATATCCCCCCCTCCCCATAACATCTAGCCCCTATCCTCAACCCCCTCTAGCATGTCCACATCTATCCCCTATCCTCCACGCCCGAACCAGCACAAGCAAGTTACACAACTGTTCAATTATACGCCACGATATCTTTTTTTTCTTCTTCTTCTTACCGTTAACATCTCCCTTCAGTCTTCGGCCATCACAGGAGATCGCTGTTCTCTCTCTCTCTCTCTCTCTCTCTCTCTCTCTCCCCAACGGCCTTGGCCCCTGTAACTCGACGACGGACGCCCATCATATACGTCCTTATCTCTCGCGTGTATCACCACTCACCGCGGCCGGGACTATATACTGGATATAACCACCGAATCAAAGCATACCTCCCGAGCCAGTGTCTCTCTCTCTCTACCACAACACGTGCACCAGGTGAGGAGGTCCATAGTCTCTGTACCTCGTGGGCGCCAGGGGAGTCAAGCCAATACACACATGTGACTTCTTCCATCTGTCGCAGAGGAGGTTGAGGTCAGGTATGGATGTCCTCAGGTCTATAATACCTTGCCATTGACGTGGCCACTTCACGCCTGGATCGAGTCAACGTTCAGTTCACAAGGGGGAACCACCCCCATTTATGTACGTGTGTACATAACTGGCTGTATCGCCAGTGTACGGGTGTGTACATATTTGGCGGTGTTTCTCGTATATGGATATGTATATATGTAAATGGTTAGTGTGTGTATGGGTGTTTATATATATATGGGTGTGTTGTATTCACATGTGTTTGTATGTAAGTTCATGTTCCTTGTTCGTGATGTATGTAAACATTAGAGTGCATTCCTTGTGCACGCACGTGATATCTTTGTGTGCGTCTTTTCCTATGTATACATATGTAACTATGCATACAGCTACCCTTAGTCCCTGCATTAGAATACTACTCTATCTTCTGCACCCCTCTAATCAAACCCCCGCCCCAACACACACTTCCAGCACCAGAACCATCATCAACCAGCAATTTACACCTCGACCAAGCCAGGGGCAGCACCATGTTATCAGATACACACCAACACAAGAGACAATTACATATATATGTGTGGATTATGAAAGGGTGGAGGGAGGAGGGGAATGATTTACAGCATGAGGCCCAATTAAGCCATGTAGATCCAATATATGGATCTTCTAACCCCAAGAGCAAATCTTACGACATAATATATACCATGAAGACATGGCGAAGGATAAGAACGCGTAACTCGCCATATCTAGATTACATTTTATGCAAATCTGACCACACAGCCTCACAGAACAAAGCCACTGTCTGTCCAATTGGCGAAGGAAAAAAAACATCCTAAGACAGATAAGAGATAAGAGGGTCATGTTCACGTATATCGTCTACTGAAATATCAAGATCTGTAATCACTTGCACCCCATATGCAAATCATTTTCGTCTGGCACTTTTTTAGAACCACAGTTACTGTAACTACTCACTATACTGCAAGGGATTATCAGTTCTTTCTCGAGACTTCTGATCGTTCTATGCTCTACGACATGAATTGGTTGGTTGGTTATCTGGGTCTTAAGAAAATCGACGGCCAGGGTATTAAAGGCCGCGTCACCTTTCAAACCACCAACTGGAAAATCTTATCACTTTACGACCCTTGAGTACGACGTTACGACCCCTGGGTATAATGGCCTGGCCTTTGACCTAAGCCTTTGGGGGTCATACCATCGTTCTCAAGGGTCGTACCTTCGTGCTCGAGGGTCGTACCTCTATTAACCCTCCCGGTACATATGGTACTTATTTACCTACAGTGCATTAATGGCAGAAGAATCACGGACGAGGAAGGAGCGAAGCCACCAATAACGCCTAATTACATCAACCAATTACACAGTGAAGCAGTAACTCATCAAGGAGTGATGGAATAAACAGGGTGAGCAATTAATCGCATAATAACAATAAGAAAATAAAAAGAACAGAATAAATGGGGAAAATGTAGCATAAAAATGGATAAATAGGGAATATGTAGCATAAATATGGGCAAATAGGGAAGATGTAGCATAAATATGGGTAAATAGGGAAGATGTAGCATAAATATGGGTAAATAGGGAAGATGTAGCATAAATATGGATAAATGGGGAAGATGTAGCATAAAATGGGTAAATAGGGAAGATGTAGCATAAAAATGGGTAAATAGGGAAGACGTAGCATAGAAATGGGAACCGACGACCTCCGTTGGGAGTTGGATTAAGCAGACACCACGGCGGTTGTGGCGCGCGCGAAGGCCGCGGGTTATTGGACGGGTTGTATTCATATTGTAAGGGACCAGCCGGGTGTGAAGATGGCGAGTAGACATCACATCAGGAGCAGTTCCTCCGTGCAGGGGCAGGGCAGCCGTAGTGCCGCGGGTGACAGGCGAAGAACATGAGAACGACCGACAATGCTTGTGAAGATGCAGGCACCTGATTGGTCGACGGTGGCTTTAACCCCCTCGCCTCTAATTACCATCAGTGGGTTCAATCATAAAAACCGGGAGGACCAAATATGTTCCTGCCGCTCCTCTCTCTCTGTGTGTGTACGCGTCCACTGGGGTTTTATCTACCATCTCTGCTCGTATCTTTACTATGTTGTGAGAATCAACATGAATCAGCTTATTAAGTCCGAGACTACTGTGCTATCAGAGTGTTAATTAAGAGTCAATAAGAACCGATTTCAAACCACGCACTCTCTCTCTCTCTCTCTCTCTCTCTCTCTCTCTCTCTCTCTCTCTCTCTCTCTCGGGAAATATCTTTTTTTTTTTTATCGTTTCGTAAATCAGAAGTGCTCGGTGTGTGACTTCTTCGCCTCAGAGTGACTCAGATATTTGCGCCCAGCGCATTCAAACACTCGCTGGGACAGCATTCACACTCGCTTGAAAAAAGAAAAAGAACAACAATAAAGAGAGAGTTGTGACGTAAGTAGGTAAATACTCCATTTGGGCCTGGGCCACCGAGATCTGAGGGCAAGGTTCACCCTATGTCTGCCTTGAGTGAGAGATAACGATGAAGAAGGAGGGGACAGACAGACATCGGTCGAGAAATAAAGAAAAAAAACACATAGATAGAGACTGACCAGAGATTAGATGGAGAGAGAGAGAGAGAGAGAGAGAGAGAGAGAGAGAGAGAGAGAGAGAGAGAGAGAGAGAGAGAGAGAGAGAGAGAGAGAGAGAGAGAGATCCCAGGATGTAATCAATAAGTAGAAAATAGATAAGACACCGTAGGCTAAGCCATGATCACCTGTGTCTCCGCCCTTGCGAATACGTATGTACCTCATCATGATCGTCATTACTGCCCTTCCACCCCTAAACAACCCATGACGTCACCCAGCTCACGCTAACCCGTTAGAAGAAGAAGAAGAAAAAAGAAGAAGAACTCCTCCTCCTCTGCCCCGGCCTCCAAACACTGCACGGCGGTGGGGAACTCGAGGCCCAGACTCTAAGAGGCCTCTCCACCCCAACACCAACATTAGGACCGTCGTGGAGGCAGAGTTCCCTGGGAAGATTCGAGAGCAAATATAAACCGTAGGCCTTCGTGCCCCTCCCTCCACTCGCTGCTACCAAAGGGAGAAATAGGTAAGGAGGGTGGGGGTAAATAGGTAAGGAGGGTGGGGGGTTTCGGTAAGGAGGGTGGGGGTAAATAGGGGACGGGAGCAACGCTTACCCCTTTAAGAGGTACCCGAAGGCAACACACCTGTGCCCCTGAAAGCTGGGTGGTACCCGGTGCTGGAGTACCCCGTCTGGTAACTGGTAATTGGCTGATAAGGATATTGAAATATTCTGTGACAGGAGAGGAGCGCATGAGCGCTTGCGTGAGTGCGTGTCCTAGGAGGGGGGGGGAGGGAAGAGAGAGAGAGAGATGGAGAGAGAGAGAGAGAGAGAGAGAGAGAGAGAGAGAGAGAGAGAGAGAGAGAGAGAGAGAGAGAGAGAGAGAGAGAGAGAGGACGAGGAGGAGGGAGTTACATGCGTGGGTGTGAGAGAGGGAGGGTTGCGTGTCATCAGAGGGTATATTACGGGTGCCGTGAGAGGAGGTCACATGCCAGAGTGATATGTGCGAGTGTGAGGGAGAAGAAGAGGAAGAGAGGAGAGTGTGTATGTGTGCGAGTGTGGGGAGAAGGAATGTGGTGTACGAGTACGTAGGGATGATGTGGTGTGAGTACGTTCCACTGTGCTGGTGGTAGGGCGGGAGGAGTGGTGTGTGACATAACCCTGGGGTTGTTTGGGAATGCTTGCATGAGTCGACCGATTTCGTCTACGACCGTGAGAGAGAGAGAGAGAGAGAGAGAGAGAGAGAGAGAGAGAGAGAGAGAGAGAGAGAGAGAGAGAGAGAGATCATCTAACCTTACCCCCTCCTACACCATCACTTTACAAAAACACTTAAATGACCTTTTCTTTTAATACTCCATTCTTGACCTCCTTTGGCAAAGACGGTACGAACCTTCAAGCACACTTACAATGGTTAGGCTAAAGGCTTAGGCCATCACACCCAAGATTCGTAAAGTCGTGCTGAAGGTCGTGCCCAAGAGTACGTGTTGTCGTGCTCAAGGGTACGCGGGCCGTGGTGTTCGAGGGTACGTGCCGTGTGTTCGAGAGGCTACAAGTCCTTCCTGCTCCAAACTCTGCTGGACAAAGACGTTGACTGCTCCGTCCTCAGGCCATGTCCTCCATGTCAGACCTGACTTTCATATCAAGTTCAATTCTCTCGCCTAACTGAACAGGACAAGAATATGCTCTCATGGCGTTCCTCAAGGGGGTTAATACGTTCCTTTCTCGACTACAAGGTGTCCCAAATCTCTCCTCAGCTCCGGCCAGAAGAAATGAGAAAGGGAGAGAAATATGTGAGTTATTTCTAAAGTTGCGTGTTTGAATTCCATCTTGCTGAAAGGGACTTAGCCTGAGTTTGTCCCTTCATCTATCCCAAGTGAATTTTGTGATCTGTGGAACTCAGAGATTCTCTGGCTACACTGGTGTGGTCCAGGAGGTCTCTGGCAACGCTGTTGTGGTCCAGAGGGTATAAGTGAAGCGAGGAATGGCTGTGGTTGAGAGAGAGAGAGAGAGAGAGAGAGAGAGAGAGAGAGAGAGAGAGAGAGAGAGAGAGAGAGAGAGAGAGGAAGCCAGCGGATGGATAGGCTTTGGTGGTGAAGGAGAGGAATGCTGGAGATGCCAGGTTACCGTAACCAGGGGTGTGGGAGGATAATAGGAGTGTGGGCGTGTCCATGCCAATCATATGTGACAAGACAACGATCACTCCCTAGCAGTCATCCATCAGCGCCACTTACCGCAAGCAACACCATCATAAATGGGCCTACCCCAGTCGGTCCGTGTTATGCCGCCTCGCCTCCTCACGAACTCGCGACACTTGGTCCGTGAAGTCATACGCTTGTACGCCCGTAGGATCTCACTGTTTCCGGTCCTGAGGCTACTTGGTTCGCCCGTCCTTACGTCTGTCGATTTCCTGTGGTTGCTGTATAACCACACACTTCGTAATACCCCAGGTCTACAGAACCCGCATAGACCCATAGTTACCAGATCAATGGAAGACCCTATATATAGCTACATGGTCCGTAGGGGTCCATGGCCACAGGGTGGTCTGTACATCAACTCTGCTGAGGATGTCGTCTCCCTACAGGCGTGGCCTTTACTACAAGACATGGGGGCCAGTGATGGAGTCGCCACTCACACCGCCAGGGGCCTTGCTAATGACCCATGACTGACAGACACTAATCAGCAAGAGAACAGGACAGAGTCGTGGGAATCGTAGCTTTTTATTCCCATGTGAAGCATGAACGACTGCGTTATACAACTGCACTAGTTACCCATCTCCCTTGGACCTACATAGGTTTACATCCAGGCAAATATTTGGTAGATATAGATAGGGGAAAAAATGGACTCCCTTGAATGGAGAGGAAATTGGGTGAATTGAGCTAAATCGTTCCAGGTCATGTTTGGTGGTGGAGTTTGATGAGGAAAAGGTTTACATGAGTTTTGATGTGTGTGTGTGTGTGTGTGTGTGTGTGTGTGTGTGTGTGTGTGAGGGGCGGGGTTACCTGCTGGTCAGGAAGGAGGATGGGTGGTGGGGGGTGGGGGGAGGAGGGGAGTTTAAAGTGTGTTTTTACCTGGCGAGTGTTTGTGTAGGGCCTACCTGCCTGGCTCCTCCTGCCACACCCTCCTCCTGCTACTACCGTCACCACCACCTCCGTCAGGATAAGGAAAAGAAAACACACACACACACACACACATACGAGTGTTGGGACCCCACGAGTGAGGGACCCCCTCCCTAGATAGTACAAATAGGTAATTACAAAGAAGGAATCATTGAAAAAAAATAATTGGTTTATAGAAATGATAAACGAGAAAATAAAACTATCAAATAACACAAAATGAAAGACGAGGACGCAAAAAAAAAAAAAAATACGAACGATTGAAAGAAAAAAAGAGATTGAGATGTTGAATGAAATACCAAGAATAAAGCAAGGGAGGTATAGCCAGAAGAGACACGAGAAGGAGAGGAAAAGGTAAAAAAAGACTGGACGAAATAGAGGGCGAGAGGGAGGGAGGGAGGCAGGGAGTCTAGAGGCCACAGGTTCCATTTGTTGGCTTGGTCCAAGACAATCACATTTCTGATTTCACTTCCTTGGCTTATTGTGTTGACGTCGGGGTGCGGGTGGGTTGGTGGTGGTGGTGGGAAGGTGGGGAGGGAGGGAGAGAGGCGGTTGGGTGATGTGGGTGGTTTAGGGGGGGGGGAAGGGGAAACGAGGCGTGGGCGTAAGGTTGGCTAAGGGGAGGGGTTGGTGGTCGGGTAGGGATTGGGAAGGGGGGCGGCTGAAGGGGGGAGTGGGTGAGTTGGGGGAGGGGAAAAAAAAAAAAAACTCCCGGGATAAAACACAGAGGTATTGGTGGCAGTGGAGAGAGAGAGAGAGAGAGAGAGAGAGAGAGAGAGAGAGAGAGAGAGAGAGAGAGAGAGAGAGAGAGAGAGAGAGAGAGAGAGAGAGAGATTTGAGGGGATTTGGACCTAAGACTCGACCTAGTGTATGTGTGTGTGTGTGTGTGTGTGTGTGTGTGTGTGTGTGTGTGTGTGTGTGTGTGAGGCGTGGTCAGTGATCAAATAGACGGGGTCAATATTCACGACTCCACGACACAGAACGAGACCTGCTAATATGTGATAACTTCCAGATTATATTTCTAGGACTCGCCGCGCGAGTGTGGCGCCGCCGCTTAATGGGCAGTGTAATGGGGAACCAGGGGAGTATAATGGGACCATGTGATGAGAGTAATGAACAGTGGAATAGGGATAAATGGGCTATGTAGTTGGATGGATGTGTGGCTCAGCACGGATGGAATGGGTGCTTTCTAATGGGAGTGTGGGTGGTGTAATTATGGGGCAGACTGAGGTCTTAATGGGGAGTATGATGGGTTGATTGGTGTATATGGGGAGCGAATTCAAGTTCACTGGTGTAAATTGGTACAAATGGGGCATTTAATGGGTGTAAAGAGGGGTGAATGAGGTACATAATGGGTTGACATCACTGGGGTAACATTTAAGTGCTCCTAAACGTGACGCATTCGTAGGCCGGCCGGCCAGGGTCAAGCGCACAAGTTCGAATCCCGGTTGCTGCAGCTGTTCATCCGCCCCTTCGGAATTGGTCGATAAAACGGGTTCCTAGGTCAGCCTAAGGTATATATATATATATATATATATATATTATATCTTTTCCAAAAGCAACATGCAAAACTCTGATTTCATTTACATTTACACAAACTCTTACTGTAAATTACAACCACTACAGATTTAAGCATAATATTGATGTTCCAGGGTTTCAGAGATACACGTGAAGGATATGTTGGTAAATGGATCCTATAGAGAGGTCATATCGAGACTCAGAACATATCGATGACCCATCGCGCTCTTCCGATGGGATGCGAACCCAAGGCTTCCCTATCACCCTCCCAGCTTAAAGCACAAACCCACTGTACGCTAAGCGTTTGCTTCCAACCATCCCTAACCACTTGCCTTCACCAATACTATCGCATACTTAATCTGTTTATCAAGTCGAAATCCTGTAACTTCTCATCTGTTATCATTAGTACCACTTTGTATTCTGTAAATCATGCACCGTGTATTTGAAGTACCGTAACATTCCCCCACCATCTGAACTTCCTCTATATCATGACCAATACAACACTGACCCTCTGTATTGCATGCCCAAAATCAGTGGCATGATCTCACCATCCATTATATGATTGTCCTGTTACTGAGCTGTACCTCCCGCACCTCACCGTACCCTTTAATACTCTTGTACATGCACGAGTATGTGGGTCGTATGTTGCCTTGCCGTGTATCACACCAGCGCCATGAATGCTGTTCCTCCTCTTCTTAAAGGGTCAAGGACCCAGAGGGTCCATCTGGGCACACCATTCTACCTCCCCAGTGTCGATATGTTGTCCCCACTGTGCGCTCTGTACTTGCCTCCACCCTACCACCCCCAGCCATGTACCCTTCACCCAGGCTATCACTCACATGCTTTGTCTGGGCTTTTAGGTAACCTACAACTATATATAACTAAAACCAACCATAAAGTTAGCAGCCCATTAATGTTTAAACCTCAAACACATATATAAAAGAAGTTCCATCACTCACGAAGGACATGCAGACGTTTAAGAGGAGAAACAAAATTAGATTTTTGCATATCGCTCCAGTAGCCGATAATGACTTCCTCGCACACCTAATTAGTGTCACAATTAGATCAGTCTCGGAGGAGCTCATCTTCAGTTAGTGTTGTTGGCTGCCCTCGTAAGGAACACATACTGACACTAACAAGCATGAACCACCTTCAAACAACACGGTACAGCCTTTGAAGACGACCCATTAAGGACGACGATATATATATATATATATATATATATATATATATATATATATATATATATATATATATATATTCAAATACTTTCTCATGTACTCACCAACCATTAACAAGTCTGTCTCTGGCTTAGCTCGATGCCGACTTACCTAAAAAGAAAAGAGAAATGATTATTATTATTAATCATATAAAATGATTATTATCATTAATCATCTAAACACTGACTTATGATAAAGTCGGTTTTGTTGATTACTGTAGGATCTTATGATGGTTATCAGTGTCATCTGTTGGTCACGTACATGTAAGGGAAGCCATTCACAGGCTTAGAAGATTAATAAAGATTAAATAGATGATATCGCACCTACAGTGCTTGCACAAAGACCGGGCGAATGCATCACCCAGCTACAGTTACGAAAGCTAATGCCACAAGCACACACCTGCACGAACGCAAACACACACACCCATACGAGTAGGATTACCATTACAAAAACATATCTATACATACAAATGGGCAAACCCATGTATACACGAGTATGCACATACATACACAAACACACCAGATCGAAAGCACACACACACACACACACACACACACACACACACACACACACACCACAAACAGCAAGAGAACATGCCCAAGCACACGCCTATGCGAACGCACGAGAACCACCGCGCATCAACAAACACACACACACACACACACACACACACACACACACACAGTGTTTGCCAGAGGCCTAGCGACGCAGCATCAGCGGCAGGAGGAGGAGCAGAGTTCATAAGCTTGTCAGGGTGATAATAGGCCAAGACGGACACGTTATGACACCAGACACGACGAAAAAAATGACCGTTTTTTTTTTTTCTGGCTCATTTAAAAGGGACGGGCGGGGCAGGAGGGGGAGGGCAGTACTGCTAACGCCATGGTATCGACACGGTCTTTCTTAATAGGCTAACTACTTTCCCAGGATTTCCTTGACACGGTATACAGTATAATCAACTGCAAAAAGTCATACGACTTGCTCTTGCCCCCATTGTATTGTGACATAGCATTGTATCATGATATACAACAAAATCGTTTCTGAATTGGTTACGAATCGACTGGACAAAGTCAATCTCATATCCCATCAAGCAATTCTAAGCAACGAAGAAAAATTATATATATATATATATATATATATATATATATATATATATATATATATATATATATATATATATATATATATATATGTACGTTTCCCTGCAAAACAATGAATCAAGCATGATGGGAATATTTGCTGTCGTGATTTATCAGTTTTACGAAGAGTTAAAATTAAATCATACATCATGTACCTTCTAACTCCTTTGCCTTGGCAACACTGCCAATGGCGACAGAGACCGGGTCTGGAGGGAGGTGGAGGAGGTGGAGGAGGTGGAGGCACAGGAATGGTCTTGCCCAATCACAACCATATATCTATCATATTTAGTTACATCTAAATGACCAAATATCGAATGATTCTTCGTGAGTCACCCGATTAACCATCAATCAACTTCAAATATTTACATCTCACACTAAATCTTCGTAACATTTGCTGCGAAAGATCTATGTGTCAGCTGTTGACTCCTCCTGCGAATATCGTCAGTCAGTAATGTCTGGAGACATGTATTTCTCTCACGTATAATTAGGTGTGTATATACACCTGCCACTTCCTGCCTCCTCCCCCGCCGTGGCTCTCGTACACCAAGACCCCATCATTCATAATGTTGTTATGACGTCTCTCTGATCTGTCGCTTTTTATGTACTAACATGGATAGGTAGGCGAATGTGTTCACTGAATGGAGAGCTGGGCGAATGTGTTCGCTGAATTTGTAAACGCATCTTAGAATTACCCTCCTGAGCACGACGGTACGATCCTTGAGCACGACTGGACGACACTGAGGAGGACGGCACGACCTCTTGAACAACACGGAACGACCCTCAACCAAGATCGACAAGGTCGCCATACCCGAGGGTCGTACACTGTCGTCCTCCTTGGGTCGTTCCACCGCGCCCATGGGTCGTGACGTCGTTCTCAAAGGGAGTTCAGCCACTTGCCCGTGCGCCTCTCCTTGAATGAGTGCAGTGGTAGGATCTGGGCGAGGAGTCTTGTCCAACATCATCTCGAGATCCAACACTCTGTTCCTCGTCTCGGATCACACGCAACCACGACCAACGTGTAAATTTAGCCATGAGATCCACTGTGTTGTTTACAGAGTAGGGTGTGTGTCACGGAGAAGCAGGCAAGCTACAGGCACAGCCAGCAGGCCACCAGCAGGCAGGCGGCAAGCAGGCGACCAATAGGCAGCAGACAACCAGCGGCCAGCATTCACGGTCCGCCGGTTTTGTGACGTCATGCAGGCGTGACTGTGACTTTCGACCAGACAACAACAGAACCCCGGCAGACAGCTTGTCTTCCCCAGACGGCTTCACCTACCGCACAGACAGCCCAGTGGCGTACAGCCACCTCATCCACTGCATCCACCTTAACGAGAGATCGGACGATCAAGCCACCACAGACAAAGGGATTATCCACTGGCAGACAAGAGATACCCTCTGCAGGCTGTCATCGGAGCTAGGGAGCAGAGTCCGTCTGGGATCTGTAACCAGAGCCATCCATGGCACTCATGTTATGCCTCTACACGACCCCGTCTCCATGACACCCACGACCAGAGCCCCCTGGGGGAGCATGGGGGTGGTGGCGCTTGCTGGGGGACCATAACACGCCCACACGATGACTACAATCAGAGCCACGGGGGTAGGAGGAGGAGGAGCTGGGGGTGACTTACACCTGCTGGCCTGGGGCGCAACCATGCACCTGCTGGGATGAACCTCATAGATAAAGCTTCTTGTGGGTCAACGCCTGGCACATGAAGTTTAGGATCGAAGGAAACTCGCAAGCTGATGTGAGATAAGAACCTACACTTGCAAGATATAGTTTGTGTGTGCCAAACTCCTCTAAGATAGGGCCATCTGTACACCCGTATCTTCACTATAATATCCACTGTGTACTCACATCTGTAAATGTATATCTAGTGCATTACTCATCCACTGCGAAGTAGGAAGCCTGTCGCATCCCACAAACACACCGTCGGTCGCAAGATCATTGCGTCACCCAGCAACGCATGTAGAATTCTTGACTCCGCCTGTGGCGGGAAGAGCTACTCTCTATGCCTGATAATTTCGGCTCCTTCCCTCGGGAGGTTATCGAGCAGATGTAAATTACAGGAGAAGCGAACGTGACCAGCGTAAACACAGGCGCCACCCACGGTGACCACATCGCCAAATAAACAAACCGCTTTGTCGGGAAACCGAATTTGGCGTCGACCTTATCTTATCTTTGTGCTAAAGTCCCCGTGTCATGTAACGGACATGAGGTCACCAGTAACCTAGTGGGACCTGATGATGTAAGTGATAGGAAGATGGGCGATAATAAGATAAGCTCACAACAAAACGCGACATGATATACAGTTTACACACACACACACACACACACACACACACACACACACACACACACACATCAGGTCTGCTCTGAGGGTAAAAGTGGATCTTACGTACATGGCAGAGGAGGGGGGCCAACCCCACTCAACATGTAAGGCTAAGTGGTCTAGCTTAGTCTTGCAAATTCTCATTAGATCGGACATTATGCGTGGACGCAACGCTCTTTATTAGGCACCACAAGGCGGCCTGCCACAATACGACGTCTAAGGGTGGTGTTTGGTGCGAATACTTAGGGTCCGAAACGTGTCGCGGTGGCGTGGCTGGGGAGACTGAACGATTTCATCTCCTCGCGGGGGGGGGAAAAAAAAGATTAATCTGGCTCAAGATTGATCACTGATCACTCTCACCGTCACACACACCTGTGTGTATAAGGAAAGAGTTCTGGGACCTGATAAACCTAACTCAAATGACTGATATTCCAAGAAGTGGCACAGATGATAAATAATTTGCATACTCTGAGGTTCGACTGCCCTTCATGATAACTGATATGCTATCCCTTCGTTATATAAGTGATACGCTGTCCCTTCGTTATGATAACTGCTAAGCTGTGTATCTTAACAAAAAGAAGAAAGAAAAAAAAGGTCTGTGTGTGTCGTGTACTCCTGGATGTGCCCCAGATGAGGCTACACAGATAAATACTATTCACCATCAGATTGGCGTAGTGAACTGTCGACGGGGGGTCATCCCCTTCCCTATCTCCGTACAACTGAGGTGACATGCGGCGTCTCTGTGGCCCAAGAAGGCACCGCTCACGCCCTGGAAGAAGTCTAGGAATCTGCTGCCTCAATGACCACCGCCCTTAAGCGTCTCCTGAAGGAGAGTCGCTGGAAAGGAAATGATGATGTGTGACTTTTTCCTTTTTTTCTTCAATACGTTCCCAACGAAGCTTATCCACTGGTTCATTCTCTCTATTTGCATATCAAACTGCAGTGCTCGTCCGCTTCATTCGCATTGTGATAGATATCATAGACCTCACGTAAGCAGTTAGCATTCAAGTGAGATAAGTTACTTAAACCAGGTTTCAAGTGAATCAACACTCAAGAGGAACCAGCGACCACTCCAGACGAACACCAGCTGTTCAGGAGATGTATCTGTTGAGTCTATTTTTAGACTCTCCTCTTGAATCTATTTTCCTTTATATATATATATATATATATATATATATATATATATATATATATATATATATATATATATATATATATATATATTATTGGCAATGTAGTGTGAATAAAAATCGACTTATTTTTCAAAAATTTTCGGTTCACATAAGATCGTATAGAAGCAGTCATTACTCCCATCCCACAGAGATTCAGTTTTATCTTTAAGATATCTATTATCTAGATATACATAGACCAAGCATTTCGTTGAGAGTATGGGTGAAGGGGACAAATGTAGGGTGTAGGTTGAGGAAGTATAGAGCGTACAGTGGGTAACAGTACATGGGCACACTGTGGTTGACAGGTGGGCCCGAGTGGGGTCGAGGCACCTTAAGATGTCCCCCTCCCTACAGCAGGAAGGGAGGTCTAGTTTGCATCATATACATGACATATACAGAGTCGAGTCAATAATCCTGTACCGCTGTGTTAAAGGCACCGACTTATCGTCCTCTTTATACTCACCAGAGAGAGTTCGAACCATCAGACAGCCACCTACAACACAGAACTTCAACACCTCGTGAAGTGCACCGCTGGGAAGAGAAGTCACAGTTTACTTAAACCGTTGACGGAGGTGGCTGGGATACGCCTGCACCATCTCCATCATCTCCCTCACCTCACCTCAAGTGCTTCCACGTGTCAGGCGACCGTCTGTTGATGTTATCATCCTGGTATCCCTGTTCATAATTCACACTGAGATGCCATTTTTGCACCAAGTATCCAACCATGAGTTTCCACGGTGGGGCGGTTAGCTGTCGCGCGGGTCCTTGTTCGATACTGACGTGACGGATGGACCCAAAGCCAACCCAGGCGTTAAATCCCCTCCTGTAGGCGCTGGTCACTAAATAGGTCCCTTGATATCATCCTGAGGGGGCGCGCTCCTGTCCCAGGACCATGCACCCGCTCCCATCAGAGGAGCTGCTGACCTCTCAGAATCTAGTGCAGACTCGAGAACAAGTTGGTGCTGACCCGTGCAACCTAAGCTGCTGACTCCTCCTGAGCCTACCTGCTGACCTCAGGCTGGACCCTAAACCCCTCACACCCCAACACACACCCATGCCCAGTTACCGTCTCCGACCCACTAGGTGGATGCCGTTTTAGCTGGCCCACACCTGAGGGTGTGTTCAGCTACAGTTGGTTGCAATTCCTAAGCCAGTCTCTATTTATATGTTTTGCATTCATCCTTCCTTCCCACCACACTCGAGACTTCTTACTTTACGTTCCACTTGTAATTTGTGTGTTCGCCTTTATTCTGTTCGTCTGTCTCCTCCTCCTCCCCCACATCCTCCTGTATCCATCTCTACCTCTCCTGTCTGACCATCTACCGTCTACGTGTCTCTCCTAACACTTCACGTGCGACTGTCTACAATGGAGTAGCTCGGTGTGGACCACAGGCCCGGGCCAGGGAGAATGATTGATGGAGAAATGAGGACCCGTGATTCTAATCGTTGACGGGCCATACCTGTGGTACCAGCACTGGGGTGTGGGCAACCCACACGCCCACACCATCCATCACCGGCTGCTTGTCAGGTGGACATCAACAATGATTCTCTTAACACGCCATCACCACCACCAGCAGCAGCATCACCCATCCCGCACTCTCTCGTGTAAACACACACACACACACGCTTGTTGGGTGAGAGGGACGTTGGCTGTTCAGCCCATAAGGTTCACCTTACCTTTGATGATAACAAGAGAGAGAGAGAGAGAGAGAGAGAGAGAGAGAGAGAGAGAGAGAGAGAGAGAGAGAGAGAGAGAGAGAGAGAGAGTGTGTGTGTGTGTGTGTGTGTGTGTGTGTGTGTGTGTGTGTGTGTGCGTGCGCGGAGGGCCTCAACAGAAGCACAGGGAGTCATCCTAATGGAGCCAGGGAACGACTGGCGTCCGACCATTCCTCATCTAACCACAGTTGAAACTCCCTGGGAAACCCTTGCAATACGTGTGTATCGAAGTTTGATCGTCGTACCGTCTCATCTGGAACCACATAGCGTCTCTGGACTCGCTGGAAAATGGCTTCAAAGATTTTTGAATCATTTCTTTTCGTGTTCATCCAGTGTCTCAAATTTACCAGAAAAAAGAATGGATGAGAATTGCGCCGGTCATCGACACAGATGGCCACATCAAGGTCGGGTCCGTCGGGGAAATACAGAAACATTAAGAATATATCAATCGTGATGATAGATCAGCCACTGAAATGAAACTAGATTGTAGGAAAATGACGAGGATGTACTGACATCCAAAGTTTAGCAGTGGAGGGAAAGAAGTAGACAACAAACCCGCCAATCCTGGAAGTGCCGATGTTCACCCCCCTGTGTCTGTGAGACGTAATGGCCTCTCGGTGCTGCATGACCCAGCCAGAGGTGAGGGGCAAGGTTGACAAGGGCCATGTTTGGTCGTCAATGGAAAGACTGTTTGTTCCTACACAGTGGGAGGTGCGTCTCATTTCTCCTCAGACCTCCGTGAGAAAAAAAAAAAAAATTATCCAGTCCAAGGTTCCAGGAACAGCCCAGCTCTCACTTGCAGCCTTCCTGTCTACTCTCCCTCCATACTCTCAGTGTCCCTCTTTAACTTCCCTCCATAATTCCAGTCTCCTTTCTCACCACCCTCAATCCATACTCAGTCTTCTGCATCGTCTCAGTCTATACCGTATCGCTACTCTCATACGCCCAGCGTTTGGGTAAGCCTTATCACATGTCACTTCCTCGAACACAGACCTCATTACTCGCAATCGTACTTTTTATCACCCACATACTGGTGAAACCTTTCTGTTCACGAGGACCAAAAACCAATCCGTCCTTCGTGTTGCATCCCCTCCTCCTCCTCCTCCTCATCCACCTCCTCCTCACCACCCATCCACACACAGCTCCTTGTACACGTTTTTCCCTTCGGATATAACCTGGCGTTTTTCGCACACGGGGTGTACAAACACCTCCTGTCATTTCATCTCCCATACACTTACGGCCAGACTCGGTTTTTGTACAGGGGGCGCTGGGCGTGTCAGTGATCGCCATGCGTGCCTAGCAACTGAGATCCGCGTCTGCATTGCTTCTCTTTACGTAAAATGGCAACTCACACATGCGTATATATAGACATAACATGTATACATACATACACATACAACACACACACATCCATACGCAAACATATGGATTATACACACAAGTATACATATCCATACACATATGCAGACATAGGCTCACCACACACACACCTATACATACGAAAATATACATGAAACACCCAAATGCATACATGTATACGTACATACACGGTGACGTACAGACAGAACAGACCTAACCCAACCACTGTGCACATCACTAACCAGCAGACTATACATCAACCTCCAACCTAATGTATGTGCAATGATTATCTGTCTATCATCTCCCACAGCCTTTATCTATCCCCAGTCCTTGAGTCGTATGAATCCTCTCTTTAATTTTCAACCTCTGGGAGCAGTTCATCCAATAGATAATCAGATGTACAGATAGATGTAGGTATCCGCTCGTGGTCACATGATAATCAGAGGACACTGCTGGAGAACCTGCTACTGGAGATAACGCTGTGGCAGCAGCGTCCAGTGAGGCAGGAGTGGTAGACGCGGGGACGGTGTTCACCCGCCGTGTTCAAGGTGTTAAGCGTCGCCACTCAGGCCAGAAAACGGTGTCGTCCGCGACACTCACACGCACGCAGCACGACCCATCCATCACCATCAACACGACCACTCGTCGCGGCTGTGATGTTTTGCGTGTAATGAAGGAGGACGCGGCGATCAGGGTCGCCTGCCAGGATTGATGTTGAAAGCCGTTGGCATCCAGGGCAGGGCTGGGTACGTCCGTGGGTAGAGTAGGGTCCCCAGTACCCAGGGCAGGGCTGTGTAGGTCCGTGGGTAGGGTAGGGTCTCTAGTGCCTAGGGCAGGGCTGTGTAGGTCCGTGGGAAGAGTAGGGTCTCCAGCAACCTGGGCAGGGTTATGTAGGTCCGTGGTTAGAGTAGGGTCTCCAGTACCCAGGGCAGGGCTGTGTAGGTCCGTGGGTAAGGTAGGGTCTCTAGTACCCAGGGCAGGGCTGTGTAGGTCCATGGGCAAGGCAGGGTCTCCAATACCCTGAGTAGGGAAGGACTGTGTAGGTTCATGGGTAGGGTAGGGTGTCCAGTACCCAGGGAAGGGCTGTACAGGTCCATGGGCAGGGTAGGGCCTCCAGGACAGACCGTGGACGACGTGACTCGACCGCCTGGCCCACGGTGCCACACGCATCATGTAACTCCCTCACGCCCGCCCTCTCCTGGGCGGATCACGCCCACTGCCAGCTCTTCAAGGGGGCGCGCCCCGCCCACCTCCATACCTGCACCAGTGCACAAAGCCGCCGCAACTCTGACCACTGCAGTGGCATTAATTAACCCGGTCGTTAAGTCTTGCCGAGATATTATTAACGGCTAATAAAGCCCAATACCTCGTAGTTCATTCTTTACTTCGTTAATTAAAGGCATCGCCTCCTTATCGGTCCGTCAGGAAGGTGGCGCCGCAGCGCACCAGCATTACTTGTGCACATGACGTACCGCCAGTAGAGCAGCAGTTCAGAGAACGCTGACGATACACAGTGAGTGGGTGTTGGATGCAACCAACCAAGAGGCGCCATTACAATAGCCTTTTTTAATACAAGCAAATTATATATATATATATATATATATATATATATATATATATATATATATATACATATATATATATATATATATATATATATATATTGCCCAAAACGACGGATAACTGGCGAGGACTACCATGAAAACATTAATGAGATGTACCTCAACGATGTTCCTTAAGACAAACGAAGATTCATCTTGAGTATATAGAAAGTGAGTAACACAATGACAATACTTAATGGGAGGGATTCATCAATGAGAGACTCATCAAGGAACACAAGAAACACAAAGGTGATAAAAGGTGATGAAAGCGAAGACTTTAAGCCATACAATCGTGTCAGTGCTTCCCTATTCATCTCTACTTTTTTTCTAATTTTCTTTCTTAAAGTAGTGTTAAGGCCAGACCACCTCACTCGGACCTTGGGTCTGTGTGGTCTGTGTATCTATGTAACTCCCTCAGAACACTCCTCCACCAATTGTTATTCCAGGGTCCTTCATTACTACAGTCTTAAAACAACTACTTAATTAGTTTCAGAACCTCAAGCGATGACTCCTGGAATCCTGGCGTCGACGGCTCTCTTCTCAGAGCTCCTGTCGAGTCGACAACCTGCCTGGCTGGCCACCTACCGACCGGGCGGTACAGCGAGGTAGTTGAGATGGCATTATCATCATCCCCTCCGTCTGGCCTGCAACAAATTGAGTAAAGCCGGGCCTAAAGAAGGGCATTTACTTCCCTTCCTGATGGATGGGGGCCGATCTTGAGGTTCCCGACGTGGGGTTGACCGTAGGAAATGGGTTGGGGGTGGCGAGGTGGCGAGGCAAGATGATCTCCTCTGCTAATGGTCGGCAGATTAATCTTACTCTTAAGTACCTCGCCGTCCATAGCGTCGCCTCTCTGATGTAGTGCGAGGGGTAAGTGCTTCGAGGTGGGCACTGATGATAGCTGTTTCAGTGTAAGGTGGGTTAGTGGGTAAGTGGGGAGGGGGGGTAGTATTAGTGGGTTCAAGTGGGTGAGTTCAGTCTGGGTGAGTGGGTGACGTGGTGGTGACGTGCCACGACATACAGAGGGGTGTGTGGTTGTGTGAGGCTAAAGACTCCTTGAGCAAGACGGTTCGACCCTGAAGCATGGCGGGACGACCCATCACCACAACTGTACGACCCCTCAGCACAACTGGGTTAACGCACGTAGTTAGGTGGTTGTGGTTGTAGTAAGGATGGCTCTGGGCGGTGCGTTGTAGGTCAATCAGTGGTTGTAGCAAATGCCTTCACCTCACATGGGTATGAATAACCCCCCTAAGTTCAACGATAGCAGTGGACGATGTTGGCCATTTAACTGGGATCGCAGGGGTGAGGGAAGTGGGTAGGTAATCCAGTGGCGATGGTAAGTGCGGGGTGAGGATGTGAGGACGGCATCAGGGGCTAGACCAGCACACAATACAGGGAAACACCGCAGGACGGGACCGCCTCACAAAGCACAGGAAGTTCCAGCCCTCACGAGTGATGACGATGCGCCATACAGGTGGTTTTTTTTTTTTACGTTGTTGTAACTGGCAACTGAAGTTGTGTGTGTGTGTGTGTGTGTGTGTGTGTGTGTTACGTCAGACGCACGCTACGCTACTCGTCCGACTGTTGACGTACGCACAACCATTTTACGACGATCCACGCAGCAGAGAGGGACGCTGTAACTCCGAAGGTTACAGGAGACAGGTACAAAAAGGAGGGTTGGGTTTGGGTTGGTCATTCTCTCGTCCACGTCGGTAATTACAGAAATAACCCACCTGTACCATCCCTCCACCACTGGGGTTCAGCTGGTCCCCTGGTGTGTGTATATATACGTTGGACTGACTGTATCTCGTCTACCACGCGACCCATACACGCATTGAGAGAGTCTGTTGTCTTAGAACTACCTTAGACGCCTGAACAAGGTGGTCAAGGTTTCTTTCCTTCGATTGGCCATTATAACTTGACGTTGACGACCTTAATGGACCCTAGTAGTCATTAGGCCAAAAGCCCAAATAGCTAACCAACCAACCATCAACTACTTATTGGTCACAGAGCAAAAAAATCGTAAAACACACACACACACAAACACACACACACACACACACACACACACACACACACACACACACACACCTGACCACCATTCTTGAAACATCATTAAGAAATCCATTTCAAGATCTTACCTTCATAGTGAAATGACAAAAATTCTCATTATCAAATGCACACGACTACTTCACTGACATTTATCTGGTCATATGTTCTCATCAGAGATCCAGGAATGCCTCTATATATTTCCGGACACTAGAAAATCCTTTTTTCTTTTTTTCTGGTCATTTGTTACGACGGAAACTTACGTCCCTCAGCAAGAAGGGCACGACGGTGCGACCCTTTGGGGTAAGATGGCGTTACCTTTCACCTGACCTGTGGGAGTCAGGTCAATAGCCAGGTCACCACCACACTTAAAGAACGCCTCAATCTACTCAATGGTCGTACCGTCTCGTTCAAAGATCGTACCGTCGTGCTCAAGCATCGTACCGACGTGCTCAATGATCGCACAGTCTTGCTCAAGGGTCGTACCGTCGTGGTGAAGGATCGTACCGTCGTGGTGAAGGATCGTACCCTCGTGCTCAGGGATCCTACTTTCGTGCTCAAACACCGTACCATTCCGTCCAAGGTACGTACCGTCCTCCTCAACCATAGTACCGTCGGGTCTCAGAAGTTATAACGCCATAAAAAAAAAAACACACACACACGTGAGACACGTTTACCAACAGGCCGAGGAAAAACAGAACAAACCAGCAACTTTGTACACACAGACACAGAGCAATTCCTCCGCCAGGTTGGCCACCAGCTGAGGATGTGGTCAGACACCGCTGCTCATTCTGGGAGCAAATGGATCCTTCTTTTCCCCGTGAGGTTTCCTGAACAACACGAGAGTTTATGTGCTCAAATGATCGTGTCAGATTCCGGATAGACGCAGTTACTTCCTCCCCGAAGTCAAGATTTAGTCACAAGTTTTATTCTTTAATTATCTTAGTGTCTGCGAGGAGGAAAAAATTAATATCTGTACTTTTAATTATCGTGAGGGAATTGCCTCTTATCATGAACCCACAGAGAGAAAAATAATTTGACTCCAAATGAGACACACGTCTCTCATTTCACATAATGATTAACCGATTAAACCTCTGAAGTTATAGGATATTTGCATACTAATTAACAGTTTAACCCTTTGAGGTTATAGGGTAATTACATAGTAATTGAAGGTTGTGATATAATTTATTTAGATAAGAATAGGACTGATAGTGAAGATCTTCCCATTATTGCCTGTGTACCCTCTCGCTATCTTCATCATCTGTACCCTCACTATCACACCATCACCATCAACCTTTTCCTCACTATCTGTACCCTCACTATCACACCATCACCATCACCCTTCACCTCACCATCACCACCATCCTTATCCTCACTATCACCACACCACATCCTTACAGAATACCACACCATCACTATACTTCCTCATCAGCACACACGCGCACCACTCGAAACCCCACCACCATCACTACCACACCAACCACCACACATACCTTCCACCACAATGGTGTCTAACCACTGAGTAAACAATCACACAGCTGCTGTACAAACACACCTTTGCACAACCAATACATAAACACTCACCTACACAGCCAGTACCCATTACATACCCCTCACATCACCACTGCATGACCTCCCTCCCACCCTCACATCACAACCGCATGACTCCCTCACCCTTGCATAGCCACAGCCATCAAACTTCCTCCTCAAGACTTCCCCCTCTCTAGGAATCGAACCCAGGCACCCAACGCGGTAGGAGAAAACACAACCTCCTGACGTGCCAAGGGACGCACAGTGTACTGGTTTCCAAACATGATCGATCAAGCACAATCCCTTACAGTAGAAGGCTCGCACCCCTCCTCCTCCTCCTGTACGTATCACCTACGTGCAGTCTATCATACTTGTGATGTATATTGCTTCGTGTCTATAATTACACATGATGGTTATAGCAGGTTAAATGAAGCGTTGCTCACACTATCTTCAACTATCTGAGATAATGGAAGGGAGGAGAAACAGGTGTTGCCTCTCCTTACCCTTACAGGGTACTCTTATTCCGTCATTATCCACGGAGATATATATATATATATATATATATATATATATATATATATATATATATATATATATATATATATATATATATTTAATTGACTTCAGAGGGCGAGATTTACAGCTCGGGGTTGAGTGGGGGGATTGGGGGGGAGAGAGGAAGGAAGGGAGGAGGGAGGGGAGGAGAGAGAGAGATGGGGGGATGGGGTGGGAGGGGTAGGAGAATGGGGTGAGGTCATGGCTGACATCGAAACCACGTGAGGGAAGTGTAAACCCACACACACACACACACACACACACACACACACACACACACGAGCAACTGCCCTGAGCAATCTCATGAAATTCATGCCATGCGAGACAATGTGTTACATTATTTGTGGACCAGTGGGCCAAACTGCTCATGCAAACTGCTGCAGTATGCAGCAGACTGGTTTACGCTGCGATAAACTGCTACGATCTGAAATAAACTGTGGTCAACTACCATGTCATGTAGCAGACAGAGGGATGTAAAGTGCCTTATAGTGTAGCACACCAGTGGTAAACTGCCCTATAATATGGTAGACAGGTGAGGTAAACTGTCCTATAATACGGTAGACAGGTGAAGTAAACTGTCCTATAACATGGTAGACAGGTGCGGTAAAGTGCCCTATAATATAGTAGACAGGTGAGGTAAACTGTGCCCTATGATATAGTAGACAGGAACGGTAAACTGCCTTATAATATAGTAGACGGGTGAGGTAAACTGTGCCCTATAATATGGTAGACAGGTGAGGTAAACAGCCCTATAACATGGTAGACAGGAACGGTAAACTGCCCTATAATATAGTAGACGGGTGAGGTAAACTGTGCCCTATATTATGGTAGACAGGTGAGGTAAACTGTGCCCCATTATATGGTAGACAGGGTGAGGTAAAGTGCCCCATACTATGGTAGACAGGTGACCTAAACCGCCCTTGTGTTCTAGTGAGACAAACCCTTAACAAAAGACCTTCTATGCCACATTCTGTGGCTAATAAACGGATGATGTAGCAACTCGGGGCCAGACAACATGGCAGCGCATGGCGACCAAAGAGACTGTGATATGATCTGGCAAGTTGACATTTGGCTAAACTATACAGTGTGAACTGGCCGACTGGCGACGGGAGGTGCCAAGCTAACTACAGCTGTAATACCCAGACAAACACAGACCCTCAAGGTTAATGTCACTAAAGTAGATGATGCGAACAATGAAATCAGATTATTCTCTTCTCTTGGCGAAGATATAAATGAGTTAATAAATAGCCGTTATTGTTATCGCTTCGACCATAAGTTACTAAATAGCCATTATTGTTGATCAGTGTGACTATAACTTAATAAATAGCCATGATTGTTGATCAGTGTGACCGTAAGTTAATCAATAGCCATTATCATTATTATTTTGATCACGACTTCACTGACAATTTTCGAAGCGTTTTCAGTGTTCATTAATTTTTTTTAGAGCGAGTTCCACAATAAGAGGAACCAACTATAGTAACCTGACCCTTGCTTAATTATACGTCTGATTAATCCCAACACAGATGACATACATCATTACTAAATATAGCACATCTAATGATATATATAAAAAATACAATATACCTTTCTATTCTCTTCAGAATAAATAGCTACTATGTCCCCTCATTATCATAATTTCTTATTTATTTGTTTATGTCATCTGTCTGCTCGTCCACGCTTTATGTGTGTTTTTATATTCGTTTATTTATCAATTGTATTCTATATTTATCCTCAAGGCTATGATCAACCACACGGGGATATGAATTCCAACCTAATGTGGTATGGTACCTCAGCGAGGCAGACAGTGTCCCGTGTGCCATTTCGAGCAAACGCTGTTGTATCGCGAACACCGACATGGCTCGCCTGTTGCCACCCGGGAACCAACCAACACCGCCTCCTGATTACCAGTGTCGCGCGCGGGAGAAAAAATAAACGATTGTATTGTCTGCAGTCAGCCTCTCCTCCTCCTCCTCCTCCTCCTCCTCATACTGCCAACCATGAGCCCCCGTCCCCCTACTCCCCTCCCCTCCTCTACCAACCACCCTCCTTCCACCAAGGGCCACTAGCACCCCCAATCACGACCCCACCCCCACTACCACCACGACCAACCACCAAACACGATCACAACCCCTCCCTCCCTCACTCCACCGGATCACAATCCCTCCCTCCCTCACTCCACCGCCATGACTCTCATACTCCCCCTCTCCCAGGCACGACCTTCCACCAACATCCCCAACACCACCCCTCCCATCCACCAACATCCCCACCACGACTCAACCCAACCCCCACTTCTATCATGACTCACTAGTGGGTTGCTCGGTGCTATCATACCCACCTAATAGCCTCCAACCCCCCCCCCCCCCCTTCCTTCCCCCCTCTCCCCCCTTATCGAGAGGAATGGTAACGGCGTTGCAGTGGGCCAGCTACCACAGTGGCCGTCACGTTCCCCTCCTTAGCCCAGGATGCTGTGTCTTCTCCATACCCCGCATGCACTTCACACTTGACAACACATGGACACACCAATCTTATTCTATGTTCTGAACTCGATCTCCTACAGTGAGCGCTTCGTATAGGCCCTACCTAGTGGTGAATCTCTCGTCGTAGGTACTCGTAGGTAGGTAGGTAGGTAGGTAGGTAGGTACGTTTACAGTACCATCGTCTTCTGTATCCCTCACCCATTACATTCCAACCACGACCTCCACCATCATGCTTCCTCCCCTCTCCCCTTCCCATACTCTCCCCCAGTTTACTAGGAAGACTGCGACTTAAACCGGATGACGTACGCAAACATACGCCATGAATGAGTGGACGAACAGTTCCTTACGCACGTGCTTGACTGCACTTCTTTCATGCTGGACAGAGGACAGGTTGTTGACAGGTCTTCTATGGTGGACGGGCGGGGACGACAACCCAGGCGGAACCTCCTTGCTTTCTGGTTATATTTGCCGTCGTCAGAGAGAGAGAGAGAGAGAGAGAGAGAGAGAGAGAGAGAGAGAGAGAGAGAGAGAGAGAGAGAGAGTCTAGATCAGCGCGAGTTAACGGGTCTAAGACAGGCACGAGAATGATCATCATCCCACGTCTACTACCTCCCCCAGCCGCTACATCATGATCATCATCCCACAGCAGCAGCGTACTGACCATCCTCTCAGGCGAGCCTTGTCAAGCGTATCTTGCACACTTCTCCAACACATATGGACAAACTCCATCAGGGGTATGTGACTTATATGGGCCCTAAGGTCATATAGTAGTCTCGTTATGTCTTCCCTAACATCTTCAACGCCTTCTAAGACCTCCTTGGCTATTCTTGTCTCAGTGTTGTATAGAGTCTTCCCGTGCGGGGGGAACTAACCTTTTCAAATTGTCATTCAGTTCCTACCATATCTTGACATCATCCTTTAGACATCGTTTTATCCGAGTTTTCTGCTTTGATTACCTGCTCTTTAATCAATAATAGAGGTTGCGTGTATGTACGCGTGTGTGTGTGTGTGTGTGTGTGTGTGTGTGTGTGTGTGTGTGTGTGTGTGTGTGTGTGTGTGTGTGTGTGTGTGTGTGTACGGAGAGTGGTGTGCGTCTGGGGGTGTGTGTGGGCGAAGGGGTGGTGTAAGGGCGTGTGAGGAAGCAGGCACCACCAGAGACTTAAGGGATAATTCATGGTGTGTGCGAGATACAGAGACTGATATTCGCAGTAATTAATTGCCATCATTATTGTAATCGCTTTGTTCCTGGTTCGTCTGTAGGAAACAATAATTAAATGGTTGCGTCGCCATTATATTTTGACAAGAGCGTGTACGAGATGCCGTGAGATAATCTATAATGGTGGGGATAATTACCGACCCAAAAACAGAGCACTGAATGGTAAGTGATAATCCAATCACTGAATTCTAAAATCTTACAAAACAACTCCTGCAGATCTTAAAGGCCATTCCTGCAAATATTACAGAACATCTCAGCAAATGTTACAGGCCATTACTGTAAAGATTACAGAACATCTCAGCAAATGTTACAGGCCATTACTGTAAATATTACAAAACATTTCAGCAAATCTTACAGGTCAATCGTGCAAATCTTTCAGGTCATTCCTTGCAAAAGCAATTTACTGACAAAAAAGATAATCAAGACTTTTCGCGAAGAAAAAAGATAAATTCAATTTCCGGGAGAGATTTTTGCGGATTTCTTGTGCAGCAGGACTGACTGCAGTCCATCCTCCTACTGACGAGGATTTGAGAATAAGAGACAGCGATCTCCAGTAGGGTCTTCGCCAAGGTCTTCATCCAGTGGGTCTTCGACCAGGTTTTTACCAAGTGGGGCCTTAGACCAGGTAGGTCTTCACACACTGGGGTC
This sequence comes from Panulirus ornatus, assembly GCF_036320965.1. Classification (NCBI taxonomy): domain Eukaryota; kingdom Metazoa; phylum Arthropoda; class Malacostraca; order Decapoda; family Palinuridae; genus Panulirus; species Panulirus ornatus. The sequence continues at coordinate 2,944,716 of NC_092246.1, forward strand.
TATGAACAGGTCTTCCGTCTAGTGGGGTCTACCACCAGGTCTTCACCCAGTGGGATCTTCGACCAGGAAGGTCTTCACCCAGTGTGGTCTACGACCAGGAGAATTCTTGGAAAACGGTGAATGTGTGACGGTGATTAGCTTCCGGCAACACCACGCACGAGACTGCAAGCTAGACACAACACCACGCCCGGGGGCCGGGCCCGCCACCACAGTGCAGGCAACGCTTCTTGGATATCGATTAGCGTGGGAGGACGTATGATAATGACCCAGCGTCCGGGTGTGATTTGCAGGCGTGACGCGTCCGGTACTTCCACCTGTTGTCTTGTAATCGGAGTCGAACCAGTGTTTCAGTGCGTGAGGACGGACGACGGCGGCAGTTCGACCCCTTGTGCACGACAGTACGACCTCTGACTGCGTGACAGTACGGTAACCTCCAGGGCGGAGGTTCGACCCCTTGTGCACAACGGTACAACCTCTGAGCGTGACGGTACAGTAACCTTGAGGACGAAGGTTCGAACCTTTAGCTTGGCTTTTCACGCGACCCACAAGAAACAAGTCAAATTCCAGACTATCATAACTTAAAGGCCGTGCCTTTCCTGCTCAGGGGCCGTGCCATCGTGCGTAGGGGGCTAGCCGTGCCGCCGTGTTATAAAGGGCTGTACTGCAATGTGTTTCACGAGGTTATAAACACAGAGAGAGAGAGAGAGCTACCGATGCTCCATCCCCTGGTATACAGGTGGACAAAAGAATGTAAATATACTGCGGTCTGGAGCCATTACAGTCAGGAGAAGCAGCTCGTAATGCACTCACATCCCTAGAGAAATGTCGCACTTAACATGGCCCTAACTCGTCCAGCTCGAGAGTAAAGCAGTCAGTGGTCTCCGACCTACTTGTAAAGCCACCGTAAAGTCTCCGTGTGTGTCGCCAGTAAATAATTTCTCCTGACGTGGGGTGGTAAATAGACGAGAGGAACCGTACTACCCTTTCTGGAGACGAGATGGAGATCTTTGAAGCCGGCTGAACTTGCTGTTGCTCGCTTCGGGATCTCCATCGCCTGGGGAACTAAAAGTTCCATAGATAAACATGAAAACAAAAGAAGCTTAAGACACAGCGATGCGATGTTAAAGCTGGACGCATTTGCTGCATCGCTTCAGGACTTCCATCGCCTGAGTACTGAAGTTTCATCTTGATATGATGAAAAATTAAAGGGAGTAAGGAGCTGAGTAGCGGATGTAAACGTCTTCCCAGAATCAATCAACGACGGCCGGCGACCATTTCCACTCACGCTTCATTACGGAAATGTTCCCGGTACGCTTGATCGTATCGCCACCAGCGCCAAATACGTCTGCGAAACGTCATTAGGAGCCATTCACCGTCTGTTTCTCTTCCTCGGATCTTGTTTTAAGCCGTCGCACCAAAAGGGAGGAAGATTATGCCGCTATCATGGAGGGGGAGGGAGGAGAGGATTGGTCAGAGGGCTCGTCCCTCTCGCTGTGGGGAACTCAGCAGTGCTAATGCGAGTGTATGCACGCCTCTCCAAGATAAATTTCTTACCTTCACATCTTATACTATTTTGAACAGCTATCTTTCTCTAATCTTTATCATCATTATCATTAAGAATTATCATCATTACCATCATTATTATCATTATCATTATCAGTAACATCGAAGATGATGATAATAATTAAGTTTCCTTCTTAAGGGCTCCTGCAACTTTGAGGGTGCACTTCACACGAGAGCAGGGTAGGCTCGGCTCCTTTGAGACGGAGAATCCTCCACGTCCATGTACTTTTTTCACCTCCGATGATGACGATGATGATGCGTAGTCACTGAAGATGACCTCCAGCTCGTGGTTTTACAATCTGCAGGCGGAGCCCTTGAACATTCTCTCTCTCTCTCTCTCTCTCTCTCTCTCTCTCTCTCTCTCTCTCTCTCTCTCTCTCTCTCTCTGTATATATATATATATATATATATATATATATATATATATATATATATATATATATATATATATATATATACAAGTATTCTATATTTTCCTTCAAAACCACCACCACCACCCATTATAACTCTTCTACCACCACCTCTGCCACCACCACCACCTCTGCCACCACCACCACCACCACCTCTGCCACCACCACCACCACCACCTCTGCCACCACCACCACCACCATCCCTACCAACAAACACCGCCACGGGAGCCCTCCCTCCTCCCAGCCAGTGGCTCCACGCGCACCTTGTTCTAGTCACCGTCAAATTTCTCATCGTAACGGCCACAATAAATCTGTACAACAGTTGTTACACTTTCATAAGTACTATGACGCACCAGGGCTTAATTAACCCGGTGAACTCGACAGTACAACCCCTGTGCACGGCGGTGCAACCCCTGTGCACGGCGGTGCAACCCCTGTGCACGACGGTGCAACCCCTGTGCACGGCGGTGCAACCCCTGTGCACGACGGTGCGGCCCTTGAACTCGACGGTACGACCCCTAAGTCTGACGTTGCAGCCCCTTGAGCACGACAGTACGACCCTCGAATATGATCGCTTGGCCTTTGACCTCTCAACCTTAAGGCGTAAGTCAAAGGCCAGGCAAGGGTCGTACCGTGGCGCTACACACACACACACACACACACACACACACACACACACACACACACACACACACACACACGCACAATTACACAAGACGATGGGGCAGGCCGACCGACCACCTGATGCCGCCGGCCAGTAAAACGTGTTAGGTGTGAACAGCTGGCGAGACGAGCCCTACCAGCATCATACGCTGGCCGTGTTTGTTATGGGGGGGCAGAAAAGTGTGTAAATGTCCATTGACGGACAGACGCTAATGAAACGGATCAACAGTGCGTAGTGATGAACGCTGTGGGGATGGAGTAGGCGACGGTGCAGCAGAGGGCCAGATGAGATGTGTGGCGTGCAGGAGATGCGTTGGTAAGAGAGGTATGGTAGGGCGAGGCCAGGTAAGGAGTGTAGGTAAGGAAGAGTACATAGGGAAGGGGGGGGGTTACGTCAGGGCGAATAAGGAGACAAGGTATGGTGATGGGGGAGGTAAGAGAAGGGAGGGAGGTAAGAGAAGGGAGGGAGGTAAGAGAAGGGAGGGAGGTAAGAGAAGGGAGGGAGGTAAGAGAAGGGAGGGAGGTAAGAGAAGGGAGGGAGGTAAGAGAAGGGAGGGAGACTCAGCATGAGTGACAAATGATCCAACAAGTTTTTTCCCTCCGGTGCTCCATCATCGCCGGGGTTCCTGCGGCTTCCTCCGACTTATCGCACGACGCGTCCCTCACACCGGCCCCGTATCGCGACTCCTAAAGAAACCACCTGAACGGTTCTTATCCCTCCCTCTATCGACCACCCCATACCTCTCCACCACCCACCTCCAACACCTCCCAACGGGAGGGCTCCAAAGACGTACCCTCCGCTTACCAGTTACCTTCAATACCTCCCATTTCCTTCCTCCACCAGCCACCTCCAACACCATCAACCAAGAGGGCTCCAAATACAACCTTCCCTCCACCAAGAGGGCCCGAAGACAACCTTCCCCCCTCCCCCTCACCCCACCAGCTACCTCCAACACCCTCCACCGGGAAGGCCCCAAGAGCCACGCCAGAATCTCTCATCTGTCCTCGACAATGGGGCTTTTCGACCATCGTAAACTTTATACAGAGAAGAGAGTTGTTGGTTTTTGATGATGTTGACTCTGCAGTTACCAGGGAGCCTCTACCCTGCCTGAGTGCCTGATGACACACTAGCAGGCCGAAGGAAAGGCTTAGGGAAGCCCCTGGAAGCAATTGCACCAATGAGCTGGAACTGGAAAATGACCGTTCTTGTGGACATTTGTCAGTTGTTAAGTGGCTATGAGGTATTCAGTCTGGTGCGGGGGAAACAATGACGTGACAACGAGGTGCTATAGCCTCTGGAAGTACCACGGCGTTCCAGGAAAGTCAGCTAAAGAAAAAATTAGTGTACATTTTGATACTGGAAAGAATGTGAGAGAGGTGGTTCCTTCCCCAGCTTCGTCTCCTCCAGGTACGCCAGAGATACATACTTCGCTCTCTCTCTCTCTCAACGTCGTCCGTTGCCTCTCTCGGTGGCTCTGTCACACTGCTATTGGTTGTGGTGCAACAGGGCTATAGCGGGGTTACTGGACGTCTTCCAGTTCTTCTTGTAGGCCGCCAGGGTGTTCCCCATACACCTTCCTGGATCATCTACTTTCACGTGACATTACGACAACCGAATATCGCTAGAAATAAGATGTGATGAAGAATGATTAGATTATCACCACATCCTCATACAAAATAGAGAAGCTTTGCAGCAGATGAACTTCACTAGAAGTTGAGTCAAGCTCTAATGTGGCCACACACACACACACACACACACACACACACACACACACACACACACACACAGCAACAGGTGTCGCGACACTACGGTTATCACAGAGATAATCCCTGGGGCGTCGCCATCCGTCCAGATTACTTCAACAAGCTGCGAGCCCCGGCGGCGGCCCTCCGTAGTAGACGACTCTGCCCCGTGCAGCACAAGGCGCAAAGGACGGTAAGGAGGACTTACGGGGAGCTGACCAGCCCCTCATGTTTGTACTGAAAGCAATTAGGGTAGCGAAGGCCAACAAGATTGCAGTTATCGGGGCGACCGGGGCACCACGTTCCTAAACAGACAGTGACTAATGGGAGTGATCGAAACTACGGTAGGAGGGCGCAGAAGGTGGTCAGGCTTGGTGGTGGTAGGGGGCCATCCCTGGGTGGTGGCAGTGGTGGTAGGGGGCCATCCCTGGGTGGTGGCAGTGGTGGTAGGGGTAGAGGGTTGGGGAAGGTAATGGTGGAGTGTTTTTGGGGCCGGTGATGATGCCTAAGTGGTGGTAGTGGTTGTGGTGGTGGACGCAGAAAGTATTGCCGGGTAGTCCAGGGCTGGTGGTGTCGACGAAGCCCAGGTGGTGGTGGTGTGAGGGCGTGGTGTCGTGGTGGGCGCCAAGGGGTGGAGGAGGGGATGCCGTCTGGTAAGACTCAACGGCAGTGGAGGACTGGTTGTTCTTGGTGGTGGTGGTGGCGGTAGCAGAGACGTGACGGGACTGGCCACATGATGACCTGCTGTGGTATGGGCTCAGGCTGTAGCACGGTGGGTAGGAGCCTGCCTGCATATGGTGTTCATATATCTCCTGATGGCAGAGGCTTGGACGGTTGAACACCTACGCGCCAAACAGCGAGTGAAAGTAGCCAACCATCGACGGACGGACGATGTAGTACAAGGATGGTGAGGGAGTCTTGTCGTCATGGGGAAGTAGTTAGCGATGCAATAGCGAGACAAAAATCGTAAGCTAACGCGAACTCGAAACGTGTTGTTCCTGCACAGCCGACGATATCTATCTATCTATTTACTTCCCTATCTATTTCTCTTTCTTCAAAATTCGTAAATACTTTTTCCTCTTACCTCTTATTTTTCCCTTTCATAATCTTGTCTAGCCTGTTACTAGAGCCTCCAACGTCAATATATATATATATATATATATATATATATATATATATATATATATATATATATATATATATATATAGATAGATAGATAGATAGATAGATAGATAGATATTTGGCCGGAGAAGGACCCTTAATTGTCAGGGTCTAGAATACGGCAGAATTCCACAATCGGTACTTCAGTCATCATTTGTTTAGTCTGGCCAACACTTGGGTCAACAGAGGCGGTCGGAAAAAGTGCAAGGAGTACCACAAGTGTACACTCAGTGAGCGAGGAGTGTACGTGAACTCAAACTGTGTAATAGAAAGTCAACCTTAGTTTGGATTTCCGACTGAGTGGTTGGAGCTCCTCTGAACAAGATAGACAGAAGCTGTCAACGCTTCCAACCCCTGTACCCGACGGCGAATCCTCCAAAAGTACCCAGATAAAGTCAGATGCTGGCCAGTGAGGAGAGAAAGCCAGGTATTCAATCATCCATCCATACAGCAGCCAGACCTGTCAAGGAAGACGGACGGCGACGCCAAGTTAGAAAAACAAAGTCCTGCACAAACTAACAGAACGAAACCATTGTCACCAAGCGGCTCTGGGCTCCAAGTCAAGATATGAGGAGACGATTACCTGGCTGGTACCAGCGGGTCTTTCACGGTACTGAAGCAGACGGATATCTGGGTCTGCTAGAACCTTTAGCATCACCTCACCTCCCCCATCCCTGCCTCTTGATTGACTCCTGACCTTTACAATAAGCACCATCTGCTGCACGGATCATTTCTCAAAACCAGCTCATAATGCAGCCTCCGTCTACTACAGATATCGTCGTCTACGACCAACATCTACTTCGACAATCGCCAACACAACAAATGGTCATCTACAACCATTCCCACCATCTACAAGCAACATCTACAATCACAAGCACCGTTCAGATAACCACCTACGACAACCACCATTAAGCAAAACGACCAATCACAACACGCACGTCCACCAGTTGGCCTAGGAAGGAATGTGTGTGTGTGTGTGTGTGTGTGTGTGTGTGTGTGTGTGTGTGTGTGTGTGTGCCACCGATCAAGAAACACTTGATGAAATGTTAACACCACGTAATCCATGGCCTAATCACTCCACATTTCTAACAACCTTCGCTATAATTCTCGCCCCCAGATGTCTTCAGTGCAATACTCTAAATCACCACCTAAACTCCCTCATGGGGAGGTTATACACCTGACTCTCTCCCCCCCTGCGAACAGGACGAGGAACAAGACACACTGAACAGGAGGAATGGATGCTGCCACAAGCCTCCCGTGTGTGTGTGTGGGTTGGTAGTGTTCCTCCCGTACAAGTCATGGGAACAAGCACCAGCATGTGCTTCCTTAAACTTTAAATCCCCCACACGAAGTTCAACAAGACACTCAAGACAACCACGGATTAACCAGGGAGCAGCCAGGCATTACTGATGTCAGGTTTGTTTATAGCACCAGCAGCAGTGAGAGAGAGAGAGAGAGAGAGAGAGAGAGAGAGAGAGAGAGAGAGAGAGAGAGAGAGAGAGAGAGAGAGAGAGAGAGAGAGAGAGAGAGCAGGTCTCTACCCGTGTCAACTCGGTCACTAGCCTGTAACACCTCCCCCACCCCCCCGCGCGCTTCAACAGTAACACCCTCGCCATTGATTACCAAGCGTCCCTGACCCTTCCTGTTGTGGTAATTACAGGCCGCGAGCGCTACAGATCTGGCGCATCTCGGCTCACCTCCTCCTCCTCCTCCTCCTCTTGTATATCTTATTTATGACTTTTAATTACACAGTGGAGGTACCAGGTAACACCCATCTTGGCTGATCACATCCCGCGATAATGTTTGGAGTCTCAAGAGCGCGAGACGCCATTGGCTACTTCATGAGAACTCCCGACCCCCAGGTTATGATCGACTACCGCCCTCCGTCGTCACCGTAGATGCTACTGCTCGCCTACCAAGTGAAATGTTGGAGGTCTGATCAGTAAACGTAAGATGAGACTGTCTTCATAGTCGCAACTCAGGTCATCGATAGAGACAGACAGACAGACAGACAGAAAAACATACAGAAAGATAGACAGACAGTTAAACAGGGGGAACAGACGAAAATAGAACTTTGGTGTTTGACACAACCCGTCACTCACGCCGCGGAGCAAGTCGAAATGACTAGACGTGACTGCAAGACGGCAAAACACGTAGAACTTCTGATGTCCAAAGTTTATAAAAAAAGCTCTGATCATAACACAACAGTAATGACTACAGCACGCGGGGAAGGTTTACATATCTTAAGACACACACCGTACCATCAAAGACCTGACGACCACCTCCCCTTTCAGGCGACCTCTGCGTGTTGGGCGTTGATCACAACATCGGAAGCCCAAGTCATCACAACAGTTGCTGCAAGATTCAGCACCAATGAAACACTGTAGCCGCAATAACTACAACGACGCGAGGCCAATTCTCAGAACATAATTTCAGGAGCTTCAGCGAGCCGGAGCCAGCCGACGCTCACGTGATAACTTCAGGTTAAGCAGACAGTCTTGGCACATCAGGAGATCCTGGCCATCTTCACCGTGGCTGGGATAGGGGGCGGTCTTGTGGCAGTGTGCATGGACTCGGACGGGCCCGATGTGGTTGTGGTGCTGAATGCCAACTCCGGGACGAAGGATCTTTGCTGGCAGGAGGTGACGGCGGCGAGAACGATCTTCCTTTTTTTTTTTTCTTTTCTCAACGCTCGTTTGGTCCTAGTATAACGCAAAAACTAAATGAAGGTGTTATGCAAGTGAGGAAAAAAGGGGCGAGATTAAAATCTTCTTCCCGTCCCTTAAAAGGATTGTGCAAGTTTATTGCATTCAATTGTACTTCCATTTTTCCCATGTTCGGTTGATGAGGTGTTAGCTGTGGGTGGCAGAACAATGGGCCCGGTGTCGCGCTTGCAGGTGACCATGGAAGACGAAGGGAAGAAGGTATAGAGAGGGAGACAAGTGTGAAGGAGACTGAGCGTGCGCGAGAGAAGGATGGAGTCTAGAGGGACGGGGAGGGAGTTTAGCTGAGAATATACTACACCTTGTGTGTCATGTCCTTGTGTACGTACACAGACACTGATCCGGATGTTCGTCTCTCCTTTTCAAAGCCATTATGCAAATGACCCGGGAGACCTGTACCCTCGCCATAAGGATGCTACGCGAAGTATCACGGGGGTCGCTACAAGCCGTGGCTACGACCCACCAAGCCAAGGGCAGCAACTCCGGCTGACCCGGAGGATCTGTGGTTGAAATCCACACGGGTGGATCACCCACTGTGGAATCCATCTTAGGAGAACGGTTGTAATCCCATCCATCCTCACCCTATGAGAACATCAGACGATACCCAATGGTAGCCAGAGAACTTTAGTAGAGACCTTTTCGCTCTGGGCATGGCTTCAGGTACTTGGAAGATAGATAGAGAGAGAGAGAGAGAGAGAGAGAGAGAGAGAGAGAGAGAGAGAGAGAGAGAGAGAGAGAGAGATCCAGACGGCGCACCAGGAAATACTAGGAGAATTACATTGAGACACAAAACTGTCACAGACTTCCTTGTGCAGGTAAGGCAAGAGGACCCTCAGGTGATGAGAGAAAAAGAAGTCCTCTGTAAACACCGGTTAACTAATATTGACATGAGAGTCATGGCTGCTCAGACATACTTTTAAAATAATTATATGATGATTGAGAGACATATTTACCCCGACCCCTCTCACCAACGTAGCTGGTCAGACAGTGAGGCTTAACGCAATCCCATCTCCTGTTTGGCAACGGCAAGAACCAGGGTTCGATACCAGTCATCAAAGGCTGGTGACAAAACCACACCTGAAGACCACCAATCAGTATTTCAGGACAGGTGTGGTCAGATCTCAGGTGACATGAGTGGCACCCAGACAGCTTTTTTAATCACACTAACCTTGGGTTTCCCATCGACCTGTGCGACATGGCTTCCTTGGGGACTAGCAGAGACAAGGCTTAACGCTCTCCGAGACATTGGGTAAATATCTTATCAGGAAAAGAAAAAAAAAAAGATATACACATTTGCATATCATGTTTATCTTTGTGAACAATAAAAACACACACTAAACATATCCAACATTAGGTTAAATCTGGCAGAAAATAGCCAAAATGTTTCGTTGTTGATCTTAGAGAAAGATTGAGATTCTGCGTTGGATGTAAGAGATTGATTCACCAGCGTCATAAAACGATAGAGGATTTTTGTTTACTGCTGCAGAAGAGAGGAGACGCCTCCATAACGGATTCCCCAAAAGAAAACGAGGAAGATATAGAGTATATTCTATGTCCTCCATAGAAATCTACGTAGTCTCCATGTCTTACTCAAAGATGTGTATGATAGATTCTTGGCACCACTTAGATAAATATAGAATAGGTTCTATATCCTATTTAGAGAAATACAAGGTAGATGTTTATGCTCTACATGGAGGAATATAGAGTACGTTGTTTGTTCGATCTAGAGAAATACTTTGATTTTAGTCCGTCTTTAGAGCAACTCTGTAACAAGTGATTGCAATCTTTAGGTTATTCAACCGACACGCGCCATGTGACTGGCTGTTGATAGCTGATTAGCCAATCAGACAGAAGAGACATTCAATAAGCCAACCAGACAGCTTAACAGCCAGTACCTCACAACCAGACAACCAGTAACTCAAACAACCAACCAAAAAGGTACCACAATTAAGCCAATGAGATTCACCTTCAGGTTGGGGAGGGCAATCCTGGGGTGAGGAGATCCTTTACCCCAGCACCCCAGAATGTAGTCCTGGGGTGAGGACATCTCTATCTCCTCCCGCCACCCAAGAGTGCAGGAGGGGTGAGCAAACCCACTCCCCTACACCCACAGAGTGCAGGCATTCGGAGAACAGATCCTCTCCCCAGACACCCTCGAGTGCAATACTGGGGAGAAAACCCCCTCCCCCAACAACCCCGTGTGTAGTATTGGGGTGAGCAGAGCCTCTTCCTCGGCATCCTAACCCCCACCCCCTTTTCCCCCGAGAACAAACCTAGATAATTAAGGGCGGGCAGTCCCCAGAGCCACTAATGACCCCTTAATATCCTACAACCAACAGCTATTAATTGCCCCACCGGTGACCCTAAATGGAACCCAGCAGATAAGGGAGGACCTCGATATGTAAACATTAATGAGGACATCCAAGACGAAGGCTGACGCAGACGGAACTGGAAAAGTAGTGGGTGACTGGTGACGATGGGTGACTGGTAGCGATGGGGGGGGGGTGATGGGTGACTGGTGGCGACGGGTGAAGTGATGGATGACTTTGTCATTGGGTGAAACTAGCCACACTGGGGTGACCGGTATTGGGGGAAAGAAACTGCTCCTCCACGACTGGAAGTAACTGTGTGCCAGCTAAGTGAGACTGGCTGAAACCTGAGTGTGAAAGTCTAGATATTAGACTGGGAGCGACTGTCTGTAAGCGGCTGCTTCGCAATGACTGTGTCTAACTGTGTCTGATACTCTGCACCAGGTAGACTGTCAGGCACACAGCAACACCCTCACTGATCAAAAACGGACCCCATATAAACGTGTTCCTCCGGGCGACCAACTAGACCGTGTGGGCTGGACGTCGAGACCCCGAAAATGAGAGGTTCAGCTCACCTTCCATCGTCTCACCTCGCATGGTGCGCGCCACCAGCACTCCGGTAGAGATATAACAACCCCCCGCCACAACAACCCCAGAGGATAAACGCAAGCAGATAGCTACAAAACGAGTGCCCTCTACAACCCCCGGGTAATTAACCAATCACACGCGGCAAAAGGCGGTAGTTCTCCTCCAATCATCGCCGTAACTCAGGCGCTTGGTGCTCCACCCGGCGGACCACGCACGAAGGACCTCCCAATGCATTGTGTATAATGAGGTTAATTCCATCTCACGGGGTGGATGCGCGTCCCAGATCTGCATAAGCTAATTAGACGCGATAATGGTAGCCTCAAGGTACTTAACTGTGGCCAGGCATCAGGAGCGGACGGCTTCCTGATCAGCCATCTCGAAGACGCACGAGAGAGGAGTCCTTGCAACGCCTGGGATGAGAGAACCAAGTACGACTCTCCGAGATGGGGAGAGAGGTTCTGCGGATTTCGAATCAGCACATCACTTATCACCGCCGAAACGTCTGCTCTGGACGAGGAACGGTGGGGAGGCAAGACTGATGACTGCCCCAGGATTAGGTTCGCTTCTTTTCGGTAGTTGTTCGAGCCAGAAGGCGAATCTGAAACCCCTAATACAAAATCGGAATAAAAAATATCTGTGTTTTGATACGCACCTCGCGTGTCGACATAACTCTCTCAAGAATTGCCGAAGAGCGCTCGCTGTCCTCACCTTCAGGACCTCGCATGATAACCGATACTAAATTTTCTTGCTAACATTTATAGCCCTGGAGGGTGGTAAGGAGCCTTCTCTTTAAAAGTCAGTGGGGGTATAATCTCTTCTGTTTATCTTCTGAGATTTGTGGTAACAGGGGGAACAAGAGGACAATCTTCTGTTGTGACTGCGCGAGCCTGTTTCTGAAGCTTAATTGACGTTCATGAACTAGAGGTCCTTGAGGTACACACGGCAGGTTAAACCTTCGATCTGATGGGTAACGACCCTCGGGTATGACGCACTGACCCCCTGACCTGCACTCCAAGGCCATCATACGCAAGGGTCGTCCCCTTATGCTCGAAGGGTCCGTACCATTCGTACTCAAGGGTTACTTCCCTGTGCCCCGCGAGGCTGCGACTGAGTGGAGCCCCACGCAGCTTTTACAATCCAGTTTACAACAGGGGCTAGTGGCCCCCTGGCATGGAGGCTGCGATAAGAACAACAACCAATTAAGATGTAGTTCTACAACCTCGTCCCTACTAACAAGAACATGTTTTACAAGCTCAGGCTCCCAGAAATGTAGCCTGCATAACGAGAAGAGCTAATGGAGTCTGGTTTCCATCTAAAGTTTATACAATGGAGGATTCACGCCACATCCTCTATGGGAGGCAGGTTCATCAGCCATCCATTCGGTGTTTCTTCGTTCTAACGTCGTTGAAAAACCATTTCATCCCTGCGCAACATAACGGACATACATACATATATTTTCCATACTTGATCACTGTTTCCCACTTCAGAGAGGTAGCACCAGGAACAGACGAATGTAGGCCATATCCTCTCATATTCATTCTCTTGCTCTCATGTGTAATGCACCGAAACCACAGATCCCTATACACAACCAGGCACAACAGGCCTTTCCATAGTTTACCCCGATCGCTTCACATTCCCTGGTTCAGTCCAATGACAGCACGTCAACCCCAGTATACCACATCGTTCCAATTCACAGTATCAATCTATGTTATGTAAACCATGGAAAGTTTTGTGGGGCCTGGATGTGGAAAGAAAGCTGTGGTTTCGGTGCATTACACATGACAGCTAGAGACTGAGTGTGAACGAATGTGGCCTTTGTTGTCTTTTCCTAATTCTACCTCGCGCGCGAGCGGAGGGTGGATGATGGTACCATTTCATGAGTAGAGGGGTGGCGACAGAATGGATGAAGGCAGCAAGCATGGATATGTACATGTGTATATATATGTATGTATACCGTGAAATGTATAGGTATGTATGTGTGCGTGTGTGGGCGTTTGTGTATATACACGTGTATATATATATATATAACAGTGGCTGCAGTTCCCTATTTACACACAGGTAACCAACAAAGATGAAATCTCGCCCCGGGTTGATCGTCTTTATCCTCCAGCTTCCCAACATTCTCACTCTCGCTAATCCCAGTCCTCAACAACCTCGGTTCGGATTACCTAAACACCATCTCTGGTTCTTTGTTCTCCCGAAGAGCCGTCGTAATCTAATTTGCCTCTATTTATCACGTGGTTATCTGTGTTACAAGAGGTCCATTAAACTATCCCATTCTTCATGGTATATCAGGGCAAAAAACTGAGTGTGTGTGTGTGTGTGTGTGTGTGTGTGTGTGTGTGTACGTCGGGTCCCTGAGCCAGCGAGCTGGTATAATGCATTCATATTACACGTACGAGGCGTCGCTCCTCTGAACTACGAGTCTGCTATGATTGTGGGCTCCTCCTGCTCCTCCTCCTCACTGAGGTCTGCCACAGCCACTCCTCCAAAAATAGTGTTGATCACAAGGACGTCTTTATCACTGCTTAGTCTGGCCATCTTCCTGTACAAACCACAAGCCCACGAAGCTGCGTAAGAACTTACATTACTTAAAGTCTAAAAATACCAATACGTACTTCTCCTTGGCCTAAAATAAGGTCCACGAGAAAAAAGAGATACCTGCAAGTCAGAAGTTATTTTCCAGCTCATTTACGCCACAGAAGCAATGCGTATGCGCAAGACATACGCTCGGGCCACATTATAAATAAGAGCCGTAGTTTCTCATCAAGCCCAAGACCTGGTTCCTGATACCAGTGATTTACGAAGCTCGTGGACAAACACTTCTGAGGTAACGTAATTACTCACCTCCTTTTATGAGAGCTGCCTTCGTATCAAGTGATTATTATTCAGTCTGCATCATAATTTTCGTTCTTAAACGTTCATTCAAGCGGCTGAGAACAGCAGTATAGTGTCTTCTATGTCCGTTCACCACAAGTGATATGTCAAGCGTCAGCAGGAGTGATCGCATCCTTCTCAGTAGTTACTGGAGGTCACGCGGGCAAGGAGACCCACAGGAGAGACTCCCCAGATTTCGAGTCCTCGCACATGCGCAAAACATCATCTGAATTTCTCCTTCACCCTCCTCCTTCTTCATGTGAGGTCTTCTGTCGATCGAAAACTGTGATACGACTGTCGACTGTCTAAAGTGTGATGCGAGTGTTGACTGGTCTTGTGAATAACCGAGAGAAAGACTGTTCTAAAGCTAGGCGATAGAAACCTTAACGCGCTAACTCCTATGATTAATCCAGCTCATCTGTGATTCCTGGACCAGAACCAGTCCGCTCAACACCTTTTATTGACACTTCATATGCAGACTATTCAGGGCATCGGAGGCTTAACTTTGAGGTAATTGAAAAGTCGGGAGATTAAACCGAGTTTCTTGTCTGCCTCTGTTGGTCCAAAGAAACTGCAGATCAAGGCAAACGGCACTGGACTCTCGCCCTGGGGAAGCTCTCGTCTGCCCACTGACCTTGGTGGCTGGGAAGTAACTGCTATATTCACTTCCTCTTCAGCAAACTCTCTACTAGTTACGAAACACGTTACCTGCCCTTGATGTGAACGTTTAATTAATATGGCTAATACAGAGGTACTCACCAATCTACAGTTTTGCCGTTAATTGATAATTACGGCGGCGTAAAAGTCAATGGAGGAGAAGAAAATAATATTCAGGCTGGTAGTGATCCAATAGACGGCGCCCCCAGAGCCTCCACCCAAAGGGCCTGACCGATCCATTGTAAAGAAATGGAACGAGCGCCAAAGAAAGGTAAGGTTGTATATTAGCATTTGTTACATTGCAAATCAGGGGCGAACGAGATTGGTGGCGAGGTAAAGGCGCCGAACAGCAGGTACGAGGTGGTGCCGCCGGTGGCCGGTGGCGCACCACACGACCCCACGGTGGTCGTAATGCAGTAGACGACCCCACAGTGGTGGCTATGGTGTAGCGGACGACCTCGCAACGATGGAAGGGTCCGACCTGCAGTGCTCAGGGTGGACAGCTGAATGGCCAGTCGGCGGGCCCGGCCAGGCTTGTTCTTAAAGCCCTTAAAAGAGTTACTTATAACAGGGGACCACAACCTGATCCCATACAAGGTCTCCGAGCATTTATCTTCCAGGATAAGAAGAAGAAGAAGCAATAGTTCGGTGGGATTTATCGTCCCATATGATGAGGCACCTACTCTGGTGATACACTGGTCAATATCCCACACAAGCTCCTTCTGCACATTCAAGTTGCACTCTTGTGGGTGTTCAAGGGCGCCTCGTGAATGGGGTACCACCGAGGCAATGGTATGCTCAGCAGGCTCCTTGTATGAAAAGCACGAGTGATCACATGTTCAACGGGCCTCAAATGCTGACAGTCGTCAGGCAACATTCGACTTAACTTGCCGACCACCAAGGCGAGTCTGGGAGGGTCTGGTTTAGTACCTATACTTAGCGACGTGCAGGGAAAGCCTCGTCGGACCCACCGTCAACAGGGATATTCCTTGGTAGATGAGCCTCTCCCTCCTCCCTCCCTTTTCCTCTTCCTCCTCCTTCTACTCCTGCTCCTCCGCCATAAGTCGGGTCTTTATCGGTTTAGAGTCATCCTGATTGCCACAGATGCTACACAGTGTAGTCCGGTGTCCAGACCCTGTGGATGGGGAGTGATGAAGCGTGGCAGGTATCTAAACTGGGTTTAATCCCTTTGATCACAACGGTATGGACCTTAGACACGACGGCACAAACCTTGGATGTGAAGGCCAGGCCTTCGGACTGACCCTGAAGGGCCGTAAGTTGGCGTTGAAGGGACCAGAGGCCTTAACCTGAGGAACACTCCCTCACCCAGGTAAGTACAAGGAGGTAATCCGTGAGAAACCTCGAGTGACCAGGAGCGGGGCAGTACTGAGCCACCTCTCCAACTATAACGTTATGCAGAGAATAATCTTAATTCATCACAGTCGCCTTCGCAACATGACAGATCTAATGGTTTGGCGAGACAAGCCTCGGGTATGTTGGCTGGGGCCACGCAAGACATCGCTTGCATTCCCAGTGTGTGTGTGTGTGTGTGTGTGTGTGTGTGTGTGTGTGTATGAGCGGGTCTGTGTTCCTTGATAAGTGTACTGAATGTTGAAAACATCAACCATCACTTGTCATTACATCTAAACTTGAAGGATGTGAAGCAAGTGAACTTGTGTGGTTGGTCACAATGATAATTTTTACAAGCAAAAAGCTATGTGCACATAATGTTATATATATATATGTATATATATATATATATATATATATATATATATATATATATATATATATATATATATATATAAATTTTATCTATATACATTGAATTCATTTTCCTTATCTGACGATTATACGGTAGCGAACTCATTATCATGTGTTAGATAAACATGAGGTCATGGTTATATCTCTGCCTGACGCCGTCAGATGATGGAGACGTGTCAGACGCCGCCACCGTCAGCCACTAGTCAGCAGCTCCACGAGGAAAGTCTGACGTGCTCCTAGCGGTCCCGGTGGAGAGGACAGAGGCTGCATTGGTGACAGCATCGGATAATCAGGTAAGTCCAGGTTAATATGACGTTTATGGCTCACTAAGCGAGGGAGGGACGGCCGAGGCAAGAGTCTGGCTGGGCAAGAGGACCGGTATGAAAACCCTCCTTCACCAAAAGAGGAAGCTTTTTGTATCACAGTTTCATACAGTCACTCTCATGGTCATTTGCCATTGACGTTCTGTATCGATAGAGGCCAGAAGGCTTCTCCTGTATTCAGAGACGAGCCAGATACAGCGTCTTTTCATCAAGTCGAGCGTCCAGTGCTCGGGAGTCCATAAACTTTTGTCTCATTGCGACCTGAGTGTTAGCAATGGAGTCCGCTGCCAGTTTAACACACTCACACTACATTTATACTCTTTCAAATTGTGTGTATATATATATATATATATATATATATATATATATATATATATATATATATATATATATATATATGAATCCCACCATTGGTTCTTTCTCTTCTTGATGCCATCTTCATACACCAATGTCAATCCTCAAATCATTTATCTCAGTAACCCAAGATCTTGTTATCCTGCCAAGACGGTCAACAAGTCCTTGTTCTCAAAAGAAAAAAAAAAAGAGTAGAAGAAGAAGAAGAAGAAGAAGAAGAAGAAGAAGAGAAGAAGAAGATGGTGATGATGATGATGAAGAAGCAGAAGAAGAAGTCCCTGATGAAGACCTCTCAGAGCACTGCACTATCTAGTCCTTCAGTTCCCCGTCTCGTAGAATCTTCCACGCATTTCTTGCCGTCTACATCCTGCTTATCCTCGCGATACGACTTATCATCTCATCCCTCTTTCAAACTTATGTAGACCAACTCCTGCTCCCCTTGACCGTCAGATGAGCAGGGTTCGAGTACCACTAATATGATGACCAACGCCTCAAGGCAACTACTGTGATACCATGATTATTATTCATGGAAGACGGCGTAGGTAACAGCGGCAATCAGCGCAAGCAGACCTGCATCACCCGCACCAGCAGGAGAGAGAGAGAGAGAGAGAGAGAGAGAGAGAGAGAGAGAGAGAGAGAGAGAGAGAGAGAGAGAGAGAGAGAGAGAGAGAGAGAGAGAGAGAGAGAGAGAGAAACTGCAAGCACACATCACCCCAGGACACACATTACGAGACAGCTCTAGTAAATAGCAACTTCATGCAACCATGTATGTCGGAGGGACGCATCCAGCAGAGACAATTGGCCAAAGACGCACACACACACACACACACACCTCTGTACCGTAGAAGGTTTGTAGTACTGCAAACCTTACGTGCTTGTGTTCAATTTCCAATTAACCAAGTTGCATATATATATATATATATATTATATATATATATATATATATATATATATATATATATATATAATCCTCACTGTCAGTCTCAGTGTTGACAATCGGCACCTCATGACATACGAGACCTACTTCCCGCTGTGTGTAGCGCAAACCGCTATCTCTAATCAGCCGACGTGTCCCAGGGCGCAGCGTGGACAAGGGAAAAAAAAAAAACAGATATGTATACGAAAGGTAATCAAGGGATTAAAGAGTTCAGGGATTGTTTACCAAAGCCTCGGCCACCTAGTCTTGGGTATGCAAGACTAAGAGAAAATCAGTCTCTACAAGTGTGACTTCTCATTGCCTCAGACACCCATGTCATGTGGGATGATTATCTTCAAACAAATCACAAAAGAAATCAATGTAATTCACGTTTTCTGATTCCATTAAACTGTTCGAGTTTTCAACGAGCATTTTCCGCAATCCATTTTCGAAGAGGCCCCTCCTCTCTCTCTCTCTCTCTCTCTCTCTCTCTGGCCCTCCAGTCCCAACTGGGGATCGACGATCAATCCATCTTCTTCATGAATGTAAAGTCACATCGAGCATGGGAGGAAGAAATGGGGAGCTTCCCTGCCGAGCGTGAACACCCCCACCACTCACCCACCAACCCCATGCGGGGAGCCCGCTGGCCAGCATGAGGCGCCTACTTACATGCACCACCACCAGGGGGTGTCTGCAAACCAGTTCCGTGCACAGAGGAACCAAACCCACCTAGCAAAAGCCATATTGATATCTAAATATGATTTCTGCCTCCCGCTCACGTACGCACCCAACGTCTGCATTCCCTTGATTATCTTCTGTTAGTGAACAACTACTCCCCTGGGTCGTTTTCTTTCTTCTTTTTCACGTATAGATCCTCTTTTACAGCCAATCATGATCTCTCTACTGACCGATCCTGTACTCTTGACAGCCAACCAACACGTATACCAAAAAAGCCATTTTTCCTTTGATATAAGAAATGACAGTCAATTTCTACCAGGCAGATGAGTTCACTTTAGGTGATCAACGTCGAAGTCTTAATCAGAGCCAGACGAGGCAACTCGGGAGAACCTGGCCAGGGAGACATGGGCTGCCTGATGCTCTCTCTCTCTCTCTCTCTCTCTCTCTCTCTCTCTCTCTCTCTCTCTCTCTCTCTCTCTCTCTCTCTCTCTCTTAGACTTTGAAGACCATCTTAGTTCTTGGCTCTCCCGCTCCTCCCACATCTCTGATCTCGTCCACCTTCACAAACACACCCTCGAGAGGACCCCAGTGGACTGTTGCTATATGCATTCCTCTGCATTTTCAACACCTCTGTGGAGCGACGAGACTGCGAACTGCATTAGGATATCCACCAAAATCGTTCGTCTGTGCAGTTACATCTTAGCCTTTAGGGAAACCTTTACTCAAAGTTGTCGTGAGTCGAGATAGATAAACTTATTCTCAATCAATTTTCGTCTACAAACGTCCTCGTATTTTCCAGCAATATGATAGACATAGGCACAAATATCCCTCGATCATAGACGCGTCCATCTTGCACCGTCTTAAAACAACAAATGTATCTGGTTTACCTTCGAGCGTGTGCGTGTGTGTGTGTGTGTGTGTGTCTGTGTGGCGGTGTGGGAGGCGAGGGTGTAGGACACAAATCTTACATGGGTGTGTCTGGGATAAGCACAGTAATGGAAATACTCCACGCAGATGTAACAGCTGTATATGCAAATTTCAAGACACAAAACAGCAATTCTATCGGTTGTTCTTCGTGATTAATGACAATGAGCTGGATGAATAAAAAAAAAAAATAGCATATCCGTCTATACGTCGAGAGGAGTTGAAGTGTGAGGCAACGAAGGAGGGAAGAAATAAGATGAGAAAACTGTGGTCGCCTCGCCCAACAAGTGAAGGACTTGAGGATTGGCTCAGCGATAGTTTACCATACTTACGGCAAGTGAAAGTCTATCCTTCGCTGTAGCCTATCAACAACACAACACAACCTTGACATGCTCCAGCTAATAAATCTCTCTCTGACTCGCATATCTCGCGAGTTTAAGATTAACCACGCGTTTGTTTTCGTAAGGTAATTCCTTTCTTATCCGTGTAGCATAGACAGTCAATGTATGAGGCAAGACTTTATATTGTTTTGTAAAGATACTTGAAGGGGTGTGCCAAACCGCATCAACCGGGGATACGATGCATATATGTGAAATAACGTTATTCATAAATCAGTTCAGCATATCATACCCTAAAATTTACACATGTAAAATGAAATTCATTCAGGTACAGGGAGCTGTGCGTTCGACGTGGTCTGTGGCAGTGAAAAAAAGGCAGAGGTCAGATGTGTCTAGACCTAACAGTCTGGACCACCAGCGCTGGGCTTACAATCATGGCATGATACGTAATGTTGATTTCAACCTACTGACAACATCAGCAACCTCTGATTATGCCTACAGACGTACTGTCGATCATTTAGTAATCTATCAGTTATAACCCCATCCAAGACAATCACGATGGGTCATACATCACTGTCAAGCACAGACCACAACCTCTGATTATGTCTACAGACGTACTGTCGATCATTTAGTAATCTATCGGTTATATCCTCATCCAAGACAATCACGATGGGTCATACATTACTGTCGACCACAGACCACAACACTGCACGACCCCTCCCAAGCAGCCAGCAACGGCGAAGTGAACACCACCAGCAAACGAGATTGTGGTCAAGACTGTTGTCTTTGGCGTTGGGAGTGCCTGCCCTGCCTGGCTGGCTGGCCGCCTGGTGGTGGGCGGCAGTGTCTTAGGTTATTACCTCGCCCCAGGGTGCCGCTGCCCGGGTCAGGCACCTCGTGTAATTGGTGTCGTGCGTCCTCCGTTTAAGTCGCTTTATTCTCCCAGAATCATAATGGTCTTGTGCAGGGGCGGAGAGAGCGCTACTGTCTCCTGCCTCACCCTCCACCCTCGACGTCCAACACTCCTAAGCCCCTCGTACTTAATGTCGCCCCTCTCCCTCTACTCGTTTCGTCCTTTCCTTTTCTCTCAGATCTCCCTTCTTTTTCTATTGTGGCTGAGGGAGAGGGAGGGAAGGAAAGGGGCCGTTGGTCCGGGGACGGTATATTGTTTAGAAATACAAGATGCAGTGTACAGATGTATATGATGTAGGTTTTAATGAAGTGTGAGGATGAATTGCTAGATACTTATTTTTGCGACGAATTGAAGAGCCTCATTTTCCTCATCAATGGTTCTGTGTGTCTTTATCTTTGATTCAGTTCTAGTCCTCCCCTATGACTGGAGATCTTCCCAGTGGCACCCTCCTCCGCCCGCAGCACAGGACGACACGGCGGAGTGAATGAATGAGTGACGTACGGATATCCGAGGGGAGCAAGCGACACATGAGGGGGGGGGGGGGGGGGGGGCAGGCCATCACCGGGAGGCTTGGCGTCTCTCCCTGGTCGCTCTGACACCTCCCGCATGATAATCCCTCTCCCACACCACACCTCTTTATCGCAGACCAGGAATGTCAGATGACAGGGAATCCCTTGCCGAGAAGAGGGACAGAACACGTCCGTAGGTGGAATGAGAGGTTTACTGGAGACGGGCGGAGGTGACGGGAGACTAGAAGGAGGTGACAGGGCGGGGGTAGACGGGAAGGGGTAGACGTCTTGTTAACCTGCGGTGGTGTGGTACCGACAGCAAGAGGAGCTGTCGGAGGCGCATGTCAAGGACTGATACCATCGTTAAGGTCGGTCGTCCCGTCTCGATTTCTCCTCCCACTAACTTTTCCATAATTGCTCTCTTTAGTACCCACGCCCGGCTAACCAGCCAATACGTCTCGGGTAATCGAAGGTGTGCTGATCCTTCTCACCAGGAGGGCTCTCGGGCGTGTGGTTTCCCCGGGGACCCGGCTTTAATACCCGGCCACGACTGATGGGTTGAGGCTCTCGCAGCGGGGTAACATGAAGCCCTGCTGAGCTGTCATGATAACATCTGACGTCCACTTTGCCCAGCGAACATCAGGATCGCACCGCCGCCGCCACGCAGCATCCCGCAGCTGCCGCAGCCGCCGACTCTACTGGTGCTGCTGCTGCTGCTACCGCATCCGACAAATCCGTGGTTATCGAACCCTCGAACTCTCTCCAGCAGCTTACAGAAGACTCCTTGTAGACAGCAGTTCTTTTTATGACCAATAAGCCTAAAATCCCGGGACCCAACAGATGTATACACACATCCTTAAGCCATGATCATCCGCGGGTCACGCACGGACCTATACCTCCAGCGATACCAAATATGTCCGACAGAACCACCCTGGGCATCTTGTGACCCGCGGACCTGGACGTACCGAGAGGCATTCCTTGACCCCTGGACGATGGTTAGAAATCCTACCATCCTTTCCTTTGAGGATGCCAGGACCCATCCTACACCTTCCTCCTGCACCCCCCCGGAGGATGTGAGGAAGACTTTCCCTCGCCCTTGTTCCACTAACACGGTCACATCTTTTCCTCTCCGGGAGTCTGAAAACCAACAAACACTCCGGCATCCTTGAAGAACTTGAACGGAGATTTTCCGCGTTCTCTCTCTCTCTCTCTCTCTCTCTCTCTCTCTCTCTCTCTCTCTCTCTCTCTCTCTCTCTCTCTCTCTCCAACACAGGAGAGTCAGAGCCCCGACACAAGTCTCCCAGTCTTGAACGGAGAGAGAGAGAGAGAGAGAGAGAGAGAGAGAGAGAGAGAGAGAGAGAGAGAGAGAGAGAGAGAGAGAGAGAGAGCGCTGCCCATCAACAGTAATGTGCACTCATTATCCGGGAGTCAGACAGAGCGGCGAGGATTAACCAGGCTGTTAGAGAGGGGAAACTATTAACCCGGGTGTGGGCGGAGATGGACAGGCATGAGGGAGAGATGGACAGGCCAAGGAAGCTGGGTTGGGGAGAGGAGGCAGGGGGAGAGGCCTTCAACGTGGAGCCTACAGGGGAGTTTTGATAGGCCTCCCGTCACTCACACATGCCCCCTCATACCCAGCAGGTTATTCACACGTCCTCCTCCCCAAGTCCCACCAGCACCCGTCGCTCTTATGTGACGGAGATGTGATCTCCTTTGTGACGGGTGGTGTGGTCTGTGGAGTGACGTGGGATGCGGTCTATAATGTGACCGAACTGCATGGGGTCTCTCGTGTGACGAGGTGTGGTCCCTAGTGTGACGAGATGTGGTCCCTAGAGTGACGGGATGTGGTCTCGAGTGTGACGGGATGTGGTCTCGAGTGTGAGGGGATGTGGTCTCGAGTGTGACGGGATGTGGTCTCGAGTGTGACGGGACGTGGTCTCGAGTGTGACGGTAAAATACCGTGGGCTCTGATGCAGACGGGCGAAGTAGATAGGGGTACAAGGATAGCGAGGGAAGGGTAACAGATGGAAGATGAATGGATGACGCTGGAGCAAAATTGAAACGATAAGAGAGAGAGAGAGAGAGAGAGAGAGAGAGAGAGAGAGAGAGAGAGAGAGAGAGAGAGAGAGAGTGGGGGAATGAAAACATGACCCCTCACGAAAGCAGGAGTGCGCAATCAACGTCTGGGATGGAGACATATACGACCCAAGGCCGTCATAGCCTCATAATGGATGGTGGGGGAAAGGCAAGGTTCGAGCCGGGGAAGTACCTTTGGCCAGTACGAGCCATTCCACCTTCTGACATTTAATTGATACCCGACGGCAAAGAACTGGACGGAGACTCGGCCAGGAGGGGAAAAAAAAAAAGAGGCAGAACGCGATGCGAATGAGGAGAGAAAATCGAGCAAAGACAACGCCAAAAGCTGTGTAGTTCGTCAAGCGAGTCTGCCGTTTACTTTATCCAGGACTTCCTTTGAGACTACCAGACTGCAAGATTTACCAAGAGAGCAGAACAGAAAATGAATTCTTAGAAATGATGTGGTACTTTACAGACGTACATGCTAATGTTAAGTTGCCCATGTATATATATATATATATATATATATATATATATATATATATATATATATATATATATATATATATATATATATATACATATATATATATATATACATATATATATATATATATATATATATATATATATATATATATATATATATATATATATATATATATATATATATTCATTCTTGGGTACCTAAAGCTCATGTTCAGGCTATTTCTAGGCGATTTATAGACAGGAAGACTTATAAACATCGAAGTTTACAGCCAGCAAAGCTTACACAGAGCATGACTTATAGACAGTAAGTCGTTTTTCTACTACGTGGGACAAAAGCTTCAGATTATCCACCTTCTCTGAGAAGCAAATGTTGGGCATTACCACGTGTGTGTAGCTACCCCACTGAAGCATCGCTTGAGTCTGTCATATTGTGTGCTTCTTTATCCCTTGGGCTGTGATGAAGGCCGAGTATGCATCGGGGGTCGGGCGTTCCACCACAAGCCCTTCCCGTTCTCTCGCCTTGCCTGCCCACTAATCCTATATGCTTCGCCCTCACGTAATCAGACAGCGGAGGGTCCAATCAATCAGCTGACGAGGAGGTCATGCAATCCGTCTTCTACACCATAATTCTCCCAGGCTCCAGCTATCATTCCAATTCGTTCAGGTAACATGCAGACAATGCGTTTTCTTACACGGGTCCCTGACACACACACTTCCGCTCAACCCCACAACCGCCATTTCTCTTGGTATTTGTGGTCCGCGAGTGTTGTCCCTCTCCATTCCTCTCCTTCGGTGTGTTTCGCTCATTGTTTTGATAAAGGTTGTGAACGATCACTGTAGTCAACACACCCCCGAGGCACTGACTCTGTGCTTGAGTGGTGGTTGGTGAAGTTATAACCCGGGCGTTGAAGGCAACATGATAGGGTACATCAGGTAGGAGATCTGCCATTACCTCTGCTAATTCGGGAAAGGGTGAGGTAGCCTTATGTCCCGACGCAAAGGGGGGCCAATCATTCCGTTCCTTAATGTTGACTGTTGGACACTTCTGACTCAAGACGTCGCTTGGAGGCCCAAGAGCCACATACTACGGAGGGGTCAGAAGTTTTCCACGGGATCTTCCTGACGGAGGAGGGGAAGTTCGAGTTGTGGGGTATTATTAGATGGTGAACGACTGGACGGATCTGTTGAAATTCACAAGTTGTAAAACGGTGAAGAACTGGAAGAAATCGTCACAGAGTTAAAAAGACGAAGAGGAGGAGGAGGAGGAGGGGGTGGTGGGAAGAGAAAGGAAGGAGGAGGAGGAGGAGGAGGTAAACGAAGTGTCTACCACGTTACATCTAAGTACCGACCGCTTCGTCTGACAATTTGTAAAAGCCGCAAAACATGAGTTCTTGAGGCTATGTGCAGCACGCGTGAGAGGCTGGGTTTGTGTCTCACCCACAAACCACAGCAGGTTTCACTTTCAACTGTTCGCATGAAACGATATATATATATATATATCTTTCTTTTTCTTTCAAACTATTCGCCATTTCCCGCATTAGCGAGGTAGCGTTAAGAACAGAGGACTGGGCCTTTGAGGGAATACCCTCACCTGGCGCAATTCTCTGTTCCCTCTTTTGGAAAATTAAAAAAAAAACGAGAGGGGAGGATTTCCAGCCCCCGCTCCCTCCCCTTTTAGTCGCCTTCTACGACACGCAGGGAATACGTGGGAAGTATTCTTTCTCCCCTATCCCCAGGGAATATATATATATATATATATATATATATATATATATATATATATATATATATATATATATATATATATATATATATATATATATATATATGAGGATTTCCCTCAAAGGCCCAGTCCTCTGTTCTTACCGCTACCTCGCTATCGCGGGAAATGGCGAATAGTATGAAAAAAAAGAAATATATATATATATATATATATATATATATATATATATATATATATATATATATATATATATATATATATACAGGCGAAAACAAAATCATTACCTGACTACGACCACAGACTGGAAGAGTCAGATAGCCACAAACAAGTTAAACTATATTAACCCGAGTTAAAAGCCCCCCCCCCCCGTCCCTAGCGAAGACCTGGTGTGGTGCTCCAACACTTCAGGGTGGGACGGGTTGGACCAGCGTCACGACAGGGGAGCCTCCCAGCGTCAAGTGTCTCGGTTGTAAACACACACGTCGGATCCTCGCAAATCAAGAAACAAACATGTAAACAAGACGGTGAGAGGCTAAATGAGTGGAACACGATCGCATCATCGGCCATTTCCATGCGGGGCGGATCACGAAGACCTAACGGACGAGCTGAAGTAATGTTCAACAAGACTTAGACCACCAGAGCACCACCACGACGTGCGGGAGGAGGAGGAGGAGGAGGAAAGGCAGGGTGAGGGAGCTACGTCGGTAGACATCACAGTGAGGAGTGGCGAGGCAACGGGATGAGTAAGTGCGAGAGCAGAGATGAGTGAGGCGTGAGGAAGAGACGCCGAAATGAATGAGGATAGGAAAGTGTGGGTATGGTGGAGGGAAACGTGAACAGATGAATAGAGAGTAGGAGAATGTGTGGAAGAATGAGGAGAGGTAGGGTAAGCGTGAGTAGGGGCAAGAATAGCGTGAGGAGAGGAGGGAGGAGCGCGTGGGGAACTCCACCGCGGGCGTCCCTCCCTCACCGCCCCTCCTCTGTGTTTAACAGGCTGCCGCGAGGGCCGTCATTCCCTCGCCGGGATTGGCGATTTATCGTGTGTGTTTAACAGACTCGTCGCTCAGCTGAGGGGGGATTTATCACCCATGCCCGGGGGATTTATGAAGATATTCTCTTTTACCGAAACCTGACGGGGTTCTCACGGGACCCGTTTAATGCCTAAGAAGAGAGAGGCTGCCGCCCCACAGTTTATAGGTACACAAAACTTAATAAAGACGATGATTAGAAATAATCCAGCTGAACTAAACTGTAGGCTATTTGTGAGAGCTAACAGAAAAATCTATAGAAATAACGTATAAAAGAATATGATTCTATACGAAAAAGACCACGTGAAAGTAACACGTTTAA
This sequence comes from Panulirus ornatus, assembly GCF_036320965.1. Lineage (NCBI taxonomy): Eukaryota > Metazoa > Arthropoda > Malacostraca > Decapoda > Palinuridae > Panulirus > Panulirus ornatus. The sequence goes on from NC_092246.1 coordinate 2,971,768, forward strand.
TCAAAAACTCACTTGACTACCGTAGAGCCTGAGCACAAGGACTGGTGGTCCGTGCAACGAGTAAATACCACAGTCAATATCCTTGATGTATCGAATATATAAATAACTTGTTGTAAAGGACGTGGCTTGAAGGATCAGCAAATTACCTTCAGCGTTCCAGTGTCCCTCTGGCGGTCAACCTCCTCCCAAAGATCCCCCAGCATCGACCACAGGTTTCCCACACACTTGTAAAAGTTCAATATACTTACGTATCTATAATGTCCTACCCACTTATCTATAAAATTCTATACACTTACCAAACGTAAGTAAAACATGAGAAAATAAAATATCGCTTCAGTATATATATATATAACTTCACAGAATATGAATATGCAAATGTGATTTCTCGCAACACAAGCATAAGAATACCTGTTCACAAAAAAGGCAAATACTATTCTAAAACACACATGAGAACGAATACTCGGATAAATAGATGTGCGTAGATTCTACACGCGACGCTGAGTATAACTGACGCTCCACATTTTACGCAATATACACACGTACTCCTCCTTAATACGCCCACACACTTTGAGAAATACACCTGACCTGCGCCACTTATGACACACACGTGAACATATACACCCGACGTGGGCCAGTAATTGCAAACCTAAGAACAGGTTGTCAGTGACAAGAGCCCCGGCCAAGCTTAGAGCTAACGAATCTTTACACATATATTTGCAGCCTCCCAACAGCACACTGAAATACCCGGGTTTTCCGGAGACCTACAGCTTGGATAAGATTGCCACAAACGCTCGACTCTGTGTAACGATTAACCATCCGAGAAAGACTGTAGGATTTTTGAGCGCGACGGTACAATCCTTCGACCACGATGGCGTGATCCTTGTACATTAGGATGCAACCTTTTAAGCATGACGTTACGATCCTTGAACACGACGGTATGACCTTTTGAACACCTTACGAGGCTTGAGCACAACATTACGACCCTTGGGGATGATGGCGTGACCTCCGACCTGACCCAAAAGGGTACCTTACTTTACAAGACGATGAAAGTGCTACTTATACTTCCAATGTCTCACAGGAAAAACCATGATTTAAGAACCGAATCTATACCATCAGCTGTAGCGGTGCCCATGAACAGAACATGCTGCCCATGAACAAGAAAACCACCGGTTAGATGTAATATAAACAAACAAATGAACATAGATTACGTCAAGGTAAAGGAGAAGTTTAAAGGTTATTCTGAACAATTTAAGTAATCAAAAGACACAAACAAACGCAGATCTGAGTCTATATATAGTAACCATACCAGACAGTTAAAGGTGCGGCTTAAAGAACCATCAAACAGCTCAAACTGCGGCTTAAGCTTACATGTTGAGAGGGTCACTAACGAGCAGATACGTTATCTGAATCCTATGTTGTCACTTACACCTGCAGGGGGAAAGTAAAGCCGCCCACACCCCATCCCTGCCGCCCACACCCCATCCCTGTCGCCCACACCTCATCCCTGCTGCCCACACCCTATCCCTACCACCCACACCCCATCATCCCTGCCACCCACAACCCCTCCATGCCATCTGATCAGAGAGGACCTGCTGGATGACAAGAACTTGAAGGTCCTGCAGGTCCTCCTTCAGATGGGGATCCCAGGGTCTAATTCTGACGAACACTCAAGGCTTGTCTTATCTGCCTGCAGCGTACGAGGAGGAGAGTGATGGCCCTGCCTTCGAATGGGATTGGAAGTGGTTTCTAAGGATTCTGATGCGTTGTTCAGCTGTTTTAACACCGCCATCATGAGGGGGACAAACTATCCAATACTCCTTTGTGATATCATCCTTAAAGATATTCAAAATCTCAGGACACTGTTACCTCAGATTTGTCCCCAAGACACAAGAGTGCATTTCGAATCCTGTCCCTCAAGACTTCGCGAAGATTTTTCCCGTAAATTCTGCAGACTCGGACCCCAAACTCTTGAACGAAAATGAATTTTCTTTTCTCCTCCCTTAAGTCTTGGCGACGATTTTCCGTGAGCTCCGGAACCTCAGACTCCAAATTTTGGGCATATATAACTCATCCATAATCACGGCAGTACTTTATCCTCTGTGATAAAAAAAAGGAAAGAGAGAAAAAAAAAGAAATGCCTTTATTGTTTCCGTTAAACGGGGCGTCTGCCGAGAGGATCTCATGGGGAGGTAATTGGACGATACATATTCGGGACGGTGGATCTATTGGGTGGTAATTGCTGGTATTATGGACCCATGTTTAAAGAATCGATGCCATAACTAAAGGTAACTAGGCGTGCTTATCTGTACTTCGACCCATGCGATTATGTGGAGAGATAGGCCAGCACTTCAGTTGGAGAACCTACGGAGACGCCTCTCTAAACTTCCTCACTCGATTGCAATACGATCCAGACAAACGACGGAATATGGTAGAGTTCCATCACGGCAAAAACGATATTCGGGGTTAATTTCAATACAGCACGCTCCGATCTGCTATAGTCTACCTTCCTCCTGCCCATCATCGAAGATGGGGGAGAGGGAGGGAGGGAGGGAGAGAGAGAGAGAGAGGGATATACTGCCTCTTTTTAGATGGCCTGCTAGACGTAGCAAAAACAGGTTGCCCGGCAGACCCCCATCGTAACTTACCCCGTACACCGTCATCTACTCTGATTACCGAAACATGGGGACGATCAAGCACTGCTTATAATCTTGGCATCTTTACCACAAGATAACCATGGAGTGTTAATATGAGGTTACTCCATCACTGACATCGTAAATATGTTTCTCTGCCATTACCTACGTGGGTTATTGAAAGACCTATCTCATCAGGTCGCCTCGGCTGTCTCACCTCCGTCAGGGCCTAAAGGTGGAGGACCTGGGAAGAGCTTCACACACCTGACACACTAAATTAACCTAGATATTTTTTTTTCTGCGTTATACTTTTTTTTTATGGTCATTATTCCATAGAGTTTCAAGCCTTTCTTGTGTCATTTTGTATCATCAATGACGCGAAATTCATCATCTGAAGAAGGTATTATGTAAAGGCTTCCTCGCTGGTGCATCTAACTTGCCACGCAAAGCTGATGTCGCTCGGCCTCTCCAGACACACATGACGAGCCACCATCACTTCTCGTCGTCGTCTTGAGGACACACACACATACACACACACACACACACACACACACACACACACACACAGAGCAACACCTGCGTCACGGCCAGCAACTATGACTGACTCATGTCTTTTTCTCGTGTATGACGTGCTGCTGGTGTGTTTACTTGTATATAAAATGCTGCGCCCAACCCACTAGTGAGTTGTGGGGGAGGAGGGGGGGGAGGGAGTTTGAGCCATTAGGGGGTTAGGGGCGGGGGGTAGGGAGGCGGAGAGGTACGCCACAGGAGGTGAGTGGATGGGGTGGTATGGTGGGGTGGGTAGGAGACTGGTTGGTGAACTGTAACGACGGGGTGTTGAGAGAGGCAGTTAGATGGATGTAAAGGATTGGTCAGAACTTTTGATCAGCTTTGGGATTAGGATAATTGGGTGGATTACTACTGGGCAGTTGGGCGAGTTCCGTGGTAGCTGGGTAGAGCTACGAAAAGTGAGGTGGGTTTGGGGGAAGGTACATATTTTATCTTATTCTATTTTGGGGGGAAAGCTGGGTGAGTTTTGAGAAAGCTAGGTCGGTTTTCAGCAAGCTAGATGTGTTTCGAGAAAGCTAAGAGGTGGATTCTGAGAAAGGGTGGTGGATTTCTGAGGAAGTTAGTTGGGTTCTGAAGATGGCAAGTGGGTTTTGAGGAAGCTAGGTGGGTTCTGAAGATGGCAAGTGGGTTTTGAGGAAGCTATGTGGGTTCTGAGGAAGCTGGAGGCCTTTTTGAGAGTAGCTGAATTACTGTGCGGGGTGAGGTGGATTACCTAGGGGTAGGTGGACTTTGTGGGCTGGCTGAGTGGCTTAGCGGGTTGTGGTGTGTGGATGAGTGGCTAGGCAGGTTCTCTGGGGGTGATAAGGGAGTGGCTGTGAGGGCTAGATAAGTAGCCTGATGAGTCGTGAAAAGAGATACGTGGCTAGATGGACTAGAAAATGTAAGTGGCTCCGTGAAGATAAGTGGCTCCGTTATGCAAAATATACACCGTGTCAGAGAGCCTCATCCAAACCTCTCAACTGTAGCTCAGAGACATATAGCTTCTCTCTCATAATACGTCATGTAAAACGCTTCCCTAAGGAGGCATGATGGAGTCATACTGACTCTACTTGGTGAATTAAATACATATTTCACTGTGTCGGTTGTGTACAGATTTCACTTCGGGATATGTGCAAAACTAGATGTGATAAATCTGAAAAGGATAACTTGTGGGCTATAGAAAGATGGATCATCCACGTCCCTCATGATTAATGAGTGTACAGATGGAGTAGATCTGGGAAGACGGGGAGGTGGAGGGTGTGTTTGCCTGCGTATGGAGGAGTAAACTGATGGGGTCGGCTGAGGAATGCCTTCGAGTCAATGAAGTGGGGAAACGAGGCTGAAATTCATCGGTGTACATAATGCATTATATGTGTAGTGTGCGTGTCTCCCGCACACCTGGCACTGGTCACACACACACACACACACACACACACACACACACACTATTCCCGTCAATCTCGTCCCCCAAAAAATCTTTAGCCCCTTCAAGACAATCGTACGACCTTCAGTACAACGCACGACCTTCAGGACAATAGTACGATCTTCCGGATGATCGTACGACCTTCAGGACGATCGTACGACCTTCAAAACGATCGCACGACCCTTGAGCACGACGACACGACCCCTGAGTACGACGGCACCATTCATAAGCAGCATAGTGGTGACGACCCTTGAGCATGAGGTAACGATCCATGGGTACAATAGCCTGGCCTTTGACCTGACTCGACCAGGTCGAAGGCCCAGGCATCATTCCTAAGGGTCAGACCGTCGTGCTCAAGGGTCGGTGCGGCCGTACACAATTGTCGTGCCGCCGTGCTCTAGGGTCGTACGGCCGTGCTCAAAGGTTAAGCCAACCACTGGGAGATAATTAGAGACTACAGTGGCCATGTACGGTCTGGGGCGGGTCGACCCGTCCAATCAATTTTCTATCTGTCTGAACATGGCGTAGTCTATACCTGAGTTGATCCGGGGGCCATTAAGAGAGTTGAACTACTACTACTACCCCCCACCCCCCCTCCTCCCTCCTTCAAGCCCCTCCCCTCCGTCAACCATAGACAGAGCCAGCCATAGTTCGATCCCCATCAACCACACAGAGCTAAGACTCACCCTATCCCCATCAACCACACACAGAGGTAGCTAAGACTCGCTCTATCCCCATCAACCATGGAGAGAGAGAGAGAGAGAGAGAGAGAGAGAGAGAGAGAGAGAGAGAGAGAGAGAGAGAGAGAGAGAGAGAGAGGGTTCGGGTCCCTGGAGGATGGTCTATCTCAACACTGAGGCTGGGCGGCGCGGATGATCGCGTGTCGAAAGCCGATATTACATGTGACCCATCAATGCGGAATTCCCGCCATGAGTCGAGGCGTATATGTCTCCGATACGCCCGACATACACACACACACAATATATATATATATATATATATATATATATATATATATATATATATATATATATATATATATATATATATATTTCATATATTTTTTCAAACTCTTTAAAGCGTAAAAGTCTTTTGTTTTGGGTGCCATTGCCACTGAGAAATTCAGTATTATACATGAATTGCATGGCTGAATTTGACGTTTACTGGTGCAAAGCAAGACAGTTATAAAGTATGACAGTATATTGTTACAGAAATGATACATTTTGATCCAAAATATCGGCAAGAAGTCAGCGTTAGAATGACTTTTTAAGAAGAAAAAAATTAGATGAAATTGCACTCACGTCTTGCCAAACAGTGTTGCCAATATCCACGTCTGAAAATGTTAACAGGGGGGTGAACGTTGGTGGCACTTAAAGGCGACTGCTAAAGCTGTAATGTCACTCTTCAAGCTTGATTTAACCCCCCAGGGAGACCAGCGAAGCTTTGATGATAGTCATCCAGCTTGAATTACCTCTTTGGGATACCACTTAAGCTTTAATTAGAGTCCCTCAGCTTGAGCTACCTCCCTAGGTGATCACTAAAGCTTTCATGACAGTTTTTCAGCTTGAATAAAGTCCCCGGGTGACCACTAGAGCTTTAATGACAGTCCTCCAGCTTGAGTTACCTCCGTGGGTGGGCGCGTAAGCTTCAGTGACAATCCCCAAGCTTGAGTTAATTCCTCGAGAGACCAGTAAAGCTTAAATGGCATTCTTCCAGCCTGAATTAATCCTTCGAGCAGCCACCACAGCTTAAAGTTCTTAAGTTCAGACAAAAACCTGAGCGGTGTAGCATGAAAAAAAAAAAAAACTAAGTAATACAAACTCATTTTCGCAAAATGTTACGTTCGATTGATCAGTATAAATGGTCATACCCATGGACGCCGGCACCATGAAATACACGAACAGAAATGAATATTATGAAACTTGACAGACAAAACAGAATGAACTCGTAACTTAACGGCTCAGTTTTTTTATGTCAACGAGTACGACCCTTGAACACGATGGTACGACTCCAGTGCACGACGGTACGACTCCCGAGCACGACAGTACGACTCCCGTACACGGCATCACACCCAAGGGTCGTGGTGTCGTGCTCAAGGAGTTGCACCGCCGTGCTCAAGGGTCGTTCCATCGTCCTTAAGGGTCGTTCCATCGTACTCAAGGGTCGTTCCATAGTACTCAGGGGTCGTTCCATCGTACTCAAGGGTAGTTCCATCGTACTCAGGGTTCGTATTATCGTGTTTAAAGGTCGTACCATCGTCCTTAAGCGCTTCAAACACCCATGATTACCAGACCTGCACATAAACTCGTCATTAAACATCATCCAGTACCCACTAGTCATCACACACACCTTAAGGGCCATTCGTCTCACCCACTCCCTCCCTGACCTAACACAACGTAGATCATCAATACACTAAAACGCCATTTAAAACTCAGTCAAGTCCTCCCACATCAGACAAGGGTGTAATATGATCACGCCTCTCGGCTATTATTTTGGCGTTTATCAGCGATGATGACCAGAGCCGAGATACAGCCTTCTTTTTCTTCACCAGTCACAACACCCTCTCAAGCATCACTCATACGTGGAGGTTAATATAAGCAATTGAGTTCTTGATTCTCTATTTGTTACGCCAACAACAGCAGCGGCGAAAATTAATTAGCCATCGCTTGTTAAGAAATAAATACCTCTCTCTCTCTCTCTCTCTCTCTCTCTCTCTCTCTCTCTCTCTCTCTCTCCTACAAGGTCGCCCAGGTCAGGCAGGGTTTGCTTGCTTCGCGGACCATGCCTTTCCCACGAGCGACTCCGGCCCCTCTCCCTCCGCTGTGGCCCAACAGCTTCCCAAATTATTAACCCACGACGGACAACTACACCTCACCCATCGCCTTCTGCTCTCTATTTACGAGCTCCTCTTCCCACCAGTTAACTAGTTAACCCCTCCTCCGCCCAGGTAAGGGGGTCCTACAGGTCACGGGGTCGAGGGTCAAGTGTCCGAGGCGAGACACCGCGGCTGACAGCCACCGCGCCAACCGACGATGGTTCCCTTCGAAAGGCGCGCTCCAAACAGCGTCAGAGAGCAGTCGTATCTTCCCTAACATACAAGCGTCAAGCGTCGTCCCGATTGGCCTTTTCTCCAGAGAAATGACCCGGTCCCTGACCGTGGGTTTTGATGCCTCCAGAGGATGCGGGAGGAGGGCGGGAGCGAAACTTATCTTCGACAATGGATTTGATTGAAGTCTTTTGGCCAATGGCTCCGCGTATGTCTTCGATCACACGCGTTGCCTTATACACCGCATCATCACGGCAGGAATGAGAAATAACTTCCACTTTCGCTGAAATGAAAGGACGGTCTGCGAAATTATTGGACAGCAGCGGCCATTTCGATGCTTTGAAGCTTTTGAAAGAAAAAAAAATCGTCTTGTGGGAATATTTTCCCCCCCGTCGTATTAGACGACCCATTGTCACCTGAGGTCATAACGAGGCTGTAAAAGACGAGCGTTCACTTGGCCTTCTCCAGGGAACCGATACTCCCCATTCACGGCGGAAGACGAGGATAAACCCTCGGGAAGACGGAGTTAAGAGTCCTCCCGGTCCATCACAACTGATGAACTGATGAGAAGCCATCACGGCATCGTTCGCTCCGACTACCTCCCTCTTCCCCACCATGCCCTGTGAACAACTCTGGTGACTTCCTCGATTTTTCAACCTTCGTGTGAAAGGAAGAAAAAAAAGTTAAATATGGAAATTCAAGCGGGAAGAAGGTACGTAATGTAACATCTTGCAGTGGACTGGGGTCCGCGTTTGTTGTATCATACCATAGTCTTACAATAATGGTGCTCGTTAGTCCTACAGTCACATGTCTTCGTTAGCCACACAAGTTGCCAGTTGACCAATGTGCTAAAAGCATCACAAAACCTCCTCCTGAGTACAGCGTTACACACACACATACACACACACACACACGTAAACAATTTGCATACAACCCTAAACGGAGTCAGGTACACAAAATTCATTCCAAAACACGAGTACCTTAGCTTCGCACCAGGGAGATAAAATAAACCCCGACGTTTTATATTTTCGTTAAACCACTCGGCAGTGAACAGAAGGGGGTCAACGACACCGTCCACGATGTTCCAACTCCTACAGTCTCACACGAGCGAAAACCACAGGCAGGAATCCTGCCTCCATTCACGTGCTGAATCGTCTCCACCTCCAAGCGTCATGATAACTCTCACCACGTCCTCTCGCATGCATATTATGGCGTCATGGACTCCTTTAAGCACTCCTATATCCTTTTCTACCCCGTTGTAGATAACAACTGGTTGACTCGCGGCTCAGGCAATGAGTCCCACAGCCTCGACTCCTACACGACAGGCGACGACTCAACTCGAAGTGTGTCCAGACACCGCCGTACACCCCTCCATCGTCTCAAGTCAAGGGAGAAATCTCTTTGCTCCCCTCCGTCGAATACCATGTGCTCGATCTCACCACCTACCTGCTACAGCCCCTCCCTCTATGATGAGGACGAGATCCGTGATGCTGTTCCCAAGACCTCGCCCCCCCTCCAAGTCCCTTTCATTATGTCACCCAGGCTTTCATCACGTGCAGGGACCTTAACACAGTGACATTTGAATATAACAGATGTGACCCACTGGAAGTCAATTAACCTTTGGAATGACAACTTATTAAATTCCTTATCAACAGAGGTGTGTCGACCCGTGTAAAAGTCTGGCTCTCTCATTCCTTTCGAGGTATATATCACGAGGCCATACAGCCACTTAGAGGAAATGATCTCCAACTTCTACGTTGTTCACATGATTATATATATATATATATATATATATATATATATATATATATATATATATATATATATATATATATATATATATATGATACATACCACAGCACTGTGTAAACTGGCGGTCCAACACCAACGTGCGACCATTTTGCCTAGACCTTATGTCCTTGTATGTTACTTGTCTACCAGCATCTCCTGCCAACCTAAACCCCTTGTCTACCTGTATCTCTCGTCTACCTGAACCATACGTCTACTTAAATCCCTTGCCTACCTGCAGTTCCCGTCAACCTGAATTTTCCGTCAGCCTCTATCCCTTATCTACCTGATGTCATTGTCTACCTTCATCCTACGTTTACTTACATCCCTTACGTACTTCAATCTACCGTCTACCACCTTCCCAATCCACCTGCATTCCCGTCTCCCTCCCTGCCCCGTCCACAGCTATGCCCAGGATCTCGGTGGCCGTCGACTACCTGGTCGCTTCTCTCCCAGGTCCCGTCCGAGCCCGTGTATCAGCCAGCGTGCTGGGCAGGGGAATGGTCAGATTGGCAGTACATCAGCATGCCCAGCAGGGATCCCAGTGGCAGGCACGTACAAGTGCTTTTAATCTCCACTGCTGGACTACCATAACGGAAGACCTACAAGCTTATGGGTTCATTAGTGGTCCTTGGCAAGAAGACAACCGGAGCAATTTGCATTCTCGCCCTACTTGTCCTTCCTCGGAGGTACGAGTCCCTTACACACCATAACCTCAGCTCAGCTCTTGAAGGTATGGGAGCAGCGTGTGGTCCTAATCCTCCCCTTGGCACTCCGGCAGAAGACCATCGTGCAGCCTCCCGTAGCTGACCAACACCACACTCGCAACGGTAAACACTCACCCAAATATAGGCTCCTTAATAAGGCGTAACTACCAGCTAGCGGATGGCCTTCGGGGCGATGCCTGCCTGAAAGACGGACGGACAGCTCCCCAGCAGCAGCAGAGCTTCCAATCCTCTCGTCAGGTATTGGACTAATGGAATCTGGTACTCTTAAATTTTTACCTGGATGCGATCACTCCGTGCACCTCCGCCCAATAGACGACTCCGGAGCAAACTTAGGTATCTTTCTGGTCGACTCGTCCCTCCCCCACTCGGACAAGGTCTTGCAGAAGTTTTAAACACAGTCTTGCAAAGCACATCTGACGCGCTACCAACGCCATACTATAATCACACATGACTCAGCAAACTGCGGCTGCTGGCGAGTGGTTTTTTTTTTTCCCCTCCTCAGTGAAGTGGGATCACCTGCGTCGTTACGGTGGTGATTTAAGAGGCTACTGATAGTGTAGCATCAGCGAAGATACCCTACCGTAATCATGTTAACAATCAGATGGTGGAAATAACGGGAGGAGGTCTGAGAGGACCTGCCATTAAACCAGGAATTATCAATTCCTCCCCATTAGATACCCAAACACGCCGTTGCGTATACGCTAGAATCACTGGACTGACGGTGGCAACGCGTACTTACATCATACTCACACGCCGTGGTTAGTGAATTTATAAGGAGATCTGAGGGTGTTATGAAATGAAACGAGCTGCAGCAGGTAGGTAGGGAGGTAGGTAGGTCGCCCACCACCGCGCCTGTGTGGTCTGGGCAGCGGTGGGTTGAGGTGGGTAGTCTGCTCTATACATCATTACGGGTGTGATTATCGAGGGTTAGTGGTGGCTCACACCTGACTCCTGCAGTACACGGCCTGGAATGCGACCTGCACACACACACACACACACACACACACACACAGGGCGAGTTGGACGGTGATGGCCTTGCCTTAGACTTGACCCCGCCGTCTCTCGTACTCATGGGCCAAGCCGTTGTGACCAAGGGTCGTACCGTCGTGCAAGGTGTGTAAAGTCGTGATCAAAGACAGAACCATCGTGTTCAAAGACCGTACCGTTGTGCTCAAGGACACGTACCGTCGAGCTCAAGGACCGTACCGTCGTGCTTAAGGACCGTACCGTCATGCTCAAGGACCGTACCGTCGTGCTTAAGGACCGTACCGTCATGCTCAAGGACCGTACCGTCGTGCTTAAGGATCGTGCCTTTGTGCTCAAGGGGACTAACAGGCATGCTCGTCCACGATGCACGTGAAGACCGACGTTTGATCATAAAATCCTGAGGGCTAAAAACATGACCATGGGCTGCTGCTCGGCCGATGACTGGAATTTAAATGTTTTATCACCGCTATTTCTGGGGACCTCCTCCTACCCAGCCAGAACACCGCCTTTGGCAAGGGTAGTAATACCTCGCGCATGTCCTTCCCAAAGCCGCACGTCGTCTACTGGTTAATCCTGTATCTCCTGTGACACACACACACACACACACACACACACGACACTGCTAAGCTTTGGAAATCTCTAAGCCAATGTTTTCCTTTTTGAGGAGCTACGATCTACCCCCTTTTTTTTTTCTTCAGGAGCCACTTTTTCATGTCCCCCCCAAAACCTCTGGGATTATTCTTCTTCATATCTTCTTACTTCTCGGTTCCTTTGGCTCATATTTTATGTCTTACTTAAGACCTGGCCTTGAGGAGGACTTAAGAGAAGAGGAGCTCCGCCATCTCCAGTACCATGAGCTTAGTATCACCTCACACGATCCACAGTCGATCTCCCTCGCGTCGAGCAGAGGCTCACGGGGAAGCGACACTACGACACGTCTGCCTCAGCCTAACTCGACAGCACTGGGGGGGTGGGGGGGGAATGTCGAGGCTCCGTGGTACAAAATGCTAATTAGCGGACGCACTGCTACTAATTAACCAAGCCACTAGCAGGGTAGTTAGATGACAATCGTTCCATGGGAGTCGTAAGGATCCGAGCGGGACGCGAGGGGGGACATGGCCGACGTCCCACCAGCCTCCAACATCCCGACTCAGGACCCCGTGGCTGCCTGACCCTAGGCCAACATCCCAGGATCCCATGGCTGCCTGACCCTAGGCCAACATCCCAGGACCCTGTGGTAGCGTATCCCAGTAAGTCAATAATACCTTAAGCATGACGGTAGTTGGCACGGCGGTACGACCCTTAATTACGACGATATGCCTCTTATGAACAAGGATATGACCCCCCCACACCCACCCCACCCCCCGAACATAATGGCTTGGCCTGTAACTATTTGACAAACATAACAACACGGATATATATATCATGTACATCATAAGTGATGGCTGTTCACGAACAGGATGTGAAATCTGAGAACAATGTTCAATACCGTGACAGGAGAACAATGGCTTAACACGTCGCCGTCTTTGACATGTTCGTTCCCAAACATCACATTAGGGTAACAAATGGAAAACATAATTACATTACCTTTATGATTACATTACGACAGGATACACAATAAAGAATTGAACCCTGTTCTTTCTTGATTACTTTTATATTTTACCAAGTCATACAACGTGACAAAACAAAAATGACCAAGTCATACAACGTGACACAACAAAAATTAACTCGATTATTTTTCTCACTTCCAGTTCATTAATTATAATGGATGTCTCTACATCATCTTGATAATTCAAGTCACTGGTTCTTCAGTCATGAGTGTCGGGTCGAGCTCCAAGACGCTTGGCGTTTGAGAAGTAGACCAGAGATGATGACACCGCATCATCAGTGTCGAGATTTTGAGTTGTGAGTCTTGTTCTTCCTCCGGCCTCACTTAGGCTTGCTTAATTGTAATCCTGGCCATCAGTCTTGTCCACCTCTGTGTGTGATGCACGGATCCACTTTAATCTCTCGTCTCGAGTGGTAGTTATTTTGCCGACGTCTCCTCGTGCATCCTCGCACCCACTCAGTCCATCTCCTTCGGGATCTCCTGACTAGTCGCCTGCCAGGCGCTCTCCACCTGACTGCTAAGTAAGGAAGTCGGGTCCGTGTTCATTCGCTGAACGTACACAAGACCTATTCATCATCGGGCACCAAGCCTCCTCCTCCAGGAGCCTCGTTCCTCGCTGGACACAGGTAAGTGGTAATCTTCTCACACAATAAGTCTTACATGTAGCCACTTTTCACTCCTGGTCAATCCACTGTCTTCAGTGACTTTAAATCACCAGAAGGTTTATTCTAAATGTCCAGATGTACAGCGTGAGAGGGATACCTGTTTTGCATGTACTGTTGTTATGAAGGTTTCAGCATCAAAGGTACCAGAGGGATGATGTCTATGTCCTCTGGTAAAGCAGAATGTCCCACGTACATACAATTCCGAAACAACTCATTTTTCTTGGCGAAAATGTCGTCGGTGGGCGAGCGTCACCAACAAGCTGCACCATACACAGGCAGGCAGACGTGCCCCTTGCTAACCACATGCTGGCCAAACTCGGTCGTCTTCGGGCCCCACACACATCATCCCCTAAACACCTCTGCTGGAGCTGTCAGTTGCCGGCAACCCCGCACTATCGACCAAGAGGATCTCCGTGGAGGCAAGACGTCCATTACCGACTGTGCCAATTGGCCGGTTCCATAACTTACGACAGCGCCATGGGATGCTTAACTTACCTCGTCGTCTGGGATGAGTACATTAAAACGCATTACTCGCGCCACTGCACATGAAGACGTCACAAAGCCTTTCAGGTCGTTGCGAAAACACACACACAGATGGTGAGGCGCTGGAGGTAGGAGTCATCCAGGGGGTATATACGTCTGGCGATGGTACCTCGTCTGGCGGAGCTATGGAAGGACGACCCAGTGTCTTCACACAAACCACTGAATCCCTTCTCTCCCAACCTAACCCCCACGCCCTCTCCAACCGCGACCCAACGGGAGAGCTACGACACGTCAGCCAACAGATGTGAGGACTACATTAACAAAGTAGATGAAGAGAACGTCGGGCGTTGATAAGCAAATGAGCGGCCGGGAAAGACAAGGGGGTCGCAAGGGATAAGGGTTTGGGGGGAGGGAGAGGAGGAGGAGGAGGAGGAGGAGGAGGCGGGCGGCGGCGGTGGTCGTGGCCGCCAGCAGGAGCTCCGACAGCCCTGTGTTTGCAGACGCCGGCCTCTTATGGCTATCAGACGGCGCCGCGACGCATGAGAAATATCTCCGGCGACGTAAATCACTGGCAGAGCCTTTGAGGTTCACGCGGCCACAGATCATCACCGCTGAGCCTGATAACACGTTGTTCTCCGGGCCTAGGCTGGGGTGCCGCACGAGCCCTACTCGTGGGGGCCCTTCAACCGTATGAGCCCGACTCCTTGGGCTGTCCGTTTGCCCACGGTGGTCCACCCTGCCCGGGTCACCGACTCCAAGGAGTTCTCAGTCAGACTCGCGGTTGCCCTCAAGGGACGCCGCCGCTGCGGACCACTGCATATCAACTTTATGTCTGTTTCTAATCGTCGTCACATCAAGGGGACGATGGCCCTGCGGAGATCTTGGATGTGCTCGCTCTTCTGTACTCATTCCCAAGCATGAGGTGAAACAAACCTTACACTGCAAGCAGGCAGGCCTTCATCAGTCGAAACTATGTATCTATCTATCTATCTATCTATCTATCTAGCTATTCATCATCATTATCTATATTTCCACTTCCATGGGGTCGATCGAGTCAGCACAACCAGACACGCACCTTTATTTCGGAAGAGATTTTGTGGAACAGGAGTTACTGTGGTTCTCCATTTCCAGTCCCATGCGATGGCAGAGAGCTAGGACGCCCCAGTGCCCTGGAGCTAGACCTACTCCCTAGGCTTAACACCCCCGAGCAGCGAGTTCGCTCTCTCAACAAGAGTCCTACATGATTCTTGTGTCTAATTAGATTAAGCAATGAGGCGCCCCCCAACTGCAATATCCTGCCTTTAGCGTCGACTCTGATGAAAAAGTAAATGAGGTTAATTCGAGGTTAACTGGCCGCTCCCACTCACACCAATTGGGCTGGGCAGAAGAGAGAGTCTCTCTCTCTCTCTCTCCCCTAAACACTGCGGACGCGCCCAACATGTCGAGAGATAAGGAGTGCCTCATGGAGAACACAAACAAATGTGACTCTCCACCTCACTCTGCATCATTTTCACTCATATCTACTCATACTATCTTCTTTTAGGAGTTTTAAGGCACGTTCTTCGAGCTGAACCAAAAAAATGAATCTCATTTGTTAGTCCTTGATTAATGGACAGACGATCCATGGTGCATTCGTGCGGAAGTGGAAACAGAACGTGCAGGAACATTGCTTGGAAAACATCAATAACATCTGTATGAAGCTTTCTGTTCGAAGGAGAAATGTTCCTCATGTCTAGAGCCAAGTTACGTTCCAGGTCAAATGTTTTTTTTAAGAACTGACATAAGCCAAAGCCAGGGTTATGCGCCCTATGCCATTCAATTCCTCGGGTGATGGAAGACAAGTGTATAAAGTTTCAAGAGTATCTGACGGGGAGGTTGTGAGTGAGCCAAGGTTATGCTGAAGGTCAGAATGCAACTCCCGGACGGAGGACGGACGCTGTACGCCACGCTACGCAGGCAACACAATAACGCTGATGACAAAGCAAACGGAAACACAAACAAGAATGAATGAGTCTATTTTCACCACTTATTCCTCTCGTCTCTCGTCATTAACTCTCTCATGTTCTTGCTTTCAACAACTCCACTTATTTTCCTTGTCTATGTCTTCTCTTTTGGTATAAAAACATAATCGCAAGTCACTGCCCATGTACACGGACAAGAACACCCACCTCAGCACTGACGCCCTTCGAGAGGGTACGAGAGAGAGAGAGAGAGAGAGAGAGAGAGAGAGAGAGAGAGAGAGAGAGAGAGAGAGAGAGAGAGAGAGAGAGAGAGAGAGAGGGGGGGGGGGGGGGGGGGGGAGGGGGAACGTTTACTTTCAACCATCGACAGTTATAATTCCTTGTTTGTTCTCGGGAATCCAAGTTACCGTACTGCCTGTTTACCACCATAATAACTACAACACAGGTAAATAACTCATCTTTATCATCGCTCTAATCCCGCCCGCTCCACCTCAACTGGGGATGGCACAATCCCCCCACACCACAAACCAGGCTGGTGATCCACGTAGTGGGTTAATGTAATGGGGAGGACAAGGGACGAGTATAATGGGCAGGTTTGCATTTATGTGTGAGGGGATGATGTAGGGTTAGGGGGTAAGTGTAAGGGGGGGTTAATGGAGGCATGAACTTCGTCACTCGGTCAGTGTGACCCCTGGCCGGTCGGACAGGTAGCACGCCAAGCAATGGTGCGGATTGAAAGGCAATCTGCGGCAGATGCCGGCCGGCCGGCCTCCAGCGGGCGGAGGCGCAGGGAACCATGGGAGAGGGCGGGGGAGGGGTTGATGGGGAGGGGAGGATAGTAGTGGTCGGAGAAGGGGCGGGGGAGGGAGAGTTAGGAGGAGCAGGTGCATTGGTGGGTGGAGGAGAGGCTGGTTCCCACGTTCCGCTTCTGTTCTGTTCTTGCGACTGTTATTGCTGTTGCTGTTCCTGCTGTTCATGATGCTGCTGTTGCTATTGTAGCCTCTGTGCCCAAGTCTTCTCCTGCAGCTGCTGCGTCTCCTCCTGCGTCTGCTGTTAATAAGGCAACCTCTGATACACAGCTGCTGTACCTGTTATTGTGACATGATTGGTTCCCTCCCTCTCCCATTTATCTCCTCTCCCATCGCCTCTCACCAGTTTGTTTTAGCTCCTTCTTGCTCCCCTGGAGAACCTCCAGGTATGAAATTATTTCTCCTCTCCCCTACATTTCTGCGTCCCCAGTTCTGTTATCACGTTGCTGCGTCCGTACCTGCGACCCGCACACCATGTCCTTCAAGCCTATCAACCATCTGTTACTGTCTCCCTCCGCTTTTGTTGTCAAGAACGTGCATTCTTCCCGTGTGACTCTGAGGCCATTGAGCGAGTCTTCACATGTCACAGATTCTCGTTTTTGCTTCTTTGGATCCTCCATAAGTGTCTACTTCTTGAGGGATTTCACATTTCTTTTCAATTCTACGCCTCCGTTAACAGATCTGTTAGTCTCTAAAGGTAACTTCTACTCTCAGTTTCCTGTTTCTAGTCCACTTTACTCCACGCACTCAAATTGCTGCCCCATTCATTCCTTCTCACAATAATGCCCTCCTCCTCCTCCTCCTCCTCCTTGATCCCCTCCTTATCGCAGCAACCTGCTTCTACCCCACCTTCAACTCCTCCCACTCGCAGTCACTGCCCTTCCCCCTCCTTCAACCCCGTCCCTGTCGCAGCCACCGGCCGTCCCACCTCCTTCAACCATTACCTATCCCTCTCCCTCAACTCCTACCCGCCGCCGTGCCTTCCCCTCCCCACCAACGACCCTCCCCGCGCTGCTCCTCCCCTCCCCCATATCCCTCCTCACTGTGTAACCTAATTCCTCGAAGACCAATATCCAGCCTTGACTGCGGCTGATCACTCATCCCCCGGTCCGCCTCCCGCTGGCCCCACCATGGAGGACCACCACATGCACAAATCTTGCCTCCCCACCCACTCCCCACCCCTCCCACTGTGAAACACTACCCCCCGGCGTAATCCATCCCACTGCCCACAACAACCTCGATCCACTTCCCCCTTCCCACTTGACGTAGCCACCCACCAGTTCCACATCATTACTAGCTCAACACTTCCACTTGAAACACCCACATATCCACCTCCTGACACACCTATCCAGAATACGTCTATCTCACTCATTCCAGTCTCCCTGACGCCCCCAACATAAACCATCCACCACTTCTCTAACAACCCAAGCCTCATCAACCCTCGAAGTAGAGAAGTCTCCTCGACCCGCCCGTCACTGTGAACGATTCACGCCCCAAGAGACGTTTGATGCCGCCTATCGCAGTAAACGTTTCATTTCTTTCAAAGGCTCATTCCCTCTATCGCTGCCGCTCGTCCACAACCTTCCTCCTCTCAGAAGGTAAAGAGGGAAGGCCTTGGACGAGACTGCGCCGAACGCTTCATGTCCTGCTTGTATCTTATGGTACAATTCCAGTCTCCGATGCCACGCCTCTTCATTGTCGAACACCATCAGGGTCTCTTGTTACTCCTTACCTCTCGTTATCAGTACTTTATCTATCGTGTACCTGACCCTGTCCTCTCTCTCTCTCTCTCTCTCTCTCTCTCTCTCTCTCTCTCTCTCTCTCTCTCTCTCTCTCTCTCTCTCTCTCTCTCTCTCTCTCACACACACACACACACACACACACACACACACACACGCTAATGAAACTGTATAAACTTTTTTCTTCTCTCTCATTCTCTTTCCTCTTGAATCCAGCACCAGCATCAGGCACGGCCAATAACCGCACATCCCGCTTCTGTTCCCCCGAACTCCGACTTCGCCCTCGACGTTAAGAACCCTAACGGACGATACGCATCAATTAAGAAGCGGAAAAATAAACAATCTAGGAAGAAAACTACCGGCATCGCTGGCTGGCTGAGGGCTATGATCTGCGACAAGTCTCTGGTGAAGGTCTGAGCGCTAGGGTCGGCCCACAACCGCCCAATTACCCGCTGCCTAATTACGGTGGTGGCGCGCGCGGAAAAACGCCGTATCTGCAGGTACATCGCTGGGGGATGTCGGAGCCGCCGCTGAATGCACGACATCGCTGCCGCTGCCTACGGTAGATGAGTTAATCTTCCTGTCATACGTGTTGTACCTTCGAGGTCCGACAGCGTCACACGGCCTAAACGTGGGGGTATCGTAGAGATCCGTGAGAGTTACACAGAGGCAACGGTACCGTCGCGCGTGCATGGCCGACGTCCGACAGCGTTACGGGGGGGCCGACGGAACGGACGTGGGAGTATCCGCCGAGGTTCGACAGTGTCACGGAGGCCCTCCATCGCGGTCGCTCAGTGAAGTGGTCGTCGCGGCTGAAGAAGTCCGGACCATCAAAATGGACGCTGCCGGATTATTGGACAATCAGAACCGGACGCCGTCTGATCGGATCACGGGCCAATCAGGGTGGATGCGTCCTATCATGAGACTCTGCACCATCAGACTGGATATATCAGCGAGGTAAAGAGCACCGTCAACATCGTCACTCAAGAGGATATTGTCGGAGGAAAAAACCCCCCCAGCGTGCGTCGCTGACAGGAGTGTGTTGACGCTTGAAGTCGTTTGCGTTCTAAGACCAAGTACTTTACGAGGCTCTGATATATATACACACACACACCACTATCAATAAATCCTTATCACCCCGGCACATTAAACGTTCCCTGGCCCTCCCCAGAATACCCTTCTTCCCAGTCTCCCCTCTCCCACCCCCAGATGAGACGGGGGAGTACGGCGGGTCGCAAATGGACTTGCTGTGTCGTCTTCCCGCTATCAGGTACCCGCGATAAATACCCACCTCCAATAAATCATTCTAATTAAAGTTAACAAAAGCCATTTTTCCACCCCAAAGGGTCCACCCGCAGGGTGAACGGGATCCCTTTCTACGAATACTCGACTGTTGCTAAGATTATGAAGAAAAAAAAGGGGGAATAAATCTCAAGCTTATGCTCTCTCTCTCTCTCTCTCTCTCTCTCTCTCTCTCTCTCTCTCTCTCTCTCTATCTATCTATCTATCTATCTATCTATCTATATCTATCTCTCTATCTCTATCTATCTATCTCCATTCTGACGATTTCTTCCGAGCGTGTCAAGAGGCGCGTGTGGTGGGTGCTTAAAGTTGTCATGCGATATTCTGTCATGATCTTAGGAGAGATTTTCGTTGTCCTCTGGAGGAACCGTCTCATCATACTGGTGTGGAGTTTTCTAAAGATAGAATCATTTCGTTTTCTCAATGCGCCATTCACATTTAATCCGCCAGCTCATAATCTTTAAAATGTGAAGCATTGGGAAGTTTACAGAAGCAGTATAGCACACACACACACACACACACACACACACACACACACACACACAAGGACCAGAAGATACAAACCCACTTTATCCATTACTCTCGTTCCTAGAGAATCAGGATAATTTCCCCACAGATTTCAACTGCCAGAGTGCACAAAGCTCCTCATCAGTGGCCTACCTCTCCACCACGGGGGCAGGCAACGGGGAGGCAGCTCCCGATGAACGGCATTCCTACATTCCGCTGAGAGTGACCGAGGAATGCAGATGGCAACCTCCAGCTCAAGACATCAGCGGGTGAACGTGAGCAGCAGCAGCAGCAGCAGGGTGGCGGCGCTGAGCAGGAGGATGGTCAGCCATACAAGCACACACCAGCAGAAGGGCAAACGAAGACTGCATAACCAAAAGAACTGGACGGCAATATTCCAGGCATTTCCTCGTAGGTTACCAGACCAAAAAACGGACGGAGAGGCCAGACACGGGGCCCCTCGCCGGGCGGAAACCTGGCGAATCTAACAAGAACAGCAAACGACGATTGGTTTCTAAACCCAGCGATCAAGATTACGTACGAGAGTTTCAATGGACTGTACGAAGCTCTCAGCCGAGGGCCGGATATGACTTAAACACCTCCAGAGCATGTCGGCAAAACCAATTCTACAACGGTGTTTAGAGATGGTGAATGCGAGAAGCCTCGGCTCTTAAAAAGCGTGGTCAATAAACAAGGAGATACTCGGTGTTCCGTTAGTAAGGGCGAGGGTATGTGTGTGGGGGGGGGGAGCGTTCCAGATCAGCAGACTTCCAGCGGAGGAGGGAGCAGGAACGCAAGAACGCCTGAGTCACTCAAGCCTCCAGGGGTCGACTCCTGCTCCTCTGAGTCTTCAAGAGCAACACCACAAGGAGGAGGTAGTCCACGCACCGTGTGAGGAGGTCGTTGGACGTGTATCCTGTTCTGATGGTCTAGGATGAGAGATGGATCAATGGAGGGGGGAAATTCAATGGAGAGGAGCAAAAGATGGAGAGAAGGATACGAAAAAAAAAATATGGGAGGTAGAGAGAGAAAAAATGAAAGAATAGAGAAAACCCCCGTCTTTCCTTCCCTGTTTTCCATCACACACACACACACACACACACACACACACACACACACACACACCCATACGAGCAAAAGCCTCCCTTCCTCCCTCTCTATCCACTACACTAGCAACATAAAAACTTTTCCCTCTACCCTTGCAAGCGGCTTAGCTTGTCACCCTCCCCCTGCACACTACAAACTCATTTCAGTGCCTCATTTTATTCTTCCCCCAATGCACATGACGAACACAACCTAGTCTCCAGTGCACACTATAAACTCACCCTGCTGTCACCCTGCACATCACAAACACATCTCAGCACCTCACCCTCTCTCGCACACAACAAACACTCCCATCCCTAGCTCCCTCAACCTCTTGCATGCTACACACAGAACCAGACATTTTCCTTCTTCCCAATACACACACACACACACACACACACACACACACACACACACACACACACACACTACCCATGCCTCCTGCCCCTCCCGTGCCACAACACACACTCCAGCCCCTCCTCCTCTCCCTGCCCACTACACAAATAACCCTTCAACGCCCCAGTACAGTACATTACACCCTCCTCGAAAATTGGCAGCCGGTTCCACATCTCTTAACCACAAGATAAGAAGCCAGATACGACCCCCTCACGTCTAATTTACGACCCCGTGAACACACCCTGCCAGTAATAGGCACAATGAAGAGGGTTAGACGCATCAAAAGTAGATATTATGCTACAAGAGATAAGGAATCTACGGCTGAAGTTTATGTAGGTCCCTGATCGGCTCTACAGGACGCCATATTCATAACTCAAGACACACAGGTGAGGATTCCTACATGTGTAACATAGAGGAAGGCTCCATCCAACCCTCAAGAAACTCTGAAGAGTTCAAGCTCTGCAAACTTCAGAAGTTTCTCCTGTATGGTCAGGACGAGTCGAGAGTCTGTTAAATGATATCTCTAACCTACCACGATCTAGTGTCTATTATTTTGTAATATTCAGCATCTGTAACTTACCACAAATCCTTCACCTAAATAGCGTCTAGAAGTCAGTGGAGTTTAACATCTATGACTTATCACGATCTGGCGTCTATAACTTGGCAGAGTATAGGATCATGTAACCCTCCAGCCTCTCATCTATAATCGAACACCGTCCTGTGTGTATAACCAGTAATCTTGGAATCTATGTTAAGAAGGTTGAGCATCTGTGTAGGTCATTATAGGATAATCTATGACGCCCATCTATATCTTTATGAACCCAGGAATTTCCTGACACCTCTATTTATAATCGCATGTTTTATAACAGAACTCCTTCAAATAGTGATGGTGATACAAGTTATTATATATAAACTGTAAATGGCCTTCATAATGGTCATCTGCGGTAGATTAAACAGTGTATATAAGATGCCAACGTTCACAAATTCTTTCGAGTCATTTACAGTTCATCAGTTTCGTGTCTTGGCAGTCGAAGGGAAATCTAAGCCTTGAGTTGTTTGTCTACATATCACGATAAGTGAGGAAGTGGTTTATATCCATCTTGGCGTTGTGTAGATATGTTTGTTTACATATTTGAGTGCGTGCATGCTTCTCCTTCTTCACTACTTCTCCTTCTTCTTCTTCTTCTTCTTTCTTCTTCTTCTTCTCCTTCTCCTTCTTGTTCTTCTTCTTCTTCATCTTCTTATATCTTCTTCCTCTTCTTTCTGTCGTTGACCATTTCGAGACATCCTCACTTGATGGTAAATTCGCTGACGAAGTCTCCAGATGCTACCACCTCGTTTGCCGATTTAGCAGAGTAAACTTTATGAATGACTTCTCTCCACGGGGATCAGGTTCGCTCACACGCCTCTGTAGACCAATTCACATAATGGACGCCGTTGTAGACCAATGTAACGTGAGACCAAGACTAAGAAGCTTTTTATTTTACACACTTTATGACCCATGAAACTCTACTGGTAGACTAAGAGTTTAATACTTATCAGGGTTTGAGTATTGCAAAGGCTCGTATTTTACGATTTTCTTCCCCCTAGCGAGTGAGATCCCCCCCCTCGTGTAGAACTGCCCCTGTATCTCTGGTGATTTCCTACATATCTCTCGTTACTCTGGCATGTCAGCCTTGTCGCTGGCGTCCTCATCATTAACAAGAAAAAAAACAAAGTAAACTCCATCAAAACCTTCGGTGTTTGTTTTGCTGCAAACTCTTATCAACGGGCGCTCGATAGATGCGATGAATTACCCCCACAAAACCTTCCAAGGGGACTGGAAGCCAACACGATGTGAAGCCAGGGAACATGTGGTCATAAATTCTTGATGGTCTCGTACTCTTGTGTCGGCCGATAACAGTTTCGTCGTGAGGCGATGAAGGGAGTGAATACGAGAGAACCAATATAGATATTTGTTTTTTTCTATACATGAGGCGCTCACAAGCCTCCCCTAGGCATGGCCACATCATCAAATTACCATATACGCAATTATGACAGGTTTAATTGGATTTTGCATACGGCTTTCGCTATTTTAAGGAATGACTCCACTTTATGTTCCCTCTGTACGCTCTGCCCATATCTCCACCTACCCCTAGCCATTTATCCTCCACCCATGCTATCGCTAAAACCCATCGACTGTACATATCTCGACGAATAATGATTCTAAAAGTAAATATAAAGTTCTTAATGACTTGATCATAAAACCCAGGTAAGGAGTGAATCAATTTCCACAAAAAAATATCTCTATAATCTTGCCAAGTGTGTGTGGTTCACAGAACTCCAGCAGAGTATGTAACTATCAGACAGATGTTCTAAGATTAACACAGTACACGACTGTGGTACACACACACACACACAAGGCTCTCTTACCATCAGGGTCTTGCATCCTTCTTATAAATCTGGTCTGAGATTATACGAGGCCCCATCTTAAACCATGACCTGCAGATTTCAGTCTCTAACAAAAGAGAAAAAAAAAAAACAGTTTTGCATTCGCAGTTGAATCAACTTTTACGTAACCAACCATTCAGAGTATTTCTTTCCATTTACTTGTTCTTGAATTCTACCTAATTTTATGTAAATATGAAGTTGATTATATCCCCCTCACCCCCCCAAACCTGCCTTCAAGTATTTCCGAATTGCCTCAAGGGATTTCGTTCTCCCGCCGTTGTTGTACGCTGCTAGAGCCACTCTCTCAATGAACCCACATGACTCACACACTCATTCAGGTGGGTCAAGACTACATCACTCAATAACACTGACGTTACTCATACCCCGGTGACGTCGCAACGATACGACCTTTCGGCTGCGACCGTAGCAAGATCCTTGGATACGACAGTACGATTTTTAAGGGTATGGTCGTGGGTCAAGCCCATTTAACAGGTGTCGCATCGTCGTGCTCAAGGATCGTACCGTTTTGCTCAAGACGTCAAGGATATGCATCACAAATATATATATATATATCAGATTAATAACAATACTCCCTCCCACTTCATGATAAAGATAACAGTAATAATGACAACATTAGAAGCACACTGCACACAGAAGCCGAGCAATGGCCTCGTTCGCGCAGCTAATTCGCGAGTGTAAAACCACGACTCAGCGCCGCTCGCAGACTTGCCCCCTCGGAATCCATGGCAAGCCGTCTGCAGGGTTCGTCTACCCAATATGGCAAGTTCCCCCCGCCACCTCCTCCACTGACCAGTATCCCTAGCACCTTGCCCCTAGCTCCTAGTCCCTCCCTCCCTCCTTCCCTCCCTTCCTCCACGCCCCAACGGACCGACAGCCCTGGGGGCCATGCTTGGGACCTGACTGTCCCGAACCGACGGACCGACAGCACTAGAGAGCAAACCTGGGACCTGTCAGCCCTGGGGGAGCCGGACCTGGGACATGACAGCACTGAAGGCCTGACCTGGGACCTGACAGCGCTGGTGGCCAGACCTGGGACCTGCCACGCGCGCTTGATACACGAGTGTGGTCACCTGACTGGCCGTTTTTTGTTGTATTTTTTCCTTGCGTTCGAGTGAGAATCTGTTGTTTGTTTGTGCTTGACGACTGTCTTTGTTTGGATTGCAGATTATGGTTGTTACTGTACTGGTTGGCTGGGGGATTAGGTCAACACATCCCCCAGTACTGTACTGGTTGGCTGGGGGAACTGGGTCGTCAACACACTCCCAGTAGTCTACCCCCTCATCATTTATCTACCCTCCCTTCACCACACAAACTTCTTTCTACCTGCCCTTTATTACCCCAACTTCCCTCCACACCCATACTTTTCCTCCACATCTCCATGCACCCTTCATACTTTCCCTTACCCTCCAGACCTCCACCTTCCCTCCACACCTCCACCCTCCACACCGGCTCCTTAGGTAGATGCCCAACACTGCTCGTCCGGCACCATGACCCAACACAGTGCTATCACACAACTCCCTCCATTGGCCTCATCATATGCATCAAACTGTCCATAAAACCACCCCTTTGACTTGTGGAATACTGCACCCTTCTCGCCCCAGACGTATAATATACTTCACTCCCTAATGACTATAATTATCAGGTGATTAGATGTTATAAAACCTTTCGCACTATATTGTAATTACCATTTAACTGAAAAATAATGGAGATTTAACACTATGATTTTCCAGCAGCTGCTGATGTTTTGTTCAAAGGGTACAGCGTCCCTACGGTGCTCAGAACCATATTTTATCACGCTTAATGGCTCCTGAACTTTACGAAATTCGTATTTTTTTCCCCCAGTTTCAATCTCTACATGAAGGGCTGTTTTTACACATCCTGGTGAAATCTAGAGTGGCATTAACAGTCTGTATATTTTACGTGCCTTTCCATTTCCTGATTGGGTGACCCCGAAGCAGCGGGGCGGGGCTTGGCAGACGCGGTAACCAATCGCCTTCGAGCACTAAACAGAGATTAGTAGGGTAAACAGTACAAGAAATATGTTGTTCATGGTAACCTTGGAATCACTTTAAACCCACATGTTTATTTGTCAGAAGTTATGTGACTGTGCCAGACGAACGGACGAAGACTGGGTGACTGGACGAACACTGGTTGATTGGACGAATCATGGGCCATCGAGTGAATATTGTGTGATTAAGTGAATACTTAGTGAGTAGACGAATATCGGGTGATTGGACGAATATAGGTTGACTGGATGAACATTGGTCGATTGGACGAATATAGGTTGACTGGATGAACATTGGTCGATTGGATGAATACTAGGTAACTGGACGAATACAGGACGACTGGACGAATACAAGGGGGGGCGCCTGGACGAGAAGGCTGGCAAGCGAGAGGGCTGGAAGGCGACTGGTTGGCGGCGGCCGAAGAAGGGGTAAGCGAGTTCGAGAAGTTAATGAATAAATTATACAGTGTGTAATTCATGGGTGGAATATAATACAGCGATGAAGCAATTATACATGCAAGGAACATACCCCTACTGACTGTTGCTGAGGGCCACAGGTACCAGGTATATATATTGCAGGTGAGCGGGGGCTCCCAGGTACCAAGTACATCATACAGGTAAGAGGGGGGCGACCTAGGTACCAGGTATATATATATATATATATATATATATATATATATATATATATATATATATATATATATATATATATTGCAGGTGAGGGGAACAGAAACACCCCAACCAGGGACAACAAGTAGGTGAAGACCACCTTGTATCACACAGGGCACTACATGCAGGTGAGGGGTCTCCCCTAGCACTTCAAAGAGGTACTAGGGTTGTAATTACAACCTCTTACAGCATGATGATGTGGGGGTTCTCAGGTACCACCACGAGACGGTGGTCGCGCACCTGCGCGAGTGAGGTACCCTTCCATTAAGACAACAGTGAGCAAACGTCGAGACCTTTATTAATAATAAAACCTCCGTCTGGGGTGATGACGACTACTTCGTCAGGTCTGTCTGTCCGTCTCCCAGCGATGCTGACGATGATGGCTGATCCTGTGAGGTGTCCCTTGGAGAACCCAGCACAAGAGGACCCTGCTAGGATAAAGACGAACAGGGAAAGGTGACTTGACGCTGAACCTAACGCAAGGGAGGGAAAATGATGATGTGGATAGAGAGGTCAAGTCTGCTATTTTCGTTAGTCTTTCATTTTTCAAGACTGGGGCAACAGAGTGTCCAGACTGGGAAAAAGTCTGAGGGAGATGGAACAGCGATCCAGTGCACGATCAAAGAAATGGCTGACGTCAGCAATTAGTCGACCTCACTCACTGCTAACAAAACTGTTACATAGAACCTGGACTGTGTAATGCGTTTACACGACTGAACAACAGGACTATAAATTAACACATGAGGACAAATTAGCTGAAAAGAGGGACAAGATATATCAATCCAAATGTTCCCCAAGTGGGAGTGAAAACCATACCATGAATAGCGGAAAATAGTTAGATATATATATCTGAGGTTTGGTGGTAGAGGTTGTGGCTTTATGATCAGTAAATTGTTGATACAATCATTAAACCCAACAGCTTTACAGGCAGATGATGGAGTGGCCACAGGTGGCGGGACAAAAAAACATATCCCTTCCCACAAGACTATGAGAGTCTAGGTTACTCATGGGTCCCGTCGAGATCGCCTGAAGTATAGTAACCAGCTCGTCTACCACTGCCAACCCTTCCCTCCGCCGCCACCACCTCCCTCAGGAGGTCACCTCCCGCTCCTCGTGTTCACTCAGCTTCCAGGAGAAGCTTGTGGCCAGACGTGCGTCAGGGAACATGCCAAAGGTCAGCGAGGTGAAAGTACTGATTTACGAAGATCCTGCAAGGCGTATCTCCCTCGGCCACGGCTGAAACCGATGCGATGTACGCGATACGCATTTTCTCCTCTTTTTTTTCTCTCTCTCTTTTTAGGGTTAGAGGAGCGCGAGAAACCATTACTAGAGTTGTGAGGTGAGTTACTTTACCCTTGATCGGGTTCGTCGGTTCGAAACCAATAGCATAGAATATGTATACTCCGTAAATATGAATATAACACATAGAAAGCACGTGGAAATCTATGTAGATATCCTTCATT
Source organism: Panulirus ornatus (assembly GCF_036320965.1). NCBI lineage: Eukaryota > Metazoa > Arthropoda > Malacostraca > Decapoda > Palinuridae > Panulirus > Panulirus ornatus. The sequence continues at coordinate 3,000,061 of NC_092246.1, forward strand.
TCATACCCCTTGTCTCTGTGCAGCTGATGAAATATTAACTTCTTTTGATTAAAAGAGAAAAAAGACGCAGGAACTTGGGAGTGTTTGGGTATTTCAACTTCCGATATAAGAGACGTTTGAACAAGAACACACATAACTCATCCTGTGACGTGGTCTAATCATTTAGTATGTATTGGAAGCTGTGGCACACGGCCAAGCACCCGAGGGATAGTCTGGAACTCTTGAGATACTACGGGGAAGAGGCAAGGGTGGAGAGAGTGAGTTGAGGAGGCAAATGGGAGGGTGGGTAAGGTACAGGGTGTGGTGGAGAGAGCAGGTCTCCCCAGCCTGCCTCACCTCATAACATGTTCAGTAAACTCCCCCCCTTTTTAGCACCTACCCGGCCGCCCCTGCCACCACTACCTCCCACAGGCTACAACTACCATCCGGCCCTGCCAACACTACCACCACTCCTCAGTACAACTACCTACCGCTTCAGCCAACGCTTCCCTCTCCTCTTCATATAACGATTACCCGCTTCTACCACCGCTGCAGCCACCACCCACCACTTCCCCACTAACTGTCACCATCGCCTACCAACACTACGGCCACCTGCTTCACCTCCCACCACCACCTACCACCACCTTTCGAAACCTACTGCCACAGGACCGTCTGTGCCTTGACCCAGTCCCACCGTCACCTCACAACCATATAAAATCGTACGTACCATCAGTAAATCAACCCTGAAACAGATCAGAATTCCAGATAAAGTTCCCGATGAGGCTAAAGTTCGTCTCTCAAACTTGCTTTAAATTCAGCCGTGGAAACAGTGCGAAGAGAAACGAGAATCAAATTATGAGCATATCAAATTTCCAAAATTCACTTTTAAAAATTGTTAATTACAAAGTGATAAAGATAATGGGTCACGTATTGGATAATGTGTCTGCGGTTGTAACAGAAGTGTCCTGGTTCGAATCCTGCCTCCGCAATGCATATCGGATGGTGAGGGTTAATTACTTTGGTCATCGAAAATGCTTGCAAAAATGAGGATTAGAAATGATATGTGTATCAGAGGGGCACGACTGAACTTCATCCAGAAGCCACATAGATGGGATCCTAGAGCTACATAATGTAATACACACACACACACACACACACACATATATATATATATATATATATATATATATATATATATATATATATATATATATATATATATATATATATGTTCAATGATGATGACAAACACGTTAACCAGATGGAAACATACAACCAGGCTATAACAACCGGATCAGAACAACCACCACGGTAGTCAAACAACCATCACAGTATTTAACTCCCCCTTCCCCTCCCCCCCCCCGCTCCCAAGAAGTGACTGCAGTGTTACGAACCGTCACACCGCCACGACGCGTAACACAATAACGCGTGACCTGAACCACGGAATGCCAGGAATGTTGCGTTTTTGCCGTACTCACCAGGGCTCGGAGCACTGTTATCTTCCCTATCAGGGAGTCGCACTGCTGTTATCTCCCTCATCAGGGCTCGGGAGTACTGTAATCTTGCTTGATCACCGGCTCGCCTTACGCGCGACCCGCTTAATGTGATGCTACCACGTCTACACTCCTAGATTACGAAGATCACCAGGAACGTGTGTGTAGCCCCTGTCACGCAATATCACTACCAGCCAGCCAGCCAGCCACGTCTGGGTGCCCCTGTGAGGCAGGGTTCGAAGCCATACACTGAGATGTCTCTTACAACGAAACAACATGGCACAAGCGGCCAACATGCTACTGGTCAGTGATTGTGGGTGAAATAACGGAAAGAGAAAGAAGGCAGTTTGAAAGCCCTAAACAGTTGACAGAAGGCAGTGTGAGAGTTCGTCACATTGTACAGTCCTTCCATAAGGGTTTAGAGAGCCAGCAGGTTCCACAACCTATTGTTAAGAGGTTGACAGACGGGGAGCTGTCTGTCTGTCTTCCCGGTTACCGCAGGATCCCTAGCCAGAGACGCAGGTGCCGACCGCATTAACATCACCGCGAGATGTTTACACGTCGCGCACGGCTGCCGCCCCACGACGAGGACGAGGAAGGTCCCCACGGCCGTGCTCGCACGTCTCGCATCACATGGGGAGTTTTTCTGAGCGCGTGCGCCCGCGGAATGTCAAGACGGGCGGTCGGTCCCCTAGGCGGGCCGCGCTGCGGTCACCTGTGTCAGACCTAACGTAGCCAGACATATCAGGTTCATTTACCGAGCATTATGTCAGGTGGCGTGGCGGAGTGTGTAGCGAACGGCCCCAGGCCCTGGGTGACTGTAGGGGTGGGCAACCCGAAGGTGTTGTGTTACCCCCGACCGTCATCCAACCCGTGTGGTCACTACCGCAAGGGGGGGGGTACCGCACCTCATAATCCTACCCCCTCCCTCATTCATCTACCCTTTCCAGGCCTCCTTCTCTCCCCTTCTGTCTTTCCGTACACCCCCATCCACGGTGCTATCTCCTTCCCTCTCCCTTTTGATCCTACCCGAACTAGTCAGCGTCTCTCCCTCGCCAGGACTTTTCTACTACCCTCCTGACGCTGTCACATCCCGCATCAGGAACCTCTCCTCCCGCCCCGCCTCCTACAGTAACCATCAACAGTCTAGCAGTCACCTACTGGTCCGCCCTCAGGACATTGTGATGGCTCACAATGCCTCTCTCACACACACGCTAGACTGCAAAATGCACTGCCTTCTCGTTGACTGACCCAACAAACGCTAGCAAAAGAAAACTGGGCTACGGGACCCGCCTCTCTCCCTTTTACTAAAATTTCCTCAAAGAAAATTGTCTCTTCCCTGATATTTATTTTTCTAATCTTTTCTTAGCTTGTGCGAGAGCCACATTATTTGTATACAGGTTTGGAGACGACCCTTGAAAACTGAAAGGGGTGAGAAGCCTAGAGACAAGGACCTAAGGGTTGTGGAGCTGAGAGATATGGCATGAGTCCTGAGAGTTGTGGAGCTGAGAGATAAGAAACACAAAAGTTCCTAAGGAATTCTTAAGATCTGTTGCAACTTGTGATTCGTCTTGTTAAATCCAAGTAACTACAAGTAACTCGTCCTGTTAAGCCCTAGTAACTACAAGTAACTCAGTCTTGTTACGTCCTAACAGCAACAAGTAACACTCTCATACCCCTGGAGTTACGAGACCCTCTCATTGTTGTGACCCTGACCGCTGTTGTCTCTCCAGTCCAGTGCGTGACCCTGACCTCTGTAAGTCTTTCCCAGCCTGCCAACCAAGCCAGCCCAGCCCAGCCATCGTAGACGGCAGAGGAGATGATGAGCTAAAATTCCACGAACTCCTGACGGGTCAACCTCCTCCTAACTCTTCCCCTCGAGGCAAGCAACAAGGAATCCTAATCTCGTAAGACCGAATAGATGTCACTTCTGACAATGTGTTGGGCTCTGCTATATATATATATATATATATATATATATATATATATATATATATATATATATATATATATATATATATATATATATATTGGAAAGGATCACAGTTGAGCGCGTGATCAAGTATATTCCTATGAGTCCACGGGGAAATGAAACACGATAAGTTCCCAAGTGCACTTTCGTGTAGTAATCACATCATCAGGAGAGATAAAAGAAAGAAATATAAACAGTCAGTTGACATACAACGAAGAGACGTAGCTAGGACACCGTTTGGTAAACAAGTGACTTTACTGTGCATATGATATCTGTCTCTGGTGTCGTCTTAAAAGGATTTTCGTCATTCATTTTGGGAGTATCTACACATCTGTACCGTCTGAATGGAATTCCGCAATGAATGACACTTGTTTTCGGACGAGTGAGGAGGAGAAGACCATTTCATCCTGATCTTAAACAAGATTAAAATGATTTAGTATATCAACTGACTGATCTACGTCCTCTATCTCATTCCTGTATCTCCCCTGACGATGTGATCATTACACGAAAGTGCACTTGTGAACTTATCGTGCTTCACTTTTCCTATTATATATATATATATATATATATATATATATATATATATATATATATATATATATATATATATATGAGAACTGATACAAACTTCACTCAATCCATGAAGATCAGCCTCTCACCACATCTCACACACAAGAATATCAAATTATCTCCACAGCAAGATGCGACTTTCATGATAACAGATCAACTAATAATAAGACCAGGCGTCGCTTGGGTGACCAGCGTGGGCCCACACCACCCCGTTAGCTGGCTGGCTGGCTGCCTGCTTGCTTGCCTGCTTGCCTGTCTGTCCGAGCAGTAAATTATATAATGCCAACCCTAGTCCCCTGGCGCCACGCAATGTTGGGGTTAATTTGCTTCTGTAATGAAGTGGTGGCAATGGGGAGGGGGGGAATAGTGGTGGGGGGGGGGTGGTACTGTAGATGGGAGGGACAGAGAAAAGGAGGGGTGGTAGGGGGACAAAAAGGGAGAGAGAGAGAGAGTGTGTGGGATGGGGATCAAATAGTGTGGAAGGGGATCACTGATATTGCGTAGGGAGATCAACACGTCATGGGGCCGCCCCCCATCTTCACAGTGGCGTTATGGGGACAGTATTGCACAGTGGGCGGTGTGTGGGAGGAGTGGCTCCCTTCACTGCTGGGGCAGTGGCCGATGTGGGAGGGGAGCTCTCTTTCACTGCTGAGGCAGTGACGGTGTGTGGGAGTGAATACTCCAGTCACTGCTGAGACAGTGACCGTGAGTGGGGTTGACTGTAGTACTGTTCAATGGGAGGTGACAGCACATGAAGATGGTGGCACTGTTCACTGCTGAGTGTGCCAATGTTACAATGGAGGGGGGAGAGAGAGAGAGAGAGAGAGAGAGAGAGAGAGAGAGAGAGAGAGAGAGAGAGAGAGAGAGAGAGAGAGAGAATACAGACAGGCAAAGATACATAAATACAGACGCAGGTAAAACCGGTAGATATATGTGAACAGAAATGTGAGATAACGAAACGATGAACACAGAGTAGATCAAAGACAGGAGAGCTGACCAATACTGACACATATAAGATAGAAAATACATAAAAGACAAATGAAGACACACAGGACAGGGGAAAAAATAAGACGTAATAGCAAGAAGCTGAAAGAAAAATGAATAAGATATATCGCAAACCTGAACATCAGGGGGTCAATAAGGCCAACTCAGAATGTATAGCGCTCCTTCCTCTACGTACAAACTTGCCATCAATTTCCCATCACCAGAGATGAACCAGCAACCCCGAGTCACCAAGCCCGCTGGTGTGTGTGTGTGTGTGTGTGTGTGTGTGTGTGTGTGAGGCAAGCAGAGTGTGTATACATATACATCATGGAGTATGTGTATGCGACAGACAGGTCGTGTATTTACACAGGAGGCGATGTGTATATGTGTAGTGACGGCGTGAAAGTGTCCTGCACTCACCCCCCTTCCCGCCCCTTGCCTCCTCCCTCCCTCCCTCAGTCACACATGGCAACCCCCCTCCCACTTTCCCCCAAGACTGTGACGGGGTTTTCGGTCTGCCGTGACGTGTCTGTGTTACCGAGCTGCGTAACGTCACCCCTTTCTTGCTTTTTTTTTCAGCACCCGTAACATTAGCAGGGGCGGCCAGGCTAGTGTAACACTTCAAGGTTGTGGTTTTAGTTGTTGTTATTGTTGTTGTTGTTGTTGTTGTTGATCGCGAGGTTTGCTCTCTCTCTCTCTCCTCATCATGACGTGCACCGTGAAGTACCACCAGTTACCGATTCATCCTCTCTCTCTCTCTCTCTCTCTCTCTCTCTCTCTCTCTCTCTCTCTCTCTCTCTCTCTCTCTCTCTCCTCTCTCTATCATCCGCTGTTTATCACAGCCTCCAGCGCTTCACCGGTCCCATCCACCGATGTCTCCTCTCACCATATACATCACCATCACCTCACCACACACACGCACACACACACGCACACGCACACACACACACACGCACACACTACCTTCACACAGAAGTCACCATGCCAGCAGCACATATCCTATCGCCATGCAGCCTCCGGCCGCCACCCAGTCACCACAACACACAAGCACACTCCCCACTCCCGTCACCATCATCAAGGGGATCGCTATCACAACCCACCCCAGCCAGTCCATCATCGTCAGGGGGACGATGATGGTAGAGATATGAACGAGGAGGAGGAGGAGGAGGAGATGGAGGAGGAGGAGAAGGAGGAGGAGGGGGAGGAGGAGGAGATGAGAGAAGGAGAGGGAAGAAGAGAGACTAGAGGAGTATACTAGCATCATGGAACAGCCGAAAATGACAGCACCAGCAACAAACAATGACAATAACAACAAAGAAAGACGAGAGCAAGAGCAAACAATGACAGATAATAACAGCAAACAGAGAGACTGAACATCAGCAAACAAAGACAAGATCAACAGGAAACTGTGATAGTAAGAACGCCAAGACGGAGGTTAAGAGAGAGTTATATAGAGTTACACAGATACGTACACAGACCACACAGACCCCAAGGTCCAAGCGAGGTGGTCTGGCCTTAACGTTCACCAGTAAACATGACTTTTTAGCAGGTACTTTGAATGGCTTTAACCTTCCGTTTAATGAGGGAAATTCTGGCACGGGAGTCTAGACGTGTGGCCGTTCTCTTAGCTCTCCACTTCCCCGTCGTGTGTCTACTTAGATATCTGACCAGCGGATCTCCGAGTATCATGAAACACCCGTCGCAGACATCTCTTGCGAGTCGCTGAGGACTGCAAAGCGACTGATCGCGGGTGAGGCCGACGGAGGAGTGGAGTGGTCAATCCCTGTCATCTTTTCCTCCAGACTGCTACGCTTTACGCAGGACCAAACCATCTATCTACGCTCCGTCTGGCCCCGTTGCCGCAAAGTCCTCAGTGAAACACCGACCACAGGGCGCATGCAAGTAGCTGGTGCCATCGTGATGAAAAATATTACATAGACGTAAAGTGAAGGGTCAATAAATGTAAATAAAAGTAAAAGGGAAACAACCGCAAGAGACGCAGTCCTCGATGATCATTATGTACGATGACACTGGTGGCTTGCTGGCTGGCCGGTGACCTCATTCGCCCTGACCAGCTAAGGCGCAGAACGAAACGACCCCACCATTACGAGCTCCCGAGATGTAATGGAAGAGGAAGAACTTCATCTTGCTTGTCGCATGTCAGCCTCAAGGTAGGGGAAAGTAGGAAGTGGAAAAAGAGATAATGAGTGAGAGAAATAACAGCAGAGGGGGAGGTCAAGGACGTGGAGAGGTGTTTGCAGCCGGCCAGGCTGACGGGGGAGGGTGAGGTGCTCCGGTGCGAGGGAGCTGCTGCTGCCCACACACCCACATTCCCTCCTCCTCTTCCTCCTCCAGGAACCGTGCCAAGACCCACCCCCTCTCAGTAGGCCAAGCACAAGTCCTGCCAGCTGATGAGTGTGTGTGTTGACGCCCTCGATTTGATCACCTGTTCTCGCGCGCCCTCACTTGCATCCATCGTCCGTCTTAGGTGTACGTATATGCTCACATCTTCCCCACCCTCTTCCCCATACACTCGTACATTTCTACGTAGGTCTTCACGAAAACCTTGTACGGTCTCCATTTTATGGATTCGTCGTCACGAAGGGACTGTAAACGGTGACATTTATTTACAGGAAAACAATAGAAGCGTCAGTGGATGGCAGTGGTATGTTTACTATTTTTTTTCCAGAAGTCTGTTGGAGAGAAAAGCTGGGTAATGAATGTGAGTGAATGTGGGAGATACCTCATGGGCTACGTGGCGAGGGTGGACAACTATTCAGCTCTGGTGCGCGAGAAACAGTTTTAGAATATATGTAGGTTTACGTACTAGCGACACAAGTTTACATACTAGGGATCCTGATTTACGTACCAGGGACACAAGTTTACATACTAGCGATCCTGGTTTACATATCATCGACACAGGTTTATTTACTAGGGATCCTGGTCTGCATAACAGGGAACCATCGTGAGGAACAAGACAGTCATCCATCACATATAGTGCGATTGAGTGATGCCTCTGACCTGACTCTTTAGGGTCAAGCCAAAGGCCGGGTCGTCATACCTAAGGGTCGTACCGTCGTGCTCAAGGGTCGTACCTTCGTGCTCAAGGATCGTACCGTCGTGCTCAAGGATCGTACCGTCGTGCTCAAAGATCGTACCTTCGTGCTCAAGGATCGTACCGTCGTGCTCAAGGATCGTACCTTCGTGCTCAAGGATCGTACCGTCGTGCTCAAAGATCGTACCTTCGTGCTCAAGGATCGTACCGTCGTGCTCAAGGATCGTACCTTCGTGCTCAAGGATCGTACCGTCGTGCTCAAGGATCGTACCGTCGTGCTCAAGGATCGTACCTTCGTGCTCAAGGATCGTACCGTCGTGCTCAAGGATCGTACCGTCGTGCTCAAGGATCGTACCTTCGTGCTCAAGGATCGTACCGTCGTGCTCAAGGATCGTACCGTCGTGCTCAAAGATCGTACCTTCGTGCTCAAGGATCGTACCTTCGTGCTCAAGGATCGTACCGTCGTGCTCAAGGATCGTACCTTCGTGCTCAAGGCTCGTACCTTCGTGCTCAAGGATCGTACCGTCGTGCTCAAGGATCGTACCGTCGTGTTCAAGGAGTCAACGACTTTAAGGCCCCTCTCCCTCCTTCCCCCACCATGCAATATAAACTGAACGAATCCTATAATGATCATATAGACGGCGTTATCATGTCAGGAAACTAAGTGTCATTATGACAAACTCCCGATAAAAACCGCAGGTGGATACCTCTGCTCCACTTCACGTTGATGTACTCGGACCCTTTCAAACAGAAGCCTTACAAAAAAAAAGAAAAAAAAAAGAAATGAAATTCAGGTAATACATGACTAGAAAGTTTAGACAATAAAAGTTTACCTGAACGAACAAAAGAGGTAAAAGGGAGACGTATTGATGTCTTTTTTTTTTTTACTTTAGTTATCGAAACCAGTTTTCAAGATGACTTGAAAAAAAATGTAAGAGATTGATTATTGTGTGTGTGTGTGTGTGTGTGTGTGTGTGTGTGTGTGTGTGTGTGTGTGTGTTTATATTTTCTTTTTTACTTAACAATTTACTCACATGTAAATGGATACAGGTTAAGATTAAAAACATAATAAAAACATATCTTTCAAATACGCGCGCGCGCACACACACACACACACACACACACACACACACACACACACACACACACGCCAGCAAGGACGTGTGGTTCCTCACTTTGACTACCGTGTCTCCAAGCTGCCAGACTCCCCACCCCCCATCCCCCAATATGCTGGGAGGCTGGCCTTGGTGGTGGCACATGGGTGTCAGTAGGCGGTGTCAGAAGCAGTCTTACAATGGTGTCAGTAACGGTGTGCAGTGCTGTCAGTAGCGAGGATACAGTGGCGGTACAATGATGTCAGCAGCTGTAACGCAGTGGTGTCAGTGATGGCAATACAATGGTGTCAGTGGCAGCAGCAGAAGTAGCAGCCAGGGTGGTGGCAGGACTAGGAGCAGCCAACAGCTCGCTCGGTAAGTCCCCGCCTAATGTTTACGGGATTTTCCGCCGATGTTTTGCTCTGCAGGTGAAGACCATACTGGCTACCAGCACAAGGGTGACCTCAGGGGGCTGGTGGGCTGGCTGTAAGACCCTGAGCACACGGGGCTTTGGCATGGCACTGTCTTCATCCCCCCCCCCGGGGGAAGTCATCCCCCTGTGTCAGGTGGGGAGATGATCTATATACTGATGATCTCAGAACTTTAGAGTCAAATATCTCGTTACATTTAGTCTACCAGTCATTCAAGGAACTATTGATGCGAAGCTAAACAATCTTCAAATTACACTTGATGCCAAGTCTAAGAATCCCTAAAGCACTCTTGACGTGCTATCCAGACCCCCGCCCCCCCTTTTTAAAGGAACGTTTGACGCTTAGTTTAAGTTAACTTAAGGAAAGCTTCGTCTATGGCTTAATATCCTTCCGCGAATTCTTGATGTCTGTGTTTATATCCCTTAAGGACTTCTTCTTGCTTTTGGGAGTGGCATCCTTCAAATTAAAGGAACCCTTGCTATTTGGTCTGACATCCTTAAAGAAGGACTCCTCCTCTGTGCCTGCACCCTACAACATCCTTTAAGACCCAACTCTCGGTTACCGGGACCACCCTCCTTTAAGGACCACCCTCTGCTATGCGAAGCCCTCCTGAAGAAATGCTTGGCGCGAGGTCAGAGTGCCTCTGATGAGGGTCTCAAGCTATGTCAAGCATCCCCTGGCGCACTTGACATCGGGTCAGGCCAGAGGTTGCGGCCAGGTCATGCGGGTGTTAGCAACGCCCGGCAGCTTATTGATGCGCTTGATACTATTGTCACCTAAAGGGTCAGCTTATCAAGTGACCCCCTCCTGACCTGGACGACGTCGTCGCCACCTACACTCCTACTCCTCCTCCTCCTCTTCCTCCTCGCAGATGGAATGAGGAAATGAGCTGATAAACACAAGAAAGAGAGAAGCAAGAAAGTACAGTGAACAAACAGAAACCAGATACACTACCAAGCAAGGAAGGAGGAAAATAAACAATAATCTACAGGAAACATAAGAGAGGTATATCTTGAAGGCAAAACAAGAAGAAAACGACGAAGAGAGAGAGAGAGAAAAAAAAACGAGGCGCGAACAGAAAACGAATTGATTCAAATATAATGGTACCAGTCCACAATATATGAACCTTATGAACGAATATTACTTTTACTCTCAGCATCCGTCATGTGTGATACTTCCCCATCCTGTCAGCTTCCGTGAGAGAGAACTGATCAGTTATTCAACCAGCGAACATCTGGCAAAAGGTGAATATTAAGAAAAAAAAGTGTGGGAAAACAAGAAGCTGGTGGTAACACTGTTCAGTCCCGCAACGGTTGAGTCTTGAACACGTTAACAGTTGCTGTTGTGGACTGGGGATGTCAGTGGCGGAGGTTTACGAGGAGGGGGGAATGATGGAGAAGGTGTAGGGGAGGAAAAAAAGGTGAGGAATTGGGAGGAGATGAAGACATAATGGCGGGCTGTGAGAGAGTATATAGGAGTGCCAGGCAGCGGAAGAACTTGTGGTCTATGACGAGGTTGCCTGTTGGAAGGGCAGAGGACCTGATGGTCTATGAGGAGGTTATCTATTGGAAGGACAGAGGACCTGATGGTCTATGAGGAGGTTATCTATTGGAAGGACAGAGGACCTGATGGTCTATGAGGAGGTTATCTGTTGGAAGGACAGAGGACTTAATGTTCTATGACGAGGTTATCTATTGGAAGGACAGAGGACCTGAGGGTCTGTGACTAGGTTATCTGTTGGAAGAGCATATAACAGAGGACCTGATGGTGTATGAGGAAGATATCCTACTGAGCATATCAATAGTATTCTTAACTCCTAATCTATACGGATGGAGACAGGATGGTGCGGTAGAAGACTCTTCCACACCCACAAACCAAAGGAACACTCTCGTATAAAAGATAGACTACTGAGTTGGAAATCTGATGTGGGGGGATGAATGGAAAACAATTTCTGATTCAGTTACAGCCGCGCGATTGTCTGGGGATGGACGTCATCCGCCAATTTGTAAAGAAAAAAAAAGTTGAAATACGTCTAAATTATATTGTCATTCTTGAACAGGTTAATTTGCCGATAATTATATAAAGTATTCGTCTGAAGGTGTTTTAAATGAACCAGTGATCTCAGTTTTGACAATAACTTTCTAAGTTCATACCATGTTGTCTCTCGTCCCTGTATTTGGAAGGTACGTGTAATATATATACATAAAAGAAATTACTCAGCGTTTTGAAAACTTTTATTGGATTACCTGGAAGTCGACACCTTTTAAAACAGTCCGTGACTTGCTAGTATTCTTTCGTAAGGCTTGAGTCTGGCCGACGGGATTATTTTTGCTGCTCTTCTTTGTACACATTCTAGTTTTTCTTAATCTTTCATTAAGTCCGGGGACCAGAAATAACCAGTGCACCTGAGGTCCGCCTAAAGGCATCGAATGTGGTCTGAGCAAGGCGTTGTATGTGGCCTGAGCAAGGCGTTGTATATGGTCTGAGGAAGGCGTTGTATGTGGCCTGAGCAAGGCGTTGTATATGGTCTGAGCAAGGCGTTGTATGTGGCCTGAGCAAGGCGTTGTATATGGTCTGAGGAAGGCGTTGTATGTGGCCTGAGCAAGGCGTTGTATATGGTCTGAGGAAGGCGTTGTATGTGGCCTGAGCAAGGCGTTGTATGTGGTCTGAGCAGGGCGTTGTATGTGGCCTGAGCAAGGCGTTGTATGTGGCCTGAGCAAGGCGTTGTATGTGGCCTGAGCAAGGCGTTGTATGTGGCCTGAGCAAGGCGTTGTATGTGGCCTGAGCAAGGCGTTGTATGTGGCCTGAGCAAGGCGTTGTATGTGGCCTGAGCAAGGCGTTGTATGTGGTCTGAGCAGGGCGTTGTATGTGGTCTGTCCATGGCATAGATGTAGTAGCGGGAAACAGTAGCCAATGAAGAAGGTAAATGACAGAGTCAGGGATGCAAAGGAAGATTAAAGGTGAAGAAGGCAAATGGAGGTGTAAAAAGATGAAAGGGTACAAGGATGCCATAGGGCAAGGGAGACAGGAAGGGTAAGTAGAAGAGCGTCAGGAAAGGGAGAAGATGTAATAAGAAGGAGGTACGAAGAACAGATGAAATAAAGAATAACAATGAGTAACTGGTGAAAGAAAATGATGGGGAGAGATTATACAAGAAAGGATGTGAAAATAGGGTAATAAGTAGGAGGACAAGTGAAGGAATGTAATAAGTGAGAGAGATGAAGAAAGGTGGGGTGAGGGGTGGGGGGCGGGGAGGATGATAGGGAGATGGTAGAGCTGTGAAGAAGGGAAGATAAGTATGCATTAGAGAGGAAGGAGGCATCTCACTCTCATACACGTACAAGTCTACACAAACACTACTACCAAACTATCTCCTGTGACCCCAGCTGACCTTCAAACTATCTGTAATAGCCCTTGTTTACCTTACCACTGTCATGTGTACCTCTGCTTTACCTTTGTCAACATCTTCTTCGCCACACACACATACACACACATCTTGCGGGTTACAATCTCTATGTTTTTCACTAACTTCAACATATCAACGAAAATACACTCAGTACGTAACAGTAAATCAATATATGATTCTAAAGTTTCAAAAAACGAAACAACGAAAAAAACAGAATGATTATGCAAATTACGAAAACAAACTACGGGTAAATATGCAAAAACCTGCAAAAAAAACTCACAAAAGTAGCCAATGTTTGCACATTATCCGCTTGAAATACAGAAAATACCACCGCTGTGTCGAAAGAAAACGGAGGGCAGTCGAGTGTCCAGGGATGTGGTTGTTTAAACGACGCATCCCAAGAGGAAGCCGATAAAAACAAACAGAGAAATTGCTTGACGCCCAGGGTCTGTATATGTCTGGACCAACTGAAGAGAAGACCCCAGAGGACGGCCCATTTACAGGAAACTAGTTGTACGGGGTTGGATACACTTCCTGAATGGCAATGAAAACGGCGAGGCTGGAAATAAGGGGGTACTGGCGCAAAGCGCGTCTGAGCAGCCATCAAGCCCCAGGCTGCTTGCCACGAACGGTCGTTCTCCGCTCATTTATTACTATGGTCGGTGAGGGAGGCGAAGGTGGAGGGAGACTTTGGAGGGAGGGATTGGCTCAAGCAGCATTGTGTGGGGGGGAGGGGAGTGATGGTAGTGGTATAGTGTGCGAGGGGAAAAAATGATGTATTGGTAATAATGCGGAGTAATGTAAGGTTGTTGTGGAAAGTGGGTGAAGTCATGAGACGTGTGTGTGTGTGTGTGTGTGTGTGTGTGTGTGTGTGTGTGTGTGTGTGTGTGTGAAGAAATGGAGTGTTGACATAACGCTTGGGTGAAGGGGTCACGTATATAATAAGATATATCGTTTCCTCTTAACAGGGAGGTGGGGAGAGTAATGAGAAACGGGGAGTGGAGAAGGGGAAGAGAGAGTGAAGAAACTGGAAGAGGAGGGAGGTGGAAGTGGGGAGTGGCAGACTAGCAGAGAGGTAGGGGAGTGTTTACGTACGAGACGGTGTAAAAGGGAGAGGCAGGAAGATTACAGACAACATGGAGGACCCCCAGACGAAGGAGGGAGGTGGGGGTGGAGCGAGTCACACGCCGCGGAAGAACGAGGCAGTGAACCAGAACAGCAGCAGCAGAGGAAAGAGCAGAATCAGCAGCGCTAACAGCAGCAACACCACTCGGGGGTCCGAAGGGGAAAAAAAACCTCGGGCGAACGTACCAGGAACCAACGTCGAGACTAGGCGAAAAAAAAAAACTTGGGGGTGGTACATGACGTATGGGATGCAGGGGGTGTTTTCATGACGTATGGGGGTGGAAAGGGGGGGTTCTCATGATGCTTTGGGGTGGGAGGGGTGTTCTCTCATGACGTACGGGGTGGAAGAGGAGCCCGAAAGGCAAGTGATAAGTACTTTGGTACTTTTTGATTAAATCATCATATGGATGGGGTTGTTAGGGAGGTCAATGCAAGAGTTTTGGAGAGAGGGCCAAGTATGCAGTCTGTTGTGGATGAGAGGGCTTGTACCTCCATCTTCACCACCACTACCCTCCTCTCTTTCCTCCACCACCACCATCACCACCACAACCACTCTCCTCCACCCCTACCACCACCAACCACAAGCAGCGGGACTCAGTTCTTGCCCACACTGGTGGGGGAGTCCGTCTCGATGCGGCTCTTCTCCTCCGCCCCCTCGCCTCAGACACCTGTGGGTAGGAAGGGGACGAGGCTAAACGTATTCAGCTGTGGTAGGAGCCTCATCCTAGGGGTGCAGCGTGTGGCAGGACAGCCCGCCCTCATCACAGGTCGTGGTGCAAGCAGACCAATACTCTTAATGTGGCAAATTCCGGTTTGGGTCGCATGCACCAGCACGGCTCTTGGGTGTTGCCACTCCGCTTATCTGGCCGCCTCGCGCTACACAAGGTACCACCAAACCATCTCCCCCGCTGCACCCACCTACCTGTGTTCACCCTCATCCACCTCACGTCCTGACACTGAGGACTCGGCGATTACGTATGAGCGGTGCCCTCAGCGGCCGGGCGAACTCTAAAAGAGGATAGATGTGCTTTGCAAGAATGACAAGAGTCCGTGTTTCGCCCTTCCATGCTTGAGTGATTCAGGACGGTGTCGGGAGGCCCAGACGCAGGTGTGCTGTCTCTCTCTCTCTCTCTCTCTCTCTCTCTCTCTCTCTCTCTCTCTCTCTCTCTCTCTCTCTCTCTCTCTCTCTCTCGCTAACCCCCAAACCCCCATTACCTAGTCATGAGGCGCTTAGCTAAAGGACCAGGCGAAGGTAGGAAGACCGCCGGAATACTATCATTACTGGAGGGTGGGGTGGAGGAGCTGTGCGTGTGCGTGTTGTGTGTGTGTGTGTGTGTGTGTGTGTGTGTGTGTGTGTGTGTGTGTGTGTGTCAAATACCTGGAGGTCGGTGTGAGCAGAATACTGGCAAGGAAGCGGTCTGAACATTGGGAGAGTGAAGCATCGGTCGGTTATGACGAGTTATGTGGATCGAATGTTGGGACAACAGGGTCGAATGTTGGGTTAGCAGTGTCGGATGTTGCAATCTGTGGGTCGAATACTGGAAGGTTTGGGGGATGAATACTGAGTCGAATATCGGGGAGAACTAAGAGCAAGTGCCTCGATGGACGAGGGTTGAGTATTTGAGGGACTGAAACACACACACACACACACACACGTGTGTGTGTGTGTGTGTGTGTGTGTGTGTGTGTGTGTGTGTGTTCAAACTTCCCACAAACTTGTTGTTTATTACTCGAGGGAAGCGGGAAGTCTTTGAGGAACACAAGCGTACATGTGGGCCTGACGAGAAATGAGGATCATGGTTCGTTGCTGTCGAATGTACAGTCGACGGGTGTCGATACGAACATTCACAACCGAGTAATCTCCTCGGACCATTATGATAATATCTTTTCCCCCGGACTCACGAATGGCTAAATGCTCCAGCTGTCTGATGGGACAACACTCAAAAAATGAGACGATATCATAGACTCAACCTTAAACACAAACGTACTTCACACTCTAGCGTACGAAGAACATTACATTGCCTTTCATCAATACACTAGACGGCTCTGGTGATCAAATTTCCCCACAACGAACTGATTAGTTCACCCGACTCCATATCAAAGTCAGGACAAACGCGGTACTTTCCCGACAGTGAGATGGTTCGAGGTCTTCACTTGCGCCAGGAATGACCAAAAATCTGTCTTTAGTTACCATCAGATTAATGACAGACAACTGAGGGAAAAATATTAGAAAAGTGCACAGCTACTGGAAAGTGAGAGAGACAGGTGTTCTGTTGGTATATATATATATATATATATATATATATATATATATATATATATATATATATATATATATATATTCCTGTAATCATTTCCTGGTTATGACGTAAGACAATCCCAGACAGGCAGGGTGTCAAGACCTGCTCTGGCCCCCGAGACAATACCAGGAATTTCCCCTGGTTTCCGACTCGTGTTGTGACATCATGACCTCAACTCATGATTATCACATAAGCTAATCTTCAATCATCTCGGGCCTTAAGGTCGTCCCTTAAGTGTCGAAACCAAAATCTTTATTCCCTTAAAAAAAGAAAATAGGTGAAATCTAATCTCTCTAAACCCAAGTAAGACTCTCTCTCTCTCTCTCTCTCTCTCTCTCTCTCTCTCTCTCTCTCTCTCTCTCTCTCTCTCTCTCTCTTCATACAGGCCCGGTCATCCGCAAGATCCAACAGGGAAAGGAAACGACACATCAGCCCGCTCCATCCGGCACCAACCGTCTGCCGAAATCCCGACGCCTTTCCCAGAATCTGAGGAGAGAGAGAGAGAAACTCTCTCTCTCTCTCTCTCTCTCTCTCTCTCTCTCTCTCTCTCTCTCTCTCTCTCTCTCTCTCTCTCTCTCCAGAAGATCTCTCGTCTCCACGCTGTTGCTGCTGCCGCCGTGTCCAGTCTATTCCAAACACCAGTGATGCAACGATGATAAATCTAAGAGAGACTATGTGCTACACTCTGCCTGACGGGCCCCTGGAGATTATACGACTCTCCCCGTCCAGCTGGGATGTGGGAGAAACAAGACGCGGGCGGGGAGGTTCGAGTGGAGAGAAGAGACCTGGGTAGAGTTGACGACAACAAAGAAAAAACATAAGTTGGGTATATCCTATAAAAGGGACGACGTATAGGGATGAAGAACAAAAGATATATATTTTTCATTTGAAAAGACAAAAGGTTCAGAATGGACCAGGATATCTGACTCATTCTACTGGGGAGAATAAGCGACCAATGTAGAGTTGAAAACAAAAGGAATAAGACGAGATATATTGTGAATCATAGGTAGGCATTAATGGACGTTAGGTCGACACGAAATGATGGAACTTGATAAAGATTCTTTCATCAACCATTTCACTAAATCTTGATCCAGTATGTTCAGTGTCTTCTAAGAAACTCTTTGAAGTTTCAGTCAGTCAAGAGACCATCTTGCCCCGTAAAGGCTATCTATGATACACGATGGTCCGGCATGGTATGAGGCCACTTGATAAAGGCCCATCTGTAGATGACCTCTGAAAGTGGTCGACCTCAAATGACCCCTGTGGTTCCTTTGGGGGGGAAGATTAGACTTTAATGAGCAGCTCATTAAGTGAGCTATTCAAGATGGAGAACCCGGATCTTAAAAACAAAAGACATATCTACAGTTAGAAATAGATATAAGAATAGATACAAATTAGACCAGATTCATCCACAGAGAAGAAGAATCTGCTGGGGGTACGCCACTTGTGGCAGGTCAGCGAATGAGGAGGACAGTCCGCAGGGCACCGAGTGCCCGTTAGAAAAACCAATGACGTCCCTCACAGGAGGTCAACCATCTGTGACCCCTCCCCCTCCCCTCCTGCTCGGTGACCAAGCCTGCCTGATTTACTCTAATTGGCGTCTGCGTAGGACAGTGTCCGTGTTCTGTCCGTCCCTCCGCCCTACACACGGTGTCACGCCGATGGGATTTTTAGTAGCGTACGACTGAGGGCGGGGTCAATGGTCGTAAAGTGTGGGAGAGGAAGAGACATTTCAGTCACCGAGGAAACGTGTCCTTGAATGACTTTTACTCCTCCTGTAAAGCCCATTAGAATTACCACGAAACGTGTCATTCAAGGACACGTTTCTTCGGTGGACTCATAGGAATATATATATATATATATAAAGATATGCAAATTGCATAAAATCATTAAATCCCTCTTAATGGCGAGACCTACGTGGCTACCTAACCCACCTCACCAACACCTCGCTTAATCCTCTCCGTTACTTGTGGCTCCTCTCGTCAGCCACCCAGGGAAGTAAAAGCTGCGAGATCTGATAGCACGACCACTTTATGGTCATAAAACGTAGTCCGCAAGCGTACACAGCCTGACTACCGATCTCTCCCAAGGACTTGCAGGTGTTACGCTGGTTGCTTCTGAGGTCCCCGAGCATCCTCCTGGTGGAGGATATTGCGGTGGTGTCCTGCGGAGGCAGACCCCAGGTTTACAGGGCGTTCGCCACACCAGCGGCAGGCGATGGAAGCTGACCAATCGCGTGAGTACTTTATGATACCGCGTTACTGATTGGCTCTTTTGACTGGTGCGAGACGTGTGTCACCGATTAATCTTTCTTCAGAACGCGAAGGAAAAAAAGGGAAAAAATAATAATGATCAGTGTCTACCAGCGATTATTTGCCAAGATCAATTCTTAAAACCTTTCTCTGCGTTTAATGTGAGACAGAGAACGAAGAGTTGATGACTGAAGACAAAGGGAAATCAAAATGAGTCGAAGGGTTTGGAACACCGGCAAGAATTTTTGGTTGAGAAGCAGCACCGTTGCCGGAGTCTTTTTGGAAAGTTTTCGGTCACTCGCGAGTAACTGAGGCGGGAACCTCTACAACGAAGCGCTGTGTATTACGTAATGTGATGACGTCCCTCACTGGGCAATGTATTCCGGCTCCCACAGGGACGAATGCTACCTAAATCCTACAGCTCTAGCGACCACCGAAGACCTCCTTTTGGCATTTCCGAGGAGGAGACACATTTGTGAACAGCGACGCAAGGCAGCAAACACCGCCGGGAACACTGGTGTGTTCTTGGCCGGCCGAGAGGGCAAAGACTTTCATTGCTGCTTGAAGGGTAACCCCCGGAGCCTAGCTGGACATTCTCTTCAAATATTACTGTACAGCAGAACCTGGCTGGACTTCCTCTTCGAGTATTACAGTACAACAGAGCCTGGCTGGACCTGCTCTTCATACACTGCAACCTACCGACCTTATTTTGACTTGTTCTTCATAAATTACATACAACAGAGCCTGACGAGACCTGGTCTTCATACATTATGTACAACAGAGCCCCCCAGGCTGGTCCTGTTCTTCATAGATTACATAGAACAGAGCCTTCTTGGAACTACTGTTTATACAGCTTCACATACATCAAAGTCTGCCGAGGACAACTCTTCAAATACCACAGACGTTTTTCTCTTGCGAAATGTGTGCACAAAATCACAAGGCTCAAGTATGATTTTGGTAATTATCATTGGGAACATTTCTGAAATAACATGTATGTATAACACAAATCCAGCGGTTCCATCTCTGCATGAAACATTCCAAACTCAAAATTGTTTTATCATGAGGTTTAAGATCTATGTTCGTGTACACAACGCCAAGATCACACGTGATCACCCACCAAGATCACACGTGATTACATGCAGGTTCAAGCCCTGAGGAACTCTAGGTTTACAAACTAGCGTTTCATTGGGGGTAAACTTACGCTTACATAAGGAAGTGTGGGCTGGCAGGAGGGAGTGTAAGGAAACACACATGTGTGTCTGTGTGTATTGAGAAAATGCCATTATCACTAGATTTCAGTGCGAGGTCACTTCGGGTCAGTGCTAAGCTGCACGTACCACTGAGATATGTTGTGCTGAAATGTTAATTATGGGAAATGTCAGGACAGTGGGCAGAGAGAGATGTGAACTCACAACAATCTCAGGCTCTGAGAACGTTCAACCTTTCACAGGAGGGGGGGTATACAAACACCCTGCAAAGAAAAATGAGAACACAGTAACTTACTGTTAATGCGATCAGACAAATGAAAGGTTGGCAACGTAGCCACTTTTCGCATCAGGCAAATGACTCAGCCGCGATATAAAAAGACAGCGAGTTAATGCAAGGAATCAACTCTGTAAAAATTAATGTCATAATGACCTGGCCGCTGATGGGGGGGTCAGAGGCAGAAACCCCCTTCTGTGATCTCTATAATCCCTTTACCCAACGGTTCTCACAGTGAGCAACGGACGACGACGCTATGAATTACCCGCGGTTACCGGCAGAACTGAACCTCCCCGTCAGACTTCGAGGAGTCAAAGACCCGACACTCTCATGGAACGCTACAAGCACTCGCGGGGAAAGGGCAGGGGTCTGTGTGGAGGGAGGAGAGGAGGGGAGGCATGGACGTCGTGGAGGAGGAGGAGGAGGAGGAGGAGGGGGGTTTGAGAGAAGAGGGGCAGTTGGGCGTGGCCAGGCAGCAAGTGGGGCGGGGGGGGGGACAGGGGGCGGAGGAAAACGGGTGGGGGGGGGTTCCACCTGGTGTGACATTTACCGGCTCGGTCGTCCACTTCAGCAGCCACTCCGTGCCCTACAGCACCACGGGTCGGACACACGCAAGCAGGCAGGCATGCAAGCAGGCAGGCAGGCAGGCAGGCAAGGAGGCTAAGTGTTAACCCAAGTGAGACAGAGGGTCAAGCGTCCAGGCCTCACATGAATCATACACGTCTATGGATACAGGTCAAGAAGCTGTGACGGTGGCCGGCGGGGCGGAGGCTGTCCGCCGCGGGTCGCATAGCCTCCGTGTTTTGTCTACTCGAGGACAATGGCCTTCGGGTAGGTCAGAGCAGCGACACTCGTCAGCCTCTTCACCTTTTGCCTAAGAACAGCAGAGAGGGAGGAAAAAATAGATGAATTTTTTCCCCCTCCCACTGGAAGATGCGGGGATTATACCTTTTCCACATAAAACAAATTAACCGTAAGCCTTCAAGGACTGCTTGGGCCTCACGGCAGAGGAGGAGGGGGAAAAAAAAAAAGAGAGTGCATGACGTAGCCCAACTTGGGTGAGGTGGGCAGCCCGGGTCTCTTGAGGCCGCTCTCCTCCTCCTCCTCCTCCTCCTCACCAAGCTATACAAAGCCAAGTCTTCAGTTTACAGAAGCCGAAACATTCAGAGGAAAGCATACGACAAGTCTAGAATAATATACAAATGCTGTCTATAAAAAAAAGAAAAACTCCGAATAGAGCGAAGAGGAAGGCAGTAGTGGAGGAAAAGGGAGAAGCAAAACAACGCAAGCAAAGTCAAGCCGAAGTATCTGAACCTTAACACGAGCTTACTGTTAAGTACACCCGTCGGCAAAGTTGTATTCTCTTTTTTCTTATTCTAGATCTCAAATTGGCTTTAGGTATGTGCTACCTGCCCTTGCTGGGGAACTGATGACTCTGCAACAATTACGAACGTCCCTCCTTAACACACACACACACACGCGACCCTGAACTACCCGTACCACAAACCTGAGCTATTATGATACCAAAAATCGTGTTGGTGTCTTGACGGTAAATTCTTTATCAATTTCCTCTTCTCTCCGGACTGATAATATGTGTACTACCCGCCACAATCGCAGCCATTAATTCATTAATCTCCTACATTTGACATCATGATAACACCACCAGATTAAGATTCATACCCAAGGGCCCTCTAATTGAAACCCAGGCTGCCTCTTGCGTCTGGTGTTCGTACCTGCTGTGCATCTACACCTGTAGTGGCCATGTATCAGGGTGTCACTGTGTACCTTTAGGTGTATGTACAGCTTAAGCACGGTGTTCAAGAGCCAGGCCAGCGCCGGACACCAGTATGACCTGATCTCAAGGAATGCCTAAGATAAGGACATTACCATATCTACTTCCCTTAAGGACATTATCATATCTACTTCACTAAAGGACATTATTATACTTACTTCCTCTATGGACATTACATATCTACTTCATCGAAGGACATTATCATATCTACTTACCCTTCATAGCCAATTAGAAAAAAGATGGGTATATGCGATACATACATGCATATAGATAGATAAATATAGGTACAGAAAGACAGATAGATATAGGTACAGAAAGACAGATAGATATAGATAAAGATATCTTCAGAGTGCAAATCGAAGAGAGGAAACATGATTAATTAGCAAGAAATAAAGCATTTGAAAAACCGGACTATAAAGTAAACATATGACATAAAGCCTTCAAGACACAAGGCTACATAAAAAGAAAAGTAAATAAAATAAAAGCAAGAAGAGGACCTGAGCAGCCAGGCAGCTAACCACACATGAAATGAAAAGGCATAGATAAAGCGGATGATAAATTTACATACAACCGCGGAGTAGGGAGCAGGTATCAGGCAAGAGCAAGGCAGACAACCAGCCGTCCAGACATATATCAGGGCGAGGAGAGGGTAAAGCAGCCCTAACAATAGCAAGGTCAGAGGCAGTGGTCGGTATACAGCCGCCCCAAGGGTTGATACACATCGCCTTCCCCCTGCGTACACAGTTTATCATCGCCGCCCCAAATTGCGAGAGGGGGGGAGGGGGCTCTCTACCCCCCTCGGCCGGAGGAGCTCAAGAGATGATAGCCAGCGTAAACTCTTGCCCCCTCGCACCTCATTGTTGCCTTCGGCAGGTGGGTACTATCACATCTCTCGTGCTTAATGATGGCTACTGCAGGCTCGCTCGCAAGTATGAGAAATTTACACCGGGGAGGAGGGGGTATCATGGCCCGGATTGGCTGGGCGATAGGAGATCTGGCTAAAGACGGTCCAATTTCATGAGGAATTTATTAGAAAGTACTTCATGGAAATCATACCCCCCCCCCTGGGTTGTGTGTTGAGTGCTTTCACTGCAAACACGGTCTGGCCACCCGCAGAGCCAGCTAAGCTGCCAGGGGAGGAGAGTCCGACTCAAGGTTACGTCTGCGTATGAAGTTACGACAGACTTGCAAAAGTTTCTCCTCACTGACCGTAACCCGAAAGACGATGGAGGTGCGACACTGAGAGACGACTACCTGGAGGCGACCACCTGTACGTCCTCGGCTTCAAGACCCCCGAACCCTCCCGATAACCTCATCAATCCATTCCGGTGTCTGGATAAGGTTAACAGGGGCAACACCATCCATAAATCAGGTAAACAAGCAAGCTCAAGCCATAAAACAGCACGTTGCACCACCTAGCCTTCGATCACCACAAAAAGGAAAAAGAAAAAAGAAAACTGGAACAAAAAAGATAATGGAAATAAGAAAAATGGCCCTTTCAAAGGTCCCTTCCTCCTACCACAGACCCTACGTGCTCTCCCTACTACTGTACATCCTCTGAGTCTTCTCTAAGTTCTATGGGCCTCTTCTGGACTCCCCTACCATATACTCTATGGTTTCTTCCTTTAGGCTGTAGAGACCCTGGAGGTTTCTCCAATACACAGTCCATGGTTTCATCCAAAGGTCGGTAGAGGACCCTGGTGAGTTCTCCAACAGTCTGTGGTTTCATCCTGAGGACTTCAGAGACCCTGAGGGGTTCTCTACCAGTCTATGGTTACATCTTGAAACCGTTGTACACCCATAAGTGTTCTCTACCAGGCTATGATGTTTTCACCGAGGAGTGCGGACTTCCTAAAGCCCCTTCTGCTGCAGACTATGGTGTCCAGCTGATGCTCGGTGATCCTATAAAGGATCCAATACGACAGAGTCTATACAGTCTCACCGGGTGAAAGTAGTCGACTCCCTTATCTGGGATCCAAACTGAGGCCCTGACACATATCTAACCCCTTATGAAAGATGACGCAACTCCTTATATGCGATGACTCGACGACGTTCACACCGCTTTCAAGTACGATGACGGAAACCCTTACATATAATCCTACCTTCTGTGTACGATAAATCTCCCCTTAAATCTAGAGTTAAGGGCTACTGAATCCCTTAAGGCCGCCCCTCCCTTCCCTCCCCGGTCTCAGTGCACCTTAAATGGTATATTCTACCTCATCCTCACCAAGGTGGCCATAACAGTGTGTTCTCAGGGGAGGAAATCATGTGACATTTTTCAGACACCTTCCGCACCCACAGCACCTGCCGACCAGATCTGAACTTTCGAACCCCCTCTTGTGACATCCGCACTTTGGATCTTTCTTACGAGATCTGAACTTTGGAAACTCTTGTGACACCCATCTGAACTTTGGAAATGTCTTGTAAACATCCACTTGATCTTTGGAAATGTCTTGTAAACATCCACCTGATCTTTGGAAATGTCTTGTAGACATTCGTGGAGTGGAAGCGTCTCTCGAGATCCACTTTTGAGACCTAACAATGCCCTTACCATGGGATCCTTTAACGACATCCCCACTGCGAAGACTTTCTACGTCCTTCGCTCTTGATCCTATGACATCCACGCCCTGGGACCTAGTGACATCCATACCCTAGGATCTTACGACATCCACATCCCGGGATCTTACGACATCCACGTCGACCCAGGGACCTTACGACATCCATACCCTGGGATCTGATGATGTCTACAACTTGGGACCTTACGACTTCCACACCCAAGACCTTGCGACATCCACATCCCAGGACCTTGCGACATCCACACCCTGGGACCTTACGACATCCACATCCCAGGACCTTGCGACATCCACATCCCAGGACCTTGCGACATCCACACCCCGGGACCTTACGACATCCACACCCAGGGACCTTACGACATCCACACCCAGGGACCTTACGACATCCACACCCTGAGACCTTACAACATCCACACCCCGGGACCTTACGACATCCACACCCTGAGACCTTACGACATCCACACCCAGAGACCTTACGGCATCCACACACTAAGACCTTACGACATCCACACACTGGGATCTCACGACATCCACACTCTGGGATCTTTCGACACCTTAACTTACCACACCCACACTTACGACACCCTCGTTTAATACACCCACACTTACGATAACCTCATTTCTCACGTCAACCTACACTTCTCTTTGAGGCTCCAATGTTACCCATACAGTACGTCTTAGACTCACTAGTTTCTTCAAGTATAAAGCTTATGTTTCTTGTTACTATGGTCTCTTGGAGCGTATCTTGACCCAACTTGTTGCTCGAGTTCTGAGCCTTTGTGTTCTTGGGAATTTATGTTCTTAAATTCGTGTTTTACGCTACATCTTGGGGCGCTTCAGTGACCAATTTGTTCTACCCTAACCAGAGCAACGCTGTAAACAAACCCCAGGCTCCTAGTGACAGATCTATTTTTTAAATTTGAATGGTGTTTCTTTGGCTCTTTTGATGCTCTCACTAAACTCTCACTTATCTAGATGGGAGAGCGCGCAAACAGCGAGGGCTACGACATAAACAGGTTAATGTATGTTTACTGGCAGAGTTTCGTACAAGTAGATATACATTCAGACATCACTGACTACGACGGTGGAGCCCATAGGTCTGATGGACTGGACCTTTGGCTGGCCTTAAAGGTTGGGTCAAAGGTCAGGCCATATTACCCAAGGGTCGCATCGTCGTACCCAAGGGTCGTACAGTCGTACTCAGGGTCGTATTATGGTTCTCAAGGGGTTAGAAGAAGACGTCAACTTTAATCGCGAAAGTTATAAATAATTAACCAATTTACTCTTAACTCTACTTACTTTATGTATTCTATTCGTTTCTTTTTATCATCTAAATATCTATATACTTACATGCTTGTTACACAGAACCTGTCTCTTTCTGTCTCTATGGTTGTGTATGTCTTTTATCTCTCTGGCTGTATATCTCTTTCTGTCTCACTGACTGTATATCTCTTTCTGTCTCCCTGGCTGAATATGTGTTTTTCTTTCTCTCCCCTAGTCTCTTTACTTACCCAAAAATCTATTTTTTTTTTGTCTATTTACCTACTTGGCTTCCCTCCCTTACTCTCCCCTTTATCCCAGTGCTTACCTAACTCTTCCTTACCTCCCTGATCCCTGAAACTGTCCCTGTGACCCTTTCCTACCCTTAACTCGTTCTATCTGTGCCCCTTATATACTCTCTAGGGCCCTTATTCCCACTATATGGCCTTCACGTGCACTCTATGGTACTGACGTGCATTATGCAACCCTTACACTCACTATCCCTGTCATTCCACGCACTCTCTGGACCTTACACTCACTATCCCTACCCTAGTAACGCCTCCAGGGGAGCATCAGGCGAGACGTGGTCGGGTCACAGTCCTCCAGAGCAGCTCTGGACCAGCATGAATCACACACACAACAGCGATGATCTCCCTCATGTGGTGCCTGAGAGTCAGCCGGCCTCCCTCCTTCCCTCTCCCTCCCTCCCTCCCACCATCATCTCGCGTCCTAACCCCCCCCTCCTCCCCCCCATGCCTTCTCCCGGCGTCACCCCAGGCCTACCTCTCTCTAGTTTTCTCCCTGTCTCCCTCCCTCAGACAGACTTCCGCACCACCCCCTCTCCGCTCTGCTGCCCTCCACAAGTCTGACTACCCTCCACCGCCGCCACGCCTCCCTCCCAACACACACACACACACACACACACACACACACACACACACACACACACACGCCTGCTCAAAGGCTTAGCATTATCTCTGCAGGCTGGAGAAATCGCCCGGTGGGTCCTGTCCTCGCTCCTGTGACAACCCAAGACAAGGGCGCCTCTCGCATCTCCCGCAGGCTGGGCACACGTGGGACACGCCATTCTAACCCTTGGATCTCACCTTGACATTCGCGGCAAGACAAGGATCTCCCCCCCTTAGTAGATTTACACGCGCATTACGTTATTATCAACCTTCTTAATCACCGTTTTAACACAGCAATACCAGAGCCTTATTTCAAGATAATACGGCGAGCAACAGGGCTCGGAGAATGCCGGCGACAGCAGTGGCCGGGCGCATTAAAAATAACCGAGAAAGATTTATAGAATTTATTTGAGATAATAAACGTCTTGAAGAGAGCGGTCCCGTGGCTGGAGTCTGTTATATATTGTATTATGAAATTTCTCACGAGAGAACACACTGTGAGCACGTGCTTAATTACTTAAACGCAACCATGTGTTTTGTTAGGAAGTAAATGGATTTATCTATTAGTCTGTTGGTCCGTGTGTAACTGATGACAACTTGGATATGAAGGTATGTACGACCCTTGGGTACGACGGTACGTACGTCTCTTGGGTACGACGGTAAGTACGACCCTTGGGTACGACGGTGCGTACGACCCTTGGGTACGACGGTACGTACGACCCTTGGGTACGACGGTATGATACGACCCTTGGGTACGACGGTTTGATAAGATCCATGGGTACCACGATACGATACGACTCTTAGGAACGACGGTACGATACGACCCTAGGGTAAGATGGTATGAATGATCTCTTCATTACGATTACAGGATACGACCCTCAGGTAAGACGGTATGAACGACCCTTGTTTACGACGGTATCTGCGACTCTTGGGTACGACGGTGCGATACGACCCTTGGGTACGAGGGTCTGTATAGCCCTTGAGTACGACAACGCGACCCCGAGTATATCAATGGTACGACCCTTCGGTATGATGGCCCGCCTCTTGGCCAAACCTCTGAGGGTTTGAAGCTAAACCACAATACCCAAGGGTCGTACAGTCGTGCTCCCAAGGGTCGTATCGTCGTGCTCTCTAGGGTCGTGCATCGTCAAGCCCAAGGGTCTCACCGTCGTGCCCCAAGGGCAGGCCCCACACCCCCAAGCAAGCACGAAGCTATGAGCTCCTGTTTGACCTTCATCTCTGAGACGTGTCTCCCGGATGCTGCCGGCCACCACACACACACACACACACACCAGCCCGGTCATCCCTCCTCACGCGCTGCTGCTGTTGTAACCCCTACATCGAACTCGCCCAAGAACTACATCGAACTCGCCCAAGAACTACATCGAACTCGCCCAAGAACTACATCGAACTCAACCCACAGCGACACAGGAGTCGGGTTTCCCCCGACGCCATGGCACACACATCACACATGCAAACACACATTCTACATCCACGTCGACTTATTTTTTTTTTCCTTGTCGACGGCTACGGTCACGGACGACTGTTGAAGGTTCCGGTCACGGACAAAAGTCCTCTTCGGAGCCAGGCTGTAAATGACATACAAAAAGAGCTGAGAGAGAGAGAGAGAGAGAGAGAGAGAGAGAGAGAGAGAGAGAGAGAGAGAGAGAGAGAGAGAGAGAGAGAGAGAGAGAGAGAGAGCGAGAGAGAGAGAGAGACAGACAGACAGACAGACAGACAGACTGATAGACAGACAAACATGTCTCGCCAGACATATAAACAGACAGATAGATAGACAGGAAGACAGACTGACAGACAGACGTCTCGTCAGACAGATAAACAGACAGAGATAGAATGATTGATATAGATGCAAGTTACCCATCAAAATACTTATCCATCCCTGCCTCATCTTG
This sequence comes from Panulirus ornatus, assembly GCF_036320965.1. Classification (NCBI taxonomy): domain Eukaryota; kingdom Metazoa; phylum Arthropoda; class Malacostraca; order Decapoda; family Palinuridae; genus Panulirus; species Panulirus ornatus. Next base: position 3,028,650 of record NC_092246.1, read on the forward strand.
GGCCCATACCATCAAAATTCACTGTTACAATTGTTTCCTTTTTGGGGGGTAAATAACCGTGACCTGACATTCAGAATCTCAAATGAAATTCCTGGTGAGGGCAGCGACCTCTGCTTGCCTCAGGTCAACCCCGCTGTGACCACACCACTCCACACAAACTCATTCAGCCCGAATTAATGGAAAGATAACTGAATCTTATACAAAAAAATAAATAAATAAACGAGCTTTAAATGTAAAGAAATCTTTATTCTGATTTTAAGAAAAACGCGTTGTTTAAGCTTAATCTACCCCACCTCATTTTCTTTTTCTTTTTCTTTATTCTAGGATAACTATTTAAGGTTTCCTGACAAGAAACGTTCATTCAGGATGTTCCTGGGAAAATGAGACACGTCCTCAAGGTTTACACGAGAGAGGAAAATGCTTTAGTGGCAATATATTTATAAGAGTCTTTGCATACGTCAATCAAAGGCGTCTAAACACTCGCTTATCCCTTACTGATACCCCAATATATGGCGACGGTGGCCGACGCTTTGATGATGTTTAGCACACTGATGGAATGGAGGGAGTGGTAGGAGGGAAGTTAGACGAGAGAGCAAAGGTAGAGAGAGGGGCGAGGACGATAGGAGGGCTAGGTGTAAGTGAAGGGCAAGGCCAGGGTGTGGGCGGAGGAGGAGGAAAACTGAGGCAAGGTGAAAGTGGAGGACAAGTGATGAGGACAAACACACCTTAAGGAGACGCAAGAGGAAATGAAGGAATGTAACACAACAAACCAGAGGGAGGGGAGAAAATAGACAAGACAGTCGCGGGGTGAGAACACGTAAGCCATGAAGAACATGTGGTGCCGGTGGAGGACGGAGATGAGGCAACCCACAGCCTCCTGCAAACTGGTGTGGCGAGGGTGTGTACCACCACCAGACTGGCAAGCAAGTGAGCAAGCAGGCAGGCAGGCAGAGGGGGCAAGCACCCGCCATGGACCCTCCGAGAAGTGGTGGATGTTGAAGCCAGAGAGTGGGAACAGCAAGAACGATAACACCAGTAGAGAGAAAAAAGAAATACATAAGATAATAAACGACATTAGCAAGACAGGGATTAAAAGATAGACGGTGTTGATATGGGATGGACGAGAGTGTGCGTGCGTGCAAAGAAAGATGACTGAAGGAGGAAACAGAACATGTGAAGGAAGTGAGCAGGACGTAGATGCAGAGGAGAATCGAAGGTAAGATGGACAGAAGACTGGAGGAGAGGGTTCGCTTCTCAAAACTACGTCTCGATGGAGAAGTACAAACTAAAGACTTTGGGAACTTTGGTTGAGACGAGGAGTTCCTCCTCCTCCTCGCCATCCCTGTGTCTACTGTGATAACATATATATATATATATATATATATATATATATATATATATATATATATATATATATATATATATAGGTAGATACTTATAATTCCTGTAGGGAGGAGGTTTAATGATGCCGAACGATGTTGGGTGATTTACCGTCCTGACAGCACCTTCTCCTCGAAGTATTATGGGCACCAGTCATAATTTGGCACTACTCACCCCTAGGCCATGCCAACAAGATACACTCCTGCCGCGAAGGAAAATACAAAGAAGAGTTTCTCTCATTATTAACCAGAAACAAGTACATGGCAGAAGTGCGTGAGAATGTGTGTGTGTGTGTGTGTGTACCACTGACAATACTCACATGACCCGAACCTTGAGTTGCACGCCATCCGCTTTGCCAAGACTGTCTTCTTCCAAATGGTCCCTATTAAACATTCCCAGCGCCGTCTTCTCTTTCACTAATATATATATATATATATATATATATATATATATATATATATATATATATATATATATATATATATATATATACACGTATGTATGTGTCAAGTATTTTCAAAGTTAACGTGAGACCCAACACTGTCCTCTGATAATCAACGAACCTCACCCCTCCGACGCTGAAAAGCCCCGGCGCCAAATAAGCCACGGGGCCGTGAATTATGGAGGCTTCGGCATCTAACATGGGAGGTACTGACTGTCACCACCACGGCCGAGACAATGAGTAATTTCCTCCAGTAGTCCGGCAGACGAGGGCGGGGTGCGCGTGGGGCAGTGACAAGGCCTTGGGCGTAGGCATAACGCTATTCACCAAGGATCAGAGAGCCACCCACGCCTCGCCGAGGGTGCTCCCCCTGTACAAGCCATCTCACCCGTATTAACAATGCTATCCACAGCCCACACACTCCGGCACCCCCTTCACTAACCAAGCCTCGCCCTGAGACTCCCTAAATCACAATAATTTCTGATCATCAGTTATTTCTCATCCCTGCAACTCCCGCCAGAACTCACGCGCGATTAGCAGCCAAGAAGCATACTATGGAATATGTCACAAAATGGCATCGGATTCCACAATCCAGGTATGGACAAGGGAGGCTTCAAGACTATATCAGCCATAGGACGAACTTCAGTAAAGGGTCTTAAGTTCTAATTTCCTTCCCGGTTTGTTCCTGTGTTGTTGGTAAGTTGCTAACACTCCCGTGAAGCGTTGCTTGGTCCTCGACACGATGGTGACATCTCCCTTTGCTCCAGTCTTCGATCTCCCAGTCCCAAATGATATCCCAGACTTACACATACGGTCAACAGACCACAAAGGGATACTCATGAGTGAGCGAATGGCAAATGTACTTTGTCTGTGGGTGTGTGCTTGTCTGCGGGCGTGTGCGTGTGTTAACGTATGGGCGTGCGAGTACATGGCTTAAAGGGTTGTGAGGTCCTGTATCTGTCTGTAAGTGCTGATGTGTTCCCGTGTGGCTGTGTCGGCTTGCGACTGTGTGTAGGTTCGCAACATGGGGCTGCGTGGGCGTGGGATTATGTAGCTGTGTCACTCCCACAGGACCTGCGAGTTGTGTGGACTGTTCCCACAATGGCGTGGGGTGAATGACGCTGAGGGCGACCACGGGCGAGGACGTGGGGACTAACCTCACCCCTCACCCTGCCTTCCCATGCCGCCACCCCGGCCTCCGAACCCCTTGCATTTGTTCTCCCCGTGCGATGAGAGAATCTCTACCGCCACCCACCCACCGATCGAACCAGTCGGAGTAAAGACGAACCAGTCATATCTTCCTCGACAACTCCCTCTTCCCTCCCTTTCCCCAGACGCCAATTACGACCAGCGGTCCCCCTCCCTCCCTCCCCGATACCGATTACGTCCAGTAGTAATCCCATCGATTCAGAGATTAGCATAATACCTACTCTTCGACGAAGCAATGTTTGCCTTCCCCAAGTCCGCTGCCCTGGTGTCACCTCTCCGGCGGCTTGGGAGGCGCAAAACCCTGTCTTACAAGGGACAGGGTGAGGAAAAAAAAGTGAAAATCGCAGGCAGGATGAAGCCGGGGTAAATAACCGGTCATTTCGCACCGGATAACCTACATGGAAAGCGGCGGTAATGGCGGCAGAACAGGACCCACTGACGGACAAACGAGTTGGTCTCGGAAATTACAGGCGCGGCCGGAGGTACGTCGGCGCCCTGGCTGCCCGTGTAACCCGGGCACGATCCCGAGGCACGTGAGCAAAAACCTAAGCTCCTCGGACTCTTGTGCCTCATTCCAAACTCTCACACGCCGCATCGCACGGCTCCAGAATTCTCAAAGACCCAATATCTATCAGCCTATTGGGTCTACCATACTATCACTCCTGTTTTGTTTCCCCCGCCCCCCCTCCACCTGAGATTTCTCCACACTCCAGGATGATCGAAGGACTCCAGCAACACCGGCGGAGGAATGGGTCAGAAAGTGTCGACTATAAGAGTCAGAGTTTGTGGCGGGTTAGGTTGGGGTCGAGCGGCCTGCCTGCTAACTCCTCCTCGAGGTCTCTCTGGCAGATGATATCTCGCTTGTTAGACCCGGGTGCGGTCCCGTGGGACCCAGAGAGCCCTAAGAACTGCGGCTTCTATGGGCGATATGTAAATTGATCCTCCAGGGTAGATGCGGCCGTACTGCACGCTGGGGTATAACCCTGTCTACGCCCGCGTTGCGGAGGCAGCCACAACTCGGCACTTTGTCTTCAAGAAGGACGAGCGGCGGAGGTGCACGAGTTACCTGGGCTCTCAGAGGTATACACACACACACACACACACACACACACACACACGAGTGGGAAACACTGTTACCAGTAAGCTAAGTTCTCACCGCCCTGAAGACTTCTAGGTATTTCCTGTTCTGAATTTTTCCCTCTTCTAAATTTCTTGGACGATGTCTGTTATCAGTGACCTGACACTTCCTGCCGAGTCTCCTGCTTCATACACGCCACGATGATTCCTGTTATCAGCTCAGCGCCTTGAAGCTTTACGCGAGGGCTTCTGTTCCCGGCGTCATGAGGGATTACCGTGGATCATCATGACTGATGAAATAATCATTTGTGTTATCTAAGTCCTTGGCAAGATGGATTATATTATCTTTTTCTTTAACTTGCTTGACGACTTTTCAGGGAAACCAAGCTGTATCTTCCCGGCTGCTTCAGATTTTCCTATGGCGTCTTCCTGCATTCAGCTACCTTGGCAGGTCTTATTGTGATGTACTTTTGCTTTCACCTTCTTAAAGATTTCTTCTCCCCGTCTCGGCGCCATAAAACTGCGGTACATCAGCTCCCATGTTGTCTTAAAAGCTCGACCCTTCCCTTCCCCCCTAGAACGATAGACGTATCATGCACCTCGTTGACAAAAGAACACAGATAGCCTTTTAAAGACTTAGATCCTTAAGTAAAGAGAATCCAATCAATTTAAGGAAGCGATGACAGTCTTAAACTAACCCAGCCACCGAAAGATGGACCCACCTACGACCCCTGCCATTATTTACAATTACAACCCAACCTATATACAACTTCCCACTAATTTCCCTCCCTTTGACCTTCTGACCTTGTCCATGACATGCAGCACCTGATGGCATCCCGCAGGACACGGACCATCCACATCCCACGGAATTAAGATCTTTCAGAGACCCATATCCCAACACGAATCTACCCGAGACAGATTCATTCGCCTCACAGACGGGTGTTTGTGGCAAAATGACGGGTTTTTGGCGACCAGAAAAAAAAAGGGCTGAACTTAACGAAGACAAAGCTAATTCGTGGCCGCTCACACAGACGCGGGTAACAGATTCGTTCAGCTGTGCAGCCAATCACATCGCTTGGATCTCTCCTTTTCATGTCGTACATAAGGGCACCGGAGGGATGGCCCTAACGAATTCAATAGCCGACCTCTACCGCCGTATTAAATCGCTGATCACTGTTATTTCTAACGAGCCTTGAAATGCAACCGATTTTTCTTTTTTTAAACCCGCGTCTTCCAAACGCCTCGGTTTACATACACAAACACTGCGCGGAAAGGCGGGCGAGTTCATTGCATTTCTTTTTCTGTTTCGTGATTTCGCGATTTGTGATAAGGGAACAGACGCCCAGCAGAAGCATTACCGAGGATATTTCTTCTGTGTGACGTATGGACAGACCCCAGATGGCAAGAAAGGGAGAGAACTATTCGGAAGAACATTTCATGAGAAGAGAGCGTTCCTTGTCCTGCAACACAAACACCGGTGGAACCAATGCCCTCCACCCTCCCTCCGTATCTCCCTACGCTACACCCACACAAACATTTACCCCAAACACCTGCAACTTACTTCGACAGGAACGAGATCCGAAACCTTAATATTTGCTCTATCTGAAGCGCCGAAGTCATTGAGCGGAGGAGAGGCCGATACCTCTTGCATCAACACCCACGCCTTGCACCCGGGGGCAGCCATCATCCACTCTCATTTACTCCGCCAAGCAAGGTCTTAACAACCAGACCCGCGAGTTGGCCTTATCGCTACACGCTCCGCTGCTGATCCTCCCTTGGTCGAATGGACATTAGGGTAGAGACACGCCAGTGATTATTCTCCAGGCAGCTCGGAGGACACGATGCGAGCGTCGCGCCCCATACACGTCCCCGCTGACGGGTTTACGCGACCTCCGCAGCCCAGACGACTTTATGTACCTACCGAAAACCCCCATGTTTACTGGAGCCGATAGATTGAAACATGAGCGATAGATACGGATCACAGGATCCGTATCTGTCCATATCTAGGTCAGAATGTCATTCCTCAAGAGGCGGTATAAGGAGGGCCTACCAGACGCACGAGGTGGGCAAGAAGACCAGGTGGGCGGACCACATCTCCAGAATATGAAGCCAAGGAATGGTGTGAGGGTGGGTTGAGGGAGGATGGGGCTCTGGCGAGAAGGATGACTCTCCCTATTTAGCATTGGGGTGAGGAAGGGTGTGTCTTCTCTATCTTTATCGATAATGGAATCTTACGTTTATAACAAACATACTCTGACAAGAATACATAGAAAAAGACATTAAAATTCTTAACATCAGCAAGAGCCAGCAAGGCTTCCCAGGATACACACTTCACACTGGGCGTCGTCACCTTGTGATCCAGAATGAGCGCCTCTCTGGGTCTGTCTGCTCACCCTCCTTAGGTCTCTCTGCTAACATACCACAAGCGGTGGCTGTCCACTCCAAGCATGCGAAGGCAGAGAGGTTGTTCTAACGCGCTCATCATTACTAATATCCCCAGGTTCGATCATCCCCCCGAACTCGAGATGTGAATATCAAATGAAACGGGCAACCTGGATGCCTCAGCTACGCGCAAGCAACACCAGAACCACAACCGCCCACCACCATCTGCTACAGCAACAGCGGCGGTGTGGGTGCTTGAGGTAAAGTGACGTGGACGTCACTGGACCCGTAGGCCATGACAAGGATTTATTCCGCCTCGTGGAACGCAAGTGAAGGCCCCGCCGCCCCTCCTTCATCAACCGTGTGCTCACCTGACATTAATAGCTAACAGCTAATTGTCTCGAGTAACTGCAGCGGGGTAGATAAAGGCAGAAGATCATCAGTACCTACAATTTATGGCGTGATAAAGTGAAATTGAATCTTTACGATATGGAGAACCACTTCATAATGAATGGATTCCCCCTGAAGGGTACCTTTAGAGGGCACGTCTGATTAGTGGATTCCCCCTGAGAGGTTCCTTTAGGAGGTACGTCTGATGAATGGATACCCCCAAAGACGTCCCCCTTAGAAGATGTGTCTGATGAATGGGTTCCCCAGTGAAGGGTCCGTCTTAGAAAGCACGTCTAATGAATGGATCACCCACCTGGGGGAGGTTTCCAGGGAGGCACATCTCATCAATCATCAAGATTAGAGTGGAGGGATCTGGCTGTTAACACAGTACGCAAGGCGACGGTGCGTCGGCCACTAAAGAGAGAGAGAGTGAGGGGCAAGGTAGCAGACGTCGGCTGTCTGATGCAAGGGACGACGAAGCCACGACGCCAGAGGGTGGCTCCTCGTCAAGCCAGCAATTGTATACCGTCGCCGTCGCCTCTCCTTGTGAGCACCTTTGCACACAGACGCGTGCTGTAAGGTCATTTATCTCATTGAGGAAAGCCAAGTGTGAGGTGGACTTACCCTCCCCCATTTCGAGCGGGTCCATTGTTTTACGAGCTCTTTTGTCTCTTTGTTGGGCCGGAAGCTCCAAGCCACAGGTCCGGGAGAAGTGTTTCCTAATCCTTATTTTGGTTCGCCTCGGCCCAGCCAGCCAGGCAGGCACTCACCTTTAACCATAATGTAAACAAACAATACTCTCTCGTTCCATCCTAACCTACTTATTACCACCACCGATCATCTCCCTGCCACATCCCTCTGTCATCTTTATCTCCCCTTTATCTCCCTTCCCCTTAACATGCCCCTTCATTCCCCTAAGATAAAAACAAGAAAAACTCCAAAGATCACTCGCTCTCTATAACCCCCTCTGCGTCACCTGTATGCACCCCGTCCCTTCCCTAGAGACTCGGGGTACACCATCATCGACCAACCATGTTGTGACGGTGAGGCTCAGACTTCACCGAGGTCGACGTTATTAATAAAGCCCTAAAAACCATCCCTCTGGCTGAGAGAGCGCGCGTCCAAAATTTCCCCGTTTTCTTCGAAATTCCGTCAGAGTGAGAACTATTAGCAGTACGAGTAGCGGCAAGAGAGAGAGAGAGAGAGAAAACGACCAGCCTGGTTGAAGTAGAGAGTGGAGACTATTCTATACCTGATTTCCCATGCTGTGGCGTCGGACCCTAAGTCAAGCCACAAGATGTAAGTGAGATAACCACATCCCATTGTCATAACTGTTATCACCTACGATACAGAGAGTACAAGGCATAAGTCTAGAGGTTTAGAGTGAGAATATGAACGTCTGTACCACATCCATGCAACGGATGTCATCAGGGCAGCCGGAAACAGCGGCAGTGGTATCCGTCCGCCACCCTGATGTGGCATTGCCCCACGACTCGTCATGAGAGATTACTGTTATCTCTCTCACTCACTCACTATCTCGTCATCGGTCGTGGCGGGGAGCTAGAGACGTTTGTCCCAGGGTCCCGGGACAACAAGGAGAGACCTGTCGAGGCTTGGGACAATACGGAGAAACTCGTTTTCTAGTCTTGGGACCATACTGAGAGGGTGAGTTACTGGGAGCTGGGTCGTGGGACGACGTGGAAAAAAGAAAAAGTCGTCTGGGCTCAGCAGAACACGGCGAAGCATGTCGAGGGACAAGGCGGAGAAACTTGTTTATTTACGAGCACGGAGAAATTTGTTAGTGGGTCTTAACGTGAGGTCTTCTCTCACTGGGACAAAACAGTAAGGCTTGTTCTCAGGTCTTGGGGTAACCATGAGGAAGCTTGGGACCAAATCTCACGGCAATATGTACGTGGCTGACGCAGAGCAACCAGAAGAGTGTCATCGGGTCTTGGGACCTCACGAAGGACCTCTTCCTCCTCCTCGAGTCTTGGCAGACGGGATGGAGGACGTCTTGCGTGTCGCCAGCTCCAGATGGCGATACGATACTTCTCGTCTAGTCTACATTCGACGCAGGGGGAGTAGATCATCGCCTGGCAATGGGGGAGGGGAGGAATAGACTGATAAGGATGTTAAGTAGCTGGCTAAAATAGCTTCTACTACTTCTGGACGGTAATCGTTCACTATCTAGGCCCTCTGTGTGGTGTGTGTGTGTGTGGATGTGTACGTGAGGCCCCGCACATGCTTCTATTCCAGTAATTTCAGACTTCCTAAGCACGCCTGGGGCAAGCAATTAAAAAAATCTTGAGTGTCTACGATAACGATAACTTTTATCTGTCCACAAGACGTGGAGTGAGAACTGAGCCATATCGCGCGTCGCTGGGGCTACCTACGGGGCTACCTACCCGCCGTAAGTTGGCTGTGTCACACATGTTACCCCAAGAATCATATGTCACCAGATATGACTCACAGTTCGCTGGTTCACGAAATGATAAGTCAGAGGTTCGCTGATTCACGTGGTTCGATATATTTAGAGATTCATCCGTTTTACCAGTTCGAGATGGTATGATAAGTGTTCCATAACAGCGAGTCGAGTCTCAAGATAATTTGATACTTAGTGCTTCAAACTCGTGAGTCGAGTCTCGAGATGATTTGAGACCTAATGCTCTAGACCCGAGGGTCAATTCGTCGAGGAGTTCCAAGACCATCTGAGACTTAGTGCTTCAGACCCATGGTTCGAGCATACGGACCGAGAGTCTCGGGGCTCGAGCGGGAATCCTGTGTAGCCAGACAGAAGGCGACCCTTCCCTGAGGTTCAAAGATAACTCAGGTGTCCTTATCGTAATGATGTTATTCCCCTCACGTATGGTTAAGTGCTTCAGAACACCACCACTGATAATGCCAACTTTTAGAAAAAAAAAAACTCGTTTAATGTCTTAATGTTTACTTCTTAATATGGCTTTATCTGGAAATAACTGGATTCTTGTCTAACAATGAAATCAATTAACTGCAGGTGAGTGGCAAAACTTTAAACTCTCAAATTCGAACCTGCAGATGAAATTACAAATCATACCAAGCAATTTGTGCAAAGAATATGGTCGAGTTTACCCTTGACTGTTTGATAAACGATAACATTGTATCTAGGGATGACAGCAGCAGTGACTAGCCAGCCATCAATTTAACCCTTAATCCTTTCCTTTGCCATCCCTTCGTCCACAGCCCAGGCTTAATCCGTCGACGCATACCTAGTCCCTAACCACCTCACCGCTCAACTCTGATACAGACATACGCACTCAGGCATTACCTTGAGTACACTAATTGACTCCTACTTAGCCTTAAGGAGTGGATGATAACACCCCGTTGGTCTGTCATGCCACACGGTACTAACGGCGGCGCCACAGAACACAGCGTTTCACCGAAGTAGGAGGGTGAGGGAGCGGAGTGTTGGACCAAGGGTCGACAGCACGTTCAGACGACCTGTAAAAACTGTGTGTCTGTACCTCGCGCTCTTCATATAGTACCCAGACGGTACTTCCCTCTCCCTGGCCGTCTCCTGATGGTGCATACTCTTCCTCCCTCCTCCTCCTTCACCCAGCTCTGTATATAGTTACCCTCGCCATAATGGGACGTCTGCTTCTCCGAACTGCCTGTGATTTCTTGTCTCACGTTAAAGGTTCCGGTCACGACCAAAAGGCCACTTCAAGGCCGGGCCTTAACTGGTATATACATATATATATATATATATATATATATATATAGAGAGAGAGAGAGAGAGAGAGAGAGAGAGAGAGAGAGAGAGAGAGAGAGAGAGAGAGAGAGAGAGAGAGAGAGTTAAAGGAAAAAGAGGAGACAAGGGAAAGTATCTGACTCGGTCCTCGTCTTGTGTGCACGTCTGCCCCTTGATGTTCTCACGGTCCTAAACTACTGTCAAGATACCTTTTCTTCATAAGGTAATTAGAGAATAGGAGGAAATCTGGGAGACAGACAGCGCTTCCTGGGCTACAGGGTGACGGAGATGTGTGATTTATATATACAACGTCGTCCAACATCAAGAAAGACACAATTTGTACAGAGCATCCTACACCAATGTCTGGGATAAGCACACACAAAGCTCGGTGGCTCTCTGGATTAAACAAACAACCGCTCTCTCTCTCTCTCTCTCTCTCTCTCTCTCTCTCTCTCTCTCTCTCTCTCTCTCTCTCTCTCTCTCTCTCTCTCGCTCTCATGAGAAAACAAGACCAAGGATATCTACACTCATTAGCTCGCGCTGTCACATGCTCAGCGGTTGCACACACACACACACACACACACACACACGTGTCCCCCCCGCGCGCATCTGTCCTCTACTTTTTCAATCGACGGAGCCCAGCGATAAGATCTAGGGCCTCTCGCCAGAGATGTGCACACCATCAACTGCCTCCGAACTCTCATCTTAAGTGCCTTACAAACTTCTACTTTTACGCAAGGAGTCACTTACAATATCTCTGCTTCATTCATCCATTTCAAAACCTCCAAGTATTACGTACTAGAAAAAGTTGAACTTCATCTATCATTATCTTTTTTTTCCTGTTTCCACTGAAACGATGGGATAGATGAGCCAGCGGGAGGGTCACGGGCGACCTGCTCACTCAGACGTTTCCTACTACACAATCTCGAGCGAAGGAGAAGAAAAAAGTTAACTGGCGTTCGCGCGTATAAGACTAAACAATTACGTCTCGTCCCACTTGGAGAACGCAGATCCTCGGAGATGTATTGCACGCTTCGCACGCGAGGGACCGAATCAGAGCCAAGCGTCGCCCACTCTTGCTCAAGAGGCAAGATACACCTCGGCCACTGAGAGGGTGTGTCCCTACCTCCGTCTCAAGGGCTTCTCGCCAGCGTAACACACCGGACGGCTCGGGATATCATTACGGGATGGGATTATCTCCCACCGCGATCCTTCTCCATCAGCATCCTTCATCAATCCCTCACTCGTAAAACCCTCATACCCACGAGCCCGACCGATCCCTCACACCTCCACACTCAGTCCTGGTGAGATAGATGAACCATGTTTGTCTTCGGTCGCTGAGGCGAGCACTCCAAACCCTGATAAATCGGGCGCACACAAACCGGTTGGTGACGTCTCCATTCATTCGTTAACTACGAAACCTGACGAAATGTTAATACAGTGAGTGACTTGACGAAAAATGACTGGAAACCGTGGGTGGCTTGACCACATAATAATCTGTAATACTATCAATACAGAAACATCACTTAAAGGTTTCACATATGAAATAATATCAAGATGATATCATTACCAAATGTCATATGACTATCATCTCTGATAACCTCAAAACGAAAATACTGGACAGTCCCAGATAAGGACTGTGAGGGTGATATCTCAACCCCCCTCCTCTCCCCCCCTCGCCAAGTGATACGGGTGCCTGGATTCGATCCCCGGACAAGGGAAGGTCAAAGTCATCCAGTGATATGGCTGTGGGTCACCCCTGGAAGGGGGGGGTGGTCGTGTGGGGTGGAGGATTTGGGAGGGTGTGTTGTGGGGTTGGGGAACCCTGTCACGCCTCCCGGGAACCCTGTCGTAACCCCCTTTCCTTCCTCCGTCAACGCTACCCTCACTTCTGCCTCTGCCAAGCACCTATGACCCAGTCCCTCCTCCTCCCTTCGTCAACCTCTCGTCTAGCCATCCGTCAAACCCGCAGCGCACCCGCCGCCGCTGTTCTGGGGCAGGCCACCCCGTCGTCCCTGGCCCCGGGTTCCGCCGCCGTGTCCCCCCGCAGCGTCCAGGCCGACGTGGGGCCGTGCACACCTCCTCTAGTCACATCCTGCAGGAAAATTACCGCGAAAACCCTCCACCAGAGCCTGGGGGGCGGGGGCTTCACCCTCTGACGTCACGTCCCTTGTGCCCGATCCCTGTGGAAACCACAATCTGTGACGTCACATCCAGATGCCCGACTCATGTGAAAATCTCAGGATATGACGTCGTCACTCTTCAGCATCTAACCGTGGGAACATTCTAAACGGCAGTGGTGTAAGGCCCCAGCACCCGACCCATGGGAAAGTACGGATTAAAGATGTCATACCTAAGGTATAAATGCCCCCTTGGGGCTAATGACGTCAGCCAGGTAACCCCAGGGGTAAGTGACGTTATCAAAGTGACCCCAGGGGAAAGTGACGTCAACTGGGTGTCCCCTAAGGGCAATTGACGTCAGCAAAGTGTCCCCCGGGGCAAGTGACGTAGACCAAGTGTCCCCAAGGGGCAAGTGGCGTTAGCCGAGTGTCTCTCAGAGGTACGTGACATCAGCTAACTGCCCCACGGGGCAAGCGACGCCTCCTAAGTTCCCTTTCCCCAGGGGGAAGGGGGTACGTCCGTTCGTCTTGTTCCTCCAGGAACGACACGAACGTTCCCCTTGAGGATATGACGTAAATACGAAGAGAGAGAGAGAGAGAGAGAGAGAGAGAGAGAGAGAGAGAGAGAGAGAGAGAGAGAGAGAGAGAGTGAACGAATGTGGACTGACGGAGGGAGGGAGGGAGGGGAAGGGAAGGGGAGAGGAGGGTAGAGGGGGGATAAGGGAACGCACCTTGAACAGGCATTTGTCGCTGCCTCATGCACGACGATTTAACCCTTCCTCCCTCCCTCCCTCGCTCCCATTTCCTTTGCTGGATCTATGGCGCCCCGGTGAAGGGAAGGAGGAAGTGCAGTAGCTAAGGTCACACGCATGTTCCGGCTGTTCTCCGGCAGCCAGCGACACCTGTAATTACAGTGTGGACACTTAGCTCCCCCGCCCGACACACCCCGGCAAACAGGACCTGGTGTGGGATTGTCATTCTGGTCTCCAGCGCCTTCTCATTGGTCAGTCGCAACCGTTATCAACGCCCGCTGCAACCAGCGGACTCATTACATAACAATGGAATGGAAACTGATAAGAAACGAACTTTTTCTGCCTCATAAGTAAGACCGGATTGGCCTCTCTAGCCTGACTTTCAATTTTTGTGAGGATATTCCCCCAACTCTCGCTCCCCCCCCCCAAAAAAAAAGACAATTAATCATAAACAAATGTAAAAGAAAATGAAAAAGCATTCTATTTCTTTATCCTCACTCGTGACCCTGCTTTCAGTGACTTTATCCAGCCCTCTAACAGCCTGGAGGCGACACACGCGACATTAAATAAAACTGTTCAAAGATCATTTGTAAGGCACCGCTTTTTCCCCGAGACGTCGCCTCTCACATCCGTTTTCCCTATGATCACTGCATCCGCGAGGGTCGTCCACTCTCCTCCCGTACGACACCCGAGGCCCTTGACCCCTTGACACGGCCATGCTAAGTGTCCCCCCTCCTCGCTGTACACGAAGGGGGGAAAGAAGAATGAATTAATTCAACAATTACCAGGATTTTCAATACACGTTCGGTAACCCCCTTTGCACAGGAAGTGTCTCTCGTCAAGGTAAAGGATTATCTCAGGTGTAACGGCTGTTAAATCACTTACCTTAATGAGATGTCGGCAGAGTCACGTACGCCGCCGATGAACAGGTAAACACCAACTCCGTTGGGTTCCATACAGTCAGCACACAAATATAAACACGTGAATATGCCTGTAAAAACGTATATGCACAACCCTTACCTTATGTGCGGGTATACATACGTCCACAATCAGCATTTTACCCTAAGATAAGCGAGTCAGTCACATACACAGCCACACAACTACTGAAACATATGGTTCCAAACGCTAACAGAAAGTTTCTCTCTGATCGTCTTCACATCGAGATATTATGTATGTATATATATATATATATATATATATATATATATATATATATATATATATATATATATATAGTGTGATGGATCGTGGCAGCAAATTTCACAGGTGTTAACGGTACACCCCAGCTCATGCAACCCACACACCTCTACACTGTCTCGCACAGCCACACCGCTCCCTCCCGAGCTACCTGCCCCTACCCGACACCCGTCCAGCAGGCAGGTGCTGCTGGCTGATCTTTCGCTCCCTCCGCTGCCACCAGCTGACCACATCACGCTCAGCATCTATTTCCCGCACTGAACGGCCCGGGCCACGGCTGACCTTAGCTACTGCTGACCTTTCTGCTGGCGTGTTGGGGGGGTGTGGTGTTAGAGGTGATGATGAGTGACGGAAGTGATGAGACAGTTCCGACCTGGGGATGTGGGATGGGATGCTGCTGGCGTCGTCGGCGTCGTTAGCCGCCGCCACCTGCGGCAGGAGAGGAGGGAGAGTGTCCAAGAGCACAGACTCGCTCTCTCTCTCCCTCCGGCGCTCAGGCACGTGATGGAGAGCACGGTACACTCTAGTGTCCACGAGCCGCCGCGCTCCCGGAGCTTGCGTCAGGAAAACCACCAGGAACACTGACGTCACACAAGGCTACTCCTTTCCAAACTAAATCGGGCAGGAAGGCGGGATGGCCACAAGGCAGGAAAGATATCGAGAAAATGAAAAAATAAAACACTTGATATCTTTCACGGGTTAGAACACGGGGCGAGGAGCAGAGAAGGTCACCGTCTCGTCACGTATATCAACACGCTAAGCCAAACTATCACTTCTGGATCGTAGGGCGACGGGGGGAACTCAACAAGAGGTCGGGAGCTCCAGTGGCTTATGTTTGCCTCAGCCGAGCCGGTGGTCGACTGTGGGTCGTCGTCAGTAACGCTGTTCATACAGTCAAGGTGATTAGACAGCAGATGACTTACTCAGAAATGATGCAAGACCTCCGGGGGGGGAAGCCCTCGCCGGGAGTTCATGGTAGAAATATCTACATTTCAAGAACCTCATCCTCTCGCAAAAGACCATCCCCAGGCCCCTGTGGGGCGGGCCAGTGACCCGGCCATTCATATCTCTCACGCGAGACCACCTTATTCTTGGTGCTAACAAACCTTTCTCCATGGTACACGTGGACTGACCCACTGATAAGAGAAGGTTCGCGGGTGTGGTAACGGCCTTCTTGTCTCCTTCTCCGTCCGCAGCTAGTACGTGCCGATCAACATGTGCAGCACAGCCGCCCGGGCAGCAAGCAAGACTCCCGGCCATCCCTCCCCTCTCACACCCGCTGCTGCTGCTGCTGCCGCCAGCACCTCCCCCACATGAATCTTACTCACGCAAGTGGCCTCCTGCACATTTGTCATACCACGAGAGAGCGCCCCCAGACGAAGAACTCGGCAGGGACGAGACATGAGCTAGAATAGCCACAGAGACCGGTAAGATGGGTAGTAGTTATGTATGTATAAAAAACAGTCAGGAGTGACCAACGAGGGACCGGGTATAAATAGCAAAGTGTAAGATATAAATAAAACCTGAAAGAACTCTATATATAGACCAACTCTAAATGTGAACAGAAGATTGTAAGATAAACATAGATAATGGCTATATGTTCATGGGAGATTGGCGAATGTCTAAAACGAATCAGCAGATATTAGGGTCAATTAACTTACACTTAGGAATTATACATGTAAACTGGATGCCGATAACTTTCTACGTTTCTTCAAAAAAAAGTATATTATATATATATATATATATATATATATATATATATATATATATATATATATATATATATATATATATATATATATATGTGTGTGTATCTTTTTTTCATTATCATAGTCGCTGTCTCCCGCATTAGCGAGGTAGCGCAAGGAAACAGACGAAAGAATGGCCCAACCCATCCACATACACATGTATATACATGAGCGCCCACACACGCACCTATACATACTATACATTTCAACGTATACATACATATGCATACACAGACATAAACATATATACACATGTACATATTCATACCTGCTGCCTTCATCCATTCCCGCCGCCACACATGAAATGGCACCCCCCCCTCCCCCCGCGCACGCGAAGTAGCGCTAGGAAAAGACAACATGGGCCACATTCGTTCACACTCAGTCTCTAACTGTCATGTGTAGCGCACCGAAACCACAGCTCCCTTTCCACAACCAGGCCCCACAAAACTTTCCATGGTTTCTCCCAGACGCTTCACATGCCCTGGTTCAATCCATTGACAGCACGTCGACTCCGGTACACCACATCGTTCCAATTCACTCTATTCCTTGCACGCCTTTCACCTTCTTATATGTTCAGGCCCCAATCACCCAAAATCTTTTTCACTCCATCCTTCCACCTCCAATTTGGTCTCCCACTTCTCGTTCCCTCCACCTCTGACACATATATCCTCTTTATCAATCTTTCCTCACTCATTCTCTCCATGTGACCAAACCACTTCAAAACACCCTCTTCTGCTCTCTCAACCACACTCTTTTTATTACCATATATACATATATCATAAAAGAGAGTCATTACGGATAAACATACTTGCAAAGATATGAATAGATAATCAACACAGCTCCACTCGAACCAAGACTGAGCCTTATCAAGAAGCGTGAAAGTAATGATTGCTACAGACGGACCACGTCGAGTTTACACAGCATATGAATACCGTATGAGAACCCTGAAATTGTCATTAGGATTTGAAGGTGGAAACTGGCTGAGAGGCACAGTTCCCATCTGTGAAAACCCAAGGCGATACCGCCTCAAGACAAGGACACTGTCCAACCTTACCTTACGATCTAGTCTTTTAATTCCATTGTGTTCTATGTGTGTGTGTGTGTGTGTGTGTGTGTGTGTGTGTGTGTGTGTGTGTGTACCTCTGCGACGTGTGACACGCATCTAACATTTGACCACAATACACCCAATACGTGTCTCGGGGGAGCGGTAACCACCTTTGGGAACCTGATTTGAAACACCGAATGAGGAGAGAGAGAGAGAGAGAGAGAGAGAGAGAGAGAGAGAGAGAGAGAGAGAGAGAGAGAGAGAGAGAGAGAGAGAGAGAGAGAGAGAGAGAGAGCTCATTTCCCTCCTAATAAATGAGTGTGTGAGCGCCATATTGGTACAGCCACTGGGCTATATGCTGACCCTGTAAGGAACATATAGCTTCAAATGTCTCTGAGAATATCTGTCGAAACGCTCTTTGCTTAAAGGGCATAACCGTTTGACCTTCAGTCGTATCTTATTGAATTTTACGCATGACCTATCACACTCTCTGGCTCATTTGCATGCAACATTGTAATCCTCTAACTGATATAGAGCCACTTGGGAAACGAGGATTACACATGACAGTGGACAGAGGGGTAGACGGTGTGAGCATCATATATCTCAATACCTTATTAAAGGTTAAGGAGATGGAAGAAGATAAAAGAAATAAATGCAAGATGAGGAGGAGGAGGAGAACACGAAATTTGAGGAAAGGGACAGGGAAGGTGAAGCGAATGAAGGAGGTTAAGGAAAGGAGGAAAGACACAGAAGACGAAATGAGAAATGGAAATTATGGACAAAAATAAAAATGGGTAGGCGGAGAGAGAGAGAGAGAGAGAGAGAGAGAGAGAGAGAGAGAGAGAGAGAGAGAGAGAGAGAGAGAGAGAGAGAGATGGGGGGAGTGGGAGAAGTGGTGGGCGTGCTGAGAGCCCTGACCACAGACTAGAGCCTAGCTGGTGACCCGACTACTTAGGTTCGCCTCATCACCATCCCATGGTCATCATACGCCACCATCAGCGTCGGGGCGCCTGGCCCTTGCCAAGCACTCCTGTGTTTGGCACCTCCTTCCCTCCCTCCCTCCCTCCCTCCTGTGTTTGGCACCTCCTTCCCTCCCTCCCTCCCTCCCTTGCCTGTCCCCAAGCTTGGCTCACCTGACAAAACACAGTTATAATTAAACTCTGGTGACACAACTTTCTCGCACCTGATGCACCGGCTTCTGCTACGTGCATATCACCAGACCCTCCTCCTCGGGTACGACGACGGGGGTGTGATCCCTAAGCACGACGCCGCGATCCAAGGGCACGACGGTGCGCAGTCACTGGGCGTGAGGGTACGACCTTTTGGCACAACGGTACGAAAGCTGGAGGTCTTCATACCCAAGGGTCGCATGGTCGCACTCAAGGGTCGTATCGTCGCATCCAAGGGTAATACCGTCGTGCTCAAGGGTCGTAACGTCGTGTCCAAGGTCCGTACCGTCTTGCTCAAGGTCCGTACCGTCTTGCTCAAGGTCCGTACCGTCCTGTTCAAGGTCCGTACCGTCCTGCTCAAGGTCCGTACCGTCCTGCTCAAGGTCCGTACCGTCCTGCTCAAGGGTGTTTGCCTCGTCACTTTTTGTAGATGTCAGACATGAATGAGCCATGAGGGTCTACCATCCTAACAAACCAACACTTCCTTTATTACTTCTTTGACCGTCCTCACACTGTCATTTCCTGCAGTTAAAGATAACTAAGTGGTTAAATGACGGGAAATATGATAACCCCTGACAACATTCATCGTTTTTCTGGGCGAGCGAAGGAAAAACAAAATTGTGTGTACAATGTAGGCGCTTGGATCCTGTTTCAAAACGGCTGACTCGCGTTTGCCTTTCACGTGCATCATTCTCTTGGCGATAAAACCAACCCGACAAAAGGGATTCAAATCAACTCTGTAAAAGACGAGGAGTCCAGACGTACGACGCATAATGCTCTATCATCTTGACTAGAATTGGCAGTAATACTGATGGCAAAAATCATCACAGAGATTAGCCGGAAACTTATCATGAAAACATCATCAGAATATATGATAGAGTGAGATAACAACCCCAACACGGTAATCATATTAGGTCAGGTCAGCGTCTTCCTGACCCCGATATCAGATCAGGTAAGCAACCCCACTCTAACCATGAGGCCGCCATGGACACCCGTCCCCCCCCAACCCTTCCCCCAACGCGAGTTTCTGGTTCTCACTTTTTTTCATAGATTTCACACGAGAAAAAGAAAATCATTAAATCTAAAGACTGACCTGGCCCTCGGGCACAGATCCCGAGTAATTGATATGCTCCCAGAAGACCTCAAAAGATCAGCTGTTCATCCAGTCACTCCTCATCCTGGCCTGAGTCTCTAAGCATTCTAAGATATTCTATTTGCAATGCCCCACACACACACAGACACACACATACACACACACACACACACACACACACAGGGTTACACCGTGCGTATCTATCCCAGACGCATTACCGGAGGGGCAAGAATAGATATTCTGGTATCACGTATTGAATGCGTCCCCAGCAGGCTAGTACATCCGTCACCCCACAGATTAGTGGTAGTCTCTGGTCTAGCTCAGTAACACTGTGGGTAGCATCTAGTGGTCTGGTGTTGCTCCTTCAGCTAGGTTAGGTTTCCTCTTGCAATCACACAGCCATGGGCTCTTGTTGCAAGTACGGGTATGGGTTTCTGTTGCAAGCACACCCATGGTTCTTGTTGCAAGTACAACAAAAGGTTCCTGTCTTAAGCACGATCATAAAGGTCCCTGTTGCAAGCATCAACACAGGTTCCCGTTGCAAGCGCGACCATGCATTCCTATTGCAGGCACCGTTGGAAGCACAATCATGGATTTCTTTTCCAAGCAGAACATTCTAAATTCCTCTTCAAAGCGCAGTCACAGTCTCTTGTTCCAAAACGTCCCACCTTCCTTTCTCCTTTCTAATCCACCGTAGGGACAGATTTAGTGGACACACATGTAATAGGAGAGCCACAAGGAAGGACAAACAAGCTAACAATCTAACAGTCTTACAATCTAACAATCTAACCATCAGGTTTACACCACGAGAGACACCAGGAAAAAAGATCTTGGTCATTATCCCACTCAAAGGTTGGCCTCACATTGGGTTGCAAACGCCACAAGCACAGCAAGCACAGTTCACCTCACCTCGGGTTGCAGCGTCACAAGCACAGCAAGTATACGCTTGGCCCCACACTCTCCCAGAGTGACCGCCAGTGAATTATGACTATGGCTTGATATGAAGGGTAGCACAATGGCGACTGTTCCTTCTCCTCCCAGTGGATGCGTTGATCACATTCAAGTGTCGTGGCTCGGGGTCACGAACAAGTGGTACCGGGACACAGAGTCGACAAGACGCCGGCCGGCCAGCCACCAAGCAGGCAATCAAGCAGCCAGCCAGCCGATTACTAAGCCAAATAATTGATCGTGCAGCCAGGCAGCCAAGCACCCTTCCAACCACTCTATTTAGCTGAGGAGTTAGACATCTATCCATCCAAGCACACAGTTGAGAGATGAAACAAGCATTCAGGCAGCCGTACAGACAGACGCAAGCAGACAGACACAATATGCGCGCACAGACAGACACAGACAGACAAACCTATAATCAGCTTGCCGCACAGTTACAAATGAAGACTATGATACACACATCCAGCCTTCCAGCCATTCAGACAACCTGCCACGCACTGCCATCCGGCTGGCCCACTTGCGATCAGGCCCGGGCAAGGGCAGGTCCAGACCCGGGCCAGGGCAGGTCCGGGCCACGGGCCAGCCGGTGGAAACAGCAGGTTGCGTGGCCAGATGCCCTCCTGCGCTGACCGGGCAAGAGACACACCCAAGAGTGTGTGTGTGTGTGTGTGTGTGTGTGTGGGCGAGCTCTGAGGCAACCGGGAGGGGGGCGTTGGTCGTGGGATTACCGACCTATGAATGAGGAAGTCAATCAATGAATGAAGAGGTGGACGATTATGGAGGGAAAATGAGGGAGATAAGAGTGACCTGGGACAAGAATAGGAAGCAAAGTCTACGAAGAGAGAACAAGAAGGAAGTAAAAGAGAATGGGATGGAAAGACACAGCGCAGGGAAAGAAAATGAGATGTGCCAGGGATGACGATACACAGCGTAACAAGCGGATGAGAAGCGTAACCACCTCCACCACATCATCCGCTGCTGTGCAGTCTGGTGTCTGGAGCTCCAAGTGTCGTCATCCAGAGGCGTCAAGGTAAGGGAAGTGCTCAAGGGTAATTAAAGAGCTGTTTGTTTTAAGCAAGGTCCTCGAGATCTTTGGACACCGCGATATGACCCTTGATAACGAAGGTACAGCCCTTGAGCACGACCTTACCATACCCCGTTGTTCTTTCGCCTGTATAGCCCCTGAACACGAGGGTACGACCCGCTCCTCAAGAATCAACGTCAAATGCCATGCCGTCATACTGAAGGGTCGTGCCGACGTGCTCAAGGGTCACGCCGTCGTACTCAAAGGTGTCGTATCGACGTGCTGGAAGATCGCGCCGCCCTGTACGAAGGTCGCACCGTCGGGCCCAAGCGTAGTAGAGGTCGCCTTCAAGAGAGGTTATTCTCAATGTCACCAGGACATCCAACCGACGGCGCCTCACTCGAGCAAACAGTCCGCCCTCTGTACGGTCACTATAGACGCTAAGGACGACACAATTCCCCGTAACTACTCCTGAATAGACAGTTATTACTCTTAAACGCCCTCATACGAGGAGGAGGAGGAGGAGGAGGAAACGCGCTAACAACACCAGAGAACGAAGAATTAACGGGAAAGAAAAAGAGAAGCCGCTCGCAGGGCGGATGGTACGTGACTGAGGAGAAGTCCAGCATGACTTTCCTTGGCCTTGCAGGACGCACATCTGGCCACGAAAATACCATGAAAATATAACATTGATAATAACAGCAGTTGTTGTGTGTGTGTGTGTGTGTGTGTGTGTGTGTGTGTGTGTGTGTGATGGGAGATGTGAGAGGCCGGGCAGGCTGTTCAGCACCTACTGCTACCACATGAACTCCCTTACCGTCTCCGGTTACATCTAATTCTTAAAAAGCATTTACGAACCCTAGCCCCCGCCGTTCCTCTTCCTCCACTTCCTCGCTCTTACATCATAGGTTAACGAGGATGTCTCCGCATAACGAGGCTCGTTAAGTGTATGGCACAACTGGTCATTTAGTCATAAGAACCTCGTTTTCAAATTACATAAAAGTATGATGGGTCTGTGTGTGTGTGGGCGGGAGGGAGCGTGTGTTGGGGGAGGCTGAATCGACAGGGCGACGATGGAGAGGAGGAGGGAGATGGTATCTGTCACCACGAAAGTGGCTGTAAAGTGTTAATTCTACGGTACGAGTGGCGTGGGCGGCTAAATAGCCCACGATCTGACATCAAAATTCAGCTAGTCACCGTGCGATACTTTAGGTTAGCGAGGCTCTCTCTCTCTCTCTCTCTCTCTCTCTCTCTCTCTCTCTCTCTCTCTCTCTCTCTCTCTCTTCTATGTTAATTCCCTGCCACAGGATCCCCTCGTAACGAGGCTGTTGCAGCACTCAGGAAGCTGGCCAAGTCCACCGGGTGGGGACCACAGTACGGAGCCGTTGTTTGCGTGCGTGTCTGTGGTGTAGGAGCAGTACAGTGGAGGAGGAAGTAGCCAGCGTCCTCAGCGAGGAAGGTGCATCTCGGACATGAGAAGGTCTGCTGGTATGCTGAATGTATGCTAATCATGTTGGAGAGATGTGTGGTGCGGAAAGAGAAGTGATTATATATGCCTCTGTTCCTGCCATTCTTTATTCTCTCTGTCTACCTGTCCATTTGTCTCACATTCTATCCCTTACTCCATTCTTCACGGCTGCTTTAACGCACATCCAGTATTTTCTCTCCATGTCTCCTCATTCGTCTGCTACACTCCTCCAACATTTCTCCAACACTCTCCCGTGTTGCACTATTCCTCCAGCACTCATAACACTTCCCTAACACCTCTCCAGAACAATTGGAACCCCGCCTTAACTACATGGATAACGTTAGCAAAGTTCAAACGAGCAATGCCATTCGACCCTGACTAACCTTGCCAGTTGTGTCTTTCAGGCGCAAGAGCTGAGTGCAGACGGCCTGCCGCTGGGCCAATCGGCTGCTGTATCGATGCTAACGACACGACTGAAATACATCTTGGTATGTCCGTAGAGATTTGTACACTATCGTAGGATACCCTAATCTTTCAGGGTCAAGAGGTCATAGTTAATAAGGTCATCTGATTAGCATCAGGGCGCAGGGAGAGCACAGGTGGCTACTCGCGTCGGGCCAGCACCTAGGTCGAGTCCGTTTGGCGAGTCGGTGATGACATGATAAACGAGACAAGTGGTGCGTACTGAAGCCCTTGAATCCCATAACCCAGTGAGATGTCCCTACACTGTAGACTCTAATTCCTTATATCTTTCTAATACGATTCTCTTACAGGGTTTGGGAAGGAATTAGGACATTCATCTTGTGTTTATCTTGTGATGCAGAGCAAAGAAGGTTAGAGATATTCGAACACATCTGAAGATTTTAGGTAAAGTACACTCTGCAGGGGCCAAATTGTTCCTCAAAGATGATACACACAATTTTCCACGCAGGCGAAGATGTAGCGAGCGATCTAAGCCCTTCCTCGTCTGTACATTAAGAGGAATCGAGGACCGAACGACATGCATGACTCTGGTCCTACCGCAACAGTTGGTAGGCCTGGCAGTGCAAGTCGTCCGCTCGCTTAAGCTACTGTCGTTGAAGCGAAAGCTGCTCGACAAGTACACCCGCCGCCTCAAGAGCTGTGTTGACACAGTAGGTGCGCGCTAGCAAAAGTCGTCGCTAGGGATGAGGAACAGAGCCGCTGACGGTTGATCGTACCAATGTCTTGGAAAGGGAACAGACTCCGGTGACCGGGGTATGAGTGAGAGACCGCTGACGGCTGACCGTACAATGTTTACTAAGGAAGGGAAACAGATTCCACTGACCATCTTGGAGATGTAGCGGTGCCTCAGAAGAGCTCGAGTGACTTTTATAGAAATGTCCTTCCCACAAAGCTCCCGCGGAGGGACTGCAGTCACACGAGAACAATGAGACTGCACTCTACTCTTATACAAGACGCTCCTGCACGCACACAAGCACACAGACACGGACACCCACCACTCACTCACACGATCCAACACGAGTAGCTTATTACGTCTCCCTCCATAGCATTGCCTTGCTTCAGCTTCTTATTTCCTCTTTCTTCTTCCCACAAAATCAGCACCACAAGCCTGACCTTTGATCTGACACGTACAAGTCAGGTTGAGAGCCAGTTGTGTAAAGGACGTAATGAAGACGCGTTTGACCTACGACTCGTGCTTAAAGGCCAGCGGTGTTTATGATCCATCAAAGATATAATTTTAAGATTTGCCGGCGGTTTAGTGGCGACGAGATCAGCGTCGGGCACCTTAGGGAACATGACGGTGAGTGTTGATGTGGAGGGAAGCATATTGCACTCGCTCATGGATGCTGGCGTTCCTGGGGGAAAAGAGGAGGGGGGTGTTAGCTCCTCCAAGGGGGGGTTCCTCACCTCACTTCCTTGAGGTTATCTACGGAGCAACAGCTCAGTTTTTCCAGCTTCTCTTCCCGTTTTTCTGTGTGTGGTACTCCCTCTTCTTTCCGCTGTATGCTCTCCTCAGTTGACGAGATCCTTAACACTCGTCTACCGCGCGTATCAACCCGCGGTCATGCCAGCGTCCTGGGCACGCGCGTGGGCAGCATCTTCTGGCAGGTCAGTGGGAAGCCGGGCACCAGTAGCTGGCCTCATTCACATGAGGGCTGTGTCATCTCATATGCTATAAGAGACGTTCTGACAGCGGCTGCACAAGGGGGTCCGTCGGAGGATAGAGGTTCTGCCGACGGGTGTGGGGACGGCGGACGCTGGGTCGTCTGCCCTCCCTGTCATTCTTCTTGCGGCGGTCTAGCCCCTGCCGACGGAAAACAGAACTTCACAAACGGGAGTAACGCATAAATGGGAGTGAGTTTTTTGCGTTCGGTGCGTCTGGATTAGAGGGTGAAGGGGCAAATGACCATGCTTGTCTGTCGTGTACAGGGGCAGGGGGGAACGTCTGCCCCACCGCCCCTGCCCCGACGGCGCCGCAGCGGCGGGAAACACCACCATAACCCTCACTCAGCCGGGTTATCGCCAGCCGCATCTCTCGTGTCGTAGCAGCCGTGCCTACTGTGCCCGCGGACGACCGCTTGCGGCCACCTGGAGAGTAGCTAGCGTGCTGCAATGCTCCCCACACCGGTGCACAGGCGGGGCAAGAAGCTGGCCCAGACCGGTAGGGAAGCTCCCGTGCCTCCGTCATGAAACCCACTCGAAGTGCACCAGTCACCAGGGCGCAGTGGGTCAGGTCACGCCTCCAGTAATGACCCACAGCCGCTGCTGGTTATCCCAGGCGACGGCAAGTCTCCCTCCCGCCCCAGCTAGTGGGAACGAGCTGTGAAAACGCCGTTCAAAAAGATCCCCTCCCTGTCTCCTCACGCGATCGTGAAGCGTGCTTCTCCCACGAAGCGAAGCGAGGCGCTGATCAAGACACAACTGGACGAAACTCCTTTCCCAAGCCTAATCCAAGTGAACTTAACGTCCCTGAACCCATGACTCACTCAGTCTAGTTGTCATGTTTCTTAATGATCTACAGATATGATGCTAAATCAGCCTGGTCTTAGCTAAGCTTTGGGGTACAATAAGGAGTCTAGTTATATTTCTAGATGTCTACTTTGCTCTGTTCTGTCCACGTGTGTCCTTGTTAGAGTCTGTGGTGAGAAACCTTGCTGGCTGACGTGGCAAGGATTGCTGACGCGGCATGGGCTCCTGACGCTGCAGGGGATGCTGACGCGGCAGGGGATGGCCGACATCCCAGCAACCTGAGGTCCTGCTACGTGTACCGGCGACCCCTTGGTGACGGCTGGCACAAGGTGACCTTTGGTGACCTAGAACAACGTGGCTAAGGAATGCACTTGTACGGGAGTCACTCGTCCCTGAAGAGTCATTTAGACCTGGGGAGTCACCCCTAAGAAGTCACTTACCCCTGGGAAGTCACTTAGGCCCCTGGAGAGTCATTTAAGACCCCTGGAGAGTCACTTCAGCCTATTAAGCCACTTAACCCTGGGAGGCCACTTGATCTTAGCAAATAACCCCTGCAGTGTTTGCTGACTTGTTCATCTTGGCCGACACTACTTAGACCCGTCTAGGTTTCACTGGATTACTCGTTAACTGATGAGCGTGTAGCGTGTAATTGCTTGATGGGCGCAACGTGTGTGTGTCTGTATATATATATATATATATATATATATATATATATATATATATATATATATATATATATATATATATATATATATATGCCATTCGCCATTTCTCGCATCAGCGAGGTAGCGTTAAGAATAGAGGACTGAGCCTTAGAGGAAATATTCTCACTTGGCCCCCTTCTCTGTTCCTTCTTTTGGAAAATTAAAAACGAGAGGGGAGGATTTCCAGACCCCCACTCCTTCCCCTTGTAGTCACCATCTACGACACGCAGGAAATACATGGGAAGTATTCTTTCTCCCCTATTCCCAAGGATATATATATATATATATATATATATATATATATATATATATATATATATATATGTATATATATATATATATATATATATATATATATATCTTTCCTTCGCACACCTATCCTGACAGTTTGAGGACAACAGTACAGTGTCCCTCACCATGCAGGGGTACGGCCGGCCAGGCCAGGCCAGCATCGGATGGAGTGTTACAGTCTCCCTCGACCAGCAGCAGCAGCAGCAGCAGCAGCAGGAACACTGCACCAGTTGGACGTGAAGGCAGTCACGTACGCGACGAGACCGTCACCAGTGGACAACCAGCGTTTCGTCACTCTCACCAGGAGATCCAGACGGCGGCTGCAGGAGAAGGTGGTGGGTTCACCCACCACCACCACCACCCACCACCTGTTGCTGGGGAAGCCCTCCTACAGGAGGCGAAAGACCACAGATGACCTTCTGTCACATCACTGACCAACCTCACAGATGGAGGGGTGACTGTATCTCACCCACTCACCCCCTTCCCCCCCACTTCAACCGCTGACCTTCTCCTACCATGACCTTAGACAGTTCTCCAAACTGGAATGGAGACCAGCTTCCCGTCACGTGTGGAACAGGACCCCGAGAACTGCGAGGGATGACTACATTTTTAGTCGTGTGTGTGTGTGTGTGTGTGTGTGTGTGTGTGTGTGTGTGTGTGTAAATAAATGAATCAATAGAGAACGGTGTATTGAATTGAGGTGTGTGTGTGTGTGTGTGTGTGTGTGTGTGTGTGTGTGTGTGTGTGTGTGTGTGTGTGTGTGTGAGTGTGTGTGTGCGCGCGTGCTACTGGAGCCACAAGAGAGTTGGACCTCCTGGAAGCTGGGTTCCCACAGCCAATCACTGGAACTCTACGTGGGGTTTACCAGAGCGCCCCGCCCCGTCCCGCCCCACCCTGCCCTCGCTCAATGAAGGACCGGCGGTGGTGACCATCAGCGAGTGAAGGGCAGCGGTCCTCCCCCGCAGCAGCTGTTGCCGCTGTGTCTGCGCCCGAGAGAGAGAGAGAGAGAGAGAGAGAGAGAGAGAGAGAGAGAGAGAGAGAGAGAGAGAGAGAGAGAGAGAGAGAGGATGATTACGTGACGGGAAAGGCTCTCTCCAAGCCACCATGACCGCCCCATGATCTGACCCCTTTACCCGCTCTGCCTTCATGACCTCCGAACGCACGACGGGCGAGATATTTATAACACATCCTATTTATAGGCGAGCAACGGGAACGCCCACACTCAAGCCGTGGCGAAAGGGGACGTCATGGGAAGACCATTAGTGACATCATGTGCGTCTGGTGACATCATGAGGCGTTATCTAAGGGGCCTTATCGTGACAGAAATAGACCCCCGGGCCTTATCTCCGGGACTGGAAAAGGTGGCGATATCACACTGCAACTGGGTGGAGCTGTAAGCGTGCGTGAGGAACATGGCGGACTGCACGTACAGCAGCCGGCGATGCAGGTAAGGCAAGCAGACCTGCCCGGCTGGGACGTCGACCCCTGCCCGGCCTGCCTCCCTCCCTCCTCCCGCCGACACTCTATACTTCCCGACAAACCTCCGTCAGGAGGGTACTCTCTCTTTCTCTCCCACCCTCCCTCGCTGATGGTCGCGGAGTGTAGCACTCTCCCTCCTACGATGGTCAGGGAGTGTAGTATTCTCCCCCTCCCCCTCCCCACCCCTCACTGAAGATCGGAGGAGGAGGAGGAGGAGGAGGTGGGTGCTATCTCCCCCTCTCCCCGCCCCCTCACGGATCTCGTCCACACGTTAAGGTCATCAGCTGAAGTCAGTACTGTTCTCCCGCGGAAGGCCTTACTGAATCATGTTCTGAACACCGTTACCTGTTCTCCCACACCTTTCTGATAAGTCCTCGCCTTTGACCCCAAGACAGGAGCATCTTCTACATCCTTAACCCACTACCGGCTCTGCCCCACACTAGTCCTGGGATCTTGGTGTTCACAGCCAATAGCAATGGCCTGAACTCCTTTACCCAACGTATCTCCTTCCTAATGCAAATACCTGACCTTGATTCATTGTTATCAAACAGCTGACGAAGCAACACTTATTCAATGGCTACCACTGTTCTCGACACGTAAAGTTTCAGGATTATCTGATTCATCTGAGGTAAGCTCCTTCGCTATGAGTACTGCTTCAGATACTGCTACATCTGATGGCGTCGAATTCAACAACCACAAACTACGGTTCATTACAAAGTCACGTATGTAACACTGACCTACTTACCGTCAGTGTCCAGTTATTGATATATTATACACATACCAAGAAGACCTTCCCTAACTTAACCATGGCATCACAGTCTTCAGGAGACGAGTACTTCTATACAGGAGAGAGAGAGAAAAAAAAATACAGTATAGTACGTGGGCATTCCAATTATAGCAAGGAGAAGATTACCGACAACCAATACATAAACATGAGACTCAGTGAGGGACGGGATTCATTGGCGGGCACCACCAATGAGAAAGGAGTTCCCAGAAACCTGGCCAGGACAAGCCAATGGCACATCACACTGAATGCTTCGTCAGCATCAGTTGGCCTTTTATTCTCTCTCTCTCTCTCTCTCTCTCTCTCTCTCTCTCTCTCTCTCTCTCTCTCTCTCTCTCTCTCTCTCTCTCGCACACACATCAAGGGATGACTCCCGTCGGGACATTAGCACAGAACGAATGGGTACACTACCAACAGGGGTACTGATAATCTCTCGTCTCTCCATTAACATCAATGGGCGACGGGGAGGAAAAAAGAAAGACCAGAATTCATCTGGCTATGGCTACTGCTGGCCACGAACATCGCTAGGTCACGTACAACATAACTAATCACCAACAACAAAGACCCGATCACCAACACACCTAACAGGACATTTGAACAAAATTCCATAACTTCAATAAACGTGATTTCCCAGCTCATACAATCTCTCACTTTATTAACATGGCCAACCAAGCCAGCGAAACCCACATACCAAATGGATATACAAAATAGTGCAATTCAGACTTAACCCCGCTAACACACACACACCTGAGCACCAACTACGCCAGTTGAAGGTGATCACCACCCCCACACACACACCTGGTGAAGAAGAAGACGTCAGCAAGCACAGAGAGCAGAATTCCACGTCTCACCAACACCACCATACCCACCGCCTATGTTTACACTTATCAAGCAAACAAGTCTAGCGTGTGTGTGGTGCTTGCATGCACACAGGTCCGTATCATGCATGCTTCCAGATATGTCTCACAGGTGCGCATATCTTCAGGCACTATGGCATGATCTCGTGTATGATACGAGTCTATATGTCTCTCTTAGATCTTGTTCAGATCGGGAAAAAGAGACTTTTCTGTCCGTTTTTCTCCATCTCCTGAGCTCTCTGTGTCTCCATCTGCCCGCGAGATCTCGCTATCTTGACCTTCTCCAAGATTGTGTAGTTCTGTGGAGGCCGATGGTTTGGAGGGCCGACTCTGGCAGGGGTTAAGGTCCGTTGGGGACAGCTGGGACTAGAAGGGGTAGGGGTTAGAAGAGGACTGGGGATGATGGGAGACGAGGTTTAGATGGGACTGAGGTTATAGTGCGGAGAGACCCCCATGTACAACAATTATTGAATCAATCAGTAACTACACACACACACACATACACAGTCCACATTGGAATACTAAGGGAGACAAACTGTCTCGGTTATACTTAAAACTAGAATAAGCGTCTAAAGAAGTACGAAGAACTAATAGAGAAGGTCTAAAGGAGTCCGACAAGGACGGTACCTGAATCAAGAGAGATGAGTTACAGGGAAAGGCATAACGCTTTAGATTTGCCCTCCATGGAAGAGAGAAGAGTGAAGGTTGACCTGTTCACAACCAGTAAGATTCATAATCAGCTTGATGATGTATACAGAAAATGGATTGCCAAGAATATGCAGGGACAGAACAAGCAGAGGCTGCAAGGTAAAATTAAAGAAACCTCTTTGAAAGAAATAGGAGAACTTTTGTAAAAACTGTGAAAAATGGAATAAACGGAATGGTGAGATGATCAGCGTTTCTGACCATGATGGATTCACTGGCTGCCCAGGGTCTAGCGCATGGGTTGGAATCTTGGTTGTGGCAGTCGGCCCACAGTCAACGCAGCCGTTCATCCATCCGTATAAGTTGGTCGATAAATTGGGTACCTGACTTAGGCTAGGGTATATATATATAGCATTAATGAGATGAGGTTGAATAGGGCTTCAAGTGCACGTCCTGTCTCGGCTAAAGTATGTTCAAGAGATGGGGCCCCATGACGGTAAAACTCCCTCCTCGTACAGTACAAGAGATGGTGGGCCCCGCGAGTGTAAAACCTCCAACCCGTACAGTACAAGATAAGGAATTTACACATATTATCACCACGATTACCACCCCATGTCTTCACCATCCACCTGTCACCACACTATCATCTACTCCCACGTCCTGTGGGTCACTCTGCCCCCATGCAGCTTCCCCAGTCCCCACACCAATGACCGAACACGCAGACACGAGCTGGGAGGTGATGTTGGTGGAGAGGAGGAGGAGGAGGAGGAAGTTTTGGAGCTGCAGTTCGGAGGTGGTGTGAAGGTGGGAGGAGAGAGGGAGAGAGAGGTGGTGGATTTTTACGAGGCTGCCAGGGTACATAATTATCCAGGTTCGCATACCCGCGCTGTTTGCCTGCATGCCGCCCAATCCAAACTACTCCCTCACTCACCTCCCCCTCCTCCCTTCCCCCACTCTGAATGTTGCGTTTAAAAGGCAAAAGAATCGCAAATGCCCCTTCCTGTCTGTGCAACATTACGATGCTCTTCATAGTTCAAGGCGAAGCAACTCCTCCAATCCCAGCCATCACGTGTGTGTGTGCGTGTGTGTGTGCGTGTGTGTGTGTGTGTGTGTGTGTGTGTGTGTAGACTCGTCTTATTCAGCGCAACGTTTTCTTCAGATTTACACAGGTGCCAGCAGCTACGGCGACAACATTTCGTGGCAGACGAAACAAACTTTAAAAGCCGGGTCTTCATTCAAACCTCCCTCACCACTACAGTTACGTTTGTGCGGTGGAAAACCCCCTCAAAAAAGCTTGAGTCAACAGGACGCGTCCAGACGGCGAGTCGTCCCAAAGCGCTCCGTCTGGCGGGAGAGTCATCACGTGACCTATGACGCGTCCACCAATCGTCGACCACACGGCCGGTGACGTCACGCCGTCGTGCTCCTTAAATCTGTCCAGAATCTTCTCATCCGAGGAATAGATTCATCAACAATCCATTACACAAGCAAATGCCTTAATGCAAGGTTGCATAATCAAAGCTTAACCACACACACACACACGCACACACACACACACAGTCAACTCTCATTTTCTATCAACTTTACGTTCTTGTGCTGAATACTTACTGTCGTATATCAACAACGAATGAAGGCAATTCGTTAATGCTATAATAAAATACAAAACCACTTTCCCCATGTCACTATCTAGCCATTGGACTGTTTTTAGTAGCACAAGAACACGATAATAATAATCACGCGAGGCGGAGGTAAAGATATATATACAGCACCCAGTCATCGCCTGGGACCGCAAGTCGAAGAGACTGCGAACACCCCATCAACTTCGGTTTCCTGCTGCGTGGCTCGACGGAGTTATCTGTCGTAATATTGCCAGGCCGGATGTGTCCTGAACTTCTTCTTTTTTCTGCTTAAGGGTCTACACAAATCCGGTGGTAAGATGATATTCTCGAACGCATCCTAACATAGACTGGAGTAGCGACCTCGTCCGTTCTCATATCCGTTCTCTGACCCACATTCGTCTCCGACGCTACACAAAAAAAAATTTTGTTTTTCTGCGCGTTATTTTCTCGTTGTTTTCCCCATGTCCTTTTCCAAAGACTTGCTAATCATGCTTAGAAATAACTCATGGTTATCCTCCTTTACTTCTTTCGGTCCGAAATATCGGTGGGAAATTTTTTAAACGTTAGTAAAAGTAAATGTACTGAATGGGAGGGGTTGTGACGACGTGATCTTACGACTCTGTGTTGTTATCAAGACTTTTAATCGCTCTAGCTCTGAGGTACGGACGGGTCCAGAGCTCCACCGCCGGACCTGAGGACGATGCGTGACGAATAATTCTTTAAAACCTTTCATGTTTTCATGCCTTGACCTGAGAGGTATTCAGGTCAAAGGTCAGAGTCATCATGGTCGAGGGTTGCGTTTAAAGGTCGTGATCATCGTTCTCATGGGGTCTTGCCGTCGTGCCCATGGGTCGTACTGCCGTGCTCAAGCGGTCGTACCGTCGTGTCAGCGTCAAAGATCATCCAGGATGTAGTGATGAAACGAATACAATTGCTGTTAGAAACAGTTATGTAACACATATTCACCTCCACATTGGCGTTGTGATTCGTCCCGTCACCAAGAGACACAGAGGAAGAGATCAAGGAAGAGACAGAGGCACCATGAGAAGCACCAGCACCGTCACCAACAGGGGCAGAAGCACCAGCAGGCCAAGTCTTGACACCAACCCACCAACACCACCAGAATCAGCGGCACCATCATCCATTCTCCTCCTTCTTCACCACCAGAACCACCTTCCTCTTCAGCCGTGAAGCCTCAAGGAGGCAGTACCAGGAAGAGGATCACTTACAGCAACAGCAGCAGCAGCAGCAAGCACCTCACCTCTTCTCCCCCCACAGCAAGACGGGTCCATCAACTCCCCCGCACTTCCCCCAGCACGCATCACCATCCACCACCACCAGGCGGGGCATCAATAGCGGCTTACCATTATGCGCCAACACCGGCTGTCTCACCTGGCACAGTGTGCTGGTGACGGATACAGGGCAGGGTAGGGCGGGGCGGGGCAGGGCTGGTGCCTGGGGCAAGGTAGGGCGAGGCAGGACTAGTGATTACGGCAGGATAGGGCTGGTGACTGAAGCAGGACAGTGTAGGGCTAGTGACGGAGGTAAGGCAGTGTAGGGCTAGTGACGGAGGTAAGGCAGTGTAGGGCTGGTGACTGGAGCATGCAGGGCCGGTAAATGGAGCAGGTTAGAGGAGGGGCAGTGTGTGTGTGTGTGTGTGTGTGTGTGTGTGTGTGTGTGTGAGACAGGTGAGTGAGGCAGGGCAGGAGGGCTGGTGACGGAGGCAGGGCAGGAGAGGGATGAGCTGGACGAGACCGTCTTACGTAAGAGTGCGCAGCGGCAGCAGGTGTCCCCCACGCGCCTCTTACATAATTACAACAATTAATGTTACCCACACGGCCACACATCAGCCCTCCTTCCGCCGCCAAGGACAAATTACGCACGTGTCCCTCTCTCGTAGGGCTTCGCCATCAACCACTCGCCACACGGCGCCTCTCAAATGGCTATCGACAGTATTCAAGGGCCATTAAGCCAGGATCCATACCACATGAGAAATCAGACACCACAAAAATTGTTTGGATTTCTTCATCTTTCCCTCGTGAAGTTACCCCATTAAGTATGTGGTCTGTTGGGGATGAGAGGGCCTGGGAAGTGAGTCACTTGTTGTTCGCTGATGATACAGATCTCAGCGAGGAATTTTTTGTCTAGGATGAACTGGACATTCGTATATTTTGCATACATTACTGCATCATCAACATACGAAAGACTACACGTTTTCTTTATGATAATTCAAGTTTGTGTCACCGAAGATGAGTGAAGGATTGTGCTTATTCTGCTCAAGCATTTCTTAACCAAACACAATACTGATGCCGCAAAAACATTGAAACCAAGGCAGCTAAAGACGAACAACAGAGCAATGATTCACCCAGCACACACACACACACACACACACACACACACACACACACACACAAATCAACAGCAATTTCTTAGCCTTACACACATCCTCCATCTTAATTTTACAAACGGGTATAGAACAGTTGCAAGTTGGCGAACGATCGTTTGTAAGACCACAAATGCCATCTAGGATGTTGTCCCTGCCTCACTCACCATCCATTAGCCCCCCACAACCAGAATATCGTACAAGACCTCACTTCTCACTCCCTTGTCCTCAATCTTCTTAAAAGTACAAATTCCTTCTTGTAATTCTGCCTGTCCCATACCCTCCCTCTCTGATCTTCAGGCTTCTCATACGATCATTTTTCTCGTGTTTTGCTTTGTGTGTCTACAGCATCTCAACATGACTAAATGCAAACAGTCACGAGTATGTACTGGTACAGCTGCACACTACAGAGGAGAACCAAGGGGACCAGAAGAGACAGCTGGACTGAGGTAGGGAAGAACGAAAGAATGATCTTTATTATGGAACGATTCGAAACGATTCGACTCAGACCGAAGCTTAGCAGCCGAGATAAGCTACTTAGTGTATACCGGCGGAGGTGTTATCATCAGAACGCCCTATAAACCTGAGTATAATCACTATAATCGCCATTAATTAAAATCTGAATCACTAAAACCGGTTATAAACCAAGATAACATCACATAAACCAAGCTGAGATCACCAGAGGCCCTATAAACCAAACTCTGAAGCTTGTTATCCGAGACATTACGATTACAGTCTCTGATAACTCAAGTCAGGATCACTGAAACTCAGGATAAATAAAGATATGATCAAGAAAACGGATTACGAGCCAGGATTGTCATCAGTAAAATGTGGTATATACCAACAGCGAGCAAGAACAGCCTCGCGGAACATCTAGATAACAAGGGGGAATACGATGAGCGACTGTATAGGCCACGACCCGACCCACACACACACACACACACGCACGAGTCCACCCTGGGTGATACAAGCGTGAGGGCGTCCTACAGTCTTGCACACTTATCTTCATCCTTTCGTTTTCTAACGCCCTCAACGGCGGCAGCTCTTCCTCCCTGCCTCCTCCCTGCCTCCTCCCTTCCTCTTCCCCCACCGCACGTGCCTTGAGTCTCCCCTACCCCTACCCCAAGCCAACTTGCCCCCCCCCCACCCCGCACCCCGACCCCGCTGTTTGCTTGCAACGGCTGCATGACTGAGCCACAGCCACACGACGAGGGAGAAAAAAAACAAACCCAGAGTGAGTCTTAAAGTCGTTTTTGTTGTTATTGTTTGTAGTGGTGGTGATGCTGTTAGTGATGGCGGTCGTGGTGGTGGTGGTGATGGTGGACTAGTTGTGAAACAGCACACACACACACACACACACACACACACACACCTGCCTCAGTCATACCAACCGGCCTCAGCATGCTCCCCCCCCCCCCCTCCCTCCGCCTACACTGCTTAACCGTCACACTATACCCGGGGTCACTACCACACCATACCCGGGGTCACTACCACACCATACCCGGGGTCACTACCACACCGTACCCAGGGTCACTACCACACCATACCCGGGGTCACTACCACACCGTACCCAGGGTCACTACCACACCATACCCGGGGTCACTACCACACCATACCCGGGGTCACTACCACACCATACCCGGGGTCACTACCACACCATACCCGGGGTCACTACCACACCATACCCGGGGTCACTACCACACCATACCCGGGGTCACTACCACACCATACCCGGGGTCACTACCACACCATACCCGGGGTCACTACCACACCATACCCGGGGTCACTACTACACCATACCCGGGGTCACTACCACACCATACCCGGGGTCACTACCACACCATACCCGGGGTCACTACTACACCATACCCGGGGTCACTACCACACCATACCCGGGGTCACTACCACACCATACCCGGGGTCACTACTACACCATACCCGGGATCACTACTACACCATACCCGGGGTCACTACCACACCATACCCGGGGTCACTACTACACCATACCCGGGATCACTACTACACCATACCCGGGGTCACTACCACACCGTACCCAGGGTCACTACCACACCATACCCGGGGTCACTACCACACCATACCCGGGGTCACTACCACACCATACCCGGGGTCACTACCACACCATACCCGGGGTCACTACCACACCGTACCCAGGGTCACTACCATGGCGTGTGTGTGGTCTCTCTCTCTTTCTCCCTCTCTCTCTCTCTCTCTCTCTCTCTCTCTCTCTCTCTCTCTCTCTCTCCCCTTCCTCTGCCTCAGCTCGTGAAAAGCACTAGTGATAACGTTTACAGTCACAGAATTCCATCATTATCAATCCATCCTTAGTGGAAAGAAAAGAAAAGATAGACTTATTCTTTCATACACTTAACGAACTCGCCTCGCTTCGTTGAAGCACATTTTCATGCATGCGAAAAAAAAAAATTATATATATATATATATATATATATATATATATATATATATATATATATATATATATATATATATCACTGGTACAGAGAAGTGGGGAGTGGGGGTGTGGGGAGATGAGGGTGTATGGGGGAGTGGGTTGTGTGTGTAAAGAGAAGTGAGGATGAAGAGAGACAAAGGGGTAGGGGTATGGGGAGAAGTGAGGGTGTATGGACAGGTGAGGGTGCGGGAAGGTCTTGCTTATGCTGGTTGCCCACCTGTTGATGCGAGTGTGTCACTACCCATTTGTGCTATAGGGGGAGCGACTTCTACACTCGCAGGACCATTCTCTACAATCACACAACTATTCTTTAGCCTTATGTAAGCCAGTCATCCTCTTCTCTTGTGATATAAATATCTATTTACATATTCTCCAACGAGTTTCCTCCTCCTTCGTCTTATGTTATGGACTTTTGCTTGTGTCCCAGCGTTCTTCGAAGAACTGTTCACTCGCCACCTCCTCGAAATGGCTGCGTGTGTGTGTGTGTGTGTGTGTGTGTGTGTGTGTGTGTGTGTGTGTGTGTCTATTTACATATCTATCTATCTACTTATGTGTCTATCTATCTACTTACCTACCTACCTATCTCTCTCTAGCTAGCTATCTACCTATCGAACCATGTAGACAGACAGAGGGCAGGTCGACTCATGCCTCCGTCCAGATTCCGGGGATAAAACGTAGACAGTCACATGTGGCAGGAGCCAGCAGGGGTGGGAGGAGGAGGAGGAGGAGGAGGAGGGAGCAGGCAATCTTGTAACACTACCCTGACCAACCACTCGCCGAAGAATCAACCTGTCAGCGAGAGAGAGAGAGAGAGAGAGAGAGAGAGAGAGAGAGAGAGAGAGAGAGAGAGAGAGAGAGAGAGAGAGAGAGAGAGAGAGGTGTAGCTGTGATTTAATGGTTCCCCCAGAGGGTTGAGTTTCACTCCTCTTGTTATTCAAATTCCCTTACGTCTCGTTTAAATTCAATCACCACCAATAGCAAGGGTCAGTGTCCCCTGGTCGTTTGCCTGTCAGGGCCAAACGGGTGATTTAAGGGGGCGTTATTGTGAACGAGTCACACTGATTTTGAGTCCCATATATCTGAGGCTTTCCATAACACGGCAGAGATGAAGTCTTCACGCTGCTCCTCCCTCGACTGTTAACATCTGAGAGCCTGAGGCCAAGGTTAGTGTGTGTGTGTGTGTGCGTGTGTGTGTGTGCGTGTGTGCCAAGTGTAGCCCTAAGAGCTGCTGTTGCAGGGAGGTGATTGGGTAAATACGTATCAGACTGTACCTGCTTGACAGGCCGACCCATCCCTTCTCCTGTAAAATGCCTGAAGGCTGTAGTTCGTTCCTTCCACTCGTTTCCCACAACAATCATACACCTGATGGGTTGATCACAGCATGCCTGCCCCTGATGTGTTCATCACAGCATGCCTGCCCCTGATGTGTTCATCACAGCATGCCTGCCCCTGATGGGTTCATCACAACATCCCTACACCTGATGGGTTCATCACGACATCCCCACACCTGATGGATTCATCACAACATCCCTACACCTGATGGGTTGATCACAACATCCCTGCTCCTGATGGGTTGATCACAACATCACTACACCTGATGGGTAAGGAGAATATCGTGTGAGAGTAAACTGAAGTCACTCGTTCCTTTGCATCTTGAATCAGCTTGGACATTCCGATGGGAGACTTAAAGTTTAATTAGGTTACGGGGTTACAAGTTCTCAAACTTTCCCGGGCAGATGGAGGCGTGGGAGGTGAGCGGCGTGGCCTCCAGCACCGGCAGCAGGGCGTGGTCCGGTCCCTGGCGGAGTCTTCATACTCAGCGACGTCTACCGAGTTATACGGTCTCAAAAATGTTTATGATCCGCTCTCATCATCAGCTGCATTAACTTAAAACAAACGCTGGCGGACGAGACTGAGGCTGCAGCTCGCAGACATCGATTCTGTGAACCGAGATTCGAACGGGGACAAAACACATCACCATCCAGCATCTAGCAATAGGCGACTTCAGGACCAAGAAACGAGTACTTTCAAACAAACAGCAGACCTGAAATCCTAGGACTCTTGCTAGAAGACGACGATCGGGGTGACGACTGCACTGTGTCTTAGGCGTCCGGAATTATATATACAGGGAACCAGTCAGGGGTCCTTGTGGATCCAGCTTCACATCCGCCTCAGGACGGTACTCTGACCTTCAGCGGATAGGAATCAACCGACACTGGACGCTGACAACCTCACCACAGGCACTGTCAGGCAGAGACTTGGCGTCCGCCATCTCTCCCTAATCATCGTAAATCTACCTCATTGATAATCTCATTTCTCCCTCATACGACCTCAGAGGGGAATCAGAGAGCTGTCTATCTGTCGCATATAACCCCCGGGATACAGACCACGACTCGTGGCCTAAGGGGCTTGTCTGTCGCAGTTAGCCCTGGGTGCAGACCACGACAGAAAGCTTCCAGTAACCCTAGAAAGATTCTGTCGACCAGGCGAGCAGCGATGGCGGGCTTGGCCAGGCGTGAGTGGGAGAGGTGCTCACACGGTGGGAAAAGAACAGGACGAGCGTCCGGGGTTCACCTCAGCTCCTACGTCCTGGACAGGGAAAAACTTCAGAGGTCACGACGGTTGTGTCATCCGCTTGCTGAGGTGGGATTGGGGTGGGGAGGGAGGTGAGGCTACAAGGGATGTTGCATCATCCACTGGATGGTGGGGGTGGTGGTTGCATCATCCACTGGATGGTGGGGGGAAAGCTGCATCATCCACTGGATGGTGGGAGATGGTTGCACCATCCACTGGATGGTGGGGGAAGGTTGCATCATCCACTGGAAGGTGGGGTGGGGTGGGGGGTTGCATCATCCACTGGATGGTGGGGGGATAGTTGCATCATCCACTGGAAGGTGGGGGTGGTGGTTGCATCATCCACTGGAAGGTCGGGGGGATAGCTGCATCATCCACTGGATGGTGGGAGATGGTGGTTGCATCATCCACTGGATGGTGGGAGATGGTTGCACCATCCACTGGATGGTGGGGGGATAGTTGCATCATCCACTGGATGGTGGGGGGATAGTTGCATCATCCACTGGATGGTGGGGGATGGTTGCATCATCCACTGGAAGGTGGGGGTGGTGGTTGCATCATCCACTAGATGGTGGGGGTGGTGGTTGCATCATCCACTGGATGGTGGGGTGGGGTGGAGGGTTGCATCATCCACTAGATGGTGGGGGTGGTGGTTGCATCATCCACTAGATGGTGGGGTGGGGTGGGGGGTTGCATCATCCACTAGATAGTAGGGGTGGTGGTTGCATCATCCACTGGATGGTGGGGGTGGGGGTTGCATCATCCACTGGATGGTGGGGTGGGGTGGGGGGTTGCATCATCCACTAGATGGTGGGGGTGGTGGTTGCATCATCCACTGGATGGTGGGTTGGGGGTTGCATTATCCACTGGAAGGTAGGGGGTGGTGGTTGCATCATCCACTGGATGGTGGGTTGGGGGTTGCATCATCCACCTTTCCAGCTGCAAGACACGGCAGTGGCGACAAGACCTTGGAGCAAGCAGGTCGTCAGAGTCGCGTGGATCACTACGTAGAGAGAGAGAGAGAGAGAGAGAGAGAGAGAGAGAGAGAGAGAGAGAGAGAGAGAGAGAGAGAATGAGGAAGCAACGAGGAAGCAATGGCATAAAATGAGGAAGACGAAACGACGAAGGAGAAGCAGAAGTGGGACAGAAACGGAACACCTCATTGTTTCTAAGGGACGACCTCATAAGATCAGCTTTGTGGAGGCTGGTTCCTGCATGTCAAGCCCTTGCACACCTGCTTGTCAAACACCCGTATACCTGCACGTAAAGCCCTTGTACACCTGTATATCACACACTCGTACACTTGCACGTCAAGCCCTTTTTCATCTATATATCAAATACTTTGTACATCTGCATGTCAAGCCCTTGTACATCTGCATGTTAAGACATATACCTGTATATCAAACACTTGTACACCTGCATGTCAAACACCTGTACACCTGCATACCAAACACTTGTACACCCACATTTGGAGAACTTGTACACCTACTTGTGAAACACTTAATATGCCAGCATTATCAGACAAAAAGCTTTTACACCTGCACATCGAGCACTTGTACACCAGCATATGAAACACGTGCACTTTCTTATCAAACCATAGTACACCTGCGTTCCATACGTCTCTTTTATGTGGTAAAGTGTGTGTGTGTGTGTGTGTGTGTGTGTGTGTGTGTGTGTGTGTTCTTATACAGCTCACTCACACATACAAAACATAAACTTTGTTACATGACCTTCCGTCAGACATGACTCCCCATCCCATCAGCGTTACGGGCCACGACCCTTGTGCACGTTGAAATGAGATCCTTATTTACCTAGAATCAATCCTTTTGGAAGCAGACTCCCGCAACGAGACACACGAGACCAGCCGTTCAGCGAGACCTTTTCTCTTAATTGTAGTCGCGTAAGTAACTGGTCTTCCCTAATCTGCATATTAGTCTTTCCCTTTACCTATAATCATCGGGTGGCGAATGGCCATGATTGGTGGTACAGGACGAAAACAAAACACTCCGCCCCTCCCACTCCCCATTACCTAGCAAATCAGCACCAGGGTATCAATTTATGAGACATTCTCGGCCGCTCATTGGCTAATGCTCATAAATCGTCCCCCTCACATATGATTACCGGGCGCGCTCGACTGGTCCGTCTCCATCGGGAGGCCGCGCCTCCCTCACCGGAACTCACCAATGACCGAATACGCGACCCCAAGTCTATCTCCGGTGGAGGAGGAATTACACCCCGGAATTCCAGCACGAGGAACAAATATAAAGCACGTCTTGGTGGGCGAGAACCACTGATGAGAAATCCGTTACGTTTCCTTCCGACCAACGCGAACGAGAGGTTGGCCTCCTGAGGTCCCCCCCTGCCTCTCCGTGGGTCCTGTTGCGGCCGTCTTTGCATAGATACACCTCCTTAATAGATTCTATCACCCTTCTATTCCGTCACAGAGTACCGGTGCATAGCACGTCAGGAGATAAAGACTCTAGAAACCTTTGAATAATAATGTGAACATTGTCCGGTCCCTACAGCTTGTTAAGAGCAGTTGATCTGGCGTACAACACTCCTTGATAGCAACTTCCTCGTAGTGTTTTTACGAGTCAGGGAACAAAGTCCTAATTAATGTGAGAGGCGACTATCAGTGACAAGGCAGCACTTGTTTTTCGCCCTAACCCGGAAAATCAGGTCGCGATATAAGATCGAGGAACCCGGGCGTGTGGCGGAGAGAGAGGAGAGAGGGTAGGTGGCCACTGGCTCCAGGGTTGGAGGTCCCCTTTATCTCTCGCCCTCGGGGTCGTAACTGCAAGTGATCACCGGCAAGGCTCTGTAAACTACACCCCAGGATTCCTATCTGACACCTGGGCATACCTCGCAGCTGCGTAAACCCCAGCATCTGTCAACTATCGAAGCAGCAGTACAAAAACAGCAGCTCCAGCCTCCCCCCTCATGAGACACGAAGAACACCTTTGACGTAAACTAAACACTTGACCCTTGACACGCTGCGTCCGAGTGTGTGTGTGTGTGTGTGTGTGTGTGTGTGTGTATGTGTGTGTGTGACCTTGGCTTCTCAAACATTATTCGCCTCGTTGCTAGTAGAAGGTTCTTCTCCTCCTCGTCTTCCTCCTCCTTCTGACACACGTTTCTATCCCCGTCAACCTTACAGTCATCGTTCTACACCCTCCCTCCGCAATGCCACTCCTCCACCAATCACCCCACCCACACCTCTCTCTGCTCACGGTCGTCGGGTGCATTAGGCTGAAGGTTCTGTCGTAAGATTCCTGTCCGCGTCGTCGCACCGACCGCCTCCACGACGAGGTCGAACACTGTCGCACCTCTTACCACCACGACGAGGTCGAACCCTGTCGCACATGCTACCACCACGAGGACGCCAAGTACTGCCTCTCACACTGAAGACAAACATTCTCGCCCTTCATCTTTCAACTGCATGATCAAAACTCTCAGGCCCGCTCCCCTCCCTCTCTCCCTCCGTGCAAACCATACCGGTCCC
This sequence comes from Panulirus ornatus, assembly GCF_036320965.1. Taxonomy (NCBI): domain Eukaryota; kingdom Metazoa; phylum Arthropoda; class Malacostraca; order Decapoda; family Palinuridae; genus Panulirus; species Panulirus ornatus. The sequence goes on from NC_092246.1 coordinate 3,072,081, forward strand.
TGTAGTGCTTGGCAGCGCCTCCAGAGTCTAATTATGTTTCCACCGACTGTTTTTCAGCTGCTGGCGAGGAGGTGTCTGGTGAAGACACCGAAGCCGGGGGATGTCCCCGAAATCTTTTGAATTTTCTACTCGTACTTTTCCGATAATCCTTTCCCTCTTCCTGTCCTGAGGCAAGGAGTCCATCCATGCAAACCATAAATGTGACCTAAAGGAAACGAACACGTCCTCCCGCTGCTCGCTCTCTCTCTGGTCTCGATGCAGTCGGTGGAGAGGACCCCGCTCCTCGCAGGGGAGGACGACCACACTCGCTGCTTCAGTAAGCAAAACTCATACCTCCTCTGGAAGATATATATATATATATATATATATATATATATATATATATATATATATATATATATATATATATATATATATATATATATGAGGGGGTGAGGGAAGGCAATCCGGCTCTAGGCTGACACATGGAAGCGAGGCAGCTAAATATAGTGCCTGCCCGGGTGACGAGCTTGCACGCCAGATTACTACAGATTAATATATGTTCGAGAGAGAGAGAGAGAGAGAGAGAGAGAGAGAGAGAGAGAGAGAGAGAGAGAGAGAGAGAGAGAGAGAGAGAGAGTGACTCAGCAATGCCAGCGACTAAGTGTCGCGGGAGATGCTAGTGCCTGGACGACATGGTTGACGGTAGTTAACAGGAGGAGGAGGAGGAGGAGGAGGAGGAGGAGGCCTTAGCGCGTGTGTGTGTGTGTGTGTGTGTGTGTGTGTGTGTGTGTGTGTGTGTGTGTGTGTTACCGGGAAGAGAGTTGTACACTTGTGTTGCCCCGTCTCTTAACCTTGTATATATGTGTACCGTGTTTCCACTCCTGTGCGAGAGTATACACACACTCACCCTAGCCTCAGCCTCAGAGGAGGATGAACACATGGGTTGGGTGTGGGCCGCCTGCTGCGCCCAGGATTCGAACCCATGGATACTCATGGTCAGTAACACAAACAACTACACCACGGAGGCCGGTAGTGTCTGTGTGTGGACGACTAGTAACACTGCTGACCTTCTCATGTTATGTACGATGACGTCAAGAAACCTGATGACGTCACCAGCACGTGCTCAAAACGTCAATAACACTTTGATGAGATCGCCAGCACTGATGACGTCACCAACACGTAAATGACGTGATTAAAGAGTATTGAGAAAGGCCATTAATAACGAGGACGTGTCATAAATAACACGCACAGGCCGTCAATAACGATAGAGAGACCACATCAACAACATGGACAAGACATTAATTGCATGTAAGACATCAATAACACGGACAGGCTATCAGCAATACGGACAGGCTATCGGTAACACGGACAGGCTATCAATAACACGGACGGAATATAACTAACACTGACGAAGCGTCGATAACATGTACAGGACATCAATAACACATCACAGATAAGGCATTAATAATACGTACAGCTCATCAATAACACGTACTGGACATCAATAACGTAGACTTCATTAACACGAACAGGACATCAATAATATATACCTGCGAGTCCAAAATAGTGGTGATAGGCATGTGTGTGTGTGTGTGTGTGTGTGTGTGTGTGTGTGTGTGTGTGTGTGGTGTGTATTCAGCAATTTATCTAACGGTGTATCTATGTACACATCATGGTCTCTGGTCCACCCACCTCCCTTCCTCTTACCTCTTACTCCCTTCATTCCCACTTATTCTCCCTTCCTTTCCCAGTACACTCGTCCTCTTCTTTATCTTGGTTATTCAACCCACAGACGCATTCATCTCTTATTCAGTTTCTAATCTGAATCACCACAAGCAACTCTGAGAAAGCCTATAATAATGATAATAATAATAATAATAATAATAATAATAATAATAATAATAATGATAATAATAATAACAATGATAATGATAATAAATGAGACATTACAATCACCCCATAAACTATATGTTGGCATTATTCAAACCTCGCAATCGTGTGATCAGGATGGGCGACAGGATGGCCAAAAAAAAAATGTATGTATGCCAGCGAGAGTGTGATTCATGCACGACAGAGACGCCAACTCAAAATATGTGGAGATAAAGCCATTAATCGTACGTTCGATCAGGATGTCAAAAGCAAATATATGAAGCCATAAAAAGGAAAGGAAACAGGCGGGTTTCCGTAAAAGATTTCTTGAAGAATTTCTTTAGAGGGTTTACGAAATGCTCTTAAATAGGCTTTTGGAAATGAATTTTAGATATTTTTGAAATATCGAGAGTTCAAGGCCCACACGCCCGACGCGCCCCCCTCCTTCATGTACGAAAGGTTCTTACCGGTTTCAGAGGGCGCTCTCGGTGCTCGCAAGGCGAGAGTCTCGTTAAAGCTTTTGAAAGAGTTCTCAGGGCATTCTTCATTCTTTTACGATGATGGTGTGCATTACTACGGCGGTGTGACCCACTGCCGTAACTCATGCCAAGTAGGGAGGAGACAGGGGCAAGATGACATTAACTGCGCATGCCAGGAGGGCAAGAGAAGAGCGGTGCAAGTGGTATTGACTCTGTCAAAGGCATGGAAAAAGAAGACTGTGCCTTCAGAGCCAGTAGGACAAATGAAGAATGAGGTGCGGTGAGGGTCCAATGGGCAAGCCAAGAGGGCAAGAGAAGACTAGGGACAAGTGACTGTGCAAGGGAAGAGGGGACAAGATCAAACTAAGTTGCTCCCTCTTGAAGGCGGTGGCTAAGTGTGGGGTACCTGAAGACAGCTTAGCGTAAGGCAAGCTTCCGGATGAGGTGCGGTATTTGTGAGGTACCGAGTGAGGAGCACATGAGTGTGAGGCCACAATACCCTAATGAAAATGGAAAAGGTACAAAACCCTCACTACCAAATGCACGTATGGGGAAAGAGGAACACAGAAAAGAAAGACCTCGAAAGCCATACCTTGAGATGTCCCACCAAGCAGCCAAGAGCTTAGTGTATGAGGGAGGGAAGGAAAGCAATGTGCAAGCATCCAAATTATGCATACACTATTAGGTTAAAGAAGGTAAACTCATCTAGGGAGAAGGGTAAACTGATCATCTAGTTTCTAGAGGGAAGGTCGCTCTCTCTAACAGGGTACATGAGAATGTTACACAACGGTAGACCTGTTTAATGTGGTCCAGGCGATATAAAGAGTCAGGCTGCATCCAGACAGGTCACCTTACCCACTTAAAAGCACTCCATGAGCAAGGTTCACCTTAGCCTAGCTTAAGGGAAAATAAGAGTACAAATACATACACACGCCCAGTCTGCTGGGGGTGTGTATATGTACAACGCACCAAAAACACTTCCAGAAAATCACCCACGTGCATCAGAGTCCTACTACACTGTACACCTGTACACATTTCAGTCTTCCCTTCCCTTTCCAACTATCCCTTCCCCTGTCCCACCTCTTCATCGTGTCCTCGAACAAAAAATATATATATATTCACTAAGGCAACGCTCCGCCCTAATCGCGCTGGTACCCTTCCCATGCAACCACTCTCCTTGCATGACCTCCTCTCATCTAACCCCCTCTCTCCCGTCTCCCCTCCCCTCCATTCTTCACGGATTCTCAAGATTATGTACGATGCGCCCAATCTCCGTCCAATCCATTACCTCCATGCTTAAGGGCATGCCTGCATTTCTTGTCTGTTGCACTCAAACAGCGATTCGCTAATCCTTTCCCCTCCTACTCTTGATCAAAACATGAGAGAAAAAATGAAAGCGAGGGACTCGCACACAAACTCATCTCAGAAAACATCTGTATAACTTTTTTTTTATTATTTACAAACATGGATTTGTGTTTTGTGTTCAGATATCTTCACTCAGTCTTTCATTCATCCAGTTCTATCAGACTTCATTCGCTCTAGCGAAGGAAGTGTGGCCTCCAAGGGGCCCGAGAATCCTATAGTATGGTACATTCGTAAGTTCAACCACTCGATCACGACGGTGCGACCTTTAAGAACGACGTTACGACCCTTGGGGGGGACAATGGCGTAACCTTTGCCATGTCCAAAGGTGGTATTATTATAATGCTTGAAAATCAAACAATCGTGCTCAAGGATCGCTCTGATGTGCTCAAGGGTCTTATCATCGTGTTCAAGGGTCGTACCGACGTGTTCAAGGGTCGTATCATCGTGCTCAAGGGTCGTATCATCGTGCTCAAGGGTCTTATCATCGTGTTCAAGGGTCGTACCGACGTGTTCAAGGGTCGTATTATCGTGCTCAAGGGCCCTATCATCGTGCTCAAGGGTCGTACCGACGTGCTCATAAGACCGTGCCGTCTTGCTCAAGGGTCGTACGTTCGTGGTCATAAGGTCAGCAGTCCACCTTCCATCAACATTATCATATCTGCTGTACCCACCCCAACCTTCAGACCCCCAACCCACCCCCTGGATACCACCGGACCTTAACACATTACAGCAATCTGGAAACTAATCATTTCAGCCAATAATGCCACCATATCTGTCGATCTTGTGTCTCTCAGAACGATAGTCATCCACCACCTCGTATTTCAAGACAGGAGAAGTTAGTAATTAATGGTTATATATAGCCATTTTCCCCCACCTCAAAAGGAATGTGAAAGTAAGCAAAGTAGGAGTGATTTTTTTCTATCCCAGTATGATTATGAAAGTTAGCAACTCAAGAATATTTTTATTTTCTTCTTCCACCACGATTGTGAAACTCGCCACTCTAGGATATACTTCCCATCATCAATATGAATAAGGCATGACATTTTTTTTTTCCCAGTACGGTTACGGAAGTCAGCTATTTGGGATTTCTTTTGTACTTTTTTTTTTTTTTTCAACCCACAGTAAGAACAAGATTAATGCAAGACATTCTTTCCCCAGGAAGGTCACCAGTAGTGTATGTTTTCCAAGTCACGTCCTGTTGCGTGTGTTTACCCCCACGCGGAAACATTACATCAGCCATGAGCTGTTATTTCCTAAGGAAGGAAGCTACCGCTTGCTTACTGTACTTGTAACTTTTCTTGTTACTAAGTAACTTGCTTACTGTACTTGTAACTTTTCTTGTTACTAAGTAACTTGCTTATTGTACTTGTAACTTTTCTTGTTACTAAGTAACTTGCTTACTGTACTTGTAACTTCTCTTGTTACTAAGTAACTTCCTTACTGTACTTGTAACTTTTCTTGTTACTAAGTAACTTGCTTACTGTACTTGTAACTTTTCTTGTTACTAAGTGACTTGTTTAACATTTCGTTATTAAGGTTGTCTATTCATTTGATTCCTCTATAACAATGAACATGAGAACATTTTCGTATCATTTGTCTATCACAATCAATTATATTCATATTTCATTCAGTAATGCCAATTCTTTTAATTATCATTTATCGATTAACTAATCTTAGTATTGATTATCGAGTAAAGTAATCCGCTCTGATGTTGCTAGACCAGTGGTGTTATCAGAATTAATCTGCTCAAATAGTCCATGTCATTATTATCTATTTCAGCACATCAACCCTTCTTAATACTATCTATTCAAGACCATCAATCTATCTCACTACCATCTATCTAATAACATCAATCCATCTCATTTCCATCTATCTAATAACATGAATCCACCTCATTTCCATCTATCTAATAACATCAATCCATCTCATTTCCATCTATCTAATAACATCAATCCACCTCATTTCCATCTATCTAATAACATCAATCCATCTCATTTCCATCTATCTAATAACATCAATCCATCTCATTTCCATCTATCTAATTACATCAATCCAACTCATTTCCATCTATCTAATTACATCAGTCCAACTCATTACCATCTATCTCATAACATCAGTTCGTTTGAAAACATAGAGACCATCACTCCACCTTGTGTTACGCCACCTATACAACAAGGAGTTTCATCCCCATCAGTGGAGCCTCCAACCTCTCCCTCCACCTCACTGACTCCTTCCACCCCCGCTATATTCTGAACCTCTTGGTCCCCTATTTCCCCCCCCCCCCCTTCATTAAACTCTACGGGTGTGGAACGACCACTTTACACATAAATGGGTCCTCTCTCTCTCTCTCTCTCTCTCTCTCTCTCTCTCTCTCTCTCTCTCTCTCTCTCTCTCTCTCTCTCTCTCTCTCCCTCCGTCAACCGGCTACACCCGTCTGGTTCATATGATATGATAATGATATACGAATACGTCAGTAATGATTATCCCCAGATATGCTGGACATACGCCAGCTTCACACCTCCTCTCTGCTTATTCCATCTTTATCGAAGGTGTTCTTTGGCAACTCGTTTGTACGTGGCCTCGTCCATCACTCGTCTGTACGTGGTCTCGTCCATCACTCGTCTGTACGTGGTCTCGTCCATCACTCGTCTGTACGTGGTCTCGTCCATCACTCGTATGTACGTGGTCTCGTCCATCACTCGTATGTACGTGGTCTCGTCCATCACTCGTATGTACGTGGTCTCGTCCATCACTCGTCTGTACGTGGTCTCGTCCATCACTCGTCTGTACGTGGTCTCGTCCATCACTCGTATGTACGTGGTCTCGTCCATCACTCATCTGTACGTGGTCTCGTCCATCACTCGTCTGTACGTGGTCTCGTCCATCACTCGTCTGTACGTGGTCTCGTCCATCACTCGTCTGTACGTGGTCTCGTACATAACTTGTTCGTCTGCCTCGTTCATCTCTCATTTGTTTGTGGTCTCGTTCATAACTCGTTTGCTCGTGTTCTCGTGATATGCTTCAGCTTGTTTGTGTCCTCGTTATCTGTCCATCTGTTCGTCAATTACTTATCATATTTCTCTATGCTTTGTATGATTCTATTGCCGTTGCATTATCTTTTGTCCCTATTATTAGTTTATTTCGTTTTCCGCTCGTCTATTGCATTCTATTCTTATATTTCGCTATGTGAATTTCCTCGCTCGTTGTCATCTTCGTTAGCCATCCTGTTTATCGTTAGTCTCGTTTGCTTGTGCGTTTGTAGGTTTACCTCGTTTGCTATGTTTGTTTGTCTCTCCCGTTAGTAGGTCATTCATTTCCTTCGTGGTTTGGTATCATTATTTGGTTTCTTTTCTCGTTATCTTGTTTGCGCCTTCATTTCCTTATCTGTTTGTGTCAACTCGTCTGTTTGCTTCCATGGCGAATCACATTTGTTTGTCTCCTCGTCACCTTGTTTGCTCGTGTGTTCGTCAGTCTGTGTCCACGTTGTCCATATGTATGTCGTTGGTCCGCTTGGTATCACCCCCCCCCCAAGCGATGTCGACAAACAACACCCCCCCCTCACCCCATCGAATCTAACTGTTTACAATTTGTATCCCTAACAAAGAAAAAAATTATGAAAATGTGGGGAAATCAAACATGTAATGGCTAGCCTCAAACTGCATGTCATTCTCAGTCGTCTTTAACCCGTCTAGGCGCAGCTACTCTACCCTTGAGCACGACGACGGTACGTCTCCTTGAGCACGACGGTACGACCCTTGGGTACGACGACCTGGCCTTTGGTCTAATCCTTTAACGGACCAGGTCAAAATGTCGAGCTCAAGGGTCGTCCCGTCGTGCTCAGGGGTCGTACCGTCGTGCTCAAGGGTCGTCCCGTCGTGCTCAGGGGTCTTAACGTCATACTCAAGGGTCGTCCCGTCGTGCTCAGGGGTCGTACCGTCGTGCTCAAGGGTCGTCCCGTCGTGCTCAGGGGTCGTAACGTCATGCTCAAGAGTCGTCCCGTCGTGCTCAGGGGTCGTACCGTCGTGCTCAAGGGTCACACCGTCGTGCCCAGGGGTCGTAACGTCATGCTCAAGGGTCACACCGTCGTGCTCAGGGGTCGTACCGTCGTGCTCAAGGGTCACACCGTCGTGCTCAGGGGTCGTCATGTCGTGTTCAGGGGTCGTAACGTCGTGTTCAGGGGTCGTAACGTCGAGTTCAGGGGTCGTAACGTCGTGCTCAAGGGTCGCACCGTCGTACTCAGGGGTCGTACCGTCGTGCTTAAGGATCGCACCGTCGTGCTAAAGGGTCGTCCCCCGTCGTGCTCAAGGGTCGTCCCCCGTCTTGCTCAAAGGATTCAAACTTACGAAGAAAAAAAAAATGGAATAATGAAGACAGGAAGCACCTTAATATATATATATAAAAAAAAAAAGAATAATGAAAAAAATAGACCCGCGACCACCTTCATCTTCCGCAAGGTCTGCTTCTATTAACCTTCTATAAGACCACCCCACCAACCTGGCATAGCTATCGAATTCCATTCCTCATTTCTCTACTGCATAGAGATCACCACCACTCCTCCTCAGCCCTGCTCTCCCGCGGGTGTTATTAATTCCATTAAACTTAATTTGTTTAAACATAACCGGGCAGTGAGGGCGGCCGAGCAGTGGCAAAAGCCGGCAGAAGTTTCCTCAGCGCCACTGGCCAAGGCAACCCTCCTTCAGGTACCATCATTTTTAAAGCCTGCTGGTGTGGGGTGTGTGTGGGACTGGATTCTCTTTAATCTATAAACTCCACAAGACTTGGAGCCCCACACGTCTTAAAATGCCATGCGGTGCCCTTCATTAAGTGCTTTAGTGAGGACACCACGGGGTTAACATATGTGTTCAAAGGATGTCCCAAACATGGTCTTGACCATCCTGTACGGGCACATATGTTCTCTCCACTTGTTGGTGTACATGTGGCATTGGTACCCGTAAGGACCACCTCCCCCCCCCCCCAACTCTCTCTCTCTCTCTCTACTGCCAGCCATACCACACGTTACCACCATATTACCTCAAGGCACATATCATATATTCTCTAAACACCGGTAGATGCAACGGTACATGAAGGTATAACGAAGGTACACTTACCTCATGTTGGGCCAGGAGAATCAGCAGGACATGTTGCGGGGGCTGGGCTGTGGAGTGAATAATGTACTCACCTCCGCTCAGCACCCCGCTCAGCACACAGCACAGCACAACCACTACAACACTGCTTCACTATATATATTTACCTATCTTCACATAAACACAAACCAATTATTTCCTCTGTAGTGGATTTATTTTCCTTTTTTTTCCGGTGGAATTATTCAAGATTCTCTTTCTAATATATATTTAGATTTAGATTTTTCTTTTAATCTTTGTACCGGCAATATAATATTGCAGCGTTCGCTCGTGTTTCAGTGTCCTTGGAGTTGATCTTATCCGAAGCGTTGATTCTAATCACCTGTAAACGACCTTTAGCCTCTCTGAACTACTATCTTGCCGCTTAGATTACCTTGGGCTCTTTTACTCATTTCACCTTTCACTTAAAAAAAAGAAAAAACTGCTGCAGCATCACTGGAACCAGATATACCTCCACTTTACTCTTTTTTTAAAAGTAACCAATCAATTTCATCAAGATTTTTTTTCTAAAGTATCACTTCAAATCGTCTATTATTTATTTTTCTACCCACGAGAAGTACCACTTCTCTCGCGGTAACAGCCAGCACAGGCTTCCAGTTCGCCAACTCCTTCCAAAATAGAGGGGATGGGAGGGAGGGGGGGGGTTGGTGGGTGTCCTCCTCTCCTCGGATCTTGCTGGATACGTCGAAGAGATCAAGCCCGATCCTTCTTCCTCTCAAGACATCCCTACTGAAGGATTCACACTTTGGCTAACACTGGCTCACACTCAAACACGCGGGATCGAACTCGACACGCAGGCTGGGGCTTAGGGCAGAAGCGTCCGTGCGTCTCGTCCATTGTTCCAAAGCAGACTGATCTTGCCGATCAGCACCACACACACACACACACACAAGAGGCCGCCGCGACCAGCGAGCTTTCACTGTCGCCACTTCTTCCTCGCGGGAATGATGCAAGCACACGTCGTTTTGCGTGGGACCAGCACGGGAGGGAAGCAATGCACCTGCGGGACGCCTAGGCCGTCTGCTCCGGTGTGGCTGACAGGATGAGAGGAGCGATGAGAGCGCACCAACGCCCGCTTCTAATGTCCGGGTCTGACTGATGCCCCGAGCGGCCACGGGGCTGCCCCACTGTGTCTGTAAGTGTTGCACAGGTCGGCGGGCTGCTGCCTGGCTGCTTCTGTGGGCGTGAGAGTCGCCAGTGGCGGCAGCGGTGGTGGTGGAGGTGTGGTGAGCCAGACTGTGGTTGACCACTGGGTGTGTGTGTGTGTGTGTGCGTGTGTGCGTGTGTGCGTGTGTGTGTATACGTAGTGCTCCCAACGGCTGCGGCGGAGGCAGTATGCCAGAGCGCCCCTGGCCCCCACACACTCACCGTGGCACCAGGCGTGGCAGGTGCGGCCGCCCGCCTCTCACACCTGCCTCTACACCGGTGCTGGGGAGGGGGGCGGTGCCTCACCAACATGCTATAGGCACACACAAACACACCCTCACCCTACCTGGGAACCGTGCCTGTACAACAGTATTTCCCGTGGTGGCTCCCCCCATGCCCAGAATGGTTCATGCGCCCGGCAGGGCTGCCAGGATTGCCCCGCTCAAGCCCCGTCCATTGGACCCGCCCCCCCCAACCTCACTTGCAAGCTGGGCAGCGCAGGGGACACACGTTCACGCCCCCAGGCTCCTACACACACACACACACACACACACACACACACACACACTACATGCTGAGAGAGCTCACGCCTACATGTCCACACCACGCCCTTTTTCCCTCGCACGCGCCTACCCTCTGCCCACACCTCGCCACGCCCGCAAACAGATCGTCCCTCGCCACATCTCTTATCTCACCAAGCCGGCACCACTCGACCCGCTGGCACACTGCTACAACTCCACACAGATATCAACATCCTCCCCTTAACGTCGCCAAGATAAGCCAACATCCACCGTGCTGACTAGGAGAGCCAGCATCCACAACATCGAATTGGAAAGCTAACATCGTCCTTTCCCTCTGTCTTATCTACCTACATCCCCGTCTGAGTGTTATCTTATCTCTACAAATTATCTCATCAACTCTACATCTTACCCTTCCACCTCAACATTTTACCTTTCCACCTCAACATTTTACCTTTCCACCTCAACATTTTACCTTTCCACCTCAACATTTTACCTTTCCACCTCTACATCTTGACTTGTCACTTTTGCGTTTTCCCTTCCATCCTGCTCTTCCACCTTCATCTCTTGCCCTTCCACCCCCAACATCCTACCCCTTCCATCCCCCTTCCCTTCACCCTCCTCCCGTCCCACGAGAGAGTTGGTTCTACAAGAAACTCCCCGGATCTAACGTTTCATGTTTCGTTGGTGTGCTTCACACACACACACACACACACACACACACACACACACACACACACACACTCAGTCGCCACACACCTAGTTTACACACACTCAGTAGCACGCACCTACGTTACACACACACACACACACACACACACAATCAATCGCCACACAGACACACACTTAACACACACACAATCAGTCGCCACACACACACACACACACACACTCAGTAGCCACACACTTTACACACATTCCAGCATTAGATAAGAGAGAGTGACGTGCCCAGCATGAGATAAGAGAGAGTGCGATCCTTGAGCACGACGGTACGATCCTGGAGTACAGCGGTACGATCCTTGAGCACGACAGTGCGATCCTTGAGCACAATAGCACGATCCTTGAGCACGACGGTACGATCCTGGAGTACAGCGGTACGATCCTTGAGCACGACGGTACGATCCTGGAGTACAGCGGTACGATCCTTGAGCACGACAGTGCGATCCTTGAGCACGACAGTGCGATCCTTGAGCACGACAGTGCGATCCTTGAGCACGACGGTACGATCCTGGAGTACAGCGGTACGATCCTTGAGCACGACAGTGCGATCCTTGAGCACGACAGTGCGATCCTTGAGCACGACAGTGCGATCCTTGAGCACGACAGTGCGATCCTTGAGCACGACAGTGCGATCCTTGAGCACGACAGTGCGATCCTTGAGCACGACAGTGCGATCCTTGAGCACGACGGTACGATCCTGGAGCACAGCGGTACGATCCTTGAGCACGACAGTGCGATCCTTGAGCACGACGGTACGATCCTGGAGCACAGCGGTACGATCCTTGAGCACGACAGTGCGATCCTTGAGCACGACAGTGCGATCCTTGAGCACGACAGTGCGATCCTTGAGCACGACGGTACGATCCTGGAGTACAGCGGTACGATCCTTGAGCACGACAGTGCGATCCTTGAGCACGACAGTGCGATCCTTGAGCACGACAGTGCGATCCTTGAGCACGACGGTACGATCTTGGAGCGCAGCGGTACGATCCTTGAGCACGACAGTGCGATCCTTGAGCACGACGGTACGATCCTGGAGTACAGCGGTACGATCCTTGAGCACGACAGTGCGATCCTTGAGCACGACAGTGCGATCCTTGAGCACGACAGTGCGATCCTTGAGCACGACAGTGCGATCCTTGAGCACGACGGTACGATCCTGGAGTACAGCGGTACGATCCTTGAGCACGACAGTGCGATCCTTGAGCACGACGGTACGATCCTGGAGCACAGCGGTACGATCCTTGAGCACGACAGTGCGATCCTTGAGCACGACAGTGCGATCCTTGAGCACGACGGTACGATCCTGGAGTACAGCGGTACGATCCTTGAGCACGACGGTACGATCCTGGAGTACAGCGGTACGATCCTTGAGCACGACAGTGCGATCCTTGAGCACGACAGTGCGATCCTTGAGCACGACAGTGCGATCCTTGAGCACGACGGTACGATCCTGGAGTACAGCGGTACGATCCTTGAGCACGACGGTACGATCCTGGAGTACAGCGGTACGATCCTTGAGCACGACAGTGCGATCCTTGAGCACGACGGTACGATCCTGGAGTACAGCGGTACGATCCTTGAGCACGACGGTACGATCCTGGAGCACAGCGGTACGATCCTTGAGCACGACAGTGCGATCCTTGAGCACGACAGTGCGATCCTTGAGCACGACAGTGCGATCCTTGAGCACGACAGTGCGATCCTTGAGCACGACAGTGCGATCCTTGAGCACGACAGTGCGATCCTTGAGCACGACGGTACGATCCTGGAGCACAGCGGTACGATCCTTGAGCACGACAGTGCGATCCTTGAGCACGACAGTGCGATCCTTGAGCACGACGGTACGATCCTGGAGTACAGCGGTACGATCCTTGAGCACGACGGTACGATCCTGGAGCACAGCGGTACGATCCTTGAGCACGACGGTACGATCCTGGAGTACAGCGGTACGATCCTTGAGCACAATAGCACGATCCTTGAGCACGACAGTGCGATCCTTGAGCACGACAGTGCGATCCTTGAGCACAATAGCACGATCCTTGAGCACGACAGTGCGATCCTTGAGCACGACAGTGCGATCCTTGAGCACGACAGTGCGATCCTTGAGCACGACAGTGCGATCCTTGAGCACGACAGTGCGATCCTTGAGCACGACGGTACGATCCTGGAGCACAGCGGTACGATCCTTGAGCACGACGGTACGATCCTGGAGCACAGCGGTACGATCCTTGAGCACGACAGTGCGATCCTTGAGCACGACAGTGCGATCCTTGAGCACGACGGTACGATCCTGGAGTACAGCGGTACGATCCTTGAGCACGACAGTGCGATCCTTGAGCACGACGGTACGATCCTGGAGTACAGCGGTACGATCCTTGAGCACGACAGTGCGATCCTTGAGCACGACAGTGCGATCCTTGAGCACGACAGTGCGATCCTTGAGCACGACGGTACGATCCTGGAGTACAGCGGTACGATCCTTGAGCACGACAGTGCGATCCTTGAGCACGACAGTGCGATCCTTGAGCACGACGGTACGATCTTGGAGCGCAGCGGTACGATCCTTGAGCACGACAGTGCGATCCTTGAGCACGACGGTACGATCCTGGAGTACAGCGGTACGATCCTTGAGCACGACGGTACGATCCTGGAGTACAGCGGTACGATCCTTGAGCACGACAGTGCGATCCTTGAGCACGACAGTGCGATCCTTGAGCACGACAGTGCGATCCTTGAGCACGACGGTACGATCCTGGAGCACAGCGGTACGATCCTTGAGCACGACGGTACGATCCTGGAGCACAGCGGTACGATCCTTGAGCACGACGGTACGATCCTGGAGCACAGCGGTACGATCCTTGAGCACGACAGTGCGATCCTTGAGCACGACAGTGCGATCCTTGAGCACGACGGTACGATCCTGGAGCACAGCGGTACGATCCTTGAGCACGACGGTACGATCCTTGTGCACGACAGTGCGATCCTTGTGCACGACAGTGCGATCCTTGAGCACGACAGTGCGATCCTTGAGCACGACAGTGCGATCCTTGAGCACGACAGTGCGATCCTTGAGCACGACAGTGCGATCCTTGAGCACGACGGTACGATCCTGGAGTACAGCGGTACGATCCTTGAGCACGACGGTACGATCCTGGAGTACAGCGGTACGATCCTTGAGCACGACGGTACGATCCTGGAGTACAGCGGTACGATCCTTGAGCACGACAGTGCGATCCTTGAGCACGACAGTGCGATCCTTGAGCACGACGGTGCGATCCTTGTGCACGACAGTGCGATCCTTGAGCACGACAGTGCGATCCTTGAGCACGATAGTGCGATCCTTGTGCACGACAGTGCGATCCTTGAGCACGACAGTGCGATCCTTGAGCACGACAGTGCGATCCTTGAGCACGACGGTACGATCCTGGAGTACAGCGGTACCATCCTTGAGCACGACAGTGCGATCCTTGAGCACGACGGTACGATCCTGGAGCACAGCGGTACGATCCTTGAGCACGACAGTGCGATCCTTGAGCACGACGGTACGATCCTGGAGTACAGCGGTACGATCCTTGAGCACGACGGTACGATCCTGGAGCACAGCGGTACGATCCTTGAGCACGACAGTGCGATCCTTGAGCACGACGGTACGATCCTGGAGCGCAGCGGTACGATCCTTGAGCACGACAGTGCGATCCTTGAGCACGACAGTGCGATCCTTGAGCACGACGGTACGATCCTGGAGCACAGCGGTACGATCCTTGAGCACGACAGTGCGATCCTTGAGCACGACGGTGCGATCCTTGAGCACGACAGTGCGATCCTTGAGCACGACAGTGCGATCCTTGAGCACGACAGTGCGATCCTTGAGCACGACAGTGCGATCCTTGAGCACAGCGGTACGATCCTTGAGCACGACAGTGCGATCCTTGAGCACGACGGTACGATCCTGGAGTACAGCGGTACGATCCTTGAGCACGATAGCACGATCCTTGAGCACGACGGTACTATCCATCAGGACGATCGTTCGACCCTTGGGTGTGACGGCCTGGCCTTTGATCTGACCCTTAAGGGGCAGCTCAAAGGGCAGGCCGTCACACCCAAGAGTCATACAGTCGTGCTCAGAGAATCAAACGTTCAAGCCAGACCTTAGCTCTTGCTCCGTCAGCAGCTCTGCTACACTAGGGTGGGAGGCACCTGGTCAGGAGTTCCACATGGTGATGAATCGTGTCTGGCTAGGCGCTTCACCTGACCAAGTTCCACCTGGTCTGTCTACTTGGTCCACAGTTCTACCTGGGCGTGGGAGAGCTCTCTCCCCTAGCCATGAGCCCTTGTTTAATAATTCTCTCTCTCTCTCTCTCTCTCTCTCTCTCTCTCTCTCTCTCTCTCTCTCTCTCTCTCTCTCTCTCTCTCTCTCTCTCTCTCTCTCTCTTCCTGGGCGGGAACCGTACCTGCTGTAGGGTCCGCCCTTATTTAGACCTCCGTGTAACCAGAAGAGCCCCGCCTGGCAAGGGCCGAGCTGGACTATCCTCGTTACGTACCCCAATTGTGTGTCATGCTCGTCGGGGCCGCCTGAATTATTGCATTCAGGCGTCCGGGACGCGGGTGGGATTGAAGACGCCACTGCCTCCCCGGCGTATCTGTGGCTCATTACTCTCAACGAACCTTCTTCCTACAGACGTTATTAGTAACGCTTTTCCGGGTAACTGATCGTCCCGTACAAACGTTCCTTAACGAAGACAGTTTCTTCACTAAGATTACCTGTATGTCATTGGGGAAGCTTGTTGCATGAAGATATAGAAGGAGAAATTTACCGCAGGAAGAGGGAGACGGGTATAGGGAGGAGGACGTCACGCGAGAGTCGTGGACAGAAACGCGGATATGACATGATTAATCCTTCAGTATTACTCATTCTCCTGCTCTCATCTACTCCAGCGAGTGTTGCCCTTCGCTATGTCGACGCCTGATTCTGCCACCTATGTAGTGGTGTGTGTGTGTGTGTGTGTGTGTGTGTGTGGGAGGGGGGGGGTTGGTGGGGTAGTAGTCCTGGTACACTTCTTGAACTCCTCCTCTCCCTCCCCCCAACACCCCGTACCATCCCTCGTTGATCAGCCAGAGGTAACAGGCGCATTACTTGTCATGACCAACGCGTCGGCCACTCAGGTGGTTGTGTGGTGTAAGTGTGAGTGAGTGAGTGTGTGTGAGTGTGGAGCAAGTGTCGGCAAGTGGATATGTGGGGTGTGTGGTGAGGGTGTGTGATGCGGCCTGGGTGATGATGGAGGGAGACGAGAGGGTGAGGTGAGGGAGAGGGAGACTGCAGGAGGAGGAGGAGGAGGAGGAGGAGGGTCAGCACACCAGGTGTATATATCAGAGTAATTAGAGCCTCAGAGGGAGGTCGACAGCTTGAGTCTAGCAGATCCTCATACCCACCTCCACTCGTCTTACATACAGACACCTACAGCAAGACAAGATCCTACTCTCTCTCTCTCTCTCTCTCTCTCTCTCTCTCTCTCTCTCTCTCTCTCTCTCTCTCTCTCTCTCTCTCTAAAGGATGACTGAAGGAGAGGGAGAAGGGGTGGGACAGGGGATGGGATGGGTCGAAATGGAAAAGAAGACTAGAGTGTATGTGTGTGTACATGTAAGGTATAGGTTTTTTTTATGCACGTGGAGAGAAGAGCGTGTTTTTTGGTGCCTTATCTACGTACATACTCCCGAGTGACACTCTCTCTCTCTCTCTCTCTCTCTCTCTCTCTCTCTCTCTCTCTCTCTCTCTCTCTCTCTCTCTCTCTCTAATAAAAAGAAGCGAGTGGAGGAGCACAGACGGCAGGCAGCTACGGTACGTGACATAACGCACCAAACGCTGCTGCGTCCTCTCCACTTCTTAACTCTGTCTTAATCATCTTTGCACACGAAGGAGGGGCTGAACACGCCACGCACCTGGCGCATCCACACTCCAGGGTTATCAAACCTGCTGATAAGAATTAGAGGAAAAGAGAAATGCGTGAGGGGAAAACAAAAAATAAAAGACGTAACGAGTAAGACTGTATCGGTAAAGCAAAGGAACAAAAAAAAAAAAGGATACGAGAGCGATGGGAAGATAGAAAGAGAGACAGACACAATGGCTGGCGTTGAGGCAGTGAGTTGAGAGCATCAATCTTTGAGCAGGTCTGAGATGATGGAATGGAATTCATTGATGCACAGAGCACGTAAAGCAACGGCAGAGAAGGGAGGGACCTCCCCTGAATGGTCAACGATGGAAAGGGACACACGACTTGCTTCTGCTGGGGGAGGTCCTGTGAGGGTCGCATCTGGCCTCCTGTGTGAGGTAGGGCAGGCGCGGGATCAACAGGACATCCCAGTGTACGAAAGAAAGAAAATGATAACTGAATCTCTTGAGGGAGATCAAATGACTCCGATATATAAAGTAAGCACAGAGGGCAAGAGATATAGATATGGTCATGAAAAATAAAGAGAATATCGTCCTTCTTTTTATCTTTCATATTCGTCGGTCGTTTTTCTCCTTCGAGAGGTAGCGCCAGGCACAGATGAAGACATGACGCATTCGCTCACATCCATTCTCTAACTTTCATATGCAATGCACCTGAACCACAGCCCCCTATCCATAACCAGGTACCTCGATTTACAGACCAGAGCCTAAAGGTCGATGAACAGTTAGGGTGACTGTAGACCGACAGCCTCAGCCACGATTCGAACCTATGCTCTCGTCACTAGGCGGCCCCAGAATACATCACGGTCAGCAACGCTAACCGCTCTTTCTCCTTGCGATAAGCGTTACGCGCTAGTCCAGCCTAGTGGCAAAGTCTTCTAATACGTGAAAGAAAGTCTGAGGGACGAGACACCACGAATGTAGACCTCTTACCTCCCATTGTATGCGAAGAGGTAGTTAGATGTTTACACACCGGATCTCGGTGAATTACAGTATAACGGATAAGATTTACTCTGGCAGTTCTTAACCGGCTATTTAAGTTTCCTGAAGATGTCCGTGCGACCAGCGGCCGCTTCAACGGAACGCCAGACGAGGCACTATGCTCCACCCATCGTCTCTGATCACAGTCAACTTCGATTCACCAGTCCCTACACAACAGTGACTGAGCAATACCTAATCATCTGACCACCTTTTGAACTTTTTATAAAGGCAATGTGATTCGTGTATTGGATTGTTGGTCGTTTGGGCTTCAGGCCTATCAATTGCCAGGGTCGTTACGGCCGTCAACGTCAAATCATCACCACAGGTCGAGAAGAACTTGAACCACCTGTATATATTAAAGGTAATCCTAAGACCCTACACGCTCTCACTGCATCTACAGTCCAACACATCTGTCTCAACACTTGGGTTGTTCTGAACATCTAGGTCTTCTGATATGAAACGAACTACCCAGTTCACGACGCCATGAACAGCAACAGCAATTACATAAACTATATATATATATGTATATATATATATATATATATATATATATATATATATATGAATGATTGCATGTAGGTGTTTCCCTGATGTAGGAATCGTCAAACTGTTACTTCCATCTCGCTAAACCAAAAAATTTCCAGCATGATTAAGTGAAGTTAGTGATCATAATGCGGTTGTACTGGGCAGGAATCTGACTCCGACATCACACAAGAGACCTTTTATCCTGAGAATCACCAGAGCAAATTCTCAGATTTACACAGACATCATTACAGAGGAGGTGCGAACTGAACATGTCCACTGACACACACACACACACACACACACAAGACGACGAACGAAACTGAGACGGCGAAATGTCAGACACAAGACGGATATAAAAACGACAGACGACTGGCAAACAACAGCGAGATGACAGAAAGACAGGCAGACAAAACAGGACCGACAGGAAAATTATAAACGACGCACAGACGGACACGACACTGGACAGGCAGACGGTTAGAGGGCAACACACCCTAAGTCTTCAAGTGTAGACGGGAGTAGGAGGGGTTGACAGGGCAAAGTGGAGTGCTAGATGAACGATGTGAGAAACCTCTCATGAAGGTTGACGAGAAGAGCCTGTGCCCACAACTTACTCAAGATGGCTCTGAGATATCCAAATGGAGAAAGAGAAAGAGGTTTAAGATGTAGAATTCTTAGCAGCTTCCATATCATTATTTTTCTATCACACTTCCTCTTACCTGCATCACTTCCTAATCTTCTGCTTCCTCTTACAAGTCTCATTATCATTTTTCTCAGAACTACATCCTTCTCTCGTCTCTTACACCCTACCCTTCTCTCGCTTCCACTTAACGCTCGTGTGTATGGCCTTGCATGTATATATCAGCGTGTGTGTGTGTGTGTGTGTGTGTGTGTGTGTGTGTGTGTGTGTGTGTGTATTTTGCATGCATACAAAATATTTCTTTTAGCATTCACTCCACCTCAAATGGGATGAAGACTTGCATTCCCTCGTGGGTGTGAGGAGATAACATCAGCACTCTCTCTTACATGGCTTAACCTTTTCAACAGACGACAACATAAATTGAACGCAATGTCCTGATAAAGCAGTTATCAACCTCCTTAATAAGACTAACTTATAAATATACCTCAATGTCCTGATAAAGCAGTTATTAACCTCCTTAATAAGACTAACTTATAAATATACCTCGTCCAATCTAAAACTTCTCCTCTCTTCCACTTGTGGTAAATACTGAGTTAACGGAAAATGGTTTATACGTCCAGTGCTTGCACCTACGCTTGCTCGTCTGCTCCGTTTTCTGTTAAAAAAAACAAGAACTTTTCCTTCTTGGAAGCTTTCGTTCGTACGTCTCATTCCTACAAAGAGTGACTGTTCTAACCCCATTTACAATCGCCCTGCTGCTTTGACAACTGCCATTTCTCAAGTCTTTGAATCCCTCCTCAATTCCCGCATCTTTGCACATATTGAATCACACAGTCTTCTTTCTGATCACCAGTATGGCCTCCGTAAGGCAAGATCCACTGGTGATATCCTTTCCTATCTTACTAATGTCTAGCCATCAACCCTGAAAGATTCTGGGGAATCCTTTGTTTCCTGCACCTTGACATCTCTAAAGCTTTTGACAGGATGTGGCACCGGGGTCTCATCTCTAAGCTCCCCTCTTTTGCCTACACTCTCTCAATTTGTTCACCCATATCTAGCTTCCTCTCTGGCCGATATACTTCCGTGGTTGCTGATGGCTCAGCTTACCCTCCTTTCTCTATCACCAACGGTGTCCCTCAAGATTCTGTCCTGTCCCCTACACTTTTTCTTTTTATCAACGATCTCTTCTCTTCAAAAATAACCAAGTGCGCTCATACCCTGATGTCTCATGACTACATTCCTCCATATCCTTCAATTCTGCTCCTTCTCTCACACGATCTGCATCTCGTCTCGACACAAGTTCCTCAGTAAACTCAGACAGGATATCTCAGTTGGGTGTACGAAACCTGATTAAGTTAATGCCTCTTTGACCCAGTTTCTACCCATCTCTCTATCAAAAACTCACAACTCAGTCTCTCCTTTGACGGTTCTGTATTCCAATTCTTGACTCAGTGAACATACTTGGTATAACCGTAACATCCAGTCTTTCGTGGAAACCCCAAATCGTGGAAATAGCTAAGTCTGTCTCTAGAAACCTGGGAATCCTGTTTAGATGTTGAAATTTCTTTTCTTCTGAACAGTTGCTTTGCTTATACAAAGGATTGATTCATCTTTGTATGGAGTACTGCTCTCAAATCTGGGATGATCCTAGCTCTGCATCCTTACTTGACAGAGTCGAGTCGAAAGCAGTCCAGCGTATAAACCCTCCCAGGCTAACTTCAATACTTGACCTGCTTACACTACGTAATGCTGGTTTACTTTCCTTCTTCAGTAGGTATTACTTTGGTTTTTGCTTCCGAGAGCTGGCTGATTGTGTTCCTCCATCACTATCTAGACCACGCAATACTCGGCAAGCTGCTACGTCACATGATTACTGCGTGGCCATCGGCAACTCAAAAGTGGGCCGTTTTGATAACTTCGTCTTTCCCTACACGTCGAGGCTGTAGAACTCTCAACCTTCTCATGTCTACCCAAGAAACCATGACCCGCCGCACATTTCAAGAGACAGGTTTTCCACTTCCTCCAAAATTCGTAGAGACTTTTCCTTGTCTCTCTCTACTGTACCATAACTGTACCATAAACATGTCCAAATGTGTACAACGATTTTTCTTCAAAGTCTCAGGAAATCATTTTAAAAACTATTGATATATATATATATATATATATATATATATATATATATATATATATATATATATATATATATATATATATATATATATATATATATATATGAAACTATGAGGTAATGTTTGGAGTATCACAGAACGCTTGGTAATTGCATGTCATTATCATATAATGTCTTGAATAATCACTTCCAAGAAAGCCTTTGATTATGGTATGCAACTCAAGGACCCGTTACAGAAATCATGTAGCTTCGAGTCCAGCTGCAATCAGGAGCAGGGGAAGGATTGACCCCCTTTGACGCAGGATGTCTTCGACGGGACTATACTCCAGGGCGTCGATAAAAGAATAATGTATATTCAATCCTTAATGACTTTACCCCAGCAGGTGACGGGAAAAAATAATAAAACCTTTGCAGGTGAATCAAAATCACGTCGCCAACCTTTTCTATCGAAAGGCGTACGAGGTCTTTTACCGTGTGTGTGTGTGTGTGTGTGTGTGTGTGTGTGTAGCATGTCATACATCCACGTGGTAACGCAGCCCCTCCCACGTTCCTAGAAATCGGTGACGTAACCGTCGAGGCTTTTAACCTCATGTGAATAAATTTTGTGTCAGGCGTAAAATATGTCCCAAAGAAAAGCCGTCCGATTCTTATATATATATATATATATATATATATATATATATATATATATATATATATATATATATATATATATATATATATATATATATATATATAACCGCAAACCATATGATGAGGGTTTTAGGCCAATCACTGACTGCCTAGCAACCACTAACATTATGATAGCACATACGCACAATAATGACTCGACAAGCATAAAACATCTGCTCTGGCAACTTAGTATTAAACTCCACTCCAATCTCTGAAACTACACTTCCCAGGAATGTACGAGTTACACTTTTTCATCTAGTTTCTCGACACCATCTAATTCTATGACATTACACACAACAGCTTACCGATCGGCTACACAGCAAGAGTACACCTTCTGTACCAGTGCATCAGGGACACATGAACACTACACCCACTCTGAAAAGCAGAGCCAGGCATACAGAGAGACAACAGGTTTCCAGACATACATGTAGGCTACATGTCCATATACAGGTGGTGACAGTCAGGTGGGGGACGGCAGAGAGAAGTGTTATAAAAAACCAACTGAAACACTTACTGACCTTTTGAGGTCAATCTCATCTAACCTACTCATGTCTACTACATATCAGCAATTTTCTGATGTGTAAAAATGGTACAACTGTCTTGCTATGCCGGCAAGTTATGTTACAGACCAGCAAAGTAAATGTCGCGCTAAACTTGAACATCCTTTAATGGCCGGAGATGGAAACTGATTCACCACTGGGAAGACACAGCTTCCAAAACTGCAAACACTTAAGAGGTGGTAAATGTTGCCCCCTACGTGTTAAGTGTCACCACTGAGTAAAGTGTGCGAATAGTGCGTTCGCGATATTCTTTCGTAACAACACTTACGGAAGATAATCCCAATAGCAGTTTTACCTAAAACCATAAACACTTCGTATTTAATGACCTTACCATCTGACGCTGAAGGTCAAAATTCTTAACTATAGAAAAAGAAATACTTGAAGCCATCCTTCCTAACAGGTGATTCAAAACCATACTGATTCTTACTAGGCTTTTAAGGTACTCTTAGAAGCTAGTTATCAGAAAGCTTTAGCCACGTATGAGCTAACCGGTCATCGCTATGCGCTTAGCTCTCTTCCACATCAGCAAGCTTAGCTTACCCCCAGCACCACAGGCCGACCACTGAGCTTTTCCTAAGACTATAAAATTCAGAAACTTTCGATTAGATTCTGTCAAAACATCTAATGTACTCGAGGGGTGGGGAAGTCGAGGATCTAATTCTAAAAGACACTCAGACATCGAGAAGTATAACTTTAAAAGCATTTAATCCCCGACGTGGCAAGATAAAAGTGTAAACACGAGTGATCGCTGGCGGTGTACATAGGTACATTTTTCTCTGGTCTGACGTGACGACGGCGAACACAAGAGTACTACTCTCAGGCGGAGAGAACGAGGGAGGGAGAGATGGATAGAAGAGAAGGAGATGAAGGAGAGGGATGAAGGATGACATGTGTTTCCTGAGGGACGAACACTATCCAAGAAGAACGGGAAGGATAAAGTTGGGGCTACAAGAAGAAAACACAACAAGAAAAAGGGGAAAGATAAAACTGACAATAGATAAGGCATGGTAATGAGGACAATAGAGGGATGCAGAGAAGTGTTGTCGTACTGTGGCCATTTTTGCCTCCTCATCCTCCGGCATCATCCACCCACCACACAATGAAACAGGCTCAAGACATGACCCTCCTTGACACAGACGCCCTAAGTACCCGAACGCACCACCACCGCCACAACCCTGGCCACCGCCACAGTCGCGGTGCTGGCCCCTCAGATGAGGAGAAGGGTTGAATGGATGACTAAGTGGTAGTATGGCGGTACAGTAAGAAAGAAGGGGACGGATGGAGCGAGTTAACCGGGTGGTTGACGGGCACAGACAACGCGACATGATGGCATGGAAGGGGTGGTTGCAAATGGAAATGGATAGGGTTACTCTCATGAGGCGGGAGGTGGAGGAGGAGGATCGGCCGGTGTACCTTAAGTTGATGAGGGTGAGTGGTAGCGGGAAGAGGTAGTCTTCTGGGTTACTCATGATGGCACAGCGGGTTGAGGGTCGTACGACGGTACGATAGGTAGGACACCCATCGGTGGTGAGGCAAGTGATGGCTAAGGTGACGTAGGATGGTTGCTCGTAGAAGACGAGGTGAAGGAGAGGGGGAAGGTGGGTGTGTGGTGGTGTTTGAAGTCGAAGGTGGGGTCCGGCACGAGTCAATTGCAGAACACACCCACTTAGTAAAGTCACAGACATCCACTGGTACATAAAAACAAGCAGAAACAAAATTCACTCTAGCGATGCTAAGGAGAATGAGAGCAAGCGACATCACCATAGTGAGAAGACCGGATAACGCACCAGAAGAACTGGAAATTCCGTAGCCACGCGCTCACATAACGAGATTAGATAAACCACGCAAGGATGAGCGACTCTGGCCAGTATGTACTGAGTCCGGCGCCTTGCGCACGGGCCAAACTCACGACTGGCACAGGTTATGATCGTCCCACTCTCGACTTGCTCCCCAGCAGGTACACCATCGCCTCCAAATTACACATTCTGAAGCTACTGAGGATAACGAAATACGGTCCTACGATTCGTCACACGTCAGGAATTACCCCTACAACGAAAACACCGAAGAACAACGTGAAGGACTGAAGATAAAACCAGTTGGTGTAAGGGGAACGGAAGCAGCACAAAAAGCGTGGCAGAAACTGGGAGAAAACGGAGACAAACTGAAGACGTTCAAGGCCTCGATATCGAGAGGGTCAGACATGAACATATCAAGGCACTATTATAGGCGAGCCACTAGCCAGCCATCGATGCAACACAGTGAGCAATATTTAGCTTTGCTCAGCTCATATCCTTCCCCTAAACCGACAAGCAACAACACCACTACACAGACACCCCTCAGTCTCTGGGGATAAAACACCAAAATTACATATCCGAGTGAACCATCCACACCCTTCAGTAACACCTACACTATACTCCTGTACACCTTGGACCCTTCCTCCATTCCCTTGTACACTCTGGACCTTTCTACACCATTCCCTTGTACACTCTGGCCCTTTCCTTCATTTCTAAGCCGTACCTTCTGTCCAAACACTTCTTTCTTCTCCTCCTAACTACCCGATTATAGAAGAAATAAGAGTGATATGATGAGAAACAGTTACAGAAAGGTACATAAGTGTGGATAGTCTTTATGTAGGACAGTGATTTCACCGACGCTCCTGTGTGATGAGAGACAATGTGAAAATCAAGATGACACATCATTATACATCATTATAATGAAAATGTAAAAGCTGAGACATGATGATGAGGCCGTGTGGTGATACGCGATGATCAGGATGAATGATGAATCTGTGCCTATAATCGAGCCTCTGTCATTCATCAACTTCACTTGAGAAACTCTTCATTCATAAGAAAAAATGAATTCTCTTCATTCTGATGTCCAGATATTTCATTCTTTCTCCTCTGGTTCTCTTGCCAATATCTCTAAACCCTGACGTCCTCAGCCCGTCTGGCGGCTCATAACACGTCGATCACTGTTCTAGATCTATCTAACATTGAGGCCAGATAGACAGATCAATCAATAGAAACCCACTAGGGTCATTAGCAGAGTAATTAAGTTTTATCTGCAGTGTATCGGGAGCAAATTGGAAGGGGTGTTCCCGATGGGGCCACAAACCAGTTTCTGGACGACTGAGGAGGGGAGAACGACGGACCGACCAGCTTGGTATTTAATCACAAATGTTCTGGTGACACGACCGGCCTAATGTACACACCTGGCCTAATGTACACCCTCTTAGGCCACAGCTGGCCAATGTACACCCTCTTGGACCACACCTGGTCTAGTGTACACACTCTTGGACCACATCTGGCCTAATGTACACCCTCTTGGGCCACACCTGGCCAAAGGTACGCCCTCTTGGGCCACATCTGGCCTAATGTACATCCTCTTGAGCCACACATGGCCTAATGTCCACCCTCTTGGGTCACAACTGCACAAAATCAAGCTGTAATCTAGGTCATGTCAGTTGAAAAAGATGAAAGACGAATGTATGACAAAACCACACAGGGGTTTTGTTTGTATGTAGACCCGACCCTTGGGTGGTGGAGAGGTTCTGAGAAGAGGGAAAGCCTTCAGTGTGTGAGTAAGCATTCACCTGTTTTCCTTCGGTTGCCACACACGGGAAAGCCTGATGAAGAAGGACTTCGTCATTTGGCCGGCAGCTCGTGCCTCCAAAGCGACCATCTCCACCGTCTTGACCCGACGAGGTCAGCAATGCCCCCCATAAGACTCACGTATTTTCAGGATCTGAGAGTTGGGAAATGGCCGACTCGGTCATCATCAATTTGTTTTTATGTCAAACACTCCAATCAGGAGCCTAGAGCTCTCGGCGAGGCCAGGCCTTCACACAGCAATAAAAGGATGACCAAGAGAAATGAAGAAAGACAGAATAGAATTGTCTGACGATTTACAGGAAGAGAAAAAATAACCTTCTCATTCTTTAAAGAAAAATATGGAGATCTTAGCTGTTAAGTAAGACAACAGAGGTAAGAGTTCCAAAGCTTAGTGGCAGAAGGAAGAAGACGAACGTATTAACGTCTGAAGACGTCACTCTGCAACGGACTTTCAGCTTGGATCACCTATATATCACCAATATGGTCTTACATCAGACGACCTTCAAGCCTTGTTTGATAACTTATCTCTTATCATAAGTACCGTAGTTCACCTTTCAACAGCAAAACAGACGGTATCAGCAGCATCTGCTTTAAACAAAGTATGGCGATCACGATACTTCAAAAAAAAATTATGATAAAGGAAAAGCTAAAGGAAAAACACCATCAAGTGTGGTGGAAATATATATATATAAGAACCGAGGAAGTATTCACAGTGAAAATGAAACACAGACACACACACACACACACACACACACACACGACAGGTTCTTGGAGAAGCCTTATCACAGGTCGGGGTTAAAAACTAGGCAAAGAGGGTCAGCGATTTGATGTACATTGTACCTCTTGAGTTTCGCCAGATGAGACGTAGAGCGATAACAACGAATCGAAAGAAAATGATAACGCAGGTACAGAATATAGAAAATGGGAATGGTGTGATGGTATCAAATGTGAGACATGGAAAAGGAGAATATTATGATGAAGACTGAGTATCTTTAGTACAGCAATAAAGAACCTTAAGAATGAATGTGAAACAGATTGGTAAATCAAACTATATATATATATATATATATATATATATATATATATTTATTTTTTTTTTTTTTTTTTTATACTCTGTCGCTGTCTCCCGCGTCTGCGAGGTAGCGCAAGGAAACAGACGAAAGAAATGGCCCAACCCCCCCCCCATACACATGTACATACACATGTCCACACACGTGTATACATTACCTACACAGCTTTCCATGGTCCACCCCAGACGCCTCACATGCCTTGATTCACTCCACTGACAGCACGTCAACCCCTGTATACCACATCGCTCCAATTCACTCTATTCCTTGCCCTCCTTACACCCTCCTGCATGTTCAGGCCCCGATCACACAAAATCTTTTTCACTCCATCTTTCCACCTCCAATTTGGTCTCCCTCTTCTCCTCGTTCCCTCCACCTCCGACACATATATCCTCTTGGTCAATCTTTCCTCACTCATTCTCTCCATGTGCCCAAACCATTTCAAAACACCCTCTTCTGCTCTCTCAACCACGCTCTTTTTATTTCCACACATCTCTCTTACCCTTACGTTACTTACTCGATCAAACCACCTCACACCACACATTGTCCTCAAACATCTCATTTCCAGCACATCCATCCTCCTGCGCACAACTCTATCCATAGCCCACGCCTCGCAACCATACAACATTGTTGGAACCACTATTCCTTCAAACATACCCATTTTTGCTTTCCGAGATAATGTTCTCGACTTCCACACATTTTTCAAGGCTCCCAAAATTTTCGCCCCCTCCCCCACCCTATGATCCACTTCCGCTTCCATGGTTCCATCCGCTGACAGATCCACTCCCAGATATCTAAAACACTTCACTTCCTCCAGTTTTTCTCCATTCAAACTTACCTCCCAATTGACTTGACCCTCAACCCTACTGTACCTAATAACCTTGCTCTTATTCACATTTACTCTTAACTTTCTTCTTCCACACACTTTACCAAACTCAGTCACCAGCTTCTGCAGTTTCTCACATGAATCAGCCACCAGCGCTGTATCATCAGCGAACAACAACTGACTCACTTCCCAGCTCTCTCATCCCCAACAGACTTCATACTTGCCCCTCTTTCCAGGACTCTTGCATTTACCTCCCTAACAACCCCATCCATAAACAAATTAAACAACCATGGAGACATCACACACCCCTGCCGCAAACCTACATTCACTGAGAACCAATCACTTTCCTCTCTTCCTACACGTACACATGCCTTACATCCTCGATAAAAACTTTTCACTGCTTCCAACAACTTGCCTCCCACACCATATATTCTTAATACCTTCCACAGAGCATCTCTATCAACTCTATCATATGCCTTCTCCAGATCCATAAATGCTACATACAAATCCATTTGCTTTTCTAAATATTTCTCACATACATTCTTCAAAGCAAACACCTGATCCACACATCCTCTACCACTTCTGAAACCGCACTGCTCTTCCCCAATCTGATGCTCTGTACATGCCTTCACCCTCTCAATCAATACCCTCCCATATAATTTACCAGGAATACTCAACAAACTTATACCTCTGTAATTTGAGCACTCACTCTTATCCCCTTTGCCTTTGTACAATGGCACTATGCACGCATTCCGCCAATCCTCAGGCACCTCACTATGAGTCATACATACATTAAATAACCTTACCAACCAGTCAACAATACAGTCACCCCCTTTTTTAATAAATTCCACTGCAATACCATCCAAACCTGCTGCCTTGCCGGCTTTCATCTTCCGCAAAGCTTTTACTACCTCTTCTCTGTTTACCAAATCATTTTCCCCAACCCTCTCACTTTGCACACCACCTCGACCAAAACACCCTATATCTGCCACTCTGTCATCAGACACATTCAACAAACCTTCAAAATACTCATTCCATCTCCTTCTCACATCACCACTACTTGTTATCACCTCCCCATTTACGCCCTTCACTGAAGTTCCCATTTGCTCCCTTGTCTTACGCACCTTATTTACCTCCTTCCAGAACATCTTTTTATTCTCCCTAAAATTTACTGATAGTCTCTCACCCCAACTCTCATTTGCCCTTTTTTTCACCTCTTGCACCTTTCTCTTGACCTCCTGTCTCTTTCTTTTATACTTCTCCCACTCAATTGCATTTTTTCCCTGCAAAAATCGTCCAAATGCCTCTCTCTTCTCTTTCACTAATACTCTTACTTCTTCATCCCACCACTCACTACCCTTTCTAAACAGCCCACCTCCCACTCTTCTCATGCCACAAGCATCTTTTGCGCAATCCATCACTGATTCCCTAAATACATCCCATTCCTCCCCCACCTGGATGTTTTGGCTCTGAGTGAAACGAAGCTCAAGGGTAAAGGGGAAGAGTGGTTTGGAAATGTCTGGGGAGTGAAGTCAGGGGTTAGTGAGAGGACAAGAGCAAGGGAAGGAGTAGCAATACTCCTTAAACAGGAGTTGTGGGAGTATGTGATAGAATGTAAGAAAGTAAATTCTCGATTAATATGGGTAAAATTGAAAGTTGATGGAGAGAGGTGGGTGATTATTGGTGCATATGCACCTGGGCATGAGAAGAAAGATCATGAGAGGCAAGTGTTTTGGGAGCAGCTGAATGAGTGTGTTAGCGGTTTTGATGCACGAGACCGGGTTATAGTGATGGGTGATTTGAATGCAAAGGTGAGTAATGTGGCAGTTGAGGGAATAATTGGTATGCATGGGGTGTTCAGTGTTGTAAATGGAAATGGTGAAGAGCTTGTAGATTTATGTGCTGAAAAAGGACTGATGATTGGGAATACCTGGTTTAAAAAGCGAGATATACATAAGTATACTTATGTAAGTAGGAGAGATGGCCAGAGAGCGTTATTGGATTACGTGTTAATTGACAGGCGTGCGAAAGAGAGACTTTTGGATGTTAATGTGCTGAGAGGTGCAACTGGAGGGATGTCTGATCATTATCTTGTGGAGGCTAAGGTGAAGATTAGTATGGGTTTTCAGAAAAGAGGAGTGAATGTTGGGGTGAAGAAGGTGGTGAGAGTAAGTGAGCTTGGGAAGGAGACCTGTGTGGGGAAGTACCAGGAGAGACTGTGTACAGAATGGAAAAAGGGAGAACAATGGATATATATATATATATATATATATATATATGTCATCACCATGCGGATACAGACCCTGACTTGTACCAAAATTTCCCAGCCGTGTCAAATTACAGCCACGAATCCTGCCTTACCGTTACGTAAGATTTTAAAATCGTCACGAGGGAAGTTGCGCATGAGAGAGGAGCAAAGCTGGGCCATCAGAGCGAGGAGGAGTCTGATCACTCCGTCTCCATTATCCGTCATGCAAAGCTGTAATCACCAGTCATGACGTATGACTGGAATGCACCTGATTTGAGTGACATGATGGTTATCATGATTTCTTCGCTAATTACCAATATGCTCCTTGACTGAGAATTCTTGAAAAATCCAACTCCCTTGTGATCATGACTGAAACCACAGAGGCTATAGCAGTCGAACAGCTAAACTGATCAAGCCTGACCTAACTTAATCTACCCTAACTTAACCTAGCATAACCTTACATAGCCTAACTTAACCTAGCATAACCTTACATAGCTTAACTTAACCTAGCATAACCTTACTTATCCTAACTTAACAAGCATTAATCAATTAAGTTCATCTGGCTTTCTCTGTTGTAACTTTACGGTACTTTGGAAGAAACAAAAATACAAAACTTTACCAAAAATATCTTCAATCTAATATAATCTAATACGATTGTAATTTGATTCTTCTCTCTTTTGCACTGCAATATTTCAGAAACCTTTTTTTTCATAATTTGCTCTGTGGAGCAAGATGCACTCCTGTACGCTGCTCAGAAAGGTGTAAAACTTCTTGAGTCGTCTTGTGTTGCACACCTGGAGACAACTGGGTTAATTATCATTAAGGTTTCTCTCGCTGGGTGGGAGGCTTTTCCTTCAGTGTTTCTTTTTTCTTTTCTTGTCTTTGTTATTTCCAGTAATTACAGCTGCCGCGCGCCGATCGACAGTGACAATCAAATGTCTTAAGTTTATGGACTGGTTATCTTCGTTCACACATCAGCCAGACTTATTCTGACTGTAGCTTAATTGGTGAAAAACATGTGATGGAGTGGCTTGATGTCAATGTATTAGACTAGCAGGTTGTAAATGTGTCAGACTAGTAGGAAGTTAATTCACAAGGATAATCAGTCTTCCAAAGATCGATCGGTCACGTTCTCGTACTTTAGATTATTCTTCTCTTCCAAAGACCAGACAGCCATGTGTGTGTGTGTGTGTGTGTGTGTGTGTGTGTGTGTGTGTGTATGCGACTAAGAATATTCTTTCCTTCCAAAGTTCAGACAGTCATGTTTAGGCGATTCAGAATATTCTTTCCTCTCAAAGATCAGACAGTTATGTTTAGGCGATTCAGAATATTTTCTCCCAGAGACCAGTCGGGTATGTATCGAAGATTCAGAATTCACTTCTCTTCCAAAGTCCAGTAAACCAGTTATCGACGATGTAATATATTCAAGTCCACCAATAACCCGTTAGGATCTGGTGACTGTGAACGGTGACCTTCCAGCACAGGAACTTTCATAGACCTACACACTGACCCCCTGCCGACGTCCCTCTACACACTGACCCCCTGCCGACGTCCTCTACACACTGACCCCTGCCGACGTCCCTCTACACACTGACCCCCTGCCGATGTCCCTCTACACACTGACCCCCTGCCGATGGTCCTGTGCACACTGACCCCTGCCGATGTCTTTCTACAGACTGAACACTACTGCTATTCCTCAAAACTCCAACTAGGTAAATATCAGTAAAATTCGCAGGGTCCCGAACAGTGGCCGTGGAAGGCATTGCGCCGCAGACGGATTCGAACGACTCCACATTACCAAAGTTTGCTGGAAACTGGCCAACTTCGGCGGGGGAAAGTGTACCACCGCAAGAGAAGGTGGGTGGGGTCAAGAGCCAGCGACGGTGATTTCCTGCACTCGAACCCGAGATGACCCCCAGACACTCACCTCCAGATCAGTTCCTTTTTGCCTTGTGTCTCAAATCCAAACGTCAGCATAAAAGGAAGTTCTCATTAACTTTTCATTTCTTTTTTTTTTTCTCAAATCTTACGTTCACTTCGCCACCAGAAATGGCCTTGACTGCGTCATATTCTACCCGTGCCCGGGTCTTGTCTCTATAAAGAACACTGTTAGACGAGTGTTCCTTTGATGATCACACACTATGTACTGACGATTGAATATGTTTTGGTGGATATCCCACGGGAGGAGAGAGAAAGGTCACGCAATGACCTCAATGTTTAACGAAGATCCTGCGAGAACCTCGCCCGTCTTGACGGAGGGATGAATGATGATGTTGTATATGGCATGGCAAACGTACATGCTAAAGGCAAACATTCTCCTCCGGGCGGTGCAAACACAACGAGGCTCGCCCGAAGGACGCAGGGGGAACATACGTGGAAGTGAGTTTGTTTTACTAAATCGGAGACGGTCTAGGTCCACTGGGTGGTTGTCTCAAGGGACGTCGAAGCAGATCGAGGCAATGTCTCATTCAGAAGGAAATTATCAAGACTCAAAAAGAAACATACAGTCTCTTTATCAGTCCATCTCTCCTTGCCACTATATTTCTTGGTTGCCAACTTGTCTCATTGCCCTTGACGGTCTGGGGGTATGACGGCGGAGCGCTTTCGGATCATCTCCGTGAACTGATTTGCCAGTCACTTCGGCCACTGAGGCACTTAAGACAAGATGACCCCCTGTCGTGTAGGCAGCATCCGAGTGACAGGGACCAACGTCGGACGGTGGCGCTAATACAGGCGCAGCAGCGCGTGAGGCGACACATCGGAACTGCATCTTGTACCTGCTATTTACTAGGATCATGTAACATGGCCTCTGTCCGTGGGGGCTGCTCCCTCTCTGCTGAGGGTGAATAGGAAGACCTTGTCGAGGGAGGGAGATGTGATTCATACTGCTACTGTTGTTGCTCCTCCTCCTCCTCCTCCTCCTCCTCCTCCTCCTCCTGTTAGTCTAGGCGGCTGCTTGCTGAATGCGTGTTAACAGAGGCCGGTTGTGTGCCAGCAAGGCTCCTTGCCTCCATGGCGGAACTAATGCAACATGATCTTAACGAAGACCGCTTGCTAGGTGAGGCTCTTGCTGAGATGGTATCACTCGCTGGGCTACTGTTTCTACTTGTTATTCAGGGTTGTGCCACTAGGGCGCTACTTATCCTGGCCATTAGCAAAGCTAAACTATCATGACGTTCCCCCCCGAGGCAACTGGTGGCTGATGCTTGTTGGTGTGAAGATAACGAGGACAATCAGAACTCGATGGCGTGTTTGCCTGCTCAGATCAACAAAACCCAGTCTAAGGCTGCTCCAAGAGGACCCTACTGAGGGCATCTGCTTGCTAATGTTAACACGGCCCTGTTTATAGACTGCTAACAGTGGCTATGTGCTGAGTGCAAGATAACAAGGCACTGTCGATGCTCTGTTTCCATTGGCTACTTGTCAAGTTTCTACTCTGAGACAACAGGTCCGCCCTCCCCCCCAAGCTTGAGCCTGCGCCGCCGTCTGCTTGTTCAAGGTGATGTTATGAGCCTGCTGGGGGTAGCTGGCAGTAGCTGACTGTCAAGTTAATATGACCTTGTCGTGGGCAGTTGATGCTGGCTGGGGCTAAAACAGCTGATGCTGCGGGAGACGGCTGAGGGGTTTAAGATAGATGAAGTGACTGGTTGTGGGTAAGATAACTGAGGAGGACGATGTTGTTTTATGACGCTGACGAAAGCTTTTTTCTCGGGGTGATGGCTGAGGTGAAGCTGTCTGAAGGTGGCTTATCGATGAGGGTCTGTGGTAACTTTATTCTAGTTCTGTAGCTTATCGGATGATCTTATCTCTGGATCCTGCCTTAATGTGTGTAGATAGTGCTATGTATTTTGAGGCTAAAACAACGCGGGTACCGACAGCTCAATGAGGCCTAAGAGAGCGGGGGACCTTAGGGCACTGCACGTGACGAGTGCCCATTGAAGCCACGATAACAGATTCTAAGTGCTGGTGCCACACGGTTCCCGAAGACGCGATAACGGGAGGGTTCGAACTGGTGATGCTGGCTGGTGCTTGCTGCTTGCTGTAGCTGGTATAACAGGTTCCCTCCTCCTGAGGTCCCTGGCGACAGATGTTCGTCAAGGCCAAGCAATGTGCAACTCGCTGAAGTGTGAGGGCGATATAGCAGTCTTGAGTCTCTTCGTAAAAGATGATAAAAAGACATTCAGACTACGTGATGGTTGACTAATACCTCCAGTGACGTCTGCTGTAAAGTGGTAGACAATTAGTCTGTTGTTGTTAATTCAACTTTTCCGATGCTCTAAAAGCAAAGGAAACCTATCACACACACACACACACACACACACACACACACACACACACACACACACACACACACACTCCTTCTAGACATCTACCACACAAGATCTCTCCCTCTCAACCCCCATTCCCCTACCTACCCTTCACTCTACATCCTGCCATTGCTGTCTCATGCTCTCTCCAGATGGAATCTTTGACCCTCCCCTCGAGGACAAGGATACAAACCTTGAGTACGATGATATGACCCTCGAACACGACGGCATGACTCTTGATCTTACCCCTTAACGAATCGAAGTGTTCAACGGGTTAACCCTTTTCTCACTGTCACTTCACGGTACATAGCAAACCTTCAAAGCCATCATAATCCCCTTGTAACCACGATGAACACAATCCTTAACTCCCTCTGATAAATGTGATGACTTAGCTTTATCAGTGTGACCTAAGTCACTCTGATGAATGTGATGACTTAGCTTTATCAGTGTGACCTAAGTCACTCTGATAAATGTGGTGACTTTGCATTATCAACGTGACTTAAGTCAGCTTCTAAGTCATGGCCCAGGGTCAAGTAACTGTAGGTAGTAACAGATACCTGAACCATACGTGTAAATGGCTGACTTTGACCAGGAAGGTCAAGGTCGAGGTCACCAGTGATCATGTTACTCCCAAGATACTGGCTAATAGATAGAACGAACTCAAGTGGATACGAAAAAAAAAATATCCTTAGTTTTATCTGTAGAAGAGAAACAGTATATCTCTAATGTCATTCAATTCTATTTATTCTATTTGATACATTTATTCATTTAGTTATTTATCTGATAATTCGTCTTACTATTCTATCTAACTTTAACATATTACGAATCTTACTTCAATCTTTTATCTATTGATCTGTCTCTCAATCTACTTTTTTGCCCTTTCCTAATACCTCAACTCAGTTGCTCGTTACCAAAACGCCTTGGCAAAAAGCTGCCACGTGTAATAAAGAATAATCTTTCAAAGCAGAGAATAGTAAAGTCTCTTGCTTTACTGTCCTTACTATACTTACACAAACATGATCAGGGTAACATCACTGCGCCCCGGCAGATAACCTTATCATGATAAATCAGGTCTTCTGTTATCTATCTCTGCTACATACTATCCACCAGCAGATAACCTCATCATGAACCATCAGGTCTTCTGTTATCTATCTTTGCTACATACTATCTACCAGCAGATTAACCTCGTCACAGACCACTAGGTCTGCCCAATTTAATCCCATTTATCAAGAAACTATATATGGTCTCAATTTTTTATTTATCGTTTAGCATTTAAGCATAGAATTCACGGTGAATAATCTTCACAGCGAAAGATAAAGTCATTTTCTTGGATATGAACTGAATGATTAGCCAAACTCTGTGACCATATATAAAGATGAACCTTAAAAAAACAAGAGGGATTCCTAAAACAATAAGAATTTTCCTAAAAAGTTCTTTATCATCTTATTATCTTAACCTTTTACTCATATCTTACCTAATATGACCTGCATACTGGGATCTGTGTCGAAATGAATGCCTTTATCTTAATAATAATATTGATATATTTAGCATACTCACACTGCATGTAGACTTTTACTCCCAGTGTCAACAGTTCCCTAAAACTCTACATTTGCCACTGTCAACAACTAATTAATTGTGGCGCCCAAGCTCACCCTGGGAACGGTAGCGCAAAAGGAGTACAAAGGTCACACAGGGTTTTTGCCAGACCAAAAGGCCAGATGATTACGACACCAGATGGTGTAAAAGCACACAGCCACTTCTACAAGTAAATATAGAAGTCATGATGATGATAATGATAATAAATGTAATGATAATGATAATAGTAATAATAATAATAATAATAATAATAATAATAATAATAGTATTAATAATAATGATAATAATGATAATAATAATAATAATAATAATAATAATAATAATAATAATAATATGCCGCTCGAATGCATCTGAACCAATATCATCTTTCGATAGAGATTAAAACACAGGACTTCCACCTTAGAAGATGCAATGAAAATACGTTATATATATATATATATATATATATATATATATATATATATATATATATATATATATATATATATATATATGTATGTATATATATATATATATATATATATATATATATATATATATATATATATATATATATATATATACTTACTCTTCACAACTGAGCTCAGTTCTGGAGTGCCTTTCTGATACCTGAGTGTATTCTAAAGGGTTGTTACCTTTACTGAGTGCGTGTCAACAACCTGTTACAATTAATGAGTATATTCTACCGACCTCTTATAATTAGTGAGTGCAGTCTAACAACCTGTTACAACTGCTGAGTGCAGTCAACCAGCTCGTCACAATTAATGAGTGCAGTCAACCAGCCCCGTTACAATTAACGAGTGTAGTCTAACAACCTGTTATGATTACTGAGTGCATTCTAACAACCTCGTAGAGCGAAGGAGTGCAATCTAACGACCTGCTGCGACTCGTTATCATCCTCAGTGTAATTATGTACCTACAACTCCTACTTACACAATAAGTTATGACTCAATATTGTTACTTCCCTTAATACAGCAGACGTAAACATGTAATCAGGATCTTGTACTTTAAGACGGTATCGCATGGTCTATAAGCAATAAACTGATAAGCGTGCATTTACTGATTGCGCAATTATATTCTTGACCGTCCACGTCATAGATGATTTACTCTTGTGTCCTAAACCACTGGACTACCACCGTAACGAGCTCATCCTGATGTACAGTGGACTAACGTGTGATTAGCCTTAAAACAGAATTGTGAAACTGTGTGCTATGTGTAGTGTTTGTCGAGCTGACGAGAGAGAGAGAGAGAGAGAGAGAGAGAGAGAGAGAGAGAGAGAGAGAGAGAGAGAGAGAGAGAGAGAGAGATAAAATCCTTCAGGATCATTTTAAGATCCAGTCCTGCTCAAGGCGTGTATCTAATCATAACAAGATATATTCAAAACCTCTTTTAAAGTTTATCGCGTTCACGGGTTTCAAACCCTGGCCTTACTAAACCTGCGACTTGACGACCAGGGAGCCAAACGCTTACCACGCCATGACGCTGAACCAACCAAGGGATGACCTCGTTCGTATATACGTCTTAGAGACTTTTTTTCCAGGTATTTCTGCGTAAATCTACAACGTTAGATATCAATTAGGTAAGTCTGATTAGATGGGGAGTAGAGGAAGAAGTGTAACTGGTCGAAAATCTTTAGATAACTCCTTCACGTATCGTCTTAGTTGTTTTTCCTTCCTCTGAACTCTGATCTCTGACCTTGTGACCCCCTGAATGCGTGAGAGGTATAAGCCACATAGACGTCCAACCCCCACAGGACAAGGGTCTAGATGAAGCGGGTATCAACTGCAATAAAAGCTAATCCTGAACTTCTACATATATGCTGTTTATGACCTCCTCCCTCTCCTGTGAGGACTGGCCTCCTCCTCCTCCTCCTCCTCCTGTGAGGTCTGGCCTCCTCCTCCTCCTCCTGTGAGGTCTGGCCTCCTCCCGTGAGGTCTGAACCTCGAAGCAAACTTCGGGATGAAGACGTCAGAACCAACCCAGAAAATCCCCCGTCTGCAGGGACAAGCCCAGCAGGTCTAACATGATCACCACCTCCGAATTTTCCTAGTGCGCCGGGAGGAAAGAGAGAGAGCAGCAGACTCAGCTGCAGGAACAGCAGCAGCAGCCCGCACGAACAGCAGCAACAGCGGCTAAAGCAGCAGCAGCAGCAGCAACGTCAGGCAGGACATGTCTCTCTTGACGTGTTGAATACTCGACCAGGCCTGGCAACAGACGCAGGCACACTGACCCAGCTCCTGTGGAGCCTTGATCACAGACTGTAGACGATATATATATATATATATATATATATATATATATATATATATATATATATATATATATATATATATTGGAAAGGATCACAATTTTGCGCGTGATCGAGTATATTCCTATGAGTCCGCAGGGAAAATGAAACACGGTAAGTTCCCAAGTGCACTTTCGTGTAATAATCACATCATCAGGGGAGATACAAAAGAGAAATATAACGGTCAATTGATTTACAACGAAGAGACGTAGCTACGACACCATGTGGTAAACAAGTGATTCAATCACTTGTTTACCAAATGGCGGGGGTTGACCTGGGTCTTGAACAACTTTTTTTTGTTTTCGTGTTTAGTCAATACTCTCATAATGATTTGGTTAATGCTAAGATGGGCTTTAAAACTGCCTGGGGACAAATTAAAATTCTTAGTATCACAATTGAGCTTCAAGCCATAAAGAATTTCATTTTGCATCATGTATGCATTTTGACAATAAATATATCTTATCTTTGATCTGGGTCGGCGGCACGGAAATGACTTCCAGTTGCTTCCCACAGTTTCTGTGTGTGCAGTCAACCACACGAGAACTAACCTTCATGACACCTTCCTTCCTCACCCAGCTGAGCTGTGTGGACCAGCGGAAATGTAGACTTTTCTTCTCTCTTTCGCCTTTCCCTGTACCTCTGACCTTTCTCTCTTTAAATAACACGTCCATAAACGACTGAGGAGTTAAGATTAATCTTCCTGTATGTATTTTTTTTCTTCCTGTACCTTCTATTTCACCTTTCATCCAAGACGGCCATGACTCTGGGTCATGCTTTGGCTCGCGTCATGTCGGCCGCTCAAGAGTTGTACCGTCGTGCTCAAGAGTTGTACCGTCGTGCTCAAGGGTTGTACCATCGTACCCAAGAGTTGTACCGTCATATTCAAGGGTTGTACCGTCGTGCTCAAGGGTTGTACCATCGTACCCAAGAGTTGTACCGTCATATTCAAGGGTTGTACCGTCGTGCTCAAGGGTTGTACCATCGTACCCAAGAGATGTACCGTCATGTCATATTCAAGGATTGTAACCTCGTGTTGAAGGTTCCAACACCCACGCGTCTCCATCTGGGATAGAAGGGGAAGGGAGGGTTGAAAACGGACACCCTATGGCAAGGCTATTGATAGCCTCCCATGTTTGACCTCACAAGATCGAGCAAACATGGGTAATGTGACCCTGCACCTACACACACACACACACACACACACACACACACACACACACACACACACACACACGCACACACAGTGGTTACCGTTAAATTACCATGATTCACCACGGGGCAGCCCAGGGTGGGGCCCACGTGGAAACGAATCCTGGGCGCGGCAGTAGGTCTACACGTATCCCAGGTGTTCATCCTCATCTCGAGGCCGTAAAACGAGGCCACCCGACCGCCAGACTCTTACCAAATAACGAATATCAGAGTAACGTTACGTTTTCTTTCTGCACCAACTGTATTAAGATTTCTGTTCTAGTGAATTTCATCATTTTTCCAGCATCGAAACGGGATACGAATCACGAATCACAAACCGGTAACAACGCGAATTTAAAGGTATATAATTCAGTCTTGGTTCTATGAAGCATTGTCTACCTTTCCATAGAATTTCATCAAATTAACATACTGAATGTCTCATACTAAGCAGACCTTGGAGCGCTGGGTTGTGGGAGATCACGCCTCGTCCAGAATACACTGGTTCGATTCCCGGTTCGTGACGCGGGGATTTCCTGGGGAAATAGACTGACGATAATTAACATGATATATGTGTGTGTGTGTGTGTGTGTGTGTGTGTGTGTGTGTGTGTGTGTAGGTGTGTGTGTGTGTGTGTGTGAGTGTGTGTGTGTGTATTCACCTCTGCCAGGCACCCTGACTCCTCCTCACCCACGATTTTCTATCTGATGTTTTTAGGACGACAGAGAATGATGGTGGAGTTCAACCGACGGCAACAGCCTTCCTGGGGTCACCTCGAGGCTGCTTGTGATAGCGGGGAGGAGAGACAGATCCTCGTGTGGAGAGACAGAGAGAGAGAGACAGAGGTATAAACACAGAGAGAGAGAGAGAGAGAGAGAGAGAGAGAGAGAGAGAGAGAGAGAGAGAGAGAGAGAGAGAGAGAGAGAGAACTCTAAGGACAGAAAGAAACTCACGACATTGGATCATTCATCGTTCCAGCGTCTCTAAATCAACTGGGACAATGAGGTATTGTGGTTCCAGGGCCATATGCATTACACGCTTTTTTTGTTTGTTTCTTTCTTTCTGGTCCGTGACGTCTGCGGTGCCACCTTGAATTAATGAAGGTCTTTCCAAAGTACGTATTAATGCTCAAGGTGAAGAAGGCAGGTGTGTAGTGCCCCCCCCCCCCCCCCCCCACATACACACCAGCCGTCTCGCCCTTCCTTCCTCCAGCCATACAATCATACACCATCAGGCTCCTTGCCTCTTCCATCAGACCAGGAGGAAGCTCTCTCTCTCTCTCTCTCTCTCTCTCTCTCTCTCTCTCTCTCTCTCTCTCTCTCTCTCTCTCTCTCTCCACTGGACAATCAACGAGGAGGAGCAACACCTCTCGAAATGACGTCCCCGTGTCCTCGAACTGCCGTGCCTGTTGTGGCCAGCCACCAACTTACACCTCCTCGCATGCTTGATGTACATCGGCTACACTGGTCGTCACAGCCACACACCCTGTCTCCCCCCGACCCAGCAGGATACAGCAGTACTTGGCGGCGAGTCAAAGGAGCGGTATCGGTACCAAAACCACCTGCGTCAAGACGAGTGCCGAGGGAAAGAGCTTGGAATTGTCATCAAGAAGTCCCCTAAACGGCGCGTGTGTGGACCCTCCTCCTGCGAGAGATGGTTTTAAGACAAATCGTCCAGAGTCATCCAAAGCTCTAACTGCGTATATATATATATATATATATATATATATATATATATATATATATATATATATATATATATATATATATATATATATGCAAACAACTAATATACATATGTAAACAATTAGCTACATATCGTTAAAATCATTCTTACTCGTAGCGATACCATATATATATATATATATATATATATATATATATATATATATATATATATATATATATATATATATATATATATATATATAACAACCTTGAGGCTGGAGATATGATGTCTGGTCCACGAGTGTTTGTTCAGCGAAGCCTACAGCCTCCCGGACAGTTGCCAGCCAGGCGAGGAGCCACAGTCCTGATTTACTCCCTCCAGCACCTTGAACGTCACACCCACCACAACTACAACACCCTCCCTCCCTCCCTCAATCCCTCCCTCCACCAACCGCCTCATATCTTGTACGCCTGATCCGCCAAACACAACGTCGATATCTTCATCCTGCACTATTATCGCGTATCCTGCTTAACATGTGGGGGGGGGATTTAATATGAAATATCGGACGGGAATCATGGGACCATCTTAAAAGACGTATCAAGATTGAGGTTCTTGTGAGGGGCCTGTCTCACCCGCGAGCCCCAAGTCCTCATCAAATTAGTATTCTGTACGAACTGTTTGATTAGTAATGTCTCCCGCGCTGGTGCCTGGCTACCCCCGCATTGTTATCAGATTAACGCAGTAGATCCCTTAATGAATATAAATGAGGATCGTCTCGTATTATGTGCTTTCAATAAACAGCTGAGCTTCGTCGGCGCGTTTGATACCCCTCTTCTCCACCTCCTTCAGTCCGCCGCGTCATCGCCTACGACGGCTGGAACACGTCATAGTG
The DNA here is from genome assembly GCF_036320965.1 of Panulirus ornatus. Taxonomy (NCBI): domain Eukaryota; kingdom Metazoa; phylum Arthropoda; class Malacostraca; order Decapoda; family Palinuridae; genus Panulirus; species Panulirus ornatus. The sequence goes on from NC_092246.1 coordinate 3,114,441, forward strand.
AAGATGGGGAGGGAGGGGGGTGTGGGTGTTTCCCTTTTCTCATTCCGAGAATGAAATGTTCCGGACTGACGCGAGCGAAGCTGACCTTCTTAAGCGCCCCCCTGTGACGACACGGGACTTCCGACAGCCTTCGAAATCTGCTGTCCTTTGACCCCCATTGCTGAGTTCCTCCTAAAGCAAGGGAGAGTGAGACAGCCTCTTATCTACTTGGATTCCCCGGCCCTCAGGCTGTATCTCCCTCAAGCACTCGCTCCTCTCCCGTACAACCCCGGGTAATTCCTGGACGTCACGAGGAAAGTACGACCTTGGACGCTGGGAAAAAATAATCAGTGATAGTAATGTTGATGAAATTTGGAGATTCAGTGTTCGTGTTTATTTGATGATGGAAACCTGTGGTATTTCCCTTTTTCCTCTCTACTCCTCACCAATGGTTGGTGAGGGAGGACGTGTCAGGCGAACGGTGATGGTAATTTCCCTTTTTTTGCACGGTAAGAAAACCCCCAGATGCTTGATTTCCGACGTCATTTGCTTCCTTTAAGATGCTTGGCAGTCGTTTCATGGAAGAACCTTTCGTAAGACGAGACTTAATTCTAATTCTGCTTGATCTCTCTACCCCTCCAGTACGCTGGCGACTGCATTCGAGCAAGACCACCATCCAAACGTGTCCACAATTCTAACGCCGCGACTGTGTATAATCATTAGCTTAAGTAAGAAATATATCTTAACTCTTTACACCAGCCAGGATCCAAGACGCACTGACCGGTCTGTAACTAACTGAATACCCCACTACGTAATAAACAATGACCTCTGTAAAAAAAAACTGTAATCACGTGTAAGCAATGCTACGTTACCAGAGAGAGAGAGAGAGAGAGAGAGAGAGAGAGAGAGAGAGAGAGAGAGAGAGAGAGAGAGAGAGAGAGAGAGAGAGAGAGAGAGTCACAGTTACAAAGCTGTAACTTAATCATGGTATTTGTGAGGGATGTTATTGAGGACCTCCAACAGTGTTGTAGATAAACATCTTATCTTCTGTTTAACAATACCAAACACTACAATCAACTACAGAACAGCGGAGAGGAGCAGCGAAGTCTCGACTTCATATACCTTTTTTGCATTCGTGATATATTTGAAAGAAGAAGATTTACACTTCGCATATCTGGTTATACCGCACGGACGAGGCTGGAGCCAAACCTCCTATTCTCCAGGTATACCGTCAGCGAGGGATGTTGTGTAGCTATTTACCAGAGCCTAAAAAACTGAGGCAGACTGGAGACTTCGGCTCCCGACCAAGCGACAGCTGACGCCTCGCCCTCTGTGTGGCGACGGGGGATCTGTTTTCGTAGACATTATGATGTTTTCTGCATACATCATTACTATATCACTTGTACATTAATGAGTCGAGTATCGTCACCCATACGTACATGCATTCAAAAAATCTACTGACATGTATGTATACATCCACTTATTTATTTATTTATTCATTTATTCATTTGAACCACACATGTAGTTTACACATATTGCTTCTTTACGTGCATGTTTAAAACATCAGACGCCTGTTCCTGAACTCAACCCGGCACATACACATTAACTGTGTTTTCTTTCTAACTTAATTCATACGATTATCCACAAAGTGTTAGATATGTATTCACTATTTCGATAACTCCCAAAAATATGAGATATGTTCTTATTGATCTGGATTTGATGAAGTACGTAAATACCTTCTTCCGTATCATTTCTTTATCACTTATCATTATATTCATTTCCCTTCATAAGTTTCAGTGGGCATACCTAACCCTCTGCCTTGTTCGTACCCCCACCCATTTCCCTCCTTTCGTTCCTTTACCCATTACCTATCCCCGTTTTATCCCTGTACCCCATTTCCTCGTTTCCTCACTCATCTCTCCCATTTATGCCCTCCCTATCGCTTGACCCTACGTACCCTACGACTGATCAGCAACTTTAACAATACGCCATATGAATCATCATTCAGACCCTCTCAGTCATATACGCAATTTATCAGACTGTTACATGAAAATAAAATCATGAAACCGTATATATATATATATATATATATATATATATATATATATATATATATATATATATATATATATATATATATATACATATATATATATCTCACCAAGTGATTTCATCCGCTCTCAAGAGCACAATCATTCTTAAAACAATGGTCATACTCTTGATATAGAGTCATACGCAAAATTAATACCTTCATAAAATCGCCAGAAAAAAAAAAAAACAAACTCGTTCTTGCGTATAAGGCGATCCTACTCTGTCCTTCTGGCTTGGAATCTCCTAATGTGCGTCTGGGTGTGGACTGGTTCCTGAACTGTGAGGGTGGGGCGGACAACTGCACCACTCCCGCGTTCATCTTCTCTGATGATGCTTTCCAATCACTTCTACTCGCTCGAGTTTGGACGCTGGTCGACTGGCCGAGGATTAGGTACAGGATGATTGACTGAAAACTGGCCACAGTCTGACTGGATGAAGATTAGGTGTAAATTGATTAGGTGAAGATTAGGTACAGAGTGATTGACTAAGGACTGGGTGCAGATTGAGTGGTTGAAGATCGGGTCGGGAGTGATTGAAGACCGGGGTAGAGATTAACTGGCTGAAGACTGGGGCATTGTAAGGGCTAAGTACCTTCAGCATTTACAATGTCAGCTACGACAAAGGAGTTAGCTTCTATGTATGAGCATTTAAGGATGGTGTAGTTAGGTAGCTTTAATAACATTATCTTAGCTTTTTAGCCTCATATGATAGGCTAGGGTGGCAAGCCAGCGATAAACCAGTATGATTCAGAAATAGAAATAATGAGGAGAGAGATATTCAAGTCATTTCTGCACCTTCCCATTTCCTCCTTCACCTTCATCATCTCCCCATAATGTCCTTCCCTCCAACTTTCTCTATTCCATCTCTATTTCCCAAACCTTAATCTCTTCTTGACCTCTCATCTCTGTTCTCCCCCAACCTTATCTCCTCACCATTATCTCCCCATCCCATTGTCTCCTCCGTGTCCTCCCGACGCCACGGTTCTCTCTTCGTCCAGGCCTTCGTCACCCGGGGTAAACTCTCTCTCTCTCTCTCTCTCTCTCTCTCTCTCTCTCTCTCTCTCTCTCTCTCTCTCTCTCTCTATCTATCTATCTATCTATCTATCTATCTATCTCTATCACTCTATCTATCTATCTATATCTATCTATCTATCTATCTATCTATCTCTATCTATCTATCTTTCTATCTATCTATCTATCTCACAATACAGCAATCTATTATCAGCCCCGCTTTCCACTCGCTTCCGAGTATACATTGACGAGGGGATGATATACATATTCCTACATCAGGGCCAGACGAGGGTGGATGTATGGCGGCCACTAGGCAGCTCTGTTTACGGGAGAGGAGGAAAGTGTGTGTGTGCATCCGGTGGTGAGGGGCCGTACAAACACTTGACCCCGCCCGACCATAAGGTCTTCCTCGGGGGCCAGCTGACCCTTGACCCATCTGGCCAGCTGACCCTCAACCCATCACCTTTCTTCACCACCCACCCCTCTCTCTTCCTATACATTACACAGTTTCGTATGATAAGTTTTGCTCACTAGATGCAAAAACTGGATACAAACTTACAATTTTAAGTATCTTGTTGATTAACAATAAGGTGTTGTGACAGTTCTTGCGGGGTTGGTTTAGATCCATCCCTAAAAGGCTCTATTTTTTTCAAATTCTAAGACATAAGTGTTCTAGTTTGTATCTAAATCTTTAACCACCAACTTCACAGTTAACATCTTCAGTTAGGCCAAAGCGCCAGTAGTACCTGTAGCCTAACCTTAGTCTAGCAGTTACATCATCATGTAATCTCCATATACATGTTTGACTTTACACATTTCACTGTGATGGAAAATGTTTCGGCTTATGCTTATCTGAACTCGACCTGGCATTTGACCTGACCCCTGAACACCGGATCAAGGTCAAGGCCATCAGACCCAAGGGTCGTAAACCGTTGCCCTAAAGGGTGGTACTGTATTGCTCAAGGGTCGTATAGTCTTGCTCAAGGGTCGTATAGTCTTACTCAAGGGTCATACCTTTATGTTCAAGGGTCGCATTGTCTTTCTCAAGGGTCATGCCGTAGTGCTCGAGGGTCGTACCGTCGTGCTTAAGGGTCGCACCGTCGTGCTTAAGGGTCGTACCGTCGTGCTCAAGGGTCGTACCGTCGTGCTCAAGGGTCGTACCGTCGCGCTCGAGAACCGTACCGTCTTGTTTGAGGGTCGTACCGTCGTGCTCGAGGGTCGTACCGTCGTGCTCGAGGGTCGTACCGTCGTGCTCGAGGGTCGTACCGTCGTGCACGAGGGTCGTGCTGTCCCCCGCACCTGGGGTACCCAGTCGTGGAGGTCTTGCTGGCCCAGTCCTCACTGTAAGGCCAAGGTTACTCTGTGTGTTGCCAACTATCACACTCTTACTTTGTGCACAACGTGTGTGTGTGTGTGTGTGTGTGTGTGTGTGTGTGTGTGTGTGTGTTTACAAAGGTCCATGTGTATTTGTGTCTTTGTGTGTTCATTCTATAGCAGACAAACACACAACTATTACATAAATGGACAGAAGATGAGAGAGAATGGGCAAAATTATTATAGCAAATTAACCACAATTCATTTTCTTTCTTTTTTTTTCTATTTTCTTCTTAACCGCCGCATACCAAGACAAGTTCCACCAAGCCAGGGCAACACGGGGCTAACTCCGGAGTTTTCCCCCCCCAAGTTGGTGATGGCACATAAGACAAAAATCCCTGTAGACGCGAGGCGGAGCGTCGCTCTCTCCGCCCAGAACGAACGATGACGGCTCGTTAGGGCAATCATCATCATTCCCCCCCCCCCTCCCCTCGCTGTACTTTCGGTCCAATTAACGATAACCAGAAATTAACGACGGGGTGTTAATTGGTCCGGAGATACGGACGACTCATCACCTGTCACCTGTTTCGCTGGACAGATGGTGAAACGTTCCGGTTCAAACGTCCAGACGCGAAACTTGAAACTGACCGAAACGAAACAGCGTTTTGAATCCCAGTGTCTCGAAGCAACGCAGAAATTCCCTTTTTTAAACTTTCTTTTTCCAATGCAAGCTGAGACGACATGGCGGAACTTAATGTCTTGCTCAGAGCCACTTCATTAACGAGATGAACAGCTGGGCTGACTGTGGGCCGAGTACTGTAACCCCAGGATTCGAACAAATGAGCTCGACCCTGGTCGGCCCGTGTATGCGTCACGATCAGCAACACCAACCCTGATGTAATGACGATTAATCAACTTCCCTCCCGCTATATTTTGCCTCAGTGGGTTGGGTTGCGGTGGTCAGGCCACGAAGACATGGATCTAACCCAGTAAGTCAGATCTAAACCTCTGAGACTAATTTGTAGCGGTATCCCACGCCAATCTATCGTGTATCCTGTGAGCGGTAGCGCTAAATGAGCACAAAGGTCACACATGGTCTTAGTCAGATTCCAGTGAGGGTAATATTACGCAGGCTGTTACGAAGTTGATTCATTATATGAGTTTCATTACATACATTACGTAGTTTCACACGGTGAGTTTTCCCGACGAGATGCAGGAAGCGGATACGAACATTAAACTCGCTCGTTCATTAGCAACAAATGTGTTGTGCGTTTTCTGGGAACTTCGAAGAACCCATCGTCAGAAGTTTGTACCTTCCCTGGGATCATTACCAAGAGCTGATGTATTCCAAGAAACAGACGGCAACAAAGCCAAGGGACAAAAAAACGAAAGCAGAACTAAGATAACAACACAAAAAAAAAATGTAAATTAAAATCTTGTTGTTCTTCGCGCGTGGGATTAAGCGGAAGCCCCCCCGGGGACAACCCAAGAGTGTTTTGCTAAACTAAACCCATTTCAAAACTTTGTAAGACATGCAGATGTTAACAAGAGAGGCTCGGGAAGAAATATAATGCACTGCTGATTCCTGAAAGGCTAATGCAACGGCTAGACCTCATGAAACATATAAGTAATGGCATTTCTCAAGCTGCAAACACAAGGGATAGACTAAGTAGAAGGACAGAGGTATATTTACGGCGGTCTCTCTCAGAATGTATCCTTTCCTCCAACAATACGAGAGATGGACGATGATGCCGTCGTCCCCTCCTCTCCTCTCTCCTCGCCACCGCTTTACATGTTAATTACTGTCGTATTTTAAATCACTAGACTCACTTGCTCTCCCCCGCCGCCCCGATTGACTCAAGCTCAGCTGCTCGCCCACGCTGGTTTGCATATCGAGGATAATATATGACTCCATAAATACGTGCATGTGACAGGAACTAATGCTGGTGTCTTGAGAACACGGACGATGTCGGTGGCGAGTGTGCTGGGAGCCAGCCCTGCTCTCCACTCCCGTTCCAGCTGGTATAGCCAACCACGGCCGGCCACGCCCAAGCGACTAGCCCATCCGTCCTCTCTACATGCTCACTCATAGCCACTAGCTAGGCTGCCTTCGGCCTCCTAGTACAACAAAGCCGCCTCAAGACCTAACCCTCTGTTCAAGGGAGTGTATCCGCCCACGCCATGTTATCTAATTGGCCCTTAACCCCCTCGGCACAATGGAAAAAAAAAACACACACCCACTGACCTGCCCCACCAGCACAGTACATAACCCACCGTCCCGTAGCTGGTGTTTACGTCAATGACAACAACAATGGAGTAATTTAGAAAGGTCTTTGAACCTCCCTTCTCTCGGTGTGGCGGATGGTTGACCACGTTGTCTGCAGTGGTTTCTGATATGGTCGTGGGTAGACGAGGTGGTCGGCGATGGTTTCTGTTGGTCGTGGGTGGTGGTTCAGGACGGCACATGATGCCACCACCCGCAGGAGACAGATGAGAACGGGTGACGGGAGGAAGTGGGTGGATCATGATGGGGTGTACTGTACGTCGGACACCAGCGGAGGGGCACAGATGGACGCGCTGTAGCAGTCGCCGCTGACGGGTGACGGCGATGTAAATTGCGTACAGTGGACGGTAACGACTGATGACAGAAGACAGGGCTGTACATAACAGGCTACATATGGTGTGTGTGTGTGTGTGTGTGTGTGTGTGTGTGTGTGTGTGTGTGTTAGGGTTGGTGCCTGCCAGCAACACCCCCAGGAGGACCAACAGGGAAGGATAATGTTATTATCCAGGGGTCCCCCCGCTTCCCTGGCCTATACATACCCAAATGAGAGGCGCTGTAATCCCCGGCGCCCGGCTCGTTGTGGCATTAGAGCCAGATGGAAGTGACAGTCCTCACTCAGATGACCTCAGAGCTTCAGCTCCCTGGTGGGAGGTGTCGCCACCAGGGGGACAGGAGGGGCTTCTCCCAGCTGGGGAGAGGGTAGGGGGCTGATTGATTCCGTGCTTCGACTTCTGGGGCGATACTTCAACGGGTCCTTGTGTCGCGCCCTTATTTTCGGGCCTTGTCGCCCAGACTTGGCGTTGGGTCCCGGCGACTCATCGGATCCCGAAACCAAGACCTGGTGGTCTCGGGTCCTACAAGCTGTACTTACAGGTCTTGATGAGGTGTTCTCTCGTCGACTCCTCCCGTCGGATTCCGAGGAAGAGGGAGCTTCGAATCCTCCTGGAGTCTGGCCCTGCAGCCGACTTCTGGCCCTGGGTCCTGCAGCACGACCCTGAAGCCCTGAGAGGACTTTCGTCGGGTTGCAAGAACTGGGTCCTGCTGGCGCTGAATGAAAATGCTGGAATCCTGAGAGTCGAATTATGGAATCCAGTCCTATTGTCGGGTTCTGCATCGAACCCTGGGCTAACCAGAACCTCCCGGTCCTCCCCTCCCTATCTCCTCCCACCACCAGCAGCGCCCCCGGCACCACGCCCAGTGGTAGAGGGCGTGCGGCGCGCGTGGTGCCCCGCCCGGTATGCGTCCCCTCCGCTATCAATGGGATTTACCAGCTGCTGACTCACTGGCTTCAGAACTGGTTTGCTGAGGTGAGGTGGGGAAGTGTGGGGCTGTTATGGCGTGCAGTGTTGTGGCGCAGGACGTGCACTGGTGTGATGCGATGGTCGAGAGGTGTGGTGGGGGAGCGGAAATTGTGTACATAAGTAAGCCAGAAACAGGAAACCTGATGGTGTGTGATGAGGTTTTCTGCTGGAGGACAGAAACAGTTTCTTGATTCCTAATCTCCAGTAGATGGAAGCAGGACTGCAAAGTAGAAGGTTCCTCCTCATCCATCACTGTAGACACAAGCAGAATAGTAAAACAGAAGGGCTCTTATCCATCCACCACTCCCTTCGGCATATCAGGAAAATAGCAATGAAAGAACATCATTCATCATGGAAAGCCGTCACCATAATGCAAACTATATAGCTACGTCTGAATGGAAAGCACACACTGATCTAACTACGACCGCCGGATACTCTGTGACAGATGACTGTAACGTAGCGCCACTCAGTCAAGACGAAAGAAGCAGCAAAATCTGCATCCTATACGGGCTTTTCCTTTTATGCTGATGATATTATCGAAGTCGTTACTCAGCCTCGTTTAACAAGTACTGACAGTCTTCTTGTTAGTATCTAATGACGTTTTATCCCAATGTCCTACAACACTGCTGCTGCAGAAACTGGTATAAGGGCTCTGTTTGGTGTGTCGGTGAGGTTCTGTGGCGTGACTTCGAGGCACAAGACTGTGGTGAGGAGGTTTGGTCTAGTGGAGGGGAGGTGGAGTACTATGGTGGAGGAGGTGGAGCGGTGTGGGGGGGAAAGGTGAGTCGGTGTGGAATGAGACGTGGAGTGGTATGGTGTTGGAGGTATGAGAGGTGGAGCAGTATAGTGTTGGAGGTATGAGAGGTGGAGCAATATGGTGTTGGAGGTAACAGATCAATATGGACACACAGGAGGCAGTGAGTGTCAGCCGGACGGTGGCGGAGGCTGAGGGTCGGGCAAGCCATCCACGAGTGTCAGTCAGCCGGTCAGTGGACGAGGCTGAGGGCCGCCGGGTTATCAGCCAGCATCACTCACGTGACCATCAGGAGGTGTCACCCCAAAGGCGATTATGGCTCAAATCTGGATCGCTTGTGATCGGGATAATCTACATGGGACGGAGGGGGGTTCCTGGGGATGTGAGGAAGTTGACGGTAGGTTCCTGGGGAGGTGGGAATGCTGAGTGGGCTCCAGAAGCGGTGGGAAAGCTGAGGTGGGCTCCTGGGGAGCATACAGCATACAGACATCATACCCTTCCCCCACGTCAGAGGTGGATGTGTGAATAAGACAGCCACAATTACGTATCCGGCAAACCATCCACGCACTTCAGTACACCCTACACCGCACGTCTGTACTCCATAACTCAGAATTCTATACCTGGACTGCCGTTCCCCTGTGCGACCGAAGGCTTCTTTCCTCCCGGGGAAACGTGGTCGACCCCTACCCTCCACAGCAGGTCAGGTCCACCAGTCATGCTGCCTTGTCATGCCCCACAAAAGACCCAATTTTCCTCAGCTCAGCCGAACGTAACGTACCCAAGCCAGAGCAGACTTAATCACCCACTAACCAAATTAATCGAATTTAAAAAGGAGATCGAATTTGGTTGACTGTGAATCATTCGGTTGGCGGATGACTGGATCTATTAGAGTATTAGGTGAACAGGGAAACGTACCACACAACTGAGTGTAAATGTCACATATTTCATGATGAAATTGGAATTCGCAAGTGTACACATGTCCTCGCTGATACACAAACGTACATGCAAATGTAGGTGGATGCCTGGAGTTCCTTGTAGTGAGTGCAGAAGCTCGTTCCTCCTCACAGAACCCACGAGCGACCCATCTTCGTCGGCCGATGTCAACGGGTCTCCGTCGACCACCCACATCTCCAGCAGGTGTACTTCATCCTCTAGTTTATTTGCCTGGCTATCTACCTCCCTGGTGTTGCTAACCTGTTTGGATGATGTGTAGGGTGGTGGGAGGGAGTTGTTCTGACAGGCATAACCGTAGTGGTGGTGGTAGGAGGGATGAAAGTGTGGAGAGAGAGAGAGAGGGGAAGGAGTGGGTTGGTTTAGGTACAAAAAAAAAACCTGTGTTGTATTGTGTTTCGCATCTGGAGACGATTGTCAGTGTAAGTGTAGGGTATGTTTCAGGATAGTTATTAAGGGGAGGGACACTGAGGATACTGAGCGTTATGTCTTCCGAAACGTATCCTACAGAAACGGGGACGAGCGTGTGAAACAGCGGTACCGTCAATTAACTTGATGGTGGCATAACCACCAATAAGGAGTCACCTGAGGCTTGGGACACCGTTGCCATATGATCACTTGACGATTCAACTGTGGCGTTGTGACAGGTTCGGTTTGTGAAGCGAGTCAGTCATCCCCGCCTTGCAGCTAGAGACCAAGTTCCTTATAGATCATAGTAGTTGTGGGAAGGTGGGCGCCGTCTGCGTGTTCCCTTCCGGAGGTGGAACGTCTGTTGTGTGAGTTATGAATAGCGTTGGTGGCGGGACGCTGCCTTGTGGAACCCCGCTTGGTAAAGGATATATTGGTGACGTTGAGGGTTGCGGCGGTACTGTGGTTACAGAAAGAGTGCAGTAATCTCTCAATAAATTCTGGCGTTTCCAGCTGTGATGGTTTATATTGCAGACTCATATGTTCCCCCTGATTTTGCGCGACTCAGTTTGTGCTAAGACATGTTGGGATGTTCTGTAGCTGTCTGAGATTATACGTACAAAAAAAACATCTATGAAAGCAGATCAGTAAATGTAAGGTCCTTAATGTCTGCTTTACATCAGCATCATCAGCTGTTGGTCCTAGCTCGTCCCAGCTCGTCCCGAGGCTTGTAGCGTTAAGAAGGGACGACAGGGGGATGAGGGGTGGAAGATGGGGTGGGGAGATGGGGGGTCCTCGAGGATATATACTCGCTTGGCTCCTCCTTCTGGTTCTCGTTTGGGAGAGTGATAATAATACAAGATGGAAGGATTTCCAGCCATCCCTTCCAGCCACCACGCCCCCCGCCCATTTGAGTTGGGTTAGGTTACGACATGCAAGAGATGTGTTGGTAGCATTCTCTCTCTCTCCCTTACTCTCACTCCACCCTGAACCTATCTACCATTTTCCATCTTTTGTTTATCTATCGCGTACACCAGAGCGTCTTCGCACCAGCATAAACCAGCCCACAGCCTCGGAGTATCTCAAGACTCCTGTATATATTTACGAAGCGTACGGCACGCATAGCCAATCCCCTATTTTCAGATCCCTGTACAGTCTGCAGCGCAAAGCTCACAAGGTTAATCTCTTTTTTTTTTTTCTCATTCTCGGCCCTTTACATACTCGGGATTACACGTTCGTGGAATGTTTATATACACACACTGAGGAACGTTTGAAACCTCTCGCCGCTATTTTAACTAAGTCGTTTAGGTCAGCACATGTCCGCCTAGTCTTCACCTCCTTCATCAATATTTCTCTCTCGCATCATCGGCTTTCTAATTACCTACCCTTGAATACATACCGTGCGTGTGAGTGTGTGTGTGTGTGTGTGTGTGTGTGTGTGTGTGTGTGTGTGTGTGTGCTCTTCCAGTGATCATTAAGCAATGAGCCAGAACACACAAGTTTAAGAAAAAAGATTGGTTATTTTCTCCTTAATTGTCTTGGCCTATCTATACGAGATCTGACATATGATGAGTTATAAGGATTTAAGAATTTTTCTCACACATATGTTGCGTTGGTTTTTTTTTTTATCTGATGTAGTACGCATTTTGTGGAACAGGTTTGTGGCTATTCTTATCTCTCTTATCAACATTCCTTTCCATTTGGCGCCATACGCCTCACTCCCAAATAATCCTTACATACAAATAACTTTCTCTTAATAAAGCCAAGTCGAAAGGCGTGTATGTTCAGTTCAGTTAACTAAAACCGAATGAATATTACTTATTAGATGATGAAAATGAATATACATTCATACATCATACACTGGGGCGAAATCCCTTACTGTATTCCCAATCCATTATCATGACTGATGTTGTGTTCGCCTTGCTTTAAGCATCGGCTTCATCTTATTTTTTTATGTGTGTGAGCTGCTCCCCTAGTTGGCTTATCAGTCAGGAGGCGTCAGGATATGGCGTAGGGGCTGGGATGAGAGAACGGGAGGGATGGACCAGAGTCCATGTAGCGAGGGTGCTGGACCAGTGGACCGACCGCTCGTGGTCCAACTAATGTATAGAGCTGGTAGATCCGAACTACCATATGCTATACACAGACACTGAATGGTACATAAGCGAACCACCGACTAAACTTAACAAAGTGAACAGTAAGTTTTTTCAGTGGGATAAACTAAACCAGAAAATATACCACTGGTAAATCTGAAATTTTACCAAACCCTCGCCAGGCGGCCATCTGAAGCTAAATAGACCAGGGATAACCCAAGTCTATATACTTGAGGACATTAAGATTACTAACCTTCCACATAAAATTACTGCCGAGACTAGTGAGATTTCTGATCTCGGGAGGAAAAAAAAATGTTCTGAACACCATAAATTTCAATCAGATTACCAGACTTAGGTGGCCAGATTAAGCGCTGCATCTGATCAAGACATAATATCTAGAGACGAATTGAGCGAGCCAAACCTGTTCGACAGACCTCTACTTGATGAGCCGTCCAGCCACGCTTGCTGGGGAGACCTTTGCAGAAATGACTGAGGCAGTTAGTAACGAGTGGTTAAGGCAGTTAGTAACGAGTGGTTAAGGCAGTTAGTAACAAGTGACTATGGCAGGTAGTAACGAGTGGTTGAGGCAGTCAGTAACAAATGGCGACTTATATTTGGCAACGAAATAGTCCGAGAAATTCAGCTCCAATAACCCAGACATCAGACGAGGTCACGGGAGGGTAAATAACAGCTGTTAGGGGTCGAGTGTTGGTGCTGTCTACCGCCCTGCGATGCTCAATTCATCCCCTTCAGCTTGACGGTACGACCCTTGAGCTCAACAACACGACCTTTGAACACTACAAGTACGACCTCTGACCGCGATTGCACGACCCTTATGTATGACGACCAGGTCTCTAGTCACCTATCATTACGGGTCAGGTCATATCTGCCAGGCCATCATCCCCAAAGGGTTCGTACCGCCTCGCTCGAGGGTCGTACCGTCGTGTTTAAGATGTTTGAAGTACACCACCAAGAAACCTATCTCCACTGCAGTTCCGGAGCCAGGTCTCCATATGGGCCAGTGAATGTCTGGCACAATCTAGCCAAGATGTGCGATAACCTTGATAAAAAAAAAGATAGACCTGATTGACTCCTACACACCCCCCCACCCCCGAGTGCTTTATGCAAACAAAACAAAAAAAATAAACATTTGCTGGCCAGACCCGGAGAGATCGAGAATACCTCACTACCGGCCAGGTCGAACCGAACGAGTTTCTGGCTTCGCTGGCCGTCCCCCCTCGTGCTTAGAGGAACGAGTCCCTGAATCATGCTGCTTCGGACGGGCTACTGTTCAAATTTCCTCTTTCCATCTTCTCTTTACGTTTTGTTGATCCTACGAACACAAGGTGTCCATCTGTCTCATCCTCATCTGATTATACATCATTCTGTTAATACTTTATGATCATCCTCTCATTTGTAACGACTTATCAGACTCTATGTATCAGGATAAGTCCCCAGATTTAAACTCATCCACCTGTTTATATCAAATACATCAATCTCGCTCATAATAGAAAATCTATTATACTTTAAAATCCGTTTATAACACTTCGGTCATAAGAGAAATTCATTAAATAAACACAGTGTAGACCACAGGGCTCAGCTCGCCTAGCATAGTTATCTTATTCAAACTCCAAATTCTCCCAGAAACTAGCTCACATATATGAGATCATGGAAATACTCAGAATCTTTAGCGATACAGACATTTATAACTGCAATTGTCATCACACAGTTTCCCAGAAGAGTCATCCAGTATGCTGGGGTTTTATGAGGAAGAGAGATTTATGAGTGGCGTTTACATATGAGGGACATGAGCCCCGAGCAAACAGCATTACCAAAGACCTGAAAGTCTTAAGGACAGATTTCTGGCTTCTCCACAATATTTCCCAGAGGATCATTCAGACAGACAGAGAGACAGAACGGAAGGGTGGGAGGACCTAACAAGTAAATCAGAGAGAGAGAGAGAGAGGAGAGAGAGAGAGAGAGAGAGAGAGAGAGAGAGAGAGAGAGAGAGAGAGAGAGAGAGAGAGAGAGAGAGCCTGACGTCCACTCCAACATGTGATCGACGTCCACTTCCCGATGGCATTATAAACGGGGGTGGTGATGACTCGGTGTGAGTGGGTGATACAGAGACGTATTGGCTGTCCTTACTGTCTGGCCGAGTGGTGGTGGTGGTGGTGGTGGTCCTGCTGTTGTTGTCAAGGTTCCACCACACAGGCCGCAGGCCAAGCCCGCAGACCTCCACTCCTCTGAAAGACCCTCAGTCGACGCCCCGACAAAAGACTGGGGAGGTTGTGGGGGTTCGAGGTCTTCCCGCGTTACACCCACTCCTCTTGTTTACCCGTCTGTCGCATCCTTGGGCCTCTGTCAGCTCGTGGAACAAGCAGCAGGGCGGTGGTGGCTCCGGTGAACTGCCGTCCCCGACGTCGGTTGAGTTCTTGATATGAATTAATCCGATGTTGATGTATGCGCGCGACGAGTGATGGCGGAACGAAAATAGCCATGAAGGAGTAGTAGTGACTGATGACCTCCGGGCTATTATCACGAAGGATAAAAACATGTTTTCATTTGTCCCGTCCTCCCTCTCACCTCCCCCTCCCACAGGGTCCCTGGGTCGTCCCTTATCATCCCTCCTAGACGCTCACAGTTCAATAGATATGTTCACCTTCCTCCTGTTCATCATCAGGAAGCCTGTCTCAATATGACGCCTATCTCAGCTCCGGAGGTATCAACTCCTCCTCCTTCTCCTCCTCCTCCTCCTCATCATCATCACCATCAACATCGCCATCAAACTAAATCGTCACCACCAGCAGCAGCACCACCACCACCGCCTCGAACAACCTCGACAGATGCCATCCACTCCTCACCACGACAGCAACACTCCCGCTATCAGTGTCAACACCTGAGGGTCAGGAGACCCAGTAACGCAACGACTGACCATGGATTGCAAGGCTCCGGAGTAAGGCCATCAACAAGACGAGAATGGACGACCCTGCAAGACGAGATAATAATCGGATGCGTCAAAATCTGAGCCAGTGGTTGATGGAGTGAGTAGTGAGGCATCGAGCCAAACGAGGCTTCGAAAGTGAGTACATTTTCATTTTGATTCCAACATCATGTTCCCCTCATGACCCCTGGTATGATCCAACATCATGTTCCCCACATGACCCCTGGTATGATCCAACATCATGTTCCCCTCATGACCCCTGGTATGATCCAACATCATGTTCCTCTCATGACCCCTGGTGTGATCCAACATCATGTTCCTCTCATGACCCCTGGTGTGATCCAACATCATGTTCCCCACATGACCCCTGGTATGATCCAACATCATGTTCCTCTCATGACCCCTGGTGTGATCCAACATCATGTTCCCCACATGACCCCTGGTATGATCCAACATCATGTTCCCCTCATGACCCCTGGTATGATCCAACATCATGTTCCTCTCATGACCCCTGGTATGATCCAACATCATGTTCCCCACATGACCCCTGGTATGAATGGTGCTGGTCGGTCTAGTGAAGGTGACCTGCAGGTCGTAAACCCCAACAGGAGTGTCTCTCCCGGCACAACAGGTCAAGAGGAGAGGTCAGAGCAAGCGGCATCGTCTTCTCAACCGCATATCCCTCCTCCTCCTCCTCATCCTCCTCCTCATCTCTGAACTTTGCCTCGACAGTCAACGCCTCCTTCACCCATCCACTAACAGCGTGGAAGCTGCATAATCATCCCAGAGGTGGGTGAAAAGGAAAGACCTATCTCCCCAGATACTGCAGCTCAGCTTAAAAGATATCCTCATCCGATGACAAGGTTGAGGAAGGTCAGACTTAAACAAACGTATCGTCTGACGCGCAACTCTAGACACCACGCGACAGAAAACCGAGCATGTCACCGTGCTCCTGCATGCGCATTTCGTCGGCTTCTTTCTACGTTAATGTCCGTCATCTGGGGATACTGTACGTCCACGACACACTGCATTAGGGGGGGTGCCTGCAGGAACGTGACAAGCTGCTAGCTTCACCCACACACTTGAGAATGTAAACGTTCTGTTCCTGATACACCTAACGATCCTTCATCAAGACGGAACTACTTTAGAGCACGATGGTAACGACCCTTGAGCACGACGGTACGACCCTGGAGCAAGATGGCACGATCCTTGAGCACGACGGTGCAATGCTATAGCCATACTGTACGATCTTTAAGCATGATGGTACAAGCCTTGAACACGACGGTGCGATCCTCTAGCATGACGGTACGACCCAAGACAACGACAGTACGATCCGTGAACACTACGGCACGTCCCTTGGTATGATGGCCTGGCCACTCACCTGACTCTCACGGTGTTTCAGTTAAAACTGGTACCGTGTGATCAAGTCGTACCATCGTGTTCAGGTCGTACCATCGTCCTCAAGTCGTACCGTCGGGCTCGTGTCGTCCTTTTGTTCTTGACCCAGGATCGTATTGTCGTAGTGATGGGTCGTACCATCGAGCCAGAGTACTCAAAGCTCGTACTACCACACCCAAAAGGTCATACGGTCATGCTTAAGGGGTCAAATCGCTCCTGAATGACCCGCCTCTTACCCTTAACTAAACCATCGCTTCACGCTCGTTACCGCACCACAACACAGTCACACACACACACACACACACAATGCTGTGGCTGAGTCACGCGACTCTCCCCCACAACAGCGTCACGCATACCTACCGGCCGCTGCCTGGTCCACCCTCACTCCCTCCTCCTCCCTTCCTTCCTTCCTTGACGGCGCTGACATCGAAGTGCAACTTCCCCCTCCGCTCTGAATTCCTCCTCCCCAGACACCCATGACACGTGCGTGAGGCAAAACAGCCAACACGCCGAGTGTAACCCGACCCTTAATTTTTGCCTGTGGCTAATGGACACACCCAGCAGGCAAAGTCCTTGAGGAACCAGACGCTGGCAGGGAGGGAGGGAGGGGGGAAATGTTCCGTCTGCTATACAACTTAAGACGGAATTAGGCATCATGAAGCGACGTATGTATCAAGCACCCAAACGGACGGACGGACGCATGCACGCACGCACGGGCAAATGCATCAGATCTATATATATATACAATTCCTTACAGTTGTAATGATGAGTCTTTTATACATTACTGGCATGAATAGGCGAAGGACACCTACCCCATCACACACACACACACACACAGAGAAATCATCTGAAACTACTTTCCCCAGGCATGTGAGAGGAACACTTTCTCTTCTGCTCTACAATACCTAACTCATCACAGGACCCCCCATGTCCAGAACCTAGCTTACACTTTGAAGACGGTGAACATTTGTTTCCCAATTGTCCTGCATCTTCTCGCACAGACAAACACGCATCATACTTCTACACCTGCGATCCCATCCTGTAGACGTGGCCAGCTTCCTGTGCGCTGCAGGAGCTCCTGAGAAGGCATTCTCGCAGCTGGAACATATAATACATGCCTTCATTTCCTTGTTTTTCCCTTAATTTTGTTTTTACTGATTGCAGAAAACGTTGAAAACATCAGTGAATGATGGGATCCAATTCTAAAAGTGTTAAGATTCTCCCTCCTTCATCTTAATGACCAACTTTGTACTTGTCCTGAGACTGTTCAGCTTCACTGACAGAATCTAAACCTCCTTTTAGTCAAAAGCGGACGGCCAGCTCACACACAAGCGGAAACGTGAACGAGAAAAAAAAAAAAAGAGGAAGAAGATAGAAAAGAAAGGATATCTTGGACGGGGTATTGTTTGCTGTGATCAAAATCAACCATCGGCAACACCCTACTAGATCCCCTCCTCACTCACAGCGGCTTCCCCCACTCCCTCCCCTCAAACCTCGCTACTGTGTCACACTTTCGTTGGCTTGTTTAAGCCGAGCGTCCCTCCCCTCCTCACAGCTCGGCCCGAGAAGCAACTGCAATGAACTATTAGCAATGGAGCCACGGCGAGAGGAGCCAGAGAGACAGGAATCCCATACAAACCAGGGGAGTGTGCTGCACGGCAAGGCACATGATCCCTGGCCTTGAAGAACAGCGGCCCAACACGCGATAGGGCCGTGTGTACCCATGAAAATGACGACCACATCTCACACAACGGTGATGGAACTCATGTATAAAATTCCACCATGCCACTGACTGTTTACCATCGCGGTGGTGTTGTACCTTTCATGTGAATACATTGCGTAAATATATGCATACACGTGAGTGTGTTTTGGAAGTGTTTTTCCCAAGAAAATTGCACCGGGAGTCTTGACCATCTGTTTTCTCGGTAAATGATGCTTGTGTGTTGGGTCGACCTTTACTGGTCGTGGAAGAGTAGGTCAAAGGTTATGGCTAAGGCTCTCGTCCATCTTGCAACGCGTGGATACAACAGCAAGTGTCCTGGGACAGCGTACGCGTGCGGCAGTGATTGTATTACGCATTAATGGTAATTACCATTCAGTGAGATAAAGAGGTCTGGTTACGCAGTGCTAACTGGCTCAGAGCCGCTGCCCTACGATGAAATCGTCCCTTACATCACATGGCCGCATGTCATCGACAGAAAACGCGAAATTAATTTAGTTAAACTAAAACTAGATTAAATACAATACAGAAAAACAAAGATAGAAAATAAATATACAGAAGAGATGTCAACAAGGAAGAAGTAACAGTGAAAATGTATTTAATATAACGACGTGTTCAAGGCAAGGGTTATATAGCAAGTCTGTATGGTCTTAAAATAGTTTCGAACGTAGAAGAAAATCGTCTTTATCTCCCACTGTTGGTTATTATTTGCTGACGACCTTAATGACCCCTGGCAGTCGATAGGCCTAAGCCTCAACCAACCAACGAGCCTCATGACACGATCATTTGTGAAACGTGACGAAAGAAAGATAAATAACAATCGTTAAGTTACCTGACCCACTCCCATGAAATAAACGCAGGAATTTAAAAGATCATAAACAGAGAGACAGACAATAAATACATATGTAAATGATTTTATATCCTAAGCCGATTTAGGGAAATCCTTGAGTCAAAGTCTAATATATTACGCTCGTGCAGCACTGCAATGCTTCCAGCTGCCCAGGTCTTTCTTTCTCTATCTCTCTCTCATAAACATAACATCATATAATACAAGTTCACAGGTGTTCAGATGACCTTAACCCCTTCAGCACGACAGTTCGTTATGATGACATGACCCTTCAACAGGATGACACGCCTCTCGAGCACGACGGCACGACCCTTGTGCACAGACGTACGACTTTTTAGGGTCCGGTCGAAGACGTGGCCATCCGACCAGAGGGTCGGACGGTCGTGCCCAAGGGACGATCCGTAGTATTTACGAGGGTAATATTCTCTAAGTACAAGGATTATATTCTCCAAGTACGAGGATAATATTCCCTAAGATTCCAAGAAAGTATCACTTTAGGTCAGAATATTCTTGGATACGAGAAAGCTTTGAGGTAGCATTGAGGCTAACAGAATCAAACACTTAAAAAAAAAGGACTTCAAATATACAACAGTGTAAAAGACAATATCATAATAACAAAAAGAAAAGCATGGTGTGGAAGAATACACCACGCTATTATTTTTTTCCAATGCAAGTTCTTCATGGTTAGCTCTGCCGTTATAATGAGAAGGTAAAAAAAAAAAAATAATAACCCCACATAACAAGTGCTTAAACTTAAGGAGTGTAATTTGCATAACGCCAGTGGAACAACACCGCCTATTTGTGAATATGTTCTTGGAAACGACCCAACGATGGGTCTGTGCAAAGCACACAAGAAGTAAAGTATACCTGATGGAAGGTTGTGAGAGATAACATCTTCAGACGCACTGATTGGATCTGGTACATTATTAAAAGGAAAGGTAAGTGGCTTTACCCCGTTGTTTAAGTCTGTCTGCATAATAGTCCAGTCATTATAAATTTCCATGACATCATAAGAGATAAGGGAGAGTAAATATGGATTATACTCGAGAGATACGATCATCTGGAGATGAACGCGTCTAATATACTCTTTCTCATAAGAGGTTAGACAAAGAGATTCAAGAAATTACCTATTTAGTTAATACAGAACATGGCTTGCGAGTGTTATCAATGACATACCCACAGTACAGGTCAAAATTCTTAATCTATCATCAGTTTCAACCAAAATAACACAGATCAACCAAAAGATTGAATCCCTTTCACACTTCCACAGTGATAAAGCCACATATTCCTTACCGCACCCCATTCTCCATATAGCATCGACAAAAGATTATACACTTCTCAAGCTAAATGAAAAGATTACAAGTTTCCAAAACTCCCATGCGAGAGGATAGTTCCTGGATACTAAACTAAACGAAACGTATTTACAGAAGATATTAGTTTGTTCTCGACCTATCTGAAAAAAAAGTTCAATATTTCAAAGGCCTTCTCTAGGCGACGGGAGAGGACACAACTAATTCGCGGGGTTATATCCGCAAGGCGTCTCTCAGAACGGGCTTCTTCATGCATGGAATCCGCTGGGTTGGCTAGAGTCTCCACAACTCATGAGCATGAAAGTACGATTCCTTGAGCACGGCGATACGACCCCCTTGCGTATGTACGACGGGGTGCAGTCTTTGGGCAAAACGTTACGACACTCTTGAACACAAAGGTACAACTACCTTTGAATGCGATGGCACGACCTTGGCTACGACGGTACGACCCCTTTGGGTATCACGGTTTTGGCTCTTGACCTGACCTGTTGGGGTCAGATCAAGAAGGATCAGGCCATCATACCCCAGGGCGGCCATCGTGCACAAGGGATTAACCACTCCCTGTGTAGTTTTGCAAGATCATTGACGTAATATGATCATAAATCTTGTTCATATAAACTGAATAGCTGCTTATCATTCAACCATCACTTCATCATATATATATATATATATATATATATATATATATATATATATATATATATATATATATATGTATATATATATATATATATATATATATATATATATATATATATATATATATATATATATATATATATGTGTGTGTATGTATATATATATTACCATTTTTAACACTGCTGCATCCCGTAGTGCTTTCCATGGGGGTTGCTACTTCTAAGGTCCGCCATGAATGCAGAAAAGGAAAAAAAGGAATTTTACACCCGCCTCTCCTTCACTGGGTCTCCCCTGAAGGTTACCCTGTGTTAGGACTGAAAAATGAACTCCTGTCCCTTTCTAGCTTTCCTCGTTGGAGGAAGAAATATCCTTGGATAAGGATGAGCCTGTTGCTTTCATACAGTCATTTTCTGCGTTACTTTAAGCTAGGATCCACACACACACACACACACATACACAGTGACTAGGGAACAGAGAGCTTAGTTACGTCAGCAATCCACAAACATTGACATAACTGTCTTAACACGGCAGCATGTTTGTGTAGAGGGCGCCGCTCCTGGACTCTGCCGAGCTCCTCCCCGCGAAAAGAGACACCTCAATTACAGCTCATCACGTCCCTCGTCCATACGAACCACAGCTCTGTACAGCTCCTCGAAGACAGCACCTTGAGAATCCAATACGGATATTTCTCCGGAAATATGACAAGTAAAGAAGCATTCCCTTGCTTCCGTTGAACATAGATTACCTGTAACGAGGAGGAAGAAAGAAATATCTACCTGTTTCACTAAAACCCGAGGCTAACCAAACTCAGAACTAGCCAAACCCTGGGGTAACCAAATGCTCCCCTCCCGAGACACCATCCTACCCGCAGCAACCATCCTCACCGGCGAACACTTGCTGTAAACTACCTCGTTCCCTCGCGAGTGATTTACAACCAGGCCCGACTCTGACCTTCCCCTGAATAACAATAGATCTCACGCTGGCGACGTATGGCCAGCAACACTGTTTACCCTCCCATCACACACAGCCGTATGTATGTATGTATGTTCGGGGAGGAGGGGCCTTTTCCCACCCTGCCGGAACCAACCCCACATGTACGGGGGATTTTCCATCTCCTCTGGAATTCACCCCGTATATACGGGGTATATCCTACCCACCTGAAACGAACCCCCGTATCTACAGAGGACATCCTACCCACTTGGCGCCGACCATCCTGACGCTGTGATGTATATAATGTATATGTGTCTGGTGATATGTATGCAATACATGTAATACGTGGCGCCTCGCGGGAATGGCAAGCTTTTGTCCCACCTCAGCCCTAGAACGTCCCCCTGGCCAACAACCCAGGCGTCTCCTTCCTCCTCACCCTCGTCTAGGTGCGCCTCGCCGAAGAATCTCAACCCCCCAACCTTCTACTCCTATCAGGGCTTCTAGGGCAGATCGTCCAACCCCACTACCCCTACCTCCCACTACTCCTCACTATACCGTTGCACTCAAGGATGAAGTCGGATCCTACACTGCACTCTGGCAGGCAAGAACGAAATCATGCATACACTGGAACATGAATCGAGGAAAATTCATGTACTACTGTGAGTCGGGCTTTTCATTTCCCTCAAACAAGTCTTTTATATCCTTCTAATAAGTACTTTACTACTCCCTAAACAAGGCCCTTCATTGTCTCTAAACAAGGCCCTTCATTTCTCCCTAACAAGGCCCTTCATTTGTCCCTAACAAGGCCCTTCATTTGTCCCTAACAAGGCCCTTTATTTTTCCCTAACAAGGCTCTTCATTTACCTACGACAAGGCTTTAATCTCCCTCCTCAACCACACCGCCTGTTGCCAACACCTTGCCCACTATACTCCGTGGAGACACACCACCAACAGCGGTTGTATGGATACGTGAGGACACATCACAGAAAGTGAGTGAGCCCCCTTGCCACACCTCACTGCGCCCTTGGGAGTCGTGTAAGCCGCTTCCCCCCACAACAGCAGCGATGACCAACCCAGGACCCATGCATGACTGAGAACAAGGAAAAGAAACGGAACCTTTTTTTTTCCCCATTTCTCTTTCCCACGTGAATAACAAACAGGTTTCTAATGACTCCTGCAACAAGTCTTATGATGCTTCTCTATCGTGCGAGTACTTATGTCCCCATGTCTATCTGTAAATAAATATATCTGCAGATAAAGATATATATATATATATATATATATATATATATATATATATATATATATATATATATATATATATATATATATATATATATATATATATATATATATATATATATGAGAGAGAGATATGGATATACATACAGAGATATCTATATAGAAGTAGATATCTTGTAAGTGGGTGGACATTACATGGCATTATGCAGGTAGCTGCATTACTTAGTTGTAAGGTGCATGCTGATTAAAAAGATACCATCAGATATAGATAGTGTCCAGCCGGAGAGCAAGCAGGTACATGCTGGACATAAAAGATACTGAACAGATAGCCAGTGCGGAGACAGGTATCATATACCATGACGGAGAACAAGTGAACAGACGCCTGAAGAAGAACACATGCCGAACCCAAATGATGCTGATCATACAGCAACACAAAGACTACACAACTATCATACAGAAAGATGATAATGGACGAGCCAGCATCATTATGAAGCAGATGACTGTCGTATGAATGAGTGAGGGACAGGAGATCAACAGACTGAGATCGCGCGTCTATACTAAAGAGCCACAGACACAAAGGTTTATATTACAGACTGGAATCAAGCAGATATATAAGCATATACTGGATGTCCTTGTACATCAGGTGGTTTACGTACGTTTTTGACAAGATTGATGGGCGAACCGACAGCTATATTTGCCCTCCAGTATTATCAAAATACCTTTCACTGAGCCGATTCGTGTGCGAGAAACTCTGTGATTCACGATTTGGTCTCGTGTCACACACGAGGTCAAAAAGAACCGTGACCATGAACACTTGCGCTGGAGCATATTGTTCCTGCACGGTTCTTTTCAATTCCAGTGAAGCAATACCTTGCGCTGACACACACACACACACACACACACGATAAACACTCCGCTGCCCCCACCCACCACAACTGAACGCAACCATCCCCCGCTGGGTAACTGAACGTGTCGCTTGTACCCGGAGGTCATAGAGATTTACGGGCGTCCGGAGTGGACGGGTTTAGCAGTCTAGAAAGATGAACCGTCAATAGTCATGCCTTCCTCTTCCTCCCTCTGCGTCCTCGCGATGATGGGCCGCTTAAGTCATCTGACGCAGCTGCTCCGTCACTCATAAGGGATCTAAGTGGTGAGGAACACTATCTATCTATCTCTCTATCCATTTATCTATCCATCTATCTGTTGTCTACCCACGATCTTTTAAGTCCATTCCCATTAGAAAGGATCAAGTACATGTGGCTATAATGTCCTTCTTTTTTCGGGTGGGAGTGGAGGGAGGGAATATCTAGAAACCCAACAGTGCCTGATTTTGACGAGGGATAAAGGACATCCAGAGTTCCCACTGGCCAGAGCACACTGGCTACGTCGCAACCCAGGTCACCAGGTCATCACGTCAAGGTCAGGTTTCACAAAGTAGGCGGCCAGTGGGTACCAGTGACTCCACGAGCCTTCACATAGAACTGATTCCCAGGAGTTTGCAGCAGTCCCTCGCCCCAGCACACAGTGGCCTGGTCAGTTCCCTCACCCCAGCACACAGTGGCTTGATCAGTTCCCTCACCCCTGCACACAGTGGCCTGGCCAATCCCCTCACCACCTCCCCAAAGCTCAAATAAAAGGGGGGAGGGGGAAATAAAGAACATTTATGTCACCGCTTTTTTTTTCCCCCCTCCCGACTTCAATACCGCCGCTATCATCGTCTATGGTCCAGCGGGATGGCAAGATATTAGCTCCCCGGCGCTGGGTCTGCCCCGGCCATTAGCCTCGGCTCCCGCGGCGCCGTGTGCTGGAGATGGTAATCACCAAGTTTTCGTGTTACCATCGGCAACATGAAATATCCGACGCCGTAATCCCCCGCGCCTCACAACTCATTAATTCTAACCACCCACTACATGGTTAGGGGGACCGGGGGGGGGAGGCAATACGATTCTAATCTCCACAAACAAGCCATTATGGTGATGGGGGGCGACAAACAAACGGTGCGCCGCCCTAGTCATGATGTATATACGAAGTTGAGGCTCAGAACTGACGGGCGAAAGCCAAACAACGCCTCCCTTCCCCATAATAACCTACCAGAAGGTGCGTAGGGGGAGGATAATGTAAGGCCATCTCTTTCCCTCCCCACGCTAGATTGACTCTCCGTGCTAGATGATCTCTCTCTCTCTCTCTCTCTCTCTCTCTCTCTCTCTCTCTCTCTCTCTCTCTCTCTCTCTCTCTCTCTCTCTCTCTCTCTCCTGAGAGATTATTGCTCCTTCGCTACCATGACTCCCTACTGCTAGATTCTTTCTCTTCCTGCTAGATGTCTCTCTCTCTCCTGCGTGATGTCTCTCTCTGTCCTGCTATATGTCTCTCCCTCCTGCTAGATGTCTCTCTCCAGCTAGATATCTCTCTCCTGCTAGATGTCTCCCTCTCCTGCTAGATGTCTCTCTCCTGCTAGATTTCTCTCTATATATGTCTCCCTCCTATGCTAGATGTCTCCCTCCTGCTAGATGTCTCTCTCTCCTGCTAGATGTCTCTCACCTGCTAGACTGTCTCTCCTCTACTAGGCCATTATTGTGCTGGTGGGAGAGTAGGATGAAGAGATGGCTAGTGCTTTACCGTCCCTGTCTCTGCCTCGAATGAGAAAACTTAACATATCATGCCTGTCCTCCAGCAGATAACCTCGTTATGAACCATCAGGTCTCCTGTAATCTATCCTTCCTATATATTCCAATGTCATCCACATTATAGATCTTCTCTCCCCGTTAGCTCCTCTCTCCCCTGCTAGAACCTCTCTCCCCTGCCAATCTTCAAACCCCAGCTAGATATCATCTCCCCTGCTACATCTCCCCCCCCCCCCCTTTACTAGATCTCTTGCCTCCTAGATCTTCTCTACCGTCCTAGACCTTTCCTCTCCCCTGGCTAGGTCTCTCCCCTGGCTAGATCCTCCCCGGCGTCTCGCCATCTACTCCCACACAGGGACACGCCAGAAAATACCACGGTGATGAAATATGCAAATTCGCACCTCGACCCCCAAGTGGCAGTTGGGAGGAGGGGGGGGGGGGTGAGACACACACACACACTCTTACAACACTCCACTTTTAACATATTGTCAAAATAATGTAATTGTTCCCTCCCCACGTGTGGGTATAGTGGCCTGTGGCGCCTGGCTGACTGCCCATGGTCACGTTAATTCCTTAATAAATGCCGTCAGTACGTTCGTACTTAGGGAGTGGGACCTATTTTATACAATGCCGACCGACCCCCTAGTATACAGTGGCCTGGGACGGACCAACCCCCTAGTATACAGTGGCCTGGGACGGACCAACCTCCAGGTATACAGTTTGGGACGGACCAACCCCCAGGTATACAGTGGCCAGGGACGGACCAACCCCCTAGTATACACAGTGGTTTGGGACGGACAAATCCCCTCGTATACACAGTGGTCTAGGACTGACAAACCCCCTAGTATACAGTAGCCTGGAACTGACTAACCCCCTAGTACACAGTAGCGAGAGACTAACCGACTCCAAGTAGACAGATGCCGGGTACTTACCGACCCCTACGTATACAGTAGCAAGAGACTGACCGACCCCCTAGTATACAGTAGCCAGGTACTTAACGATCCCTAGTACACAGTAGCCAGAGACTGACCGACCCCCTAGTATACAGTAGCTTAGGAATACTTAAGAGGTGGGGCCCTAACGAGTGTTAAACTCCTTCCCCGTACAGTACAAATAGGTCAACACACACACACACACACACACACACACACACACACACACACACACACACACAGGTACCAATACACCCGCCATTTATATACGCAACACAGGTCTTTGGCTCCATGCGTTCCATAGTGGTGGTGAGGGATTCACTATACGTCACCATAACTTATAAAGTTTCCATAACATACCACCCTCACTACATTACTGCTACCACTTCTACCACCACCACCACCACACACACACAGCTGTGTGGCCAGCATATCACGTTCTCCCCCCCCCCCCCCCAGATCAATATCTCGCAATTAATTACCTTATCTCCTCCCCTCCTGTAATGTCCCAGGGAGGTAGGTGGGCAGGATGGTCGACACTGATGTATGGCGCACCGTGCAACTGACTCATATGGCGACGACCACCGTTCACTCTCATTCCCGTCAACTTTGCAGCAATCAGATTAAAAGGAAAAAAAAAAAGGCGAACTTCACACCAGGATCAGGACCGATTAATGATTAGAATCTTGATTAATGATGATCAATTACGTTTTTCTCGTGAGGTATAGGAAAATGTATATGAAAAGATATAAACCTACCTTAAATACCTGAATATTAATACATTTCCTTAATGTTCACTGATAAAAAAGATAAGATAAGGCTTGGCTTTTCAGGAATATCTTGCAAGGCAACGTCTATAAATGATTATATCCCTGTTAGTCGGGAGAGATGGGGAGGATGGATGTGGCGTTCGCAAAATAACAATTCCGTCCATTTCCCTTCATAAGTATAGAAAACGTGAAATACTTAAGCAGAAATACCGTAATGCTTAACTGACCACAGCGGAACGACCCCTGGCCAGACACGACGGCACGACCCCAGGGCATGATGGAGTGGCCCTTGACCTGAGCATTAAAAGATAGATCACGACACGATCTCCCAAGGGTCATGCCCTCGGGTTCAAGGATCGTTCTGTTGATGACCTGGGGTCGTGCAGTCGTGCTCAAGGGTCGTGTATCAGCCGTCGTCCTCGAGGGTCGTGCTATGTCATCCTACATTTTGCGTCGTCGCGACCGAGGGTCGTCGCGTCTGTGCTCAAGAAGTTGGCATTGAACGCGAGAGACTTCGACTCACTGGACCCCCGGTTCTTGCCTCCGACCTCCTCCTGTACAGTGTTCTTCACCGGCCTTTACGATCACGTCACCACCCTCCGCCACCCACCGCCCTTGGCACGGCAGGTTGTCGTGGCCGAACGCCGCCTTTGAGACAACTCGTAAACAACACAATGCTGATCCGTGCTTCCGTCATGTGTGTGTGTGTGTGTGTGTGTGTGTGTGTGTGTGTGTGTGTGTGTGTGTGTGTGTGTGTGTGTGTGTGTGTGTGTGATTACTACTTGTGTGTTATCGGGAGAGAGTTTTACACTTGTGTTACCCCGTCTCTTATCATTCTAGATATCTACAGTGTCTTTACTCTTATGTATGCATGCGCTTGCCCACACACACACACACACACACACACACACACACACACACACACACACACATACACAAACGTACATCCTAAGCCACGTTCAGTGGAGGTCTAACGCTGGGAAGAGGTTCAGTAGGGCTTGGAGGAGAAGGTTCAATGAAGGTGAAAGCCAGGAAGGGCTCAATAGAGCTGTCGGAGGTTCACTAGAGGCGACAGCAGGTAGGGAGTTCAGCAGGGTGTGGGTGGGAGCGTCAGTAGGTGGGAGCGGGTTTAGCAGGGCTTGGGGAGGGAGAGAGCTCAGTGCAGGATACAGCAAGGATTGACTTCAGTAAGACCCGCGGGTGTAGTGTCAAGAGGCAGGAGGGAGGGAGGGAGGGATACACGTGTCCTGTAGGAGCTAATCCCCAAATCCCATAGAGGTGAGATATGAACCTGCCACTTACCAGTGATAACCACCTAGCGAGGTAGGGAGGGATGAACCTTCCACACACAAGGAGGAGGAGAGCCCTAGCCGAAGAGGGGTTGGGGAAGAACCCCACCCGAGGATGGGTGAGGAGAAGTTTCCACACAAGGAGGGGAAGGGAATCCTTAAGCTCCTGCTGGTGGGGTTAGGTCTTTTCTTGATGATAGTCAAACCCAGTGTGATGCAGCAGTGGGTGGGGGGGTCAGGGGTTCAGTGAGGTAGGGGAAATCTCGGGGAAACAGCGACGTGCGGGGCCTGGTGTAACTACTGACACAAATGCACAGACTAAGGCAATGGTATATAAAAAGATACACACACACACACACACACACACACACACACACACACACACACACACACACACACCTGTCATCTCCTATCATATTTCGATCCTGTTATCATACTTATCATCCTCATCATACCAACAGCATCCGACGAACAGTGTGGTTTAGCATGCATCGATGCCCTGGGCGACGCGGCGTTCGCCAAGCCGGCCTTAAAGCACACTGAGGATCAGAAATGTGTTTACTGAGCAAGAACTCCAAACAATTGCTCTCTCTCTCTCTCTCTCTCTCTCTCTCTCTCTCTCTCTCTCTCTCTCTCTCTCTCTCTCTCTCTCTTGACATATTTGTGTGCCTGTGTGTCATTCGAGATGTCGCTCAGTATAACCCACAACATTAATGGCGAGGTCCTCTCTCTCTCTCTCTCTCTCTCTCTCTCTCTCTCTCTCTCTCTCTCTCTCTCTCTCTCTCTCTCTCTCTCTCTCTCTCTCTCGGCTGGCTAACTCGAAGCCGTCAAGAGCCATGATAAGGTAACATAAGAGACGGGTCACCAACAGTACCGTGGCACGGTGGGGGTGTGGGAGGGAGGTGGCGGGTGGTGCCACCACGCGAGTGCTGCTGTGTGGGGCGCAATCATTGTGTTTACGTCTTGCTCTCTCTCTCTCTCTCTCTCTCTCTCTCTCTCTCTCTCTCTCTCTCTCTCTCTCTCTCTCTCTCTCTCTCTCTCGAGTATCAGGATCCATCCTGTATATGCTGATGTTCGCTCGTGGGGTAGATGGTTTGCTTGTTACGAACGCTGACGGTGAGGTCATCAGGCCTTATAAACTAGTGACATCTTGCCTGTCTACCTCCCGTGGTGTGGCCACTGGCCCTGGCACTGTCTACCTCCTGTGTGCTGCTGGCACTGTCTACCTCCTGTGGTGTGGCCACTGGCCCTGGCACTGTCTACCTCCTGTGGTGTGGCCACTGGCCCTGGCACTGTCTATCTCTCCTGAGGTGGCCACTGGCCCTGGCACTGTCTACCTCCTGTGGTGTGGCCACTGGCCCTGGCACTGTCTACCTCCTGTGGTGTGGCCACTGGCCCTGGCACTGTCTACCTCCTGTGGTGTGGCCACTGGCCCTGGCACTGTCTACCTCCTGTGGTGTGGCCACTGGCCCTGGCACTGTCTACCTCCTGTGGTGTGGCCACTGGCCCTGGCACTGTCTACCTCCTGTGGTGTGGCCACTGGCCCTGGCACTGTCTACCTCCTGTGGTGTGGCCACTGGCCCTGGCACTGTCTACCTCCTGTGGTGTGGCCACTGGCCCTGGCACTGTCTACCTCCTGTGGTGTGGCCACTGGCCCTGGCACTGTCTACCTCCTGTGGTGTGGCCACTGGCCCTGGCACTGTCTACCTCCTGTGGTGTGGCCACTGGCCCTGGCACTGTCTACCTCCTGTGGTGTGGCCACTGGCCCTGGCACTGTCTACCTCCTGTGGTGTGGCCACTGGCCCTGGCACTGTCTACCTCCTGTGGTGTGGCCACTGGCCCTGGCACTGTCTACCTCCTGTGGTGTGGCCACTGGCCCTGGCACTGTCTACCTCCTGTGGTGTGGCCACTGGCCCTGGCACTGTCTACCTCCTGTGGTGTGGCCACTGGCCCTGGCACTGTCTACCTCCTGTGGTGTGGCCACTGGCCCTGGCACTGTCTACCTCCTGTGGTGTGGCCACTGGCCCTGGCACTGTCTACCTCCTGTGGTGTGGCCACTGGCCCTGGCACTGTCTACCTCCTGTGGTGTGGCCACTGGCCCTGGCACTGTCTACCTCCTGTGGTGTGGCCACTGGCCCTGGCACTGTCTACCTCCTGTGGTGTGGCCACTGGCCCTGGCACTGTCTACCTCCTGTGGTGTGGCCACTGGCCCTGGCACTGTCTACCTCCTGTGGTGTGGCCACTGGCCCTGGCACTGTCTACCTCCTGTGGTGTGGCCACTGGCCCTGGCACTGTCTACCTCCTGTGGTGTGGCCACTGGCCCTGGCACTGTCTACCTCCTGTGGTGTGGCCACTGGCCCTGGCACTGTCTACCTCCTGTGGTGTGGCCACTGGCCCTGGCACTGTCTACCTCCTGTGGTGTGGCCACTGGCCCTGGCACTGTCTACCTCCTGTGGTGTGGCCACTGGCCCTGGCACTGTCTACCTCCTGTGGTGTGGCCACTGGCCCTGGCACTGTCTACCTCCTGTGGTGTGGCCACTGGCCCTGGCACTGTCTACCTCCTGTGGTGTGGCCACTGGCCCTGGCACTGTCTACCTCCTGTGGTGTGGCCACTGGCCCTGGCACTGTCTACCTCCTGTGGTGTGGCCACTGGCCCTGGCACTGTCTACCTCCTGTGGTGTGGCCACTGGCCCTGGCACTGTCTACCTCCTGTGGTGTGGCCACTGGCCCTGGCACTGTCTACCTCCTGTGGTGTGGCCACTGGCCCTGGCACTGTCTACCTCCTGTGGTGTGGCCACTGGCCCTGGCACTGTCTACCTCCTGTGGTGTGGCCACTGGCCCTGGCACTGTCTACCTCCTGTGGTGTGGCCACTGGCCCTGGCACTGTCTACCTCCTGTGGTGTGGCCACTGGCCCTGGCACTGTCTACCTCCTGTGGTGTGGCCACTGGCCCTGGCACTGTCTACCTCCTGTGGTGTGGCCACTGGCCCTGGCACTGTCTACCTCCTGTGGTGTGGCCACTGGCCCTGGCACTGTCTACCTCCTGTGGTGTGGCCACTGGCCCTGGCACTGTCTACCTCCTGTGGTGTGGCCACTGGCCCTGGCACTGTCTACCTCCTGTGGTGTGGCCACTGGCCCTGGCACTGTCTACCTCCTGTGGTGTGGCCACTGGCCCTGGCACTGTCTACCTCCCGTGGTGTGGCCACTGGCCCTGGCACTGTCTACCTCCTGTGGTGTGGCCACTGGCCCTGACACTGTCTATCTCTCCTGAGGTGGCCACTGGCCCTGGCACTGTCTACCTCCTGTGGTGTGGCCACTGGCCCTGGCACTGTCTATCTCTCCTGAGGTGGCCACTATCTGTTTATGAGTTCTTAAGTACAATATGATCTGGCTGTGGCCAGAGACCAACGATAGAACGTGGGGGATCATCTATCAGACGCCAATAAACGAAGAACAAAAACAAAGACATTAGCGACGAAACAACAACAGCATTAGTAATAAAGACAACAAAGCACGAGGAACAAAGACAGAAAGACTAGAACAGATAAAGAAATGAGCAACAAAACAAATAAAAGAACTACTATCAAAGACACTACCAGCAAAACAAAACAGTAACTAACAAAGACAAAACATCAAAACAGGAGAGCAACTTACAAAGGCAAAGACAACAGAGACGACACGAGAACAGAATACCTATAAGACAGGACAACAGAGAACCGGTAAAACAAAAACAACAGGACGTAAAAACAAGAGAAGATAACCCCAAGCACAAGCACACCGTCCATGACAAACACAACAGCAAGTGGCAACACGATACAATATCATCCACCACCACCACCACCTCCACCAACAACAACAACAACAACAACAACATCACCAACACTCCGCCACCAACAGCAAAAATACAACAGAAATAACAGCAGTTGTGGTAACGCCTACAACAACACATACAACAGCAACAAAGAGAATACATCTCCTACAACAACACTCACAGCTGCTGCTGCTGCTGCTGCAATAGCCACGACAGCACAACCCCAGGCAGACAAAAAAAAAATACAACGCCTCCTACATCACCCACAACACACTAGAACATCACCCACAACAAACTACAACATCATCCACACGCAGCAACGCCACCTACATCACTTCAAGAAACATTAACACCACAATCATCAGTAGCAACCTCTCCTTACAATGCTATCCACACACACACACACACACACACACAACATGGGAGAGACAACACTGAGGTGTGACGTGATCACAACAGTAAAGGTTTTAAGCCAGCTCGATGATGCAGACGGCGACCAGTTCTTCGAAAGACGTAGGCAAGAGACGCACATGCGGAGAATGCAACGTGGAATCAATTATCAAACTCGTTTGAGGAGACGTAAAGGGTTTACACAGAATGAGAGACATGGATGAATAAAACAGACTAATTACATGGTGAATACGGAGAGCATACAGAGGAGTGGATGAATAAAACAGGCTGAGTATACAGTGAATATGGACAGCATACGGAAGTTTTAAAAAGTTGTAAGATAATGTTAACGAGATCAGGGAGGTTGTGGCCCACGAGTGTCCACCTCCCTCCCCGTACTGTCCTATACCAGGAACTACAAGACTCACTAATACCTGCGACAACAACAACTACAATAACAACAACAACAACAGCAACAAAAACTACAGCGGTACCTACAACATCAGCAACGTGTTCCTCCCTCACACCTCCACCCTCATCAGCGAGGCGCCTGCCCCTCCCCAACCCCAGCGCCAAACACGGGAGATGAATCCGTGATCACACATCGTCATCATCATCATCATCACCCCCACCACCATCATCAGATGAGCACGACCCATCACAACCCCAGTACCTCCATTAGCAACAATAAACCCCGCTAATCCTCGCCCAGCAAAGACCAGTTAAGGGCTACGACATGCGATGCCTCCTCTCCTGCTGGACAACCCCGGTGCATTCTTCCGATTCAAGGGCTCCCCTGCTCACAGCTTTGTCATGCAGATGCTTCTGTGTGTGTGTGTGTGCGTCAGCGTGCGTATGTGTTTAGTGACTGCCTGCTTGCCTGGGGTTCCTGTGTCAAATAAGACAGCTTGAGGAGATGGCAACAGTGGGAGTCTGAATATGTAGGTACTGTAATGGTAGCAAAGATGGATGGTGTGTCTCAAGACAGCGTCAGGCTATTTTTTTCTGTCCTTTCCTCCTGAGACACACTTGCCCAACTCTGACTACAAAACACACACCGGTTCTCATGCAGTCTCTGATCCACTGTCACTAAAAGCATTCCATTTTGCCCACAATCTGAACGTATCTTACGTGAGACATGTTTGTCGATAACATATGCAAATGAGGAGCGCTCAGCTGGAAGTCTTGCAAGATGGAACAGACTTTGGGTTCTCCCTGACGTGAAAATCTATGAGCCTTTAGCTCACGCAGGCTGAGATTGCAACACCTGCAAACACCAGACTATAATGTATATGATTTGCCCCATGACATGCTGGACATCAGTCGTGTTATCAGACATGGATCTTTTCCTTTCGTGTCCTTTAATCCCTGTCAGAGCTGCCCAGGCCTCTCCTGATCCTGTACAAGATGCAACCGAGACGTGATGAAGAGTCCTTTAACTTCCATTCATTATCTACTTGGCTGTGTCTGCTTGCTCCTTCTTCCTCCCCAGTGATTATCATTACTGATTGTTACCTTCTGTACCATCATTACGCCCCGCATCATTAACCATCTCTCTCCATCGCCTTCACCACCAACACCACCACCATCATCAAGACTACCATAGTTACTTACCATCGTCACCAGAGATGGTACCACCATCAAGCCTGGTCATCCACCAAAGCAGCGTCATCTAACCCAGCCCCACCAAGACAAACACACACATACACACACATCACACCCTCCTCCTAGAACCGGACGGGGGCAGCCGACGGGCGCGGCCCGACCCAGATGTGGGGTTGAGCCTGCAAGACTAGAGCTACATAGGAGGGCAGTCGAATGAAATATGGTGCTGTATCCCTCCACCTCTCCACTTCAGCCCCTTCTGCTGGTATACCCTGAGTGGAAGGTCTGAGGACGACAGAGGGGAGGGGTGGGGGCGGGCTTTAAGAGAGAGTGCAATAGCAAGTGAGATTCGACGACTTTTTCGGTACAAGAAGGGATATAAGGAAACGAAGGACTTACAGGGTCAAATAGGAGTAAGGATGATACACGAATGAAGTAGTAAATGAGAGCAGAAGGGCATGACACAGGACGAAGACATGATAGAGCAGCAGGACATGGCACGGAAGTAATACATGAAAGAGTAAGTAATCATGACACGATAGGAGGCCATGAGAGTGTGCGAGGACATGACAGTGGAGGAGGAGGACATGACATGAAGGGAGAGAGAGAGAGAGAGAGCTCATGAATGAGTGACAAGATTTAAATAAGGTCAGACTGGGTGGAGTGAAAGTGGGAATGGGTGAAGTGGCGAGGGCTACTGCATGAGGAGGGAGAGGCTGGTGGGTAAATGGATCGGATCTTACGTGAAGCGGATCGTGGAGTGGAGGAAGGTTATGCTGCTGGTGGCCTCTCTTACAGAAGACACGCCAAGAGCGATCGCTGGAGATGCTAGGTTCGCGAGCAGCAACCGTCTCATCTCATCCCATCTGTACCGTCTCATCTCATCCCATCTGTACCGTCTCATTCTCATCCCATCTGTACCGTCTCATTCTCATCCCATCTGTACCGTCTCATTATTATCCCATCTGTACCGTCTCATTCTTATCCCATCTGTACCGTCTCATTCTCATCCCATCTGTACCGTCTCATTCTCATCCCATCTGTACCGTCTCATTCTCATCTCATCTGTACCGTCTCATTCTTATCCCATCTGTACCGACTCATTCTCATCCCATCTGTACCGTCTCATTCTATCTGGAATCTGTTCATAAACCATATCATTAAGCGACTCATAGAAAAATCACTACGCCTTAGACGCCGCTCTTATTTTTTGTGTTCAGGACACTATCCACATATTCATGAGGGTCATGTGTTCATGTGCACAACACGAGAGAGAGAGAGAGAGAGAGAGAGAGAGAGAGAGAGAGAGAGAGAGAGAGAGAGAGAGAGAGAGAGAGAGAGAGTAAAGTAGAATACTGAGTTGCGCTGTGAAGAGACACAACAACTTGTGTCCATGGTTTCAGATCGTGCCAGTATTACTGGAACAGCACTACATATGTATTCTACATTCACACTCGTATACCTCTCGCGAGAGCACTATCTATCACTCCCAGTTCTGGCCACACGCACACACACACACACATAAAACACTTTTCCTCCAACACAACAGCAGACCTCGGAGGCTCTAACTTCTTCAAGTCTCAGGTCCCTCTGAGGGATGTGCTAGGGGTCTGCTCAGTGTAACAATAAGAACAATAGTGCTTAACAAAGATCAGATGACTCATGACAAGTATACATGGGCACACTCCCTCACCAATACGTTCTTTTATATATATATATATATATATATATATATATATATATATATATATATATATATATATATATATATATATATATATATATATATATATATATATGAGTGCCTGTGTAATTTCAACTATGAATTATGAGCAAATGTTTTCAGTGAACAGAAACACCGCAAGCGAACTTAAATATGGTAATGCAGGCAGAGATGGATCTTAAATAAACAGTACATGTTACACTCATTTGCATAACGCAAACCAGGGCAGGCAGTAACTGTGGGGCCCACCCCAGGCACGAGACTATCAACCCAATCATACATGCGTGTACAGATGTACTGACTTACCCACAATGACTTACTTGTACCGCATGGGGAGGGGATTTTGCGCTCAGGGAACCCTACATCCTTTGGGTAATTACCTACTTGTGATTACCTATTTGCACTGTACGGGGAGGGAGTTCTACACTCGTAGGGTCCCCCATCTCTTGTTCTGTACGTGGAGAGAGTTCTACACTCGTGGGTCCCCATCTCTTGTTCTGTACGTGGAGAGAGTTCTACACTCGTGGGGTCCCAATCTCTTATTCTATACCGGGAAGGAGAACTACACTCGTGGGTCCCCATCTCTTGATTTCTCTATATCATCACATAACTTTTTGAACTTCTGTATGCTCTCCACATTCACAATATCATCACATTTTATTCCTTTTATCCACCGCTTCTATATCATAAAAGTACTACTTCACATCTTTTCCATTCTCTTGCTAAATCTTATGTCATGACATTTGCTTCTTCTATCTTTACATCTTTCGAAGAACTGTTCGTCGTCGCTGACATCACCAAACTGGTTTGAAAACTTAAAAAGATTTTGATTGAGTCACGCCACACGTCACACTCTCTTCCATGGTGGACAAATTTATGGCCATCTAACCTCTAATTCTAACTCTGCTCTGTTGATTCTGGGTGCCATCTTCATGCCCTCTTCAGCAGCTTCTTCTTTGTGCGTCTTTAAGCGCGATGACGAACCATGAGGAGCATATCCTGGTCTGGCCTGAAGTAGGACGTGAACAACTTGCTGGCTGAGCATTCCTGTGTCCGTGTACTTCTGTGTCATTAGGACAATTCCCAGGAGACGCTCTCGTCTCCTTTGTACTTCTAAGACGCGAGCTCAGGAGACAGTTTTTAAGTGTCTGTCCTTAAGTCTCTTTAAGACATATATTCCCTACAGTTTATGTTTTAACTTGATGGTTTTAATATCTTATTCTTTTTTTTGCCGTAGGAAAATCTAGGGTCACGAAGAAGGAGTCTTGTGAATTGCGTGTTGTCAAGCATCATGTGTGTGTGTGTGTGTGTGTGTAGGTGTGTGCTGGGGAGATTGTAAATTGTGTGTGTGGACGGAATACCAGCAACCCCACGTGTGGACGAGGAGGAAAAAGAAAATACAGCTACCTGGGCCAAAGGAGTGAAACCTGACAGCCTCTGACTAACATCAACGCCAGCACCACCAGAGACGCAACCACCCAACCCCACCCCACCCGAGCCCTGTGTAGCAGAGCACATCAGCTCCCTCACCACCATACCGCACCCCCGCGCCACTAACACTGTGCACCAGGCACTCAGCACAACCACACTGACCTCACTCACCCGTCGCATCGGACACCGGACCGGACCGCCGAGGGAAAAATGTTTTAATTCATAAGGCGTGTGTTAGGTATTCCGGGTGCGATCGCTTGGCCAAGTAGGGTCGCCCCAAGAGGTCTGTCTGTATGTCGCTCAACCCGCTGTGGTAAAATATCGACCCGAGTTCGAGAGACGTGAAGTTATTAGGCGCTCTGTTTGGCGGCGGAGGGCCATTATCGGATGGAACTCCATTTCCCGCTGCGCCTACTACCGGCATGCAGTGATCCACGTCGGAGATACCCACTCGAAGTCTGAAGTCTTCGCAGGTACATTACGTTTTCTTTTTTCTTTTTTCCTTAGATGTTAACAAGAGGATATAATTAAGGTGTGTCGGACAGTGCATGAGGCTGGCTTATACAACAGCTCGGCCACCTTTCTCGGAAAGGCAGCGAACGTGCACAAACACATCTCTCATCCTAACCTTTCCTTGACAGATCTCCCAGCTGTATGTTGCAACGCTTTATTTAGCTGATCATTACGCGAAGGTGGGGGCCATCCTTCTTTGCAACAAGTGTTCTTTGTCCTTGCATCGCTGCGGCTTAACTCCTCATATATATGATGCTGGATCCCTAGACCCTGGTCGTAGTATACAGAACATAACATACAGATGAAGAACGAGTGGTTCAACAGCTTGTTAGAACGCAATCAGCGAGGCTTCGACTCAACTGGATTCGAGACTGTCTGAGCGAGAACTAGGGGTCAGCCCACAGAGGTCAGAAAGTCCTGGGGGTCAGCCAGTATGGCTGTCTCGACCAGGTCTGAGGACAGTAAGCAGGGGTCAGTAAAGCCTGGGGTCAGCCTGCAGGGGTCAGAACCGTCTCAGTAAGGCCTCGGGGTCAGAACCGTCTCAGTAAGGCCTCGGGGGCAGTCAGCAGGGGTCAGTAAGGCCTCGGGGTCAGTCAGCAAGGGTCAAAAGTGTCTCAGCGAGGCCTGAGGAGGGGACTGGGGGGGAGAGAGATGATAGGGTTATACTGGAATTATCGGCAACGATAAACGCGGCAAAAACACACTGTGTCGAAACGGGAGGTGAGGACCGGTTTGTGTTGCCACGGTGGAGGTGTCCCTCGCTGGCCCATCCCAGCCAGTACATCCACACCATCCGCGCCATGCACACCTCCCCTCCCTCCCTACGCCATGCATAGCTCCTCCCCCACACACATCCCCCATGCCATGCACAGCTCCTCCCACACCGCGCCATGCACACCTCCCCTCCCCCCCACGCCATGCATAGCTCCCCTCCCCCAACGCACCATGCACAGCTACCCTACCCCCACCCGAGCCATGTACAGCTCTCCCCCTCCCTCTCTCCCTCCACACACGCCACGCCTTACTCATAACACCCCGTACACCTTGTCACGCAAATACCACAACAAGGCATGCGCATGTCACGCCAGTTCATGCGCGTTCCTCATCATCCAATATACGCCTCATAACAGGCACTACCTACCAACACTTGTAAATTTATCAGCCACTGACCGCCATCAACCTTCCACTAAACTCCCCCTTTACTCTGACCATGCAGTACACTCGACATCATCTCTCAATAAGCAACCACCAGCACCCCAGCCAGGCCAGGCCATGCACATACGTCCAGCACTTGGTCAAGTGCACCTCTACGCCCACAACGCTGTTACATCCGTACACCAGGTCACAAACAACCCAGGTCATGCTGTGATGTCGCAATACCATATCATGAGCAATGCCACACTACTCCAGTACCCCCACCCTCCACATCACTTCAGTCCACCACCCAATACAGTACACCTTATACCATTCTAGTACACCCCAACACCATTCCATCCTACCCCATACCATTCCAGCCCACCCCACACCATTCCAGCCCACCCCACACCATACCAGCCCACCCCACACCACTCAAGCACACCCTTCGAACCACACCTCGAACAGCCGTGTACGCCATGTCCCGAGACATGAGCGAGAGCGCTCGCACATCTCGCCTACAATTTCACGGACCCGCGACAGAACGCCAGCTAAGCAAGTACCTTCACGGCCAAGGGAATTATAACCCCCCCCCCCTCAACTCCCCACCACACACACACACACACACACACACACACACACACACACACACACACACACTTTACCTGACTCGGATATTGGAATGCGCATCAGCTAGTCCGAGGAAGGTGAGAGGAGAAGAGGTGTACTTACTTGGCGAGAGATCCCCCATCAGGGCCACAGCAGGTGGACTCGTCCACCGCAGGATGATACCACAAGCCAAGGAGACGAGTACTGTTACCACAACCTACAACTGCTCATACCCTGTACCCTAGACTCACTCTCTGAGGACCTAGACATACCACGCACTTAAATAACCCCTCCAATTACATATACATCAAATATAAACATTTTAGTACAATACCGGGTAGTTTAAAGGACACTTTAGCTGGCGTATACCTATCCACGAGCAGTGGCTGCAGTCCATGCTAAAACCACGGCTCACGTGCCACATAAATGTGTATAATCACTGCAGTTACTCCCAGGCATCACTGCACCGGTGAATTCACAGTGAAGCCACTCCTAGATTACTATGTCATGTACCGTACCACAGTCTTCCCAGGACCCATGATGGAGAACGTGATCCCCGCTCACACTCAGAGATCTCTTGAAATCCGACCAGCACCCTGGTTGGGTAAGAGAACCCTCTTCATTTTATCATTACGTAAAGTCTTCAACTTAATGATGGCAGGGGGAGTGTGTAGTGCTCTATATGTAAAACGAAAATGCGGACCAGAAAGTGCAAAATCCTTCGTAGGGATGATACATCTACGTTAATTCGTAGAGACACATTTGATGATAAGGAATCGGACAAGAGGGTAATGGAAACATTGAGGCAGAGGAAGGTACATATGAACAGCCATGACTACATTCTGCAGGGCTGACGCGTTGCGCCCACCGCAAGAAAATCTGAGAGTTACGAAGAAAACAGTCGTGTGAGTTGCATACTGCCAAGCGTTCTGTGTGAGATGGAGAGACTGTATGTTGATGGACCAGAGAGAGAGAGAGAGAGAGAGAGAGAGAGAGAGAGAGAGAGAGAGAGAGAGAGAGAGAGAGAGAGAGAGAGAGAGAGAGAGAATGTGTGTGTGTGTGTGTGTGTGTGTGTGTGTGTGTGTGTGTGTGTGTGTGTGAAGCGAGTGGTCACAACAGATGTCAGGAAGCACACTTGGTGAGCCGCCATCTGTTGGTCATTATTCACAATATAAAAATACGAGCCACATGGTTATCGCGTTTCAAAACAGCGCGTGGTAACGTGTTATTTTAGGCTCAGTTGACATGGTTCTGGTGCTTGTAACGCCGTCGCTTCAACACCCACATAACTTTATGTATGTGACGTTACACATGTGTGTCTCAGAACGGCCGCTCGTCCTTCGCCTCCGCAGTGTTCTCCCTGCCTCGCGAACCGTTTATATAAACGACAGAGCGGCAGTTAAACCAACGAGGATCGTTCTCGGTTAATTGACAGGAAGTTGAGGCTTCAATTTTTAGTAACACAATCCTTGTGGCCTGACTGAGAAGCATGTGTGGAGGGCACACTACAGAGCCACCTGTCCCTCTGTGAATCTGCTCGTGTCTTCGTCCCGATTAAGAGTGTGTATATCTTGTAATCGACCCTTCCCATGACTCTCGATTGAATTACACTGAAAACTCTGAACATATCCTCCCTCCGTACTGGAGAATCGCCCCTGACAATATTGCTATAAACGAATTCCTACGAAAGTTATCACAGTGTGTCGAACTTTAAATATAATTTTTTCAGAAGCTAATTTTTGTGAGGTCAGTTCCTCTCGTAGTTGTCATCAAATCTAACTCAAAACTTTGTACATTTGAAGTATGTGAAGTTTTGCTGGTCATATCATTTCAGATATCTATATTCTGAGATGGGAAAGACTTCACAAACACTTATCTTTGAGAAATACACAAATTATGTGCATTTTTGATACCAGCCAGTTTGATGTTTTGACATCAATTACCTTGATACTAGACATCAATCAGATAAATATTTCAATATCAATCAGCTTGGTGATACAGTTACAGTAACTCTGTTGTGTGTACTCGTATCACAAATTACAGGAACACCGTATTAACCTGACACTACTTACGTAAGACCTTACTAATCATTATCAAGATACTAATTAATTTCGACGCCATAACAAACGAAAATGCCTTCACATTAAACAGACATTTAACGACAAGATATAACAATATGAAGATACGAGGGACGAAAGATGAAAAAACAACGTGGAAAAGAACACTGTCATGAACTACCCCCAGAAGTAATAAATGGAAAGATAAAAGAAATCCTTAAAATCAAGCCAAGATAATTAAGATAACTACTTCAGTGATATCTGTTATCAGTAGAAAGCAATATTCCTGCTTCAGGTGACATCATTCAACGCTCTTTCTTTCCAACAGTCTCTCTCTCTCTCTCTCTCTCTCTCTCTCTCTCTCTCTCTCTCTCTCTCTCTCTCTCTCTCTCTCTCTCTCTCTCTCGCTGCTTTATGCCCGACTATCATCCTGTTC
Organism: Panulirus ornatus; assembly: GCF_036320965.1. Lineage (NCBI taxonomy): Eukaryota > Metazoa > Arthropoda > Malacostraca > Decapoda > Palinuridae > Panulirus > Panulirus ornatus. Next base: position 3,156,976 of record NC_092246.1, read on the forward strand.
CTGCCACCATCTTAGTCCTGGTCTTCCATGCATCGTCAGGTCTCCTGTGTATCTGCTATCCCTTCCTGTGTACTCCCATGTACCATGGATGGGTGCTTGTGGCGGCCACCACCGTGTGTGCTTGCGTGTCGGGCACCAATGGGCGTATGCTCGTGTGTCAGACACCACTGAATATCACGCAGGAACCATGATTGATACTGAGATAAGACAAAGAAGAAAAAAAATGTCAGCTATAAGTCGTCTATGAAAATCCGCCATTTATCAAGAGGAAATGAATCGATTTTATATATCTCTCTGGAACCCCAGGTCAAGAATGCAGCTTTCGAGAGATGATTAATGGCCAGCAACATACTGTAGTCAGACGTCTGGGAGGCTCCTCTGATTTCTATGAATAATCCAAGAAGGAACGAGATTTTTTTTGAAGGGTATCACATCCTCCAACAACAGATTTCAAGACGGCACTTCGACAGCCTCACCGTCTTATAAGAACATAATGACAGATACTGACGACTTCAGAAACTCCCCCTCGAATTTGCCTTACTTATTTTGTGCATTAAGCGCCCGAGGATTCTGCTGGAGGAGGACACAGGAAATGTTAACCTGTGAGGGTTCGAGTTTCACTGTGGTCGCCTCCCTCTACCTGACACTAAGCTTGATTGAACCGTATCTGTTTACGAATACAACATGAATACTACTGTATACGAATACAGTTGAGTACTACTGTATACGAATACAGTAAGAATATCAATGTTTACGAATACGGTATAAATACTACTGTTTACGAATAAAGTATGAGTACTTCCGTTAGCGAATACAGTATGAGTACTACTGTTTACGAATACAGTATGAACACTACTAATTGCGAATACAGTATGAGTACTACTGTGTACGAATACAATATAAACACTACTGTTTACGAATACTATGTAAATACTGCCATTTGCGAATACAGTATGAATACTATTGTTTACGAATACAGTATGAATACTTCCGTTTACGAATAAATGTGAATACAACTGATTAATGATTAATCAAACAGTATTGCTAATGATAAATTTATTCAATCCTCAGTGGCTTTCATTCTTCTGTGATTACACAGGAACTTGATTTTCGATTCTCTAGTGACGTGTATCACAGATATACGAGGTCAAAGGTCAGGGAAGAGTCATCACGTACACCTGCAAGTTACAGGAAAGACAGATTCTCGTAGATCAACGACTTTATCGCCGGAAAATATATATAAAAAAAAAAAATGTATCATTATCTTCAGAAAACACATTCTGATCCAACGAAATCCGATCTTTTTTTTTTAAAGCGGTAATTAAAGGCTTCTGCAATATCGTGCGTCTTTATGTACATCGGATCCCCAGCGATTAATGCTGGGGGGAGATTTAAATACTTTCGTCCTACAAAATAATGCCTCTGGTAAGCTTCCATATCCGACTATAACGAATCACACAGAGGAGTCCTTCATCCTTCATGGCCGCGAGAAGTCCACCCTACCTCTCATACATTCATAACTAAACTCGTAGAGGATGTCCAGGAATAATTCCCGGCTGACTTCGGAACATGGAATGAGTGAGATGACTCCAAATGAATTCCATGTCCCCTGGGGGCAAAAAAAAACCTTGTGGTCTAGCTCTTCCCCAGAGCCTGCACGTACTCCTGTCCGTGCCTGAGGGAGAGACGAACCCACGATAACACCACGTCTTCGCTACTCGGATGTGTGGCGATTCCGCTGGTAATTTCCCTTTCCCCAGACTTACGCCTTCCGTTGGTATATCCTCATCGCTGGATAACTAACTTTCACCGCCACCCATTCCTAAATATATGACCCCCTGTGGCTGACTAAGGGTATAGTTTAGGCCGGTTTAGGTACAGTTTTAAGTTCTTTATCATCAGAAAACCATGTAAAGTTTAATTATCATGTTTCCTGTGCTCTCGGGGCACTCCATCATGTTCCTGAAAGTAACGCTAATGGCAGGGGAACCCAGCAGGAGGCCCAGCGGGACGCTGTCTTCGATCTTAATAGTCTCAGCTGTCGTGGGAGGAGTATAGCAAGCCGCGGCGGCTGCTACCCAACCATCCTTAGCCTGAGACCTGCGTGAGACGTGTTAGGGAGTCGTAAGCGCTGTGGACATAGGCCCGTCCACGCGTCAACCACCCGTGCCGGCCAGAGATGTGACGAACCTAACCACGTAGCAACAACAGGGGAGGTTGCGTGGACACAAGCTCCAGCTGTCCCCCCCCGTGCAGAGCCAATGTTTTCTACGAGTTAATGAAGAAGCATCATCGGTCTTCCTGTCTGAGCGTGAGGGTAGGTTCGGAGATGAAAACCAGACTCAAGTTTAGATTTGGTGAAGTAAGAAACTATGACCGTTTATGATCGGTGAAATACGGAATGAGATTATTAGTTCAAGAGCGATGAATCACGGAATGAAACTCGACCTGTTCTTAATCTGACGTGAGTGAACGGAGGAAGCGATCACGAACAAACGTATGGATGCACGAACGGATTAGTGAAGTGGCTCCATATTCGTATGTGATTCGCTCCTTATTCTGAAGATCACCCACACGACAGATGTTATACATATATCATAATGTATACGTGCATACCACACAGATACTACTTGGTATACACCAGAACTGATGATACATACATCCACAAGGAAGAAAAACAAACAGATGGACATAACCCTTCAACGCTCACACACACACACACACACACACACACACACACACACACACACACACACACACATCAAACACTGTGAATGCCGCCAGACTACAGAGGTTTAGACCTACACGATGGCATAGAAAGTGCGACAGCTGGGGGCCGGCCCCACGAGTACAGAACGTCCTCCCCGCACGGTACAAGTATGTAATTACAAATAGGTAATTACACGCTTCGAATCGGGCGATATCTATGGCACTACAAGTGGGTTAAACGGTTCTGCCGAGGTTAGATATTATCATCTCTCAAAAAAAAAAAAAATCTAATTCGATCAGAGTGTTACGTTGGACGAGGTTAATGGACGAAGAGTGGGCCCTGGTTACTCGGGCTGGCCTCCTGGCTGCTGCTGCTGCTGCCACTTAGTGAGACGTGAGTCTCTGGTTACCTGGGCTCGGACGGGTGGTAAAGCTCTCCTATCTCTCCTCGGCTGACTCTCCTGACGCTCATGATGACGACAAGTCCACCAGCTGGCCATCCTGACGACCATGCTGACGGCAACCTACTACCAGCTGGCTCTCCTGACGGCCATGCTTGCGACAAGGTGGCGACATGTAGGACAAACGGCAAGGAACATCAACACTCCGGTCAGTCTCCCTCTTATCCGGCCAGTCTCCCGGTAATCCGGTCAGTCTCCCTCTTATCCGGCCAGTCTCCCAGTAATCCGGTTAGTCTCCCTCTATTCCGGTCAGTCTTCCTCTAATTCGGTCCGCCTCCCTCAGATTCGGTCACACGGCCCTTTGGATACGATGGCCTTGGCCTTTGCCCAAACCCTTTCGGGTCAGGCCGTGATCAACACCCAAGGGTCGCTCCGTCATGCTCAGAGGGTCGCGCCGTCGTGCTCAAGGGTCGCGCCGCCCGCTCTGCCCAAGGAGGACCTAACATCGTGAGCTCCCTCATCTGTGAAACAGCCTGCGCGATCTTGGCGGGGAAGATTACATCAACTTACACACCTCTTACTCCTCCTCTCGGGTGGTTGGTCATCCTGTCATGGCAGTGGAAATGGTGGGAGTGGGGAGGGAAGTCGCTGCTGTCCCTTGCTGCGTGAAGCGGACGTCTCTGACCGGCTCAGGTTCTACTGTTACCTTCTGATAACCAGCACAAGCTGTGATGTCACCACCAACCCCCTGGCCAATTCAAGCTTTGATATGACCTCCCGAACTACTCAAGCTGTGATATTTCCTCCTACTGACCAACTTAGGTTGTGATGTTACCTCCTCCTGACCAATTCTGTTGAGTTACACGAAGAATCTTTGAATCCGCAAAAGGAGAATTTTCATCCAAGGTCATAATATCTTTTTTAGAGAGAGAATTAAAGCGTAAAACTGATTCAACAAAGATTCACTGCGGGAGAAGCCACGCTCTGCGCATTGCGTGTCTTCAAACGATCCATGTGCGCATGCAGGAACCTGCATCATTTGCGGGAAGATGGCTAGTTAGTGTCTACACTGGCCGTTCAAGCAAAGTGATGAATGTCCCTTGTCGATTAAATCTGAATACATTATGTGGCAAACAATTTTTTTCTCCTCTCTTCCTCGGGATCACACTTCGGTCTATCGCACTGAGTTTGACCAGTGTTTACTCTCCTCCTGACGCGACTGTTCGACAAGCTGCTTGCAACTAGATGTCACATTCAAGATGGCTGTGGACATCAGCTAATTTACATCCACATAGTTTTTTTTTCGGGGGAGGGGCTCCCGAGGGTGGGGTCTTGGGGGTGCGCAAGACCCCGGTTGGCTTCCAGTAAGGCCGCTTCGGATGGGGGAGTCTTTGGCTTGGACACACACACACACACACACACACACACACACACACACACATATATATATATATATATATATATATATATATATATATATATATATATATATATATATATATATATATATATATACATAAGCGCTACTGAACTTCGCCCACAACTAGTTCTTCCACAAGCAAGATGTCACTTTAGGCAGGTATCATCGTCAATGGAGAAAGGCGTTCAGTTTCGTCCAGGTCCCTCTTGCTCTACCCTCTATCATTCCCTCTCCCCTGCTCAAAGCGCAGCCTCGAAGCAGCAAGTCTCATAAATGGAGTTCTGGGGTTACATAATAGTAACACTAATATATTCATTTATTCAAGCACGTTCTCCTGTCTTGGTGAAATATAGATAAAGTGAATCATCTCCTTCAATATACGAGTCCCATCCAGACTCTGCAGTTGTCTTCTGAGCTCGTGTGACGCTAACACTCACACACACACACACACACACACACACACACACACACACACACACACACACACACACTCCCCGTGGCGTTCACAGCCTTTTGTTGCGAACACGTTTGTGAGGATGTGTCTCGTGCCGGACGCTGAACAGAGTACGTTAATGAAAGGAGAATCTGTCAGTAACGTCAGCTGAGGTGGGGAAAAAAAAACATGGGTCGTAAAGTAGCAGATAACATTATAACTTAGCTGGTCGACTGTGACTAGTTAAGGAGGTAAAAACATGGACCACAAAGTCTTTATGTCGTCTGGTCGACTGGTAGTGCCCCTCGCCTCAAACTGAGTGGTTGAGGGAGAGTAACTGGATGATAATGTTCTGTATGTTGATCGATGACGCCTTTAGCCTTATCAGGGGATCCTCTGCCACATCTAAGTACTAGATGCTTGTCCACGTCGGGGTCTGTTGTTGGCCGGGGCATCTCCTGTCCTGCGAGCTGCCAGATGAGATGCGTCTTTCCGTGTTGCTTGAGCGCGCCGCCTGCCTTGTAAGTGCATTGTAACGCCGACGTGAACGAACTGCGATGGTCGGTGTCCACATCCCGTGGCTGTGTGCTGTTCCCTGGGACGTGGGGCAGCTTCCTTGGGTGGAATTGAAGGTGTGAGACTGCCTGAGACTGATGCTAGAGTAGCTTGTGTGAGGGACAGGTTGTTACACATTTAGAGTTACTAGGCTTAATTTTCTTCTTATACATACATACATACATACATACATACATACATACATACATACATACAAACACACACACATACATACATACATATATACATTCTCTGTAGACTCAAGACACTTGGACTCCCTCCGCCTCCCTCCCCATCTATCGACCACACACCAGACGCCACTGCAAAATAGAGGTGCAGAAAATAGCTTGCAAGATTATCCTCCGTCCCATTTATAACTCCTTTAATGAGGTGTTCACCAACCCCACCACCGTCAGCCACCTGAGATCCCTCGTCCCTGAGTTGCAGTTCGCCATCACAACAGGAATCAACCTAGTGATTAGTACTCTAGCACCTTAATGTTTGTGTGTACACTATTTTAGCACTACCTCAACACCTATAATACCTCCCACCATCTTTACCGTGTGTTCTTTGTATGTTTTTAAGCCTTTGGGTTGCAATTTATTCAGGAAGAGTAAATATAGTCTTCAGAAATTCTTGATTGTCCACGTTTTCGTCTCTCATTCTCCTGCGAATATTTCAGAGAATATGCATCCGATTTATGCGAAGTTTTCGGGAATGATGAAGATGATGATGACTTGTACGAATAATGCACTAAGAATCGTCTTTCATGTTCTTGAACAACTCCATTTTCTTCTCGACTTCTTGCCATTTACATATTTTTTGTGTGGTAGTTTATATTGATTCAGGAAGTTGTACTTGATGTCGAAACGTAGACAGACTCTTGAGATTTTGCATAATGAAACTAATTTTGTTTCTATCTTTCCAGATTCCCTGATACATTTTGAGAGCTTATTACTCCTGCAGCTAATCTTATGAGACAACCTTTCCACAACTAGTTGTCTCAGAGAGTTGTATTTCGTGACCAAAGGTATATAAACCCTTGTACATGGCCACCTTAAAAAACAATTCTTGTCCAGACTTCGCTGATATATAAAATTAGAAAAAAAAATCATTTTTCGAATTGCCTCCTCACCTGCGGGTGATTTCAACTACAAGCAGCGAGTGATCTCAGGGTGTGGATCACTTTTTCACCGCCGTTGAAATCACCCACAGGCAGGGTGAGTGTGATAACTACAGGTAAAATAGGAGTTCTCAAATTATCATTATCATTCTTATTATTTTCTTATTATTATCCTTATCATTATTATTATTATTACTTTCATCATCATTATTATTATTATTATTATTATTATTATTATTATTATTATTATTATCATTATCATTATTATTATTATTATTATTATCATTATTATTGTTATTATTATTATTTTTATTATTATCATTATTATTATTATAATCATCATCACTATCATTATCATTACTAGTCATTATTATCATCATTATTATCATTATCATTATTATTATCATTACTAATATCATCATCATTACTATCATTATTATAAAATACCTCCCATCCATACTCCACTTGTCCTTTGATACATCATCTCGTCTTCCCATTGGTCTACAGACCAAAATCTCTCCTTACTGGCCAGGTCATGACACAGAAGGGCCGTACTAATGTGCTCAAGGGCCTTACCGAAGTGCTTAAGGGTCACAACGTGGAACTCAAGCGGTTAAGCGACGTCCTTCGACCTGATACAAAGCCATATCGTAACTGTAGCCTCGTCTCACACCCGCTGTAACTGGAGAGGAGGCTATGGTACAGCAGCATAAACACCGGCGGTACAAGGCATATGCTGTATCAGGGACCGCCGCGGCGCTACCACGCAAGAGAGAGAGAGAGAGAGAGAGAGAGAGAGAGAGAGAGAGAGAGAGAGAGAGAGAGAGAGAGAGAGAGAGAGAGAGATCCCAAAGATCCCACGGAGACAAGAAGAGGCTGCTTTCCCAGCCCTCACGATGAACGGAGGCCACCAGCCAGAAACCCCACACGTAAACACACTCCAGCCATACGAAGTCAGCTTGATTAAACCCTCGACTTCACATCACTGAGGACTTGACGCTTCATTGTTTCATATCTATATCGATGAGGAATTTACGATACTGTTTCAGTCCTCCAACACAAAACCTCCGTCAAAGACCATGGATGTGTTCGTTTATCCCCCTACCCTACATAACATCCAGGTTATGAACACAGTTTGCACCGTAATCAGCGTCGAAAACGGAACATTTCAGTACCGAGCCAACGGCAGATCCGTATACCAGCCTCTGACCTTTGGGTTTGAAGGCCTGACCTATTATGACCCGACACCTCAAAACCCAGGGTCACTAACGCCTTGCTGAAGGGACGCACCGACGCGTCGCGTTCATGGGTCGTACCTTTGCGTTCGTATTCATGTGTTGTTGCACCATCGCGTTTGTACTCAAGGGTCGTCCTGCAGGATTTAATGTCACCTGCTCTGTTTCCTTGAATTTCCCCTACATATTCTTCACCTTGATATATTCCTTTCACAACATCTGAACTCTTGATATTTCCCTCTCTTCACTTACCGTACCACCACCAGCAATATTCCTGCGCGACATTTCAAATAGAGTTCCTTCCTTATATCTGTCCTTCTCTTCCTCCATTCCCTCTGGGCCTGATGTTTAACCCAGATAAGCAGATCTTTAATGTGGCAACACCAGGCGAGCGCTGAGTGAAACACAATATGCATAATGAATAATCTTTGTAGAATCAAAGATAGAAGATAAAAAACATTGAGAAAAAAAATTTCTTTGTTATTTGTGGTAAATGTCAGGAAGAAAATGAATAATCACGGAATAAAATGAATGATCGTAAGTAGGAGTGAGGATGGATTATAGTCAGGATGGGTTATTCATCCTTCACTTTTCTAAAGACGTTAGTTTATGGCAGACACTGAGGTATCTCTACGTCCGTCGTAATCGCTGTTCACGGTCGGTAGCCAGGCTTTACCCTGCGACACAACTTTGTTCTCAACTTGAAGAAAGAGCGGATGAGATATTAGTGAGGCTTTACACACTTGTTTCCAGAGAAACTAAATGGCATAAGACTTTTAAATCTATAGTCTGGACTTTACCTGACTTATGCCTTTACAGACAGGTTTCACCTGGATTCTAACCTGGCTCACCACTTGCATAAAATGCTATCCTTGGCCATGGTGGTACACGTTTTTTTTATCTATATTTCCTAAAACAAGATCTAAAACCCGGTCTCATTTCACTCCCAGTAACTATGGCGGACTGGAAGTGACGCAAGCGTTCCGTAAAACACCCCAGAAACTATAGTGATTCACTGGGGAGAAAAAAAGTGTTCCATCGCCTACCCAATAAAAACTACGGCGCACGGCGGGCGACGTAAGTCCTCTGGAGAAAACCCCGTCTTGTATGCCTTACAAAAGACCTGAGTCGTAAGGAATAAATCTGCATTGATTCAGACACCCGACATATGTCAGTGGTATAGAGACGTGGCCTCATTCCTGCTAATGTCCCTACATGAAGAATGGCAAACAAATGTTGACTTGAATGCTATGCAATACAGAATTTTTCCACAGCTCCTTCTCTTGTCTGTCAGCTTTCCATTGATCATCATGAGAGTTCATGGCGTCATGCAGTTCTTATCATGAGGTCTGTGCCTGCATCTATATGGTCCGTACCTACACCATGGTCCGTACCAGACAATTACGGTCTGTGATGATTGTGATGTAATACACTCGCACAGTAAAACCGTATCCACGTATTACATACATTTTTTTTTTCATACGACATCTGCATGTATCACACAACTCAGCAGGACCTTTGCATCAGCACCGAGAGAATAATATATAAAAAAGATATATACATTATAAGCTGTGAAGACAATACAGGTCAGGCAACAGGCTCGAGACATGCACAAACAGAGGCCAAACTGTTGCACAATGTACAGTTTGGTCGCAGGGAGAACAATAAATCTTTTCATGATTCACTCGTTCTGAAACGTGGTCCATTTTCTCTTTCGAAACTCGTGTCTCCCTTCAACGCCACGAGTAAGTAGCTGAGGGCGTCATTTGATATCATTTCATATTTGAACCTAATTTATGAATCATTAGAGAGTCAGTCGATTCTATGAATGAAATATGATCCCGAATCCACTTGTGATCGCTCGACACAAATTGTGAAAAGATCAAGTGATTCGAATCATCTCTGGTTCTTAGGACGAATCATGGTTCGGAAAAGACCCCAAGATTACACGTAATGATTTGATTACTGGATTACCTTTGTATTCCATCACACACGTGGGTTTTATCACCTAGATAAGCCCTAATTCAGGTATGTTGACACAAGCGAGTCCATTATCTGTTGGCGCAGGGGAGTCCTCGTCAGTAAATTGAACGTCTGGTTTGCAACCCATTTTGAGTAGGGTGGAAGGAATGGAGAATGAGGAATGGGGTGTGGGGTGTGAGGGGTTTGCTGGTGAGAAAGCTGAGCTTTGAAGATGAGGTTAAGACTGTGTGTGAGGGGAAGGTGGGAAGGCGACACTAAAGTGAAAGAGAGAAAGGTTGGGAGTGAAGAGGAGAGAGAGAGAGAGAGAGAGAGAGAGAGAGAGAGAGAGAGAGAGAGAGAGAGAGAGAATGTGGAGGTAGAGTTTAGGGGGAAGAGGTGGGTAAGTCCGTGGGTATGAGAAGGGGACGTGGCTCAGGTTATTGGGTAAGGTAAGGGCGGGCTAGATTACGGCGGGTACGGTTGAGGGAGAGGTGGGGTAGTATAAGGGTGAGGCGAGGATGAGGAGGTGGTGGTATGACTCTGGTACCCCCCCCCCCCTCTCTCTCTCTCTCTCTCTCTCTCTCACACACACACACACACACACACACACACACACACACACACACACAAGGAGGTATTCAAAACGTAGGCATAATTCACACACTGTTGGTATTACTTCGTCAGGAGATCCTGCAGCAGGTACAACCCAGCTCGTGATGGGTCGTCTGTAGTGGAAGGAGGACGTGGCCATCATGTGAATGGGATAAGCAGAGGAGATAATACTTTCCTTGTGAGTACCAAATACGAAGGACAGACGACACAAAAACTCCAGTAATGGCTCCCTGATCCTACATGGACACCGATAACTGAAGGAGTTCAGATGCTTCTTCTTCAACACCAGAACCTCTAGCGTCCCATCCACACAGGTGAGGAAACAGACTAAGCGTCTCGAAGATATGAACCTCCATGTCTTTATTCTTTGCGACAAGCAGCATCAAGGATGAGCCACGAGACTCCCATCCAGGCTCAGTTGTGTGTCGACGTCTGTGTCAAAACTGTACTACTTCACGGTGGTTTAGTCTCTCTGTGAGGAGACCAGGAGTGTGGAACTGATGATGTGGAGGCATTAGGTCAAACGTGTGGAACTGATGATGTGGGAGATTCCACATGCGGAACTCCCGTGACAAAAACTCTGGAAATCATTAAATGGGAGATTCCACGTGTAGCACTAAACATTTAATGCGAGGAGATGTGAGGCATATAATGTTTTGCGTGAGGCACGGGAGTGACAAGCGGCACGGGGTAAGCGGCGGCACCGTGTCATCAAGCAGTCGTTGCCAAGAGCGGCACTCAGGCAAAACCAGCCAGGACGGTAATAAGCCCAGGGTGGGGGGGACTTCACAGCACCTCGGTGAAGTACGTTAAGTTGGGTCCACATGTGGCTTGTGGCGGTGGGGAGGTGTTAGCCCACTCCGGGGAGGGCCTCAGCCTCACCGCGGGGTCATACTCCGGCCACAGGCCAAAGCTCAGCCACAGGACCATAGTCTGGCTACGAGGCCATAACCACACCACGGGAGAATAGCCTCATCACGGGGACATACTCCAAACCCGGAGCTATAGCCTCACTTCAGGACCATAGCCTCGCTCCAAGACCACAGCCTCACCTCAGGACCACAGCCTCACCTCAGGACCACAGCCTCACCTCAGGACCACAGCTTCACTTCAGGACCACAGCCTCACCTCAGGACCACAGCCTCACTTCAGGACCACAGCCTCACATCAGGACCACAGCCTCACCTCAGGACCACAGCCTCGACATGAGACCAAGAGCCACACCTGCTTCCCTGAAGAGGCCGCCAACAGGTGTTGCAAGACGTCGAGGATCATCCCTATCTCGACACCTCTGGGTCCATCAGCCAACACTTCACAGGCAACACCAGTACATGCGAGTACTTTGTTGTGTGGCTGAAGTAACCCTGGGGGAAATATTCTCTCTCTCTCTCTCTCTCTCTCTCTCTCTCTCTCTCTCTCTCTCTCTCTCTCTCTCTCTCTCTCTCTCTCTCTCTCTCTTCCCCCCATCCAAATTTTTAGACTCTAAAGATGTTATACGCCTCTAAAAACACGAAACCTACACAGCCACGTATGACTTAGTCTTGTCAAAAAAAAAAAGTTACGGGTTACACATAAGCAAATGGATATATCACTTCTGTCGACTTCACCAAAACCTCACAAAAAAAAAAGATTTGTACAAATACGATCATTTTAAGAAGATAATAAAGTTATTTACTCACTAGCCTAAATGCTATTATGATACGGGAATCCATTATAATCGACAGAGCTCGATGTAGTTCAAGGAAAAAAAAAGAGACATGAGAAAGACGAAAGATTCAAATTTATCAAAGATGAGACGAAAAAAAAAGCTTTTTCAATATAACTTAATTATAGTTTTGAACGTTTGAGAGTTCCCAGATGACAACAGACCTGCTGGTCTATGAGAAGGTTATCTGCTGGAGGACAGTTCACGGGAGAGCCAGATAACCGAAGACCTGAACATGCCTCCGACGAGGTGGTCTGCAGAAGGAAAAGACGCTGTTATAACAGGAAAGGAGATCCCATCCCCCAAGATCAAGTATACTACCCAGCGAAAAGCACAAGTCACAGACACGTACCGACAGCACCAACAACCAGGTAAAAAATTACGACAGAGGCAGACAACCTCAACCCACCTCCCCCCCCCAAAAAAAAAGGATAAATAAATAAATAAATAAATAATGAGGGAACAAACACGAGTAACGTATAACTCATCGTATATTCCACCACACTCTGAGCACTGAATGGCCGCATGTCATACCAAGGTGTGTACATCATGTATATACGCTGGGTGGGTTGTGCGGACCTTTAGAAATTATTGATCGTATACCTGTGCGTGCATGTCTGCAGTCGCCACGGTTGCCTGATGAGTCCTCCGCCCACATACCTGCTTGTACATCTCTCCCCGTTTACCTGGTGACCGCCCGTCTGCTTGCTAAAAGTGTTTACGTGCTAAAAAAAAGGGTGTGCTTGATAAACCGTCTGCCTGCCAAACAGATCCCTCCCTTACTAACCTCTCTCTCTCTCTCTCTCTCTCTCTCTCTCTCTCTCTCTCTCTCTCTCTCTCTCTCTCTCTCTCTCTCTCCTCCCCCTTGTCGAAAGTGCCTGCGCAAGCAGATATGCAGCGATACACTTAAGAATCTTAACAGCAGTAGGAAAGCAGACGACAGACTGATCTAAATTCCTGAACACAAACACACACACACACACACACACACACACACACACACACACACACACACACACACACACACACACACAAAACAAAACAAAAACAAAAAAAAATCCAGACGAAATTCATGCCTTTCCAAGATTTACGATTTGATGCGAGTTGAGTGCTGGGAGGAGGGGGGGCAGAGGTCATCTGCCATATGCTCTCCCAAAAGCAACGCCGTGTTCCAATACGCAAGAGGAAATCATTTCAACTATCTTGAGCATCACTTTTCACATGAATATTCATATACATCGTGTTTCATTTTCCCCCGTGGACTCACAGGAACATCAAGGAAAAAGGAATCATCTTCATACAGCTACTGCTGCACTTTCATACCAGAGTTATGTATGAGAGACAAATCTGGTGCTGCTACATTAATCATATAGTCTGGCAGGGCAAAGATTGCGGCTTTGCGTAACCTTGAAAATACTTATGCTAACGTAGAAGGGACGGCCAGATCCATTTCTACGTTGCCACCAGCAGGAGAGAGCATGCTATTGATTCTCATTACCAGCTGCAGTGAATGGGTTAAGAATGGGGTCGACTTTGGTGGACTCTTGTCCGTGACTGAAGCCTCCAAACGTAAAAGAAACCCCGAAAAAAAATCCCAAAACGCTTAAAAAAGATGTAGAATATCTTTCCAATACCAACATAAACATGTATATATATATATCTAAAGATCAAGTCCAAAACTAATGAGGACAAGCGCGGCCACAACACCAGCTACAGGATAGAGCAGTCACCCAAGACAACGACAAAGACCAAGTGTGGATTTCTTTCACCTACCGGAATAACCCGAACTTCGTCGTCTTCTGAGGAAGAGGTCTTAAGACGTCCAACCAAAGGGAGTAAATACAGTGTTACCCTCCCCCCCCCCATGTACGGGGAGAGAGAGAGAGAGAGAGAGAGAGAGAGAGAGAGAGAGAGAGAGAGAGGTCATCCCGCCCCTATTATTGATGATAACATATCTATCAATGTTATTTAGGGGCTCCCACACCCTTACTGGTCATAGTTCATCTACCAACCAGGAGGGAGGCACCGACTAAGTCCTTACTGCAGCTAAGCAGCCTCTTCGAGCAAGGGCACGGCACTGGACCACGCCCCTACGGTTAACTAACAGTCTCGTAGCTTTCGGTAATAAGGGTACCACGGGAGTAGCCACCTCCTCCTGGTTAATTGCATTGTATTAGCCAATTGCAAGGAACAGGGGCACGCCCCTATTGTTGGGGAAAATATCATCACTGCGAAGAAGGAGGGAGGAGGGAGGCCTGGGAGGCGGCGGGATTGCAGCCCATAACCCACAGCAGGAGCCTTCAAGGCCAGCAACCAATGCCTACTGTCGCAGACGCTCAGCACAAATCACACTCGACTCCCGACAATCACTCCCTCGCCTTAGCCCAGCTGATCATCATGGCTCCTTATCCCAATAATAACCACACAATGCCTCTGAAAATCCCATTCAATACCATCCTTAATCTGACGATTGTCCAGGCGTCCCCCTCAGAGGACCTGCGCAACAAAAAGGGGGAGGAGGTCTTCGGGGACTCGCAAGCCAGCGGGAACTGTCGCTGGTGGAGAACCTCAAAAGCGCCGATCAACTCACGACATCATAAATAAGCATTAGCTCAATCCCCCCCTTTCTTCAACCCTTCGTCAACTTCACATTCATCTCCATCCAGGGAGGCGCGCACGGCCCCAGGGTTGTTGATGCCAGAGTTAAGGACCTTCAAGTTAAGGAGTCATTGGGCCAGTCACAACACAATGTGAACGATGCGCGGCTACACCATGGAGCAGAGAGAGGAGCATAGGGAATGGTAGTAAATGAGTGAACAGATGGAAGAAGGAAATCGTGGACAGAAGCAGGTGGGTAAGTGGTGGGAGAGAAGAATTAGGAGTCATAGCCGATGAGTAAATGATGGAAGAGGAGGACAAGGAATCACAAAATATGGACAAATGGACGACTTACAAATAAGCAATAAGAACCAGAGAGATACGACCGAAGAAACTGTGTATGGATATTAAGAGAGAGAAAAAGAAGGACAGACAGACAGACAGACAAGAGAGCGAGAGAGAGAGAGAGTACAGGGTGAGAGAGGTCAAAAGGTCAAGAGGGGCCAAATATGCAACACACACACACACACACACACACACACACACACACACACACACACACACACACACACACACACATACATTAGCCTGCACGTGGCAATTAGAGCATATCAGTTATAGCAGTCAATGATGATAATAATAGCATTTATCATATTCCCTTCGTGGGTATGATAGCCAGGAGGCAACTCCGCCCATAGTATGAATCATCATCGGTCTCCACTTAAACTGTAAGTTCTATAGTAAACGCGTACTAATCGAAAGGTACTTGCGCCCACACATACGTTTTTATAAGTAGATTTTTTTTTTCTTTTGCTCCTTCCATTCCTGTCGGGGATCAGTGGAGTGAAAACCTCAAAAAAAGTTCTTCAGAAATGTGGTTCAGAGATTGTCCTCAAGGGTAAGGACACAGCCCTCAGGGCAGAACGAGGTAGTTCTGGGCAATACTGGGTTTTATGCACTAATCACCGGTTACTGCACCTTCTGATGGTCCATCGACGCTAACTTGAGTCTACGAGGTTAACTGCTCTTTAGGGTAATCGGTCGTTAGGGTTTAACAACCACAACTCTGGAGTAATGTAACTCAGGGTAATGTGTGAAAATTACATGGTC
Organism: Panulirus ornatus; assembly: GCF_036320965.1. NCBI lineage: Eukaryota > Metazoa > Arthropoda > Malacostraca > Decapoda > Palinuridae > Panulirus > Panulirus ornatus. Next base: position 3,172,839 of record NC_092246.1, read on the forward strand.
AGTAATGTGGTCTAGAGGCTACCTCATTAGTGAGAGTCGCATCGGGACCAGCAATCCAGTGGTAGTTATCAGTCCTAATCATATGCAAGTGAGAAAGGGGAGGAGAAAATAAAAAACGCGGCTAATTATTCATAAAACTGTTGAGAAATTACAACTTACGACCCACGCTAATGATTGGTCATGTGGGTGAATATGGTATTAATCATAAGTAGTAATAATAGCTAGGTACGTGGTTGTGGGGAAGGAAAGGGAGACCATTATAGTGAACATAAAGTGTTGTGTATGTGGTAATATGGAAAGCGAGTTCATAGATGATCTCACACTGAAAGATGTATGATAATTTCTAGCCTTTCGCTGGTATGTTCAGTGGGGGCTGGACAAACGCCTTTCTCGTCCACTGAGAAAGTAAGTTCTGATGTTATCATCATTGTTATCATTATCCTTATCATTATCATCATCACTATCATTCAACCCTAAAACCTTATTTATTTGGCAACTGGAGCTACCAGCCTTCGCTCCATGCCAGGGGAGGGTAAGTTGGACTCCTCTAAGGCTAGGAGGTCCCCGATGATGCTGTATTATTCCCGTCCGCTGACAATAATGATGTAGCCTCCTTGAAGGCGACACTTCGCTCGCAGAGTTACCCCTTACTGTCGGGCTCTGTCAATACACACACACACACACACACACACACACACACACACACACACACACAGCCCAGCATGGAGTACCACTCTGCACAGCTGGGGTGAGTCGCCTTCCTCCACCTCCCTTTTGAGCACCGTAGATTCCAGGGCCTTCAGCATGATCACTCCTGCTTCCACTCTTCACTGACCATCTATTGGACATCCGCCTTGACGGCAGTCATGTCACCCTCTCCTTCCCTCTGTTCTGTATGTATTAATTCGCCCTCGTGACCTGACCCTATGCGCCCAGCCCCTTGAAAATTTGCAAAGCGAAAACGCGATTGGCTGCTGCTTCCTACACTTTCTCCATGAAGGCCAGCCACACGAGGGGTAACCGTTATGACACGACGAAGCTGTCTGGAATTTCCTTCCTTCCCTCGTCTTTTCCTCTTCCTGTAACGTGTCCACTTTGGAAAGTCGGGTCAGCAACCACCTGAGGAGCTCAGACTAATTCATCTTACATTCTTTTTCAAATACATTTACTTTTTACTTTCGTCCGAGATGGTTAGAAATGGGGCATGTTTTTGCCCGAGGAATGACGGCAATGTATATATATATATATATAAACAAAAGTCAATCAACGGAAGCAGAAAGAAGGCAAAGCCAGGCTCATGTCCCGTACCGTCGTGCTCAAGAACTGTAACTCCTGTGCTTAAAGGTCGTACCGTCGTGCTAACGAACGGTGTACCGTCGGGGCTCAAGGATCGTACCTTCCAGGGATTACGAAGCACCGTTGTGTGCACCCTGCTCGAACACTGCACCGTCGTGGTTAAAAGTTCGTGCCGGGCGGCCGCCCACCGCCGTCGTGCTTAACCAAGCTGTTATGAAAAAAGGGGGAAAAAAAAAGATATTTTTCTTTACAAATCTTTCCAACGCTGACAACACAAGCTGGTTTGACCGGCAGCGGAGGAGTTGCCTCACCGATAGAGCGACGGGGGCAGCCTCCTCCACCACCAACACACCCGGACACCCAAGACAAGAACGCAAAGCCTCTCTCTCTCTCTCTCTCTCTCTCTCTCTCTCTCTCTCTCTCTCTCTCTCTCTCTCTCTCTCTCTCCCGCCCCCAAGCATGTCTGATGGTTACCTAAACTTCAGTCGCGGTAAATACTTACATTTTCGTGCACTGTGAATAAACGTAAATAATAATTCCCTCCACCTCCGTTCGTCTTATTTTTTTTCGGTGGTTCCCTCCTCCTCCTACTCCTCCTCAACCCCCCCCCCCCCCCCACCCATGAGACAGCCCTCGAGCTGTTGTCTTGAGAATTTAAAAGGTAATTGTGACTTTGGGTTATTTTCTCAGCCTAAGCCATCTTTACAGAGAGGAGGAGGAGGAGAAAAAAATCTGATGCACACCTCAGTGTTTTTAATGAAGCCCTTGAGCACGAAGGTACAACGACCCTTTTGGGATGACGGTACGACCCTTGAGCACGACGGTACGACCCTTGAGCACGACGGTACGACCCTTGAGCAAGACGGTACGACCCTTGAGCACGTCGGTACGACCCTTGAGCAAGACGGTACGACGCTTGAGCACCCGTTTTCTCCTCTATAATGGTCTCTGGGGTCGTTCCATCACCCGTTTCCTCCTCTAGATTATTCTCTGGGGTCCATTTATCACCCGTTTTCCTTTTTAGAACATCCTGCGTAGACCTCTCTACCTTCCGGTCCACGAAACATCCAAACTCACGAATACTCAGGTCGCTTTCGTGAGCCGGCCCCAAACCACTCTACGAATCGATTACGGAGACAATTTTCGCATCAAGGAGACGGAGGAGATGCGTGCGCTTCTGCACGTCAACAGCGCTGCAGCGCCCCCTCTGTGTCTGGCGAGAAAACATGTGACGCACAACAAGAAAAGAAAACGCAGGACACACACAACACTGGAAGAGAAACAGTAAGCGATGATGACGTGGCACGATACAGCGAATGCAACACAATATTCTCCTCAGTACTTTGGTTGAGGAATATTACGCAAGAATATTACGCAACATCTTGCAACGCGTAATGTGTCATCACTGGATTGGTAAACAGTGCAAATGTGTACATATTCATTACGGCTTTTGCTACAAAGTAAACAAAATCTAGAAGCGATTTTGTAGTCATTTGGTAATTAAGTCAGACTTTGACAACAGTGGATGATTTGTGGCTGAGAATGATGGTGGTGGCAGCGAGGGATGGTGGTGGCAGTGAGGGATGGTGGTAGTAGCGAGGGATGGTGTTGGCAGTGAGGGATGGTGGTGGTAGCGAGGGATGGTGTTGGCAGTGAGGGATGGTGGTGGCAGTGAGGGATGGTGGTGGCAGTGAGGGATGGTGGTGGTAGCGAGGGATGGTGTTGGCAGTGAGGGATGGTGGTGGCAGTGAGGGATGATGGTGGCAGCGAGGGATGGTGGTGGTAGCGAGGGATGGTGGTGGCAGTGAGGGATGATGGTGGCAGCGAGGGATGGTGGTAACAGCAAAAGACAGGTGGAAGCTGCGAGACATGACGGTGACAGCGAGAACATGGTGGCAGAAAGAGATGGTGATGGTGAGGGTGATGATGATGATGATGATGATGATGATGATGATGATGATGATGATGGTGATGATGATGATGATGGTGGTAATAATGATGTGATGATGATGATGATGATGATGATGATGATGATGATGATGATGGTGATGATGATGATGATGGTGGTAATAATGATGTGATGATGATGATGATGATGATGATGATGATGATGTGATGATGATGATGATGATGATGATGATGATGATGATGATGGTGGTAATAATGATGTGATGATGATGATGATGATGATGATGATGATGATGATGATGGTGATGATGATGATGATGGTGGTAATAATGATGTGATGATGATGATGATGATGATGATGATGATGATGATGATGATGATGATGGTGATAATGATGATGATGATGATGGTAACAGCGTAAGATGCTTCACCTCCACTGCCATTTCCTACGTACGCAACCAAGTAACAGGTGTTAAGAAATGTATATATTATCAAATCCAAGAAAATGGAGCCTCTTTAGGAAGCCTTGAAACATTTTCTTTCGAATCTCTCAAAAACTGGAGGATGTTGAAACAAAGGGAAATACATTAAGCGCACTTTACCAGTCACGTGTATCAAAAATGAAAAGAAATAATCTTGGGAACTCACACGTAATCCCTTAAAGAACAAAAGAATAATCATCAATTTAATTTTTCGGTCATTCGTATTACCTCAATTTTTAAAAATCAAGTGAGGTTCGATTTCATTCTCAACTTCCTGTTGGTTCTACAAACGTAAGTCCCCGAATGCTTTACGTCTGAGATGGAGGGAATGGAGCTCAGTGATGGCACTTCAAGCAGCGTGGACAACAGTAGCTACAACAGGGTACCGTATTATAGTATCGGACCCTCAGAAATGATGTTGGATTCTCTACAACCTCGTCTCTCATTCTGGATCCAGACATCTACCTCATACACCTCAGTGTGTGAGTGTGTATTTCCAGCATGAGCTGGACATCTACCTCATTTACCTGAGTGTGTGAGTGTGTATTTCCAGCATGAGCTGGACATCTACCTCATATACCTGAGTGTGTGAGTGTGTATTTCCAGCATGAGCTGGACATCTACCTCATTTACCTGAGTGTGTGTGTGCATCTCTACCATACACAGCAGGAGGCAATTAAGAACCTGCTTCTGTTTTGTAAGATGAGCGTGTGAAGATCATCGCATGATCCAGGAGGAGGAGGAGGAGGGGGGGAAGACTGCGAGGTTAAAACCCAGTCATCATGAGGAAGCTGCACATTAGCCTCACTTATCTCATGAAGGAGACACAAGATTAAACTCACCCATCTTGGTGAGGCTGGGATGGCCTCGCTCATACGGGAAAGAAAAAAAAATTATGTTGGAGCTTATATTATTTTCAGTCGTGTCTGAGAGCCACTGGATATTACATTCACTCAGTCTGTCAAGACTGCTGGGGGACTGGATTCCCTCCTCTCATGGGTCCTGGAATTACTTACCAGTTACTCGTTTCATCCAGCGACAAGAGTGGATCTATCCAGCTCCTGGAAAGGTCACTTCTATCTATAGCCTTACAGAGCAGAGACTGGACCCCCTCGCATTTCCAGCGGGGAAAAGACTGGAACGACGCATTTTCCATGAAAGGTCTCTCAAAAGTTAAGAGACACTGGAATCATCTACTATACAAGTGAGGAGGAACCTGGACGAGTCCACCTCTCATGGAGACTGAATACTGGAACACTCCGCACTCTGGAGAACGGAGATTGAATATACATGCCAACTGCTGTCCTCAGAGACAATCTAACTCGTCTGGAAAGTCAGACTGGAAACTCGAATAGACTCCCCAAGTGACCAAGACAGGAGACTGGAGTCATCAGTTGCTTGAAGACCAAGAAAATGAACTTCACATTTCATCCTCCTTATCCACTGCACCCAGCCCATCTCGTCCTCTTCCTCATCTATCCCAATAACTTCATCCATTCCATCTTTCTCATCTATCTATTCCTCCCCATATAATCCACGTCTCTCATCCATTCCATACTCTTCCATCTTCCTAAATCCTTATCCCTCTTCTGCTTCCAATATCTTCCTCTGATCTCCCTTCCCATCTCTCTCTCTCTCTCTCTCTCTCTCTCTCTCTCTCTCTCTCTCTCTCTCTCTCTCTCTCTCTCTCTCTCTCTCTCTCCTTTCACCTCTCCCCGTAGCCGCCCCTTCCACCTCGCCAACCATCGGGAGAGGCCTCGACCTGTCACAACGCGCACGCTCCCACCACTCAGCCAATATTGAAGACACGACATGAAGTCAACTCTTTTAATAAGATTTAACCAAAAATGCAACTTATCATTTACGATGCATTCCTTCCACTTTGACTCATGTTTATTTAAGTGTGTGTGTGTGTGTGTGTGTGTGTGTGTGTGTGTGTGTGTGTGTGTGTGTGTGAGAGAGAGTGTGACGCGCCCTCATCACCCCAGAGACATCCCTAATGTATATATGTATACAGATTATTTGTATGGGGAGCTCTGCGATGTGCATGGTATGACGCATGGTGCTTGGTGCCTCTTGTGTGTGCACACCGTGTACCTAACACCTACATGATGTACACCGTGTACCTAACACCTACACGATGTACACCGTGTACCTAACACCTACATAATGTACACCGTGTACCTAACACCTACATGATGTACACCGTGTACTTAACACCTACATAATGTACACCGTGTGCCTAACACCTACATGATGTACACAGCATGGCTAACACCTACATGTGTTCACGCTCGTGACCCACAACGCACACACATGAGGGCCAAAGACACCCAGAAGCAAACTTTATTGCAGACTCATACTGCTCTCACTTTCCCCATTCCCCCCTCCTCCCTCCCTCCCTCCCCCGTTCCTCACGCCACCCTGGGGTCACTTACCCACCATATACTCAACAGCTGTCGACTCAGATGCCCTTACTCACCGTACACTCACCAGATCCCAGCCCAGGGGCACTCAACTCGTATACCAAAGACATAATCTTGTTCATTTCTGAATTACATCGTTGTCCTTTTCCATACTTCTCTCTCTCTCTCTCTCTCTCTCTCTCTCTCTCTCTCTCTCTCTCTCTCTCTCTCTCTCTCTCTCTCTCTCTCTCTCTCTCTCTCTCACCACATGCGTGCCACAGCTCAGCGTCAGGTGTGGTAGTGACGGCGGGATGAGGAGTCACCTGACGCGCGCATGACCAGGGAGGGAGGTGGGGTTAGCACGGCGGAACACCGTGGCTATATCCGTCGATGGGAGCAAAATGTCAACCGTCAATTTTTCTTCTATGTTGCCCAAGACTTCTTACGTGTCTTTTATTTTCTCTCACTCGGCTGTCATATTCTGTCCCGTTCTAGGAATAATATTTTTCGGGGGCATAACGGTGGATTCCCTCTCGTTTTCTTTCATTCTGTCCATATTTGATCCTTTCTGTTCATCCCCGACCTCGTCTGTCCCTTCTCGTCTCTCTCTCTCTCTCTCTCTCTCTCTCTCTCTCTCTCTCTCTCTCTCTCTCTCTCTCTCTCTCTCTGCCCTCGCCTGTCGTCTCCTGTCCCATAATAATAACCCTCACCCTTCTCCCACAAACCCCTCATTTCATCAACTGATCGAATGATTATCAGTCCAAACGCCACTCCCTTTCCTCCAGCAGTAGAAGGGAACACCTACGACAGGAGAACCTGCAACACTTACCCCGGCCGAGGTGCCATAAACAAGTTATGTAAATGGTCTATAGCCAGACATGACACAGCTAGGGAGAGAAAAAAAACTGGTTGGTTTGCTTCCTTCACACCTGGGACAACGACTGCCACACCGCACATGCCGGAATCTCGACGGCTTCATTGGGGGGAGGAGGGTGTCCTCCTCCTCCATCTCTTACCTCTGAGGAATTCCTCCTCAAAAATGTCCCATTCGAAGGGACTAATTCATGGTCCTTTCCAACAGTTCGTGATGGTTCATTTGCACGTCCTATCCTCCAGGGTGCGCCCATCCCAAGTCTACTTCTCAGAAACCCTTTTTTTTAAAAGTCTTCTCTTCCTAACTGCCTTTCTCAGGTCTTTTTACACGGTTTTTTCCTCGAATATTCTGTCCTTCCAAGTCATCCTCACACAACCTCCACCTCTGAAGTCTTTGACTTCAAACGCATTCCTCCCGTATCATGTTCCTCTACAAGCTTATGCTCCTGAAAGATCTTTCTCATTAAGACACCTGACAAGGCTTTCCTCTAGAAGGATCACTAGGTATCGTTCCCATTTAAAAGCATTAAAGAAACTCCTAAAAAAAAACACTATTGGAGCATACCTCCAAACTCCAAAGACACCAATCCTCGCCAGGTACCCCTCAACCATTCTTGGAAGACATCCTTCAGCAGAACACTCGTCCCGGTACTCATCAACAAAACTCTAAAGATATCCCTTAACACAACACTCGTAAAATACCCCTCAACAAAGCCCTTTAGATAACCCCCGACACAACACTCGTAAGATACCCCTCAACAAAATTTTAAAGATACCCCTGAACACAGAAACTTTTAAGATAACCCAGAGCAAAACACTCGTAAGATAGCCCTCTACAAAACTCTTGAGATATCCCTTGTCGAGGAAACTTTTAGGATACCCCTCAGCAAAATACGACGGCTCAATGTAAGGAAGCTGCAGCTATAAACAGCTAAGATATAGAACACAAGATCCAGTTCCTTAATCTCACTTTAATCTCCCTAAGATACATACATCATCATGGGTATCGCTGGAGACTTTAAGATGAGGAAAACCCAACCAACATCCACACTGTATTATCCCTAACCACGTTTTTTCTTCCATAGAAAACAGGGACTTACCTGGATACGTGGGTTTTCAAATGCTGACTGTTGAGTGTGACTCTGTTTGGAAGTCTTGATTCTTGAAGAAGAAGAAGAAGAAGAAGAAGAAGAAGAAGAAGAAGAAGAAGAGCGAAAGTGTGGCTCGGACAGTGACAGTACGAGGACGCGAGGACACGGAGAGACCTGTATGATGGTGAAGGGCTGTAGGAAACTAACGATCCAGCCGTACCTTCCGGGCGTCTGCCGGACACCAAGGACGTCTGCGAGGGCAAGTCGAGGAACTTGGCCCCCGTCAGGGGAACCACCGACGCCAGAACCATCTGCCACCGGCTGTGAGAAATTTGGCGTTGGCGTGGGAAAATGTGTGCCAGACCCGAGAACCACTGCCAGGGCCTCAGTGCCAGCCACTCTCGTGAGACACAGAGATCTGCTGCCAATAAAAAGACCGCTGTTGCCTCCACACCCACCGTCGACAACCCCACCCATCCCTAAAACCTCCTGCTTGATGTTCTTGGCACGCAAGACTACGGACACGGACGGTGGAGGTGTAAACAACAGAGGAGGAGGAGGAAGAGGAAGAGGAGGAGGAGGAGGAAGAGGAAGAGGAGGAGGAGGAAGAGGAGAAGATGCAAGCAGGCAACAAGACAAGGAGACGCGAGAGCATTTGGGTATGTGGGCCTGACGTCACCATCGTGCTTTGGGAAGGTTCAAGGTGACGGAGGCAGATCAAGTGCAAATTTCACTCGCGCTAAAAAAAATCGTACGTGACTTGGCGCACGGAGGTCTGTCTTGTGTGACGGTGATCGTCCGTCCCCCCCTCGACTCGCATGACCTGGGGGGCGGGGTGGCTTTACGTTTTTTTGTCACGGGTGGTGTGTTCCGCGAGGCTCCAGTGACCTCACTCAAGTGTTAAACGCTGTTTACTGCTTGTTTACTCTGTTAATGGTCGACCAGCATCATACACGCAAACGGCCACTACAGACAGTTTCGTTAACCTTTGCCCTTGACCACGACAGTGCGACCCTTGACGACGACGGTGCGACCCATGAGCACGACGGAACGACCCTTGAGCACAACGGTGCGACCCTTGAGCACGACGGGGCGACCCTCGAGCAAGACGGGGCGACCCTTGATCACGAAGGTGCGACCCTTCAGCACGACGGTGCGACCCTCGATCATGACGGCACGACCCATGGGCACGACGGTACGACCCTTGGGTAGGAATGGCCAGGTGTCCACGCTTACCAAGAACCATACCGTCAACGATCGTCAACACGTTCACTGTTTCTCCCCCTCCCCCCTGGAGCCCCCCAGAGAACCCCACAATGGCCAGCTCAGAGATCCGGGGGGGAGGCAAAAGTCGACACCGAATCTGTTCAAACGTGGTAGAGAAAACGCCTGACGAAGGCGTGGGAGGAGGACCAGCGCAGCAGCAGCTGTTACATAAGAGAATGTAACTCATGGCGTTACGAATGTCACAGGGACTTTACAGCGGAGAGGAGGAGAGCGGGTAGGGGAGCTGTCCATGGAGACGGACTGCCCCCCTTCTGCTACTCCCTCGACGACCACTCCTTCATGAAGATTTATGTCTCTATCTTCGCCCGTAATCGTCGCACACTCTCCACCACCGCTGACCCGTAGCTCAGCAGGTGCTGCTGCGGGCTATTGTCTGAAAGGGGTACATTGTAATCAAGTTTAACCCTCATGACCACAATGATGCGACCCTTGACCCTTAAAGGTTCAGGGTCAAAGGTCAGGCCATCATGCCCAAGGGTGATATCGTCGTACTCAAGGATCGACGGTACGACCCTCGATTACTACTGTACGACACATGAGTATCATAACCTAACCCAGACTATCATACCCATGGGTCGTACCGTCGCGTCCAAGGCCGTACCGTCATGCTCACAAGTCGTACCGTCGTTCTCAAGGGTCGTACCTTCGTGCTCAAAGGGATAAGTTCCCTAATGTGTGGGGTATACTGTTGGCTTGGAGCCCTAAACGTGCATGTCGATATGTTTGTGTTGGGTACTGTGCGTGTGTGTGTGTGTGTGTGTGTGTGTGTGTGTGTGTGTGTGTGTGTGTGTGTGTGTGTGTGTGTGTGTGTGTGTGACCACAGTACGCTATTTAGGTACGTCAGTGTGTGTGTGTGTGTGTGTGTGTGTGTGTGTGTGTGTGTGTGTGTGTGTGTGACTAAGCGTTGATCTCGACGGGGGTGGGGGAGGAAGTTTCCTTGCATTGTATCTATCTTTGTGCAAGACTGTGCGCCTCATTCTTCTCTCTCTCTCTCTCTCTCTCTCTCTCTCTCTCTCTCTCTCTCTCTCTCTCTCTCTCTCTCTCTCTTGCAGCGAACAAATGTGCTCGTCGCTGCGTCGTGGCGTGTTTGAGTTTTTCAGTGCCCTTGGCTGTTTGTTATGGAAATTCAGTATGCTTCAGTCTGCTAGATGTATGTCAGTGACGGGGTTCTTTGGCTGTAGGTGTGTGTGTGTGTGTGTGTGTCTGCTAGTGTTTACTAATCTGTCTCTGTGTCTGTTCCTCCTTGTTTGTTTACATTCATGGGAGGAGGAGGAGTTGTCGGCTCGAGGAACGTGTTTGTCAAGGTGTTGAGGTTCCTAAATAAATCCTGTATGGATGACAGTGTTTGTATCTTCGTGGTCTTGACTCTCTCTCTCTCTCTCTCTCTCTCTCTCTCTCTCTCTCTCTCTCTCTCTCTCTCTCTCTCTCTCTCTCTCTCTCGTTATTGCCAACGTGCACCATGAACCCCACACATTTTGAGAACTTCCTTTACTTTTCTCAATCATGAGAGGTCAATATTGCCAGGAAGTGAACACCCACTAGGACGGGTCACCACAAGCGACCTCTCCTTGTCCAACACCGTAGCGGACGAGAGGAACCACACCAGGAACTACCCGAAAATGGATCATGACATGCATACTTACTGGAGCCACAGTACCACCAACCTCACCACAGAACTACCACTCCCACCACGACCACTACCCCATCACCACCACTGGAGGGACATACACCACAGGACTACCACTCCCACCAAGACCACTACCTCAACACCACCGCCCTCACCACTGGAGGGACATAAACCACAGATCTACCACATTAACCACAACAAACCTCACGTCACAGATCTGTCATCCCGGCTGCCGCCGCCCCCTGGTCAAGACGCGGGTGCACAATTAAGACAGCCCCGTGATAAGCCACTGCTGGCAGTTGAAGGGATGGCGGAGGAGGAGACGTTTAGTCTTGATGGGGAGGGGGAGAGAAGTAGGGGTGAGGAGGGGGGGATGGCTGTGGTGAGGGGCTGGAAGGGATGGTTGGATGAGGCTTGAGATGGAGCACAGGGAGTATGGGATGTGGAAGTGCAACTACAGAAGAGACACGACCTGTGGAGGTGGTGGTTGGGGTGGTGGTGATAGTGGTGGTGGCTTTAGTGGTGTTAAAGGTGGTGGTTGTGTTGGTGGTGGTAGTGGTGGTGATTGTGGTGGTGGTGGTGGTGGTGGTGGTGGTGGTAGGAAGAAGACGAGAGACCGACGCGCGTCCTCTCCTTTGGATGGAGCAGCCACACGACCCAGCATGTGGGGTTCCGGACTCACGAAGAAAAACCGGGGCAAAAACACAGGTCAGCTTCCACGGTGTGTTTTAAGGGGACGTCGCCCTCACGGTGGGCCATAGTGCCGTCTTCACTGTGGCCCATGGTTGCCCATGGCGGCCCATGGTGGGCCAAGGTGGGTCGTAGTTACAGCTAATACTGTGTCTCATAGCTCATGGCGGGCCGGAAGCAACACGGCGGGGCAGAGCCTGTCACCATCCTCAATATTGTTATTAAACGAGCACGACGGTACGACCTTCTGCACGACGGTAGGAACCATAAGCACGACGGTACGACCTTCAGCACGACGATAGGAACCATGAGTACGACGGTACGACCTTCAGCACGACGGTAGGAACCATGAGTACGACGGGACGACCCTCAGCACGACGGTAGGAACCATGAGTACGACGGTACGACCTTCAGCACGACGGTAGGAACCATGAGTACGACGGTACGACCTTCAGCACGACGGTAGGAACCATGAGTACGACGGTACGACCTTCAGCACGACGGTAGGAACCATGAGTACGACGGGACGACCCTCAGCACGACGGTAGGAACCATGAGTACGACGGTACGACCTTCAGCACGACGGTAGGAACCATGAGTACGACGGTACGACCTTCAGCACGACGGTAGGAACCATGAGTACGACGGTACGACCCTCAGCACGACGGTAGGAACCATGAGTACGACGGGACGACCCTCAGCACGACGATAGGAACCATGAGTACGACGGGACGACCTTCAGCACGACGATAGGAACCATGAGTACGACGGTACGACCCTCAGCACGACGGTAGGAACCATGAGCACGACGGTACGACCTTAAAGCAACAAAGTACAGTCCTTGGGAATGATAGCCTAGCCTTTGACCTGACCCTTAATGTGTGCAATAGAAAGCCCAACTTTAGACGACAATAATTATAACATGGAGCACAACAACACCTTCCAAACAAGGCGGAAGTTTATCTGGAATTTATTGGCAGAGACGAACTCTGACGATGATATGCGATGACACAAAAGGAAGAAAAATATATACTATTATCTTGTCATTCTAAACAGCAGTATGGAGGAGAACACCTGCACAAGATGAAGCTCCAACGACAGCCAACAGTGTGACACAGAACACCCTCACACATGGTGGATGTCCAACTCAAAACAATAATATAGTGAGCCGTTGTGATATCTGCCTCTTCCCTTACACAGCTAAGCTTTGGAATTCTTTATCTCGGTACGTTTTCCTAAACAGCTTACGACTTGGCCCTTTTCCAAAACTAGATCTTTCCACAACAGATATTTTTTTCCTCCTATCCCTCTTTAAACCTCAATATTTTCAGCCCTGTCTATACTTTATTTGAGACCTGGCTTCGACGGGGAGTTTTGACCGTGACCAGACCATTCCACTCAAAAAAAAAAAAAGATAAATAAAACAGGCCCAACGAGTGAGACTCCAACCCTGGTAGGAGTGTCAGGAGGGCGAGAAACCGTTTCATCATCTCCACGAAGGGACGACTGTTATTCCTCTTTAGTGAGGATGACTGATGAGTCTGATGACGTCCTGATGAGGTCCCTCTCCCTCCCTCCTTCTTCTTCTCCTCCTCCTCCTCCTCCTCCTCCTCCTCCTCCTCCCCCACTTGCCACATCGGCACTCATGCCTCTCCCTTCATCAGCTTAAGCGGTTAGAGGTGATAAAAAATAAGGGAGGAAGGAGACGCTACACTCGCACATGAGACACGTGAGTCCCAGAATGTATTGTTGAAGATTCGTATGTACAAACGTAGCCACGTACTCCATTCAGGATTTGTTCGCCAGGAAGAGCGTAGTGTACACACACACACACACACACACACACACACACACACACACACACACACACACACACACACTTGCAAACATCCTCCGCCGTGTGACTCTCCTCTCACTCCTCCCTTAATGAAATCATCAAACAAACTCGGCGATGAAAGACATTCTTGACTCCTCACAACTAAATCACTAAACATCTCTCCTCGTGTTTTGCTATTGACACAAGCTCTGCCTGGCTCCACAGAAATTCCTCGGTGGTCGTTTTTGGCTTTCCTACCCTCGATAGTGTCCTTTGCTCTTTCCAAAAGACTTGTAAGTGCAGAGGCGCTGAGGATAAAGGGGGCCGGAAGGAATTCTAACTGCGCGTCGCAAGTGATAACTTCAGAGGGGCGAGGGCGAGAGGTGGTGGGATGCCCTTGGAAATCCTTCCCTCCTGTAGTAGCACTTTCAAAACCCCAGGGACAGAAGAAGGATTCACTGCAGAGTAAGTTTTCGAGACCGTATAAGTCGCCTAGCCCTGACGCCACCCGGCTTAACATGAAAAGACAAACAGGTCTTCAAAATTACACCAAAAAAAAAGTAATCTCTCTCTTTCCTTTTCATCATTTTTGCCCAACTAAGATTTCAATGAAGATAAGATCCACACACAAGCAGGCGCGTCCATTAATCATCCTGGTGCATTTCATAACTCGCCATTTATGAGTTTACGTAATGTAAAAACTTTCCCATCACGCCACCATACACCTAACCACACACACACACACACACACACACACCCATCACCCCACTATATACCTAAACTCTCACACACACACACACAAACGCACACACACACACACACACACACACACACACACACACACACACACACCAATCCAGCCTGTGTTAAGTACTACACCAATTTAACCCAACGTCGTGGTGAAGGAGCCTTGTCGTCCTGCTCAAGGGTCGTACTGTCTTGTTTAAGAGTTATACGGTCTTGATCAAAGGTCGTACCGTCGTGCTCAAGGGTCGTACCATCTTTATCAAGGGCCGTACCGTCCTGCTTAAGGGTCGCACCGTCCTGCTCAAGGGTCGTACCATCTTTATCAAGGGTCGTACCGTCTTGCTCAAGGGTCGTACCGTCCTGCCCCAGGGGTCACATCCTACCTCAAGGTGCCCTTGTGTTTCATGACCACCAGATGGTTCAGTGAAGAGTCATCATTACGCGGTTATTACGAAAACCTCTCTTGCTGTTCCTCATTTGCCTCGCATTATCGTCCTAACACAACAGAAGCCCGGTACTAAGGGCGCTTGACCACGCACGTACGTATTCACACTGACACCCACGTCCTACACCTCTCTCTCTCTCTCTCTCTCTCTCTCTCTCTCTCTCTCTCTCTCTCTCTCTCTCTCTCTCTCTCTCTCTCTCCTACTATCAAGCATCACACTTCCTTCGCAAATTTTTTTCGTCCCAAGACTCTCATTCTTTCTCATAATCTTTTCATATCTCACGTTTCTCTTCTACACACACACACACACACACACACACACACACACACACACACACACACACACACACAGCCCTAAAATTCCCCTCACTTCTCATCTATCTTTCATAATCCCACCCAGAATGGACTGTACCCTGTCCTCATAATTCTTATCCCTCATATTTCAAGTACTATCTATAAGGAAACTCCCAAACAGACTTTAATTGCAAGACAAACGGGAAAACATTGGCTTATTTGCATACCAACACACTCAGAAGGAGATGTGCAAGTAAGCAATGATGCCGGTACTTGCTTGAGTACACAGAGAGGCGGGAAACTCCCCCTTGTATATATACAAGACATCTGTCTTCTCATTACACACACACACACACACACACACACACACACACACACACACACACCGTCCTCTCATACACACAAACACTATTTCTTATCAGCAGAAACATTCACGTCGTTTTCTTATTACACACGTACATACAGAGTCTATTTCCTACTGCTAAACACACACACGCAGACGCAGACGCACCGAGTACTTCAGATGTAGAAGCCACAGACGCCCAGGCACTGGGCAAAAGCACACAATATCCCACAAAAACACTTTTACGTTCAGTCAGGCATTTGCCAAATCGTCTCTCCATTCTGCCCAGGCTATATTAAGCAGCCAGACTGGACCACCGATTCACAGGCTTTCAGCTTTAATGACTTTTATCTAATGTGACCACATCATTATCATCCCCCGAGAGATAAATTACCGACCATCGGTATCAGCAGTAGCGAACTCAACGATGTAATTAAGCGTTAATGACCCGAACAGGGAAAATAACACCATATTCATCACTCCCGTACTCACCTCCTGACGGGCCTGCTATCTGAATAATATAGCTCAAGAGGACTAAAATGATGAAACCATCGGATTTAATTAACCACCGAGACTAATTATGAAACACACATGAGAGAGAGAGAGAGAGAGAGAGAGAGAGAGAGAGAGAGAGAGAGAGAGAGAGAGAGGTGATTAAACGGTAAGTAGTGTTAGTGTCTACTGGAGGCCCGGGCGGGAACAACCATGAAAACTGAGTGACGGGGGAAGGGTTGGCTCCTCCCCTGTGTGAGTCCATCACGCTGGAACTTCATCTACCACAAGCCCCCCCCCCCCCTTTGAGCCCAGCCTCCTCACCCCTGAGGTGGACTGAAGGTACACCACGAGGAAGTTAAGGGGGAGAGGCAAGTAGTGGTGGTAGTGGGAGGAGGAGCCACCACCTCGTGTGGTTCTTTAAGGAAGAAACTTCCACATATCACTGGCTGATCCACCTGACAAGGAGGCGTCGAGTATTTCTCCGTCTGTCAGTTTGTTTAAAGCTTGAAAATGTTCGTTTGTTTTCGTTCAGTTTCACGCACAGCGGGCGCCGTCTACCCTCGCCCCTACGCCAATCAGTGATGGTGGGTTTTCGTGAGGCGTTCTAAACCAACATATCTCTCTCTCTCTCTCTCTCTCTCTCTCTCTCTCTCTCTCTCTCTCTCTCTCTCTCTCTCTCTCTCTGATCCGTAGTTCTTCCTCCCCTCACCTCCCGTGACACTTAATGAGGAGGGAAGGAGATATATAAAAGAACAACTGGCCTGATCGTTCGTCGTCAACTGGCCTGATCGTTCGTCGTCAACTGGCCTGATCGTTCGTCGTCGACATGATTCGCCTCACACCAACACCAGGACAAATCTGCCAAGCCAACAACACCTTAATCTCCGTGGAAACGCGAGACAGGCTTCTGCAGCTGGTCTGCTTCAACGCGAAATTCTCCTCAAGTGGTGAATTTCCGGAACGCTCGCTCAAGTGGAGTATCAGTGGCAACTCTCTGGCCTCCACCTCGTGTCCTGCAGGTGGCCGTGACAGTACAGGACCAGCTGTGTTAGCTGGCGATGCTCCACCTGAACTCAACGTCAGAGTGGAAGCTGTTGTTGAGTCAGGAGGTTCTGACCACAAAGGAGAATCAATGAGACTGTCTGCATATCTCCCTGTGTTGCAGGTGATGAACGCAATGGCGATGTATGAGAAACGCAAGCAACCTACAAACGTTAACTACTCACAGAGACGTTGTGCTACAAACGTCTGTATCTGGGAAGAACGTTTTACGGTAGACGCACACACCAGGGACCTTAAGTACACCCTCATACTGGCCTCATCTCATAGACGTTTAGCTCTCATACTCCTCACTTATCCTCACTCAAACTCGCACCTTCATCCCTATAAATACTCTCCCTTCCACTCTCACAGCCACTCGCTCTTCTCCCACACTCCCACCCTTACTCTCTCACTCCAACTGAATCATTCTCACTCAAACCTTCATCTTTAACACCTACGCCCCCACACAAAAACACGCTCCCACCTGATGCACCCTGACCTAAATAATCTCCCCCAACTTCCTTTGCTGATCTCAAAAAATTCACTCAAAATATGTGGTAGCAAAGTGTCGTCCGACTTGCTAACAACAACTCTGTATACACCCTCCCACCTGCCGGCGCAGACATGAGAGAGGGGGACACACCTTGGGACCGTCTTGTGCTGAGGAGGGAGGCGTGGAGCAAAATAAACATCGAGGCGAAGTCGCCTTGGAGTGGCCGACATTGGCACCGCGTCTACAAATCCCTCCTCCACGGGATCGAAACTTATGGAGTGGAAACGTAAAATACCGCGACCCCTCTGTGAGCACCGTGACCCCTGGCCGTGACCTTGACCTCGGAAGCACGACCTTGGATCGTGACACATCGTCTGCTGACCGATCATACCGGTCGAAAATATCGTCCCAGTTCCTCCTCCGAGCCAAAAGTTATGAAGCGGACGCGAAAAAAAAAATACCACGACCCCCAGTTGTGACCTTGACCTTGAAGGTACGATCCCTCGAGGGCGGGTCACGACACGCTACGATGAGCAACATCTGTGTCAACTACCCTGCCGATCCCCACAACACTGGTTCACAAGACGGAAATATGTATGATGGACACAAACCAGGGAAGTCATGGCACTACTGATAGAGAAAAAGAGGACACGATAGTACTTCCATCAAAGATGGTGGTGTTAAATGGTTGTGATGGCAGAGGCATCCTCCCCCTGCCTCTGCCACCACACTTACTACCACCACCACCACCGCTCTACCACCATAACCCACAGCCAGTACCAACACCCACCCCTCCCTCGCTACATGCACACCCTTCCACTTTTTCCCAAGTCAACTTTTTGTCGCCGTCCAAGCTATAGTCCGGTCCGGCGACAGCCTCCACTCCTGACCCCTCTCTCAGTGTATAATCAACAAGACAACTAAACTGCGTAAACTTATTTTCGTTTTTCTGAGCTAATGAATCACTTGGTAAAGGCAGATGTAAGGGAAGATTCTTTGTGATGAATGGCAAGCCGAACGAAATTTGCATACACTCAAGGATTAACCTGTAGATGAATATGTTTTGTTTACAGCAAATGTTTGGGCAGTATGTTCTTTTTCACGCAAACCTTGTTAAAGATTTGAACATTTTTAAGCGTTAATGAGCTTCATGTTTGCTTCCTCAGTATTATCTATGATTGATTGATTTAATCTCTTGCTTGGGGACTGAAAATCAACTCTCTTAGATTCATCTTGTCTTAAGAATTCATTACAATGAATAGATAAAATAATTTTGAAATATTTAGGGAGTCTTAACTCATCATCATGCGAACTTTGTCAGCTTCTGGCCCTCAGCGATGTCTGGAGGTTCGTCTTCGTCAAGGTGGTTGGAAGATGAGTTGAAGCGAAGGCCAGGTGTTTTCTTGTGTGGGAGGATGGGAGCAGGCCCGCAGAACGACGACTTACAGTCACCCACGAAGGAAGCCTTACGTGCTCTGTCTCTTCGTGACAGGGAACGGTTGGCTGGCTGTAGAGGCTACGAGAAATACACAAGTTCATCCGCTTATGAAAGGCAGATGAAAATTCTGGTATTTTGAAGATCGTCAAACTTCCACTGGTCGTAATTGCATTTCATGACTTTGTTGTGAAAGACTAAAGCCGATCATCTGTTATAAGAACACCTGGGTCAGAAATCTGATCATAGAAAACATGACCCAGGGTGCCATAAGCTCAAGAGACCCAATATAATCTACAAATGCCCATGCCATGATAAAGGTTGGAGGATTCACAACTTGGATTACATTACTGTCACTACCATTTAACTATCTAGAAAACTAACAACACGAGGATAACAGATGGAAGCAGACGATCATGGTAAGCCTTTTGAAAACAGAATTTTTCACCTGAACTTAACAAGCAAGTGAACTCAAGCACAACCCTCAGCCTTTACAGCCAGCCAGCAGCTCCCAGTCAAGGATAGACGGAGCACATGGGCCTTACCTCTTAGCCAATAGGAAGACATCATTCCTCGGACTCGCTTCTTTTTCATCCTCCCGCAGAACAAAAGACACCCCTGAAGCCGTCGTTTCTCTCATCATCCGACCATCTTGATGAAGACACGATGGTCTACTGTCGTGCTCGAGGGTCGGAACCTCTTGCCTAAGGGTTTATCCTCCATTACAGAATTCATCAGCTTATCTTCAAGTCAAAGACGTCGTCCAACTCGTCCACTGAGTCAAAGAAAAGTCAAGACGTCTAACATGCAACAGGAAATACACTGAGTACGTTCCCAATGCAGATCCAGTGAGGCGGGAGCATTCATCAGTGGCGCTTCGTCCCTCATAAATTCACTACTTAAAAATAATTAAAAGCTTTAAATCACGGTGTAAAGAGGGACCGTACGACAAATCAATCATGTGACAAGAGCCAATTAGACCCGCTTGGCTTTGGTGGAGAAAGAAACGGTCCGAGGTTTTATTCAACTGATTAAGGGGGGGGGGGGGGGAGTAGTTTGATGAAGTGTCATTAATTGCACAAAGGGGAGGGAATGGGGAAGGGGGGGTGGGGGTTTGTTGGAAATTAATTAGCATAATTTAGGGGTTCAAGTCATTACCCAGAGGTGAGACTTCCTCAGGTCCACCATCCCAGCAGCCACACAAATGCAAATTTGAGAACAATTAATCGGCGCTGGGAGGACCGGCCTGCTCACGCCATCTTAATTAAGCCGTGGTAAAGATTCGCTCTTAATTAGACATACTTAAAATGCGATCTCGATTAAGCCACATGAATTATACAGTCTTTGATACCCTTCCTTTTATATATATATATATATATATATATATATATATATATATATATATATATATATATATATATATATATTGTTGCAGGTGTATTATAAATCCTGGCCACGCCAAAGGCAAGGGATGGAATAACTTGTTTGTGTCGCTCTTCCCGTCTGTCTGTTTGTCTGTCTGTTCGAACCCACGGTTCCACGATGGCCGTTCGTCGGTTCAGACTGGTCCCCCGGGCCTGACCATGACGAACTTCAAGCCCTGCTATTATCCTCAGGTCAGAGAGGTCAACGATAAGGATCATGGGGGTTAGTGAGGCGAGAGAGAGGATGGGGTGGGGTGGGGTGAGAGATGAGGGAGGCTGCTGGTGTCGTGGATTTGCTCACGACCGGACCAGCTGCTGCTGCTGCTGCTGAGGCTTGGCGACAATCCTCCAGCCCCTCTGGTGGCGAAATCGTCACACCTGCCGATAACAACGAAAACGATATCGAACGGAAATCGGCTACTTTTCACAACGCTGTTGTGACCGTCGATGAAGATATGAGTAAGATTAACCAGATTTCCTTCTATGCGTCACTGCTCGTGCAAATTTAGTGGGTTGGCGTCAGGCACCAACGAACAATGGACTCGTCCGCAGATGATCCACTCCGTAGCTGTCGCGTATCATATGATGGGAACGGGGTCCCGAACGTCCACAGCCCACGCCCCTACAGACTCCTCCGTGGTCAAGGGAGATAATCTCTCTCACTATCTCCCGGCTGTCTGCAGGGATGAAGACAGCACACCCAAAAGGATATCTGTTTCACCACACGGCTTTTGGTGGGGGACGATAATGAACTCGGCCCAAAATCATTGTTCCATGATGTGGCTGTCGATGATTAGGGAGATAACACCAACAGTATTGCACCTCCTGTTTCATATGAACCGTCCTGCCTCTCACTACGGTAAGACCGTCCTGCCTCTCACTACGGTAAGACCGTCCTGCCTCTCACTACGATAAGACCGTCTTGCCTCTCAGTATTTATCAACAACAAAAAAAAATGTCAGCCAAAATCATCTCCCAGAAACACGATTCCCGATAATAATTGAAAAAAAAAAAATGAAAGAAAATCAACTGAGAAAAATCACCTTTGGATTTACAACATCGCTCATCAAAAATCTTCGACTCTTCATAAAAACCAAAAACTTCCAAAGAACTACAGTCCAAAACGGTAACATCCCCTCCCCCCTCCCTTCCAACCTCCCCCACCTCCTCCCCTTCCTCCTCCTCCTCCTCCCCCGGCTTCAACCCGCTGAAGAGGAACTCTCTGGGGGGAGGGGGGATTATATCTCTCTCTCTCTCGGCCAAAACAGCCACCGGTAATGGGGAATTTATGCAAAAAAGGGGGGCAATTAGCAGAGAGGGAGGTATGATGGGGGCACCCCTACAACATCCCGGCCCACAACATAGGTGTTGTGGGCTAAACAAGCGAGATGGCGGAAGACAGATGGTGGAAGACAGATGCTCCCAAACACCAACACGATGATGGGACGGAGATTCAGCGGTAATGTCTGGCCATAAGAGGGGCGAAATTATGACTCTTTAAAGCATGAAGATCAGCCATATGAACAGGAGACACACGAATCATTTCCCAGGCGAGGGATATGTAAGCCCTAGAGCTCGACGGTGTCGTACGACCCTTGAGTACGACGGTACGACCCTTAAGCACGACGTTACCAGTCTTGGTTATGATAACCTGACTCTTGACCTGACCCTGAAGGGTCAGGTCAAAGGCCAGGCCATCATACCGAAGGGTCGAACTGTCGTCCTCAAGAGAACATGCACAATTTCTATGAGATTCACTTTCACGAAGGGACAAGAACACTGAGCTACTCCCTTGGGCCAACGAGCTTCAACTCATGTTCACCCTCGAACGAGAGAGAGAGACAGAGAGAGAGAGAGAGAGAGAGAGAGAGAGAGAGAGAGAGAGAGAGAGAGAGAGAGAGAGAGAGAGCGGGGGAGGGGGTGGGTTAATAAGAGGAGAAACAGGTTGGCGATGGGTCTAACCAGGTGTTAGTGGCTGGTTCACAAGAAAGCCTCCCACACACACACACACACACACACACACACACACACACACACACACACACACACTTCTGTTCGTCTCTCTCGTCCCGCCTAGATCGAGCTCTGCTCTTCCTCTGACGTTCCTGAGCACCTCCTGTGCTAGAGTTGTGATCCTGCCATGTTACTGCTCTAATGCTGTGCTGCTGCTGTGTTGCTCTGTTTGTACTATAAGAATGCGCTCTTCCTAATCTGTATATCTTACACAGCTGCTATTGCTAGTGGTGTTCTTTGTTTCAGTTCTGCTGATGTTTCTGCTGCACTAGTGTTGTATCTGTCGCTCTGGTGCTATGCTAGTCATGTTGTTCTGCTCCTGTGATGATGTCTGTCGCTATGGTGTGGTGTGCTCCTGCTGTGTTAGTGGCGCGTCCCTATGCTTATACCAAGCGCTTTGTATTTTGTATTGTACTTTGCTGCTAGCTTCTGCCGCTGCTATGTTCCCTCTTCAGGCCTGATGCTGTGTTAGTGCTGGGTTCTCGCCGATAGCTTCTGTTGTTGCTATGTTCCCTCTTCTGGCCTGATGCTATGTTAGTGTCACGTTGCTGCTGTGTTTCGTTCCTTGCTGTAATGACGAGCTACTGCTCTACTGATACTGTACCAATGCTACGTTCCTGCTCCGTGGTTGCTATGTTGTTTACATGTTTCTAAGTGTGGACCCCTGATTCCTTGACCCTTAAGGGACAGGTCAGACACCAGCCTACCATAACCTAAGGGTCTTCATGCTGTGCCCTACAACCGTACCATTCGTGCGTGCCAAGAGATCGAACCGTCATGAGCGAGGGATGAAAGCCATTACACTGCACCTTGATACCCCAAAGAACAAAGCCATGTCAAGGTGGATTAAGCCAAACACTTCTACGATCACCGAGCCACCGCACGGTAGCCGTGCATTAAGCCGGTCACTAATGTGTATATATATAAACACCCTCCCAACATCAAGTGGCTCCTCCATGAGGGTTATTGAGTCTCCTGAGGTGGTCTATCTGTGACGTGCATCCATCATGGTCGTAAGTAGAGTGAGTACCTGTTCGGTGTTGGGTCGAGGACGTGTTCTCACATCAGCCATCTCTTGTACCCATTCATCATACTACAAGCGACCCACGTCCACAGCCGGAGCTTATCAACACGACATGACCAAAACTGGCACATACACACACACGCGCGCGCGCACACACACACACACACACACACACACACACACACACACACACACACACACACAGACATAAGACAGACTGATATACATAAACAAACACAGAACGACATACAAGACATGCCAACTTACCTGCCCAGGGTAGCAGTACAATCTCGACCTGGGAGTCGTCAAAGTGGTGTCCGGAAACATCTTACAAAACCCGTGTCAGGACTACGAGTCTTACTTTCTGCCTCCTTAAGACTATCTTAAAAAACTACCAGCACTTCAGCAGTGCGGTCTGGACTAACTTAAGAAATTCTTCTTCCATTCTACTTTCTACGGGAAGATTATTTACCCGTCCTTGGGTGACGCTTCGCTGCTGAGCACATAGTGAGAGGATACTGTCGCAGGGACGAAGGCATGTGTCCTCTCTTCCTCTCGTACCATCAGTTCTTCCAAACCCACATTCAACCATTTATGTTCTGAGGACATCTGGGCACACGACGTGACTGGCATACAGGACATGGAGGAAAAATCTCTCCTTCCTCCGACCCGCATTCACCTTTCAACTCTGGCCGAAATCACTGTATGTTATGCGTGAGACAAAGCGTTCCTTTACCCAAAGGAAGTCAAACTATTCCTCCTCCATCCACTGGTAGGCACCTGTGGTCTAGTCTCCAACAACTTCCAACGTACTACCAATATTCGATCGCCCAATTTTCAGATATTGCAAGCACAAGCTCGGCACGAGTGCACGAGCGCATGCACGCGTGGAATCGCGAACGCGCGCCTGCACGAACCCACTGAATCATGATCGAAAATTACAGACGTGGACCAGGCCAACGCCTTCCACTCCTGTGCAACAGGGAGTGGTGGAGGGAGTGAGGGAAGCTGGGAGGGAGCAGGAGGCATGGGTGTCGACACAACACCAGAAGTAATTAGGATAATGAACGTCGAGAGGCAAGAGAGTACCTGCAAGACGAATTATGACACAAGAACAAGCGTGTTCCCTCCATCCGTGTCCTCCCCTCCTCCTCTCCTCTCACACCCTACAAGGAAGTCTCACCACCCAGACCCTCCTCCGAGGAAGTCCCCTCCCTACCGTTCCCATCCACCTCCTGCTCCTCCTCCTCCTCCTCCTCCTCCACCCTACAATCCCTGTACTCACCAAGTGGCTCGAGCAATACGACTTTTATGAAGATTAATCACCACCTCACGCCGCCTGTCAGCTGGCCATGATGGAGACTCCCACGTGCCAGGAATATCATCATCTTCCCCCCATATAGTTCCAGGAATTTAATAATCTCAGAACACATCGGTGCAATTATGTTATTATGTGATTTCGCTGATTTTTCCTGCTGTCTTTTTTTCAGTCAGACGGTATCAGGCACAGACGAAATCTCTCATCGAGGTTTTAAATCAAATACAAACAGGAGTCAAAGACAAATACGGAGGTCAGGAGTTATTGGGTAAGTGGAAGAGAAGTGTTTTGAAGAGGAAAGAAACAAGCATCACACCTTGGGTCAACGACCAAAGTCGGAGGCTGGAGGATAATTCTGCTTTCATGTCACGCCGGAGCAAGCTGTCTGCAAGCCCAGTTCCCTGACACACACACACACACACACACACACACACACACACACACACAAACGCGCGCGCGTACACACACACACAGACACACACACACACACACACACACACACACAAACGCGCGCGCGTACACACACACACACACACACACACATATATATATATATATATACATATATATATATATATATATATATATATATATATATATATATATATATATATATATATATATATATATACAAGGTAAATCGACACCTTGAAGCCTCAGCTGGCTCGACTTCTTGAAAGATTCAGCTGCCTCGAAACCTTTAGTATTCAGCTGGCCTCGCCATTTCCAATAACATTAATCAACACTAACGCCAGACGAAATGAATAAGAGCTGCACAGAAGAATCAAAGAAACTCGGTCGAACCAAAGCTGAACCACTCAATGAATCAACCGGAGTCGAAGCGACTAATCTTATGCCAACCAAGCCAGAACCAACCGGAACTGAACCTTACAACAACGCATTAATGAAGCTTCAAATAAGCTAAACTCGAACCCAACCACAGCGAAACCAATTAAACCTATATCAAACCTAAACCAAGAACCAAACCACCATAAAGAATAAAACAAGCAAAGGCAAAATGAAGTATAAAACTATATAAAAAAAAAAAAAAGAGAACCTAAAGAATAAACACGACTCAAACCTCTAACTAACCAGACCAGCTCTGAAGCCAAGCAGTGATCAATGCACAACGTATCACACGACCAAGCGAATCCCGAGCCAGTGTTGCCAAACCGAAAACAGAAATTCCATTTGGCAATTCTGTTCGGGATCGCAAATCAGAGAGTATCAGATGGGGTGTTCGACTGACCAGTCCCAAGCGTCCAGATCTAAATAAGACTCCTTTGTTGCATTGAAGGGTTGACACATCATTCGCTCACGGCGTACACAAGGGCCAGTATCTCTAATTTTCATTATGGGATTTTGTGAATTGGTATAAATGTGATTATATGCGTCTGTCTAACTATTGTGATATATATATATATATATATATATATATATATATATATATATATATATATATATATATATATATATATATATATATATATATATATATATAACTTTTTTTTACATATTCCAGACACAGTTAATATCGGCGCCTTTGATCTATCGGCATCTTTTCATCGTGGGCATTTCTCGTGGTGGCGTAAAACTCGTGTGAAGCCATTCTTCAACTGGTGTATACCCCTTTGGTTCCTTGGTCTGGAAGGTTAACGTGGAAACAAGGTTATAAACACCTGAGCCCCGGTAAAAACCAGAGCTGGTAGAGGGATCCATCATCGTCCCGTCAACCAACGCCCACCAGCCCCTCCTGGCTATCGTACTGCTTGGCTCTGTATTATGCTCAACCAACATTCCACTGCAAAGTTCCACTGTATAAACACGTCCGTACATAAACACATTCATTCGAGGCAGTATTTACCAAAGGTAAAGTCCCTCCATAATTAGGAATATATCAAGTAAATGAATTACTTCCACTTATCCATACTTCTGAAGGGCTAGAAAAGTATGAATATTACATGGTAAGAGGCAATGTATATAATGTAACCTTCTGACACATATTTCAGTATAGTGTCTAGAGTATTCAACCCCACTGGAGGTATGCAGGTCATCTCAGACCCCCTCCGTAACTCTATCGCCAGGAAAGGTTAGCGGTATATGAAATACGACCCACTTTGAGCTCTTCCCTTATAAGGCTCATATACTGTTTCTTAACCCCTTCCTTGAGCACGACGGTACGACCATTGAGACGGCAACACCCTCGAACAAGACGGTACGAATCGTAAAGCCATCGTACCCCAAGGGTCGTACCTTCGTGCTCAAAGTTCGTAGATACAGTCGTGTTCAAGATTCGTAAGTACTG
Source organism: Panulirus ornatus (assembly GCF_036320965.1). NCBI lineage: Eukaryota > Metazoa > Arthropoda > Malacostraca > Decapoda > Palinuridae > Panulirus > Panulirus ornatus. Next base: position 3,199,691 of record NC_092246.1, read on the forward strand.
TCGTGTTCAAGAGTCGTAATTACTGTCGTGTTCAAGATGCTAATGACATGCAGGGGGTCGGCCAGTAAATCTAATGGGTCTAAGACACATGCAGAACAATAACACAGGGTCTCATTTTCAACCCTGATTGGTCGAACAGCTTTGAGGGTAGGACGAGGGGAGGACGCTGGCATTGCAGACGTCTGGCCGGCCCTGGAAATGTCAAGAGCTAATGAGGTTTGGGGATATTCCAGTTAACCACGGGTGTAATTATCTCGAAAAAAAAAATATGGAGTAGGTGGGAGATAGATAGGAACACGCAGGGAAACCAATTTTCATACTGATAGAGACTGAGGGAAACAGAATTCCTAATCACGAGTACCATCCTACCCATGAGGGCTCACGATGAGATAATGGCACGAGACAAGGATAACGCGTAGTGCTCACTGCTCGAGAGATCCTGCCAGTTGTAGGCACTCACAGCACTACTAACTGAAGGAAGACCTTGACACAGGAGTACATTACGAATCTACCGTTCCCTTACTTCAAAGCTGACCCTTCCCCCACGAAGTCAAAGATGGCAATCACCCCACTGGAGGCTTGGCATTCCCCGCCCTGTCGACACTGACGTTCCTCCACTTTGAAGCAGGCGCTTCCACCGGGTGGTGGCTGGCCCTCTGCCCCCTTGAGAAATCAGGCCGGGAAATGGAAGCAAGAAAAGAGTAATTAGGCGGGTGTAGATGATGATGGCTGGGTGGGTGGAGGCTACTGATGAGGAGCGCGATAAGAGGGACTGTTATGAAGATTGGCATCATCCCAAAACCTCATAGTGTTCCTGGTTACCGAGAGGGGAAGTTCGTAATTGCTACTCGCGATAAGATACGTCAGTCGTAAGGTTGCACTCGTTGCTTCATGTATATATTCAGCCGAAAAGGAAATTGCCGAAATGCGAGACTGGTATGGAAGAGGGTGGTTGGGGGGCCTGCATTGCGATGCATTCTTTCGCTGGCTCCGGCGTTCCGTTTTCAGATGGTTTATGGCTCCGGATGACGTCACTCGAGACAAAAACGAAAAACAGAAATTGATATTCATTAAGACCAATTCATATGCATTCTGCTAGACCACAGGGATTTCATTTTCTCTCATACCTGTTCGCCGTTTCCCATCTTAGCGTGGTGGCACCATGAACAGACGACTGAGCCTTAGGGGATTAATCCTCGCGTGGCTACTTCATCTAATCCTCTTCTTGAAAAGTAATGATAAAGGAGGGGAGGATTATCAGGCCATTGCCCGTACTCCAGCCCTTCAAAGTCGCCTTCTGCGACATGCGAAAGACACTCAGGCAGTATCCTTTCTACCCTGCCTGCAAGGATACAGTTCAGGGACAATGTGGTCAGCAACAGTTGTATGAAAGCAACGGAAGTACATAACACCGTAATGTTAGTTCCTACAACAAGCGTGTAACCAGAATTAACAACCTGACAACATCGATGTTGAAATGTTTATCGTTACGTAGTATCTCTATATTTTTGTTGTTGTTGTTGTTGTAAAGGAACGAGTCCGATGAACTCCACAACACCCGTTGCCTTAAGGGGACATGAGAGCGACACGACAACCAACCCTGTCCTCCCCTACGGCCATGACCTCTGCAGGGACGACAATTCGCCAAGCGCGCTTTACACACACCGTTAACCCTTTAAAAAATACCTCATCTAAAGCTACGATTTTTGCGATTCACTGAGAAAAACGTTGAGGAAAATGAATTCATAAAGGCGCTGGGCAGTGAGCCCATCCCCCCACACACTCTCTCTCGCGCCCCTGTGATATTTACCGTCGCCGGAAAAACGTTAAGTACGAGTGGTGCCGGAGCCCGCCCCTGGGGTCGCTCCTGACGGAGGCGATCGATCACAGTTCGCCCCTGGTGAACTGTAAAACCCGGGCCCGGGCCGCGCACTTGGCGGCTGCTGGCGTGAACTAATCACCGGTCGCTGCACTCGAAATGCCACGTTTTCGTCACAATCCACTCCATAAATCCACGAAGGCTAGCTCTCTCTCTCTCTCTCTCTCTCTCTCTCTCTCTCTCTCTCTCTCTCTCTCTCTCTCTGTATACACACACACACATACACTTGAAGTCTAAACATTTTTTTTTTTTTGTTTTTTACGTAAATCACTTTTTTTTACGCGAAGTTCGCTCAAGCGACTGTCGACCGAAGACCGAACTGAAAGACTCTGGGAGTATTATCATCATCATTATCTGCTCAACCCTTACGTGTTCTAATCCTCCAGAACTTGAATACCTTCATGGCTTCCTCAGATTGAGGACGGAGATTGTCGCCCTCCCCCCTGACAAATTACAGGATGTCGCGACCCAATAATTCAACGTGAGGCGCTATTAAACAAGTATCTAGGTAGACCCTGTGAGACCGGCGTGTTTGTAAAGGCGAATGTAAAGCAGACTCGACATTATGGATGGTAAGGACGAGGCAGGTGTGAGGGGCGATGTATATAACGCCGGGTTTATGAGGCGCGGGTCCGCCCAGTATGTTCAGGTCGAGGATGAGGTGGAGGTGGAGGGCGGCCTCGATCCTCATGGTGGAGTTGACGATCTGGTGGAGTTAATGATTGGTTCAGAGACTCAAGACGAAATATGATGATCTGTTTAGGGCTTCGAGTTGGAGTTAATGTTATGTCTAGAGCCTTCAAGGTGGAGTTAATGTTCTCTCCTAAGCCTACAAGGTGGAGTTAATGTTCTCTCTAGAGCCTCCAAGGTGGAGTTGATACTCTGTCTAGAGCCTTCAAAGTGGAGTTCATGTTCACTCTAAAGCCTCCAAGGTGGAGTTTATGTTCTCTCTAGCGCCTTCAAGGTGGAGAGAGAATGCATTACTTAGAACCACAAGGGTCCCTGATGTGCCTTCTGTAGCCCCAAGGTGGAGTCAACGACCTAGCCAGAGCCACAAGGTGGACAAGGTTTTTAACGACTGATAAATCTCCGTTTTCCTTCATCTGACTGAACCACTTCAACTGTCACTTCCAAAATCAATTTTTTTTTTTTTATACGTATTTTTCTTCCCCTGCACGTGTGTTCTACCATCACCTTCACTGGATAAGAACGATTCCTGCCCCTTGCAGTTGGAATAGTCCAATCCTTTCCCAACTGAATTCCGATGCATCCGTTTTCTTACACTACACGGGGTTATCAACCATGTACCGTTTTCTTCAATATCTCGAAGACTGGAAAGTTTCAGGAGTATTCCCGTTTTCTCCAATGTTCTGAAGGTTCACCGGTTCGTTCCAAAGAAGAATCACCATTTTCTTTAAATTTTCATGATTTTTTACTGATATCTATCCGCTTGAGATCTTCTCGTTTTCTACGAGACAGAGATTTTCCGTTCTCTTCACTATCCCGAACATTCACCAATTTCACCCGTCGTCGTTTTCTATAAAGCCTCATGAACTTCTCGATTGTATATGCATACCTGACGCATTCTCGTTTTCCAAGACGGAGTGACAACACTACCTCCTTTCCTTTGACGGACTGAAGAGGTGAGGCTAAATATCTTCTTCACTCGGTGAAAGGAGAAAAAAAAAATCATTTTCCTTGACCTAAATGTCTTGACTTCGCTTTACCCTCCGTGGGACGCGTGGGCAAGACGCGCACGATATCCAGTTATCAAAGTACAACTGCAGATCCTGGGAGAAAATAAAAAAAAAGATGATATTTAGATCACCATTTTTATCATACCCGAAGAAGTCATTCTAGTTCGTCATAGATATACGGTATCAATTTCCTACTTACTTCTAGAACATATTTAAAAGCTTGCTTATCTGTACGGTGACCCAATTACCTACTTACCTCTAGTATATCTTTAAGACCCAGATATTCTAGAAGTCTAACCAATTTCCCAATTATCTGTAATACACCTTTAACCCCTCGATATTCTGAAAATATGAACAATTACCCAATTACCTTGAGGGCATCTTTAACAAGCTTATACTCTTGAAGTCTAACCAATTACCCAGTTACCTTTAGTGCATCATTAACAATCTCATATTTGAGAAGACTTATAAAGAATAAAAAGGAGTTATCAGACCTAAATTCGAACCCTGATATATATACACATATATACCTCAGGCTGCAAAAAGGCTGTGACTTATAAAACCAAGTCACGCTATCATCAAGGCATATCATTATTCAAACCATATCTGCCTTATACACTCCATAATGGTACAGATTAGCCGGGGAAAATTGACGCTCTCGTAATACCTATGACCCCTTCCAAAATGGCCCAGGTCGATTTTAGTACATGCATATTGAATGTAGAATGAGCGAGGTCTGGGGGGGATCGTCTCCATTTTGGTCATAATTATCGTGGGCTGGGCTGGCCAGCTGACCTGATACGAATTTGCAGACTTTTTTTTATAAAAAGAAGCCAATGGCCAGAGAACGCCTTCTCTTGCTTTAGATGCCAATTTTGGGGTTGTGGTGGGTACGAACAGACACATAAGCTACTGAACGCACCTGGTGAAACTGCATTATGAAACCCTCCAATCAACGGCTTCCGACCGAGCAAGCGTAGGGAGAGGCAAGGGCGATGCACGAAGGGAGTGACATGGCTGGGAGCGGGGTGGCAACGCCCAAAGCGATGTGACGAAGGACAAGGGGCTCCGCCGGGCACGTCCTCCTCCACCACATGCCCTTCTGATATACAGTTCTGGCAGGTCCTCCTCCACCATATGCCCCTCTGATATACAGTTCTGGCAGGTCCTCCTCCACCATATGCCCCTCTGATATACGGTTCTTGTGGGTCCTCCTCCACCATATGCCCCTCTGATATACAGTTCTTGTGGGTCCTCCTCCACCACATGCCCTTCTGATATATAGTTCCGGCAGGTCCTCCTCCACCATATGCCCTTCTGATATATAGTTCCGGCAGGTCCTCCTCCACCATATGCTCCTCTGATATACAGTTCTGGCGAGTCCTCCTCCACCACATGCTCCTCTGATATACAGTTCTGGCGGGTCCTCCTCCACCACATGCTCCTCAGATATATAGTTCTATCTCCTTTGTACATCACCGCTATTTTATATTCAATTTTGAGCAGATTTTTAAAGATCTTAAACTCTCAAAACATAGCAATCAAGGGAGATTATGAATTAAGATTTTCCTATATGAGATGAGGGAGAAATTCTTAATATGTAAGTATGGGTCTTGGGTAAACTATATACAATTTTTTTTCCGGTTGGATACATTTCCAGGAAGATGTACGGGGCGTTGTTCAAGATGGAAGTATAATAGGGCGATAATGTGTGGAACAAATCATGATTAGCATGTTATATGGGGCAGAGAATATTCTCGTCTTTTATAACCTGGAAATATTTTAGGACTTTAAGAGGCATGCCTCAAAATATGATTAAGAATCACACACACACACACACACACACACACACACACACTACGATGTCGTAGAAGGCGACTAAAAAAGGAGGGAGCAGGGGATTGGAAATCCTCCCCTCCAGTTTATACTTTTCCAAAAAAAGGAACAGAGAAGGAGGCCAAGTTGAGGATTTCCTCGCTAAGACTCTTAACGCTACCTCGCTAGCGCGGGAAATGGCATATATGTATGAGAGAGATTCATGAGATCCAACTGTGCCTCTCTACACGACCAATGAAGACCATGAATGAGAGAAGCATGAGTGAAGACAGGGCGATGATGATGGAATCGCGTGCTCCGTGAACTGGCTGGGACCTCAGGGGCCAGCGGCGCTGATGGTCCCCAATCGGTCTCAGGATAAGACCATTCTAGGTGGTCTTAGGCCTCATGGATGAGACCATTTTAAGTGGCGGCAGGCTGAAGGCATTTAAGTAACCTCAGGCTGGTGCACTTTTGAGTAGTCCAAAGCTAAGGGCCTCTAAGTAAATAGCCCAAGGCTGAGGCCATTCAAGAAAAAGGGACTCATAACCTCACCGTTTGCTTACTCACTGAAGTAATCAAGATAATCACCATATTCTCCACCTCATAATTCCCGCATCGAGTTTCCCCTTATGTCAACCGACATAATATGACGATGATGAACACCGCTCGGATCACGAATCATATCTGAACAGTTTCCTGAGTTCCTTCAAATTACCTGTGATTGAGGATGACGTATGGACGTACCCGCCGTAGACGCTTCCCCTGTGAGAGAAACTACCCGATCGCGTCTCGGGAGCAGCGGTGATTAGTAGGCTGCCCCCGTATCATCGGAGGAAATTAATGGGCCCTCGTGTGCAACCTGCAGTAAAAATCATCCTGAATTATCTCTGCTCACTTTATTGTGCGAGGAGGGTTTTTACTGCACGGGAGACCGCAACGTGTTCTGGCGATGGTCTTCCATTGGACAGGGTGTTAGTTGTTATATAAGGGTGTTCAGTTATTATACAAGGACGTCAGTTATTATACAAGGACGTTAGTTATTATACAGGGACGTTAGTTATTATCAAAGGACGTTAGCTATTATAAAAGGACGTTACTTATCATTCAAGGACGTTAGTTATCAAACAAAGACGTTAGCTACTATACAAAGATGTTAGTGATCATACAATGGGCGTTAGTTACACTACGATACAATACAAGGACATTAGTTCATAGATAACGATGCTTGTTATTATACAAACTAAGGACATCAGTTACTATGTAAAGGTGTTAGTTAAAGACACAGGCAAAGAAGTGTTTCTGCTCTCCCATGCCTGACTGTCACTAAATTATTCCTGTTTCTGGAGTCTCCTGGAGTACTTCTGTGGGTGAGACCATACTGATGGGGAAAATCTCTGCAGTAAACATCTCCAATGTCGCATGGCGCTTTCTTGTCACGAGCTTCGTCTCCCCGTAAAACCAGATCCCGGCAGACATAAAGTCGTTTTTCCTGTGGTGTCTCCCATACACCGTAACACATACAGAGACATCCTTACTCAGCATCGTAAATATATCGTTGTATACCGTACACCACTTTCCCTCACGTACCCATGATGCTAACTTTGAGTCACCCCTGGTCTAAGGAACGAAAGAATACTTTCTACATGTATTTTCTGGAGAGGAGACAGCTGGAAATGCTCCCCTCTTGTATTAGAACTATCAAAAAAGCAGGAACAGAAGGAGGGGACAAGCGATGATTTCTCTTCGATGGCCCAGGCGTCTGTTTCCGACGCAATCTCGCCAAAGTGGCAAAAGAAAGCAGACTAAGAAATCTTCAAATAAATACACACTAATCTTTATTATCTCACAAACCGTAGGATATACAGAATAATATTTGACTGTAATATAGAATATATCTTATTCTTCTTTCGAGTTCTATAATCGTCTAACTTGAAATCGCTCATTAGTAAATGCTTTTAAAGTGGTTTCACTTCGTGTTATCTTCGTCCACTGACTGTAATATCAGTCCCCCGAAATCTCAGTCCACCTTTAACTAGTTCTTCTATAATTCCTACCCGAGGACGCACGCGATGTCAAATCCACCCGCCGATACATGACAGGGGCCCTTGTTCGGCGCACCTTCTGCAAGCAAGCCAACAAGCCATAAGCGCAGACCCCGAGAACGTTGAACACAACACGATCTTGTCTTAGGCTATCATTGCCCAGTGATATCGTGAGGAGCCTGCGCTATATTAGTATATTCATGGCGTTCCTGTCACTCTAATGCGGAGATCAGACGTGATCAATTGAGACTGGCACGACATCTTCGTGGACGAGAGAGAACAACACAAGCGGTATCAAACCGTCAATTTTCCTTGGTCCAATACCAGTTCCTGACATCATTAGAACCTCGAGGAAGATTTAAATGACTTCTTTTTTATTTTTTTCTTCTTCTTTCTGCAAAATTGTGATCGCGATTTAAAGCAACTGCAGACCCCCTGATTGTTACTACCACCACTGCTAATACTACCGCTGCCGCGACGTACAATTTACGAAATCATTAGTGTAAGGAAGGAATTGTTGGGCGGCGGTGTGTGTGTGTGTGCGTGAGGCTGGAGTGAGGTGGGCCGGGCTGGGGTGGTGTGGTTTTCTTGGAGTGTGGGTGGTGGAGGACGCACAGCCACTCCCTCCCTCCCTTCCTCCCAAGTTTCAACACCACGATTCGTAAGATGCATCGTCGTGATTCTTTAGTTTCTGTAGCACTCCTCCTCCTCCTTCTCCCCTGTTTCGCCGCTACGATTCATGCGTTTCATCCGGCTCTCTCTCTCTCTCTCTCTCTCTCTCTCTCTCTCTCTCTCTCTCTCTCTCTCTCTTGCATTCTCAAATGCTTTCTGCTCCTGTCTTCTTCTTTTTTCATCAGCTCTTCACCACCACTAACACCACCAACATCACCTCCAACACCACCACCAACCACTATCACCACCACCACCACCATCTCCACCTGCGGGGACCCAGGACCGAACGGACGGACAGAGAGACGGACGGAGGGACCGACTGACCTCCAGTGTGCGTACTTACCGGAGCGCAGGCATCAGTGGGGCCACACGGGGATGGTGCCTGGGGGAGGCTTAAACACCACCCTAAGTATGATACACCCGCCACCACCGACACCATCCCGACGGCCAGGAAGCATTACACGACAAGCTGCTCCTGCCGCTCTAGGTGGACAGGGCGAGGAAGACACCTTCTGCGACCAGACACACCGAATCCTGCTGTCAACGAGGGCTGAAGTTCCAGCACGTACGCACACACACACACACCCTCTCTCTCTCTCTCTCTCTCTCTCTCTCTCTCTCTCTCTCTCTCTCTCTCTCTCTCTCTCTCTCTCTCTCTGCCACAAGAACTGGAAGACCGTACGTATTACTTCGTCCAGTCAGACAACTCTGGAATCGCAGTCGAAACAGGTTATTCGACAAACAACTGCTTACGAGGAAGAGACAAAAAAAAAAAAAACACGCTAGGTGGCGTTATACTAAAGTCATAAAGTCAGAAGTTTAGATAAGCTAAAAGAACGATATCAATGACTGAAAATGACATTGGGACACGGCGGCATGCGTAGACATACGTACATAATGGCCTCTGGAAAAGTATATCATTCACGCAACAGCAAATTAGACTTGGGCGTGGCAACCGCTGAGGAAGACGTCAGCACACTGACAGCCTCCCACAACACACTGACAGCCTCCCACAACACACTGACAGCCTCCCACAGTACACTACCAGCTTCCCCAGCACACTGACAGTCTCCCCAGTACACTGACTGACAGTTCCCACAGTACACTGACAGTTCCCAAGGTACACTGACAGTTCCCACAGTACACTGACAGTTCCCAAGGTACACTGACAGTTCCCACAGTACACTGACAGTCTCTCCAGCACACTGACAGTTGCCTGCTTGTACTATGGCCAGAAGGAGTAAGGCTACATCCCCCCACTGTAAAATTTATTCTTCATGTACAGACCATCACTTTCTCAGCTCCCGTGTTTGACATTTTACCATCGTCTCTTCGTCTAAGTGAACCGCGAAGTCGTCTGTGGGTCTTGGCTGTGGACGGCAGGCGCTGGTCTCGGCACATTTATACACACGGATGCGTACCCTCTGGATGGTCACCTCTAGCCCCAGGTCTATACGTATGCACCAGCTGAAGGGCGTGTACCCTGCAGGGGAGAGTAAGTTACGAGCTTGTCTTGTTTCGCTGTGGTCGTTAGGCAAGGTGAGGTGAAATCTTCCATTGGACTGGGATCCTTCACGCCTCCCAGATGATGAATATTTCAAGGGAACTGAGGCTCTCGTACCTCCTCCTCCTCCCCTCCTCCTTCACGTTCCTCACTCACCCTACCCGTCAACCAACTACAGATCACGTCCAGGTCTCCCTCCTGAAACGCCTCAGGGAAAATCTTAAATCACGTGCTGAATGAACTCCTGAAGCAATAATACGTTCTAGGAATACCACCCCCCCCCCTCTCTCTCTCTCTCTCTCTCTCTCTCTCTCTCTCTCTCTCTCTCTCTCTCTCTCTCTCTGACCCGGGCAACGAAGGAGGTCCTCATCCCCGCCCACCACACGATCGAAACATACAGGCTAAGTGAAAATTATCACACATGGCGGAGTTAGTTTTTGTCTGATGAATTTTAGAAATACTGCAAGAGCCATCATCTTTACTAGCGTAAGAGAGGGGTTCCGTAACGTATATAACACAGTTTATAATCCGCCCTCGAGACAGAAGATCACATTAATAATCGACTCAAGAACCAGGAGACAGGAGGAGCAGCGGTGCGTGAAGGCTTTGGACACCTTCACAACACAGGCTTGTACCTCGAGGACATACCCAGCACCCAGAGGCTGTGGTGGTACCGCTCCTGCAGGTAACCTGGAGTACCTGTGGTGGATCTGAGAGCAGAGACAGAAGAGGAATAACAGGAAGGTATTCACACAAGGACCTGTCGCCGTCAACACCCTCCAGAGGTAGCGGGTGTCTGGCCAACACACACACACACACACACACACACACACACACACACACGCACACTCTCACACACACCTGTCCACACGACACGCCTCGGTGCCCGCGCCCTTCACACGTATCCCGTCCACCCGTGCGCGGCCATCCTAGAAACACCAGGCTCATATCTGGCTTATACACTCACAGCGAACGTTCCCATTGGCAAATACGTACCCAGCGCATCGTACGTGGTCCTGAATACAAAATGCAAAATCCCTACCATAAATTCATTAAAAAAAAAAAAACACGCCAACACAGGTTTCAATCTAACATACCACAAACAAGAAGAAAATGCCTGTGTCTATGTACCTTCACCATGAAGCCTAAAAGTATGAGCTATATACTTTCTAAACATGTATACTTACCCAGTCATGTGTGTGCGTTACCCACATACGTATATGTCACTGCTACCCCGGACATATGCGTATGGCCCACACCTACTACAGGACACGTGTCGGTACTTCGCATGTGAGGAGGCCACAGCCACGCACTTCACGAACAGTCGACACAAGAGAGACGAAATCACTATCAACCCACACCACCACCACGACCCCACCACGTACCCTCACCCACCCTCAACAAACACGTAGCACGTATTGTCTCCTCATAATTTCAACCGGCAGTTGGAGCATCTATTTACACCCCTCTTCCTAATCGTGTGAATGACCTTCGACCCCATAGACACGGGGCCCAGAGGGGTATTATCCAAGCCCAGTCGAGACCGCAGGCTATTTGAGGTCAAAAGGTGTGGATTACCTGACCTGTGATTCTGCAGTTCACTGCCACTTAGACCCTCGTAGCAAGACGGGCCAAACACGAAGGAGATTGCATCCAAAGCCTTTTAGACGGTGATGTAAACCCTACTCTATCCCTCTCCACTCGCGTTCTAGTTTACGACGGGTTTACGCAAGAGAACGCGGAGTCTACAGACCGGTGTTTGCGTAGTTATCGCAGGAAGAGATAAACAAATCAACAGATCATCATGAGGACAGGAGAGACGCGGACGGACCAGCACCGTGTAAAGGCTAATCACAGAGGCCTTTCGCTGCGGCGCCCGGGACCCTGGCATCATGTATTCCGCACGCTCGTTTTTGTCAAGTTCGAGCGATCTTACCTCTCACTCCCTCTCTCTCTCTCTCTCTCTCTCTCTCTCTCTCTCTCTCTCTCTCTCTCTCTCTCTCTCTCTCTCCCTCCTCGCTCTGGCGCCACGAGTGATCGTAAAACGGACCGACGCTTTGACTTATCGCCCACTTTTGCATGGCCGGTAGCCCCCTGGCGGTACGATCCCCCTGGTGAAGCCACAGTCGCTCGCGGAGACACCGACGCGCGGGTGAGGTAACTTTACAATCGCTTCATGGATGATTTGGGGAGGATTATCTCTAAAGGCGGCGCGTCGAGTGATGCCCTCTATAAAAATATTATGACCTGACGACTACGAGGCATTAGGTTAAGTTATTAACATAATAAAATGATAACCTCTGACGTAGACGAAGCGATGGAAAAACACGTAAAGGCCTCAGGACCAACACTGTAACGTTAAGCTTTCATCCCCTTCCCCCTGTGTGTGTATGTGTATGTGTGTGCGTGTGTGTGTGTGTGTGTGTGCGTGTTGAGTTAAAGGCCAGGGAACATTCTCTCTTGGTTATTCGTCCTGCGTGCTCAAAATTCTACCCATTACTCTCTTTTTTTCCTCGTCTCGTATGAGGTAATGTGAGGCATACAGAGAGAGACACCTCCCTCCTCAACCCCCCCTTTCCCTTAGTACTCGACCTGCAGGAGGTGTGAGAGGGGGGGGGGGACGGTTGGTCCCTTGGCCTCATGTGTGCCAGACAAGGGGGATGAGTTCGACCCAATGTGAGGCGACTTTGATAACTCGTTGACACCTACATCGTCAAGTCCTCCTCCTCCTCCTCCTCCTTCCTCCCAGCCCTGTCCCTCTCCCTCCTCGACGACACTGAGAAACGACCACGCCACTGGGATTTACAACGACCCCATCCACGACAGCGAAACGTTAAACGACCACGCCAGTGACATAGCAACGACTAGACTCGCGACTTCACAACACCCCAAAGGACTACAACTTGGTGGCATCAGGACGACCACGACAGTTACAACACAACGACCATATCCATGACATCAAAACGACCACACGACTGACGTTACCAACGACCTCATCATCAAGACGACATCATCACAGCGACGCCCACTACGACCAAGACGCACTCGGATACACCAGTGAGACGACCCCTCATCCACTACACCTAAGTACCGTATGGCCACCACCTCATCCACCTCCCTACGCCTCCCTAGCAAGAAAATAAGACCTATGACTGCTTGACAGCATTACTGTCGAGTACGATCATTGGCATTGAAGGCCTGGCCCTTGACCTAACCCTTAAGGGTCAAGGTCAAAGGCCACATCACCATCATACCGCTCCAGGGTACGTACCGTTGTGCTCAAGAGTCGCATCTTCGTCGCGGAGGATCGAACCCTTGTGCTCGAGGATGGTGCCGTCGTGCTCGATGGGCCAACACACGAGATACGCACGTTTCTCTCGCCTTACCCTGAGACACACGCACGTCGGCGTCGTATGCGGCTCCAGTAGACGGTACTACCTACCGTACGTCGTAGGCAGTGGGTTGAGGGCTGGTAAGAGGGAATGGGTGGATCGTATGTCCTCAATCCTAGCTTCACGATCACACACACACACACACACACACACACACACACACAGCTCTCCTAAACCAGCAGCCGGGGATTAGCAATTCGCGCTAAGAAAGAGCGACTGTGCGTCTTCGATTTCACGAGAGGCGCGCGTCTAGGTGACGACAGAGGACGTCCCTGGACAACACGGGCGGAGCCTGGCATCCTGGCGCCAAGGCAGGGGGTGTTAGATGACAGTAATGTACCACATCTCGTATTCTCTCTGCTCCCGGTGCGTTCCGCGCCCCTCTTTTTTGAGTAATTGGAGTTTGTGTTGGGGGTTTAATGTACGTGTCGAACAACACAGGCCCCATGACAGGGAGCGACTCTGAGCATAGTTATGGAAGGCCTTTTTTTTCGGGGAGGTGGGAGGGAGGGCGTGTGAAACAGTATGGTTTATGTACACAATCCCCGGATCCTCCATCTTTCTAGTACGTTAAACGTGAAGGCCTGGGTGAGGAAGTGGTGTCATATATACATCGAGTACAGGTTTGACACAGGTGTCCAGACACCTTGGTATATGAGTAAGACAGTGTGGTGTCGTTTCCTGTACACATAACACAGGTGTCATGGCCTGGGTGTGTCATATACATGTTATAAGGAGTGGCACAGATGCCAGACTCCTTACTATGGGTGAGGTAGTGGTGTCATATACATCTATGACACTGATGGCATACACTGTGGCCTGGGTGAGGCATGGTGGCGGTGGTGTCACATAACTTCGCATGACATGGGTGGCGGGTGTCATCTTGGGAGGCCAGAAACCTGTCAGTAGGGGGAGGGTGGGAAAACGCGTGTGTGTGTGTGTGTGTGTGTGTGTGTGTGTGTGTGTGTGTGTGTGTGTGCGTCTGTCTGGTACACCTGGAGTATACCTGGTACGAATGAAGTATACCTGGTACACCTGGAGTATACCTGATACACTTGGAGGATACCCGATGTAGTCTTCAGGGGTCTTCTAACCCCACTGTATTTCCTTGTATTCTATTTTTTTGGCGGCAAAACCATGCACATTAGCATGATAAGGAATCATGCACAGCATACACCACGCCATGCACATGAGGCCAGACCGCTCGCTTGGTCGACATGACGGCCTTCCTTGATCTCATATACTTTGAGTTTATTACCATACATTGATGAACAGTTTACCTTCTAAAAGTAGAGCTTAAGAAGCTGATAACCACATTATCAACATATCCAAGGCCTGATAAATGATATCATCCTATTTATCTACATAACTTAGATGCTAATGATAAAATGCAACAAATATTATCATCCATGACTTGTTTCGCAACAAACAAAAAATCAACAATATGATCTAACACAGTTTTCTCACTGTTCTTCAACAAACTTACAAACAAATACTGTTAGAATTCAACAAATACTATCATCCCTGATTTATCTTACGTAACAAAGAAATCAACAATATCATTTTAACATGGCTATTTCATTATTCTTTATAAAAAAAACACTAACAAATACAGTCTTTCCAATTATTTCTATAACGATTCTTTTCACCGACGAAAAGCACCAATGAACATCGAAATTCTAATAAACATTCCAATTTCATCGCTGAACTCGGTCACAGGGAATCGAACCCCTAGTTCCTCATACCCTGGGCTCTGGGATGCCACACCATCGTCTATATGAGCTAGAGGGGAAAAAAAAAAAGCTGCAAGGATGGTGCGTTACCGCGCTGAAGAACTCCTCCATCCTGTGATATATAAACGTACCTCCTACTGATGCATGGGAAAATATAAATACATCCTGCCACCACCACCCGATGCACTAGAAGAAAATATAGATTTCCCTTACGTCACACTGCGGGAAAACATTTCGTAACATCCATTCAACCTGTGAGTCAGTTCTTAGACCAACAATTCAATTTTCCTTATCTTCTATCTTAGAAAACTGCCTAACCATCTCTTCACGTACTGTTCTATACGGGGTCATCAACATAACCAGGCAGTATGATCACCGTCGGATCAAAACACATAAGAGAATCAAATACGAAAATAAACTGAGATGCGACGGCTGTCTTGTGTCGTATACCCTCTCAATCATAGCCCGAATCTACGACGGGCAACATGGGATGTGATTCACACCATCGTGGTTAGCTGCTATTCGCAGTACGCCCACAGCAGAGGGCTATGGAAATTACGCCAATGTAATTAGCTTTGCGGTACACAGCCAGGGAGATTATGGGTAACTTCCAACCCCACAGGGTGCAGCCAGCTACACCCCATATCCCCTCCCATTATCTCAGCCTTTCACTGACTTGTATCGTTAAATGGTTAGCGCTCATTAGCCTCATCTGACCACCTAATTAAAATCCATCAGGTTTCAATTATAGATAAGGACCTGCTGGCCTCAGCAGCAGCAGCAGCACTCTCTCTCTCTCTCTCTCTCTCTCTCTCTCTCTCTCTCTCTCTCTCTCTCTCTCTCTCTCTCTCTCTCTCTCTCGACCCGACATCCATCGATACTGGCGTGTGCTATGCTTCATGTTATGGTACGCACCGTCAGTGCCCGTGTACTACGATACGCACCGTCTGTGTCTTTATGCTATGCTGCGTACCGGTAGTGTCTGTGTACCACATTTAATACGCACCGTCTGTGTCTTTATACTATGGTACGTACCGGCAGTGTCTGTGAGTCACAGTTCCTCAGTACCGACAATGTTTGCGCGTCTTGGTACGTACCGTCAGCGGTACATATCTTGCGGTGCGTACCGTCATTGTTTATCCTACTGTAAGTACCATCAGTGTCCATGGGGGCAGCGGGGTCTCCTCTGAGTATAACTTCATAAGTAAAATGATGATAAAAAACAGTTCTCATGATCGGCGTTGCACGCCAGGTGTTGTACCCTGCCAACTCGAGGATCAGACCGTCTTGCGCTCCAGCGCTTGATCCTCTTAATCACCTAATGACATCGACTTTAACCACGCCTCCTCCCTTGCCCCTTCCCATCCCCCCTTGGGAGGACTTGGCCCCTTGGACGGATCTGCTGAAGTCGGCTGGGGGCACTCGTGAGTCCAGCAGTGAGTGAGTGACTGAACCCTGGGGGACACGACTCTGACTAAAGACTGATTTTTGGTGACTCGTCTCTTCGAGACTATGATGATGATGATGATGATGATGATGGCAATGATGATGATGATGATGAAGATGATAATGATGACGATGATGATAATAATGATGATGATAATAATGATGATGATAATGATGATGATGATGATAACAGTGATGACAAGCCACTCTGATTTAATTACATCAGGCCTCTTTGATGACTAGCCATGATCCTCTGAGAGCAACTGTACAATGATCATAACGACGGGCGCCCCCCGGCTACAATGACTCTCTACAGATTGTACGGGATCTCAGAGGCTACACCTCTGCCCCAGCGGCAGAAAGTTAAGACAGCCTCTGGACACTTTAACTTAATGAACCTCAAACACCTCTCCCATCTGCCGCACTAGCAGGGGAAAGCCACGGAAACTCGATAACTCTTCCGTTCTGTTGCCCACCCTTGGGGTCTCTCCTATAGCAGCACCACGAGACCCTAGGCACCGACGCACCTTCATGGGGAAACCTTTCATCATCTGCCGCTGCGCCAACGCCACAGAGCTCCCGCCAACCTCATCTCATCTCAGTACAGCTCGCCTCACCTTCTTACCTAATCCTTCCGCCTCTGAGCTGCGCTACTCCGTGTCTACCCAATAAAGCAGGGTGTTGTCACCAGTGTTTCCGTTTTCCTATCTCGTTCCTCACCATCACGAAGACCTAATGAGAGGAAACATCCACGAGAAAATATATAAGATAAAAACGCATTCGCAAAGTTTGTGTCAAGACGCATTTGAGACCCAGAATTCAACTCTCCCCCATCCTAAAGAAATCACCTCACCTTACTTACAAGGGCAGAAAGGTCGGAGATATGGGCAACCTCATCGCACTCGAAAAACTCTCTTATCTAAGCGTAATCAGAAAAAGTTAAACACCGATAACCAAGGGTTAAAGTCCGGGTCCTGGGAGGGTTAATATATCGGGCGGGCGGGGGGCTATCGGCTGACTTAAATGGCCTCAGTAATGTCCTTAGTGTGGCAGCTTCATCGGCCCTACGCCGCACCCCTTCTGCAGGAGTGGGGATGTCCGGGGGCTGCCTTGCTCACGTGCTGCTAGTGTATCACAAAATAATCTTGAAAAGTCAGGATAATGGGTACTGCCTGATGGTGACGGTGAAGAAGAGGACAAAGAAGAGGATAAAGAAGAGGATAATAATGATAATGGTAATAATAGCAATGACATCAATAAAAATTATAATAATAACACCAACAATAGCACCAACAAGAGCAACAAAAACAACAAAAACAATGATAATGATAAAATAATGATAATAATGATAATCATAATAATGATAATAATGATAATCATAATAATGATAATAATAATAATAATAATAATAATGATAATAATAATAATAATGATAATAATAACTATTAATAATATCAATGACAATATCAATATAAAACAATGACAATTAACGGTTTATTGAATAACAGTAACCAGAGGATGAAAATATATATAGAGAGAGAGAAAATACATAAATCTATAAACAATGAAACCATAAAAAACGAGGATGTTGAAACAGGAACCTTTTGCACAAAGTTCGAGGTTGATATATACTGTCTGTCCGGTATTGATCTTGCACAATTGCTGGGATGGAACAGTTCTTGTCGGGTTCTGTTAACAAGCTCGGGAGCGCTCGAGGCAGCTACGGCGCCGAACGAACTAGTACTCGCAGACGAGGGATCTCTAGCGGCAGGAGGTGACGGTGGCGAAAGTGGTGCAGATAGGAAGGGAGTTAGGAGGGTCGGAGCGCTGAACGCCTCGTGACGGTAGGTGTGAGAGGAACCGAGTATAATACTGTATGCTCTTTTCTGCCCCTCTTCTGTTCTCCCCTGCTGTGTGGTGAACGCGGGGGGGAGGAAAGACCAGGCGAAGGAGACACCGATGAGTTGAAGAAGAATGAGGGAGTCGTGCGGGCGTTGCTGTTGCGCTCAGACGTTGTGAGCAGCGAACGTCCTGAGGCCACAAAGAAGGCAGATTGGAGGATCTGTTGACGTGTTGACGTGTTCCCTCCACCTCAGTCTTCTGTCAAAAGTGAAGCTGTGATTCTGGCTCTGTGTGTATGTGTGTGTGTGTGTGTGTGTTAAAAGGAGAGAGAGTTTCACACTTATGTCGCCCCGTCTCCTAACCCTGTAGTACCGTGTCTTTACCCCAATCTATGCTGTGTACCCTCGCGTGTATGTGCCTCCCAGGCGACTCGTCGCCTCCTCTCCTGTAATGGATTAAGATTACACTTGAACCTACAACCCCCCGTTTTTAAAACCACAAGTCAGAGCACCAGCATTAGACACGCAAATTGTGACGGATGGGCCACTGATGGTGACGCGGTCACCCAAATGATAACGAATCAGGGTGTGTGTGTGTGTGTGTGTGTGTGTGTGTGTGTGTGTGTGTGTGTGTGTGTGTGTGTGTGTGTGTGTGTGTGCGTGCGTGTGTGGTAGCCGGCATGAGTCAGTACTCCAGGGCGTCTGTGCAGAGACACTACTAAGTATCTGAATCTCGACCATCAGAGGGACCGACCCACTTATAGAACCATTCAGTGTATCTTTACGATCCTCGAACGTGCGACTAATCCACGACAAACAACCTCAAAACATGACTGAACTATAAAATACACACACACACACACACACACACACACACACACACTCGTACACTCACTCATACATTTCCCAACCTTCACTTTTGCTTGGAAAGACTCCCAGTTTCTTTACCAGCAGACATCATCACTCTCTCACACTGTTAACAGCAGGGCTGGCTGTATACTGGTGTTTATAGGAGATGCCGGGCCCACGAAGACCACACAGAGATCCGGCAACGAGATGAGAGACACCTAACACGACGCTTCCAAGCAAGAACACGTCAGGATAAATCCCCTGTCAACGCTTTCAGAGCCCAGAGCACTCCGTGGGATAGGCATGTCAAAACCTTCCCAGCCAGGGAAATGAAACGACGTTGGGATATATTGCGATATTTCCCAACGTCTATCGAGGACACTGGGAGAGAGAGACTCCCGTATTCAAGAGCCATAAAGCAGGGGATCGCGCTGCATGATACGCCATTGTCAACGAAACCTTCTCAAGGACTACAGAGACGTTGAAGAAACCACTTTATCGAAATCCACAAGACAAAAGGCGTTGTCAGGGCTTCGCAACGGCACGTCGAAGCTGCCAGGGAACGTCAAATGAAACCCAACCTAACGCCTCGGGATCTCACACACGAAAAGACGTCCGGAAGGGACGAACAAAACGACGCCTGGGACCAGAAGACGACGGGAGCAGGGCTCCCCCACCGACGCCACGGACCAAGGGACATCGGAGAAAGACTACCATACCGACGCCTCGAACCACAATACGACGACCGACACATGAGAATGAAAACTGTCGGGAGGGACGTCATACCATCATTCCGATGACGCAGACCTGTCAGGAGGGGATGAGCATCGACCAGTCGGAGCCATAGGCGGGCGTGGGCCGAGGGACAACCACTCCGACGCGTCGGAGCCACGGGAGGTTACCTCAGGGGTACGTGAAGCGTTCGTAAGCATTTGATCTACTGGCTTCATCGGGGACACGATGACGAGGCATCATCAAAAATACATTTGATATAAATAACCAAAAAACAAAATTATAGATGGCGTTAGGTACCGAAAAATATACCTTAAAACACCTAATATATGTCGCTAAGCTTATGACCGAAGGTCAAGATTTCCATACTTTTTAAGAAAACTGAAAATTAGATGTTTCTTTCACGTCGTAAAATTCCACCCCAACTCGTACACCAAAGCTTTGGTGTATCGCTCACTCCCACACATCATATCATCTCTCCCAGGAGCTGCGGGAGCCGTGTGCGTGCTAAAAGCTGCCAAGATACTTTAACAAAAAAGGTGGTAAATCCCGAATTAACGTCTCGCGTCCTAAGCTTACCAGCTTATCGTCAAGCCAGAAATACTACCACTGTATTCCCTAGTGATGGCTTGCTGGGTTTCCACTCTGAGGTGCTTGTATGTGTGTGTGTGTGTGTGTGTGTGTGTGTGTGTGTGTGTGTGTGTGTGTGTGATTATAGGTTTGTGATTATTGTCATCTGTGTGTTACGAGGAGGGTTTTAAACTTTCTTTGCCACACTTCTAAACCTATGATTTATGTAACGTACTTTTACCCCTCTGTGTATAGACACATCACACACACACACACACACACACACACTAGCTAAGCCAGCTACCTGCTTCTCGAACCCATGCGATCCCGACCACGGGCGAGCGCGTAACGCAAACCACCACGTCACGCAGGCCCGTGTTTTGGATGTAAAGGAGGGCCCTTGGTAGCATGTCTTGAAGCGTGAGGTGTGAGTGTTGTGTGTGTGTGTGTGTGGGGGGGGGGGGGGGGGGGGGGAAGGTTAGGTACATTAGGTGTGGCGGGGGGGAAAAGGGCGTTACCAGCTGCCACTCACAGGACAAAAGTTACAACGCGTACGCCGGGGGATCCTCAGTACCCGCATGTAACACCTTAAGTCACATTAAAAACCAGTTTGTGGGTCTGGTAGCTGGCCAGCCAGGGAAGACCCCTGCACGCTGCATTTAGTATGTGCGTCCCGTAAAATCTCCACTTTGGTCAATCCCTCTGTCCGCCTTGCTACAGAAAATCCCAAACGTGTCCTCCCCGTCCTCCTCCTCCTCCGCCACCACCACACACGCCCGTCCGCCTCCCTGAAGGATCTGACGTCCACAGGCGTTCACACGACACGACACGACGCACAGATCATGAAGACGGACGAGCGGCTGTGCCGTGTGTGTGTGTGTGTGTGTGTGTGTGTGTGTGTGTGTGTGGTGTTCTGTCTTGTTTTCCAAGGCTCGTGATTTCATATGAACGAGTACTTTACGAAAGGCGAAAATCGGCATACTATATGTTAATCAATATATATATATATATATATATATATATATATATATATATATATATATATATATATATATATATATATATATATATATATATATATATATATATTTTTTTTTTTTTTTTTTTTTTTTATACTTTGTCGCTGTCTCCCGCGTTTGCGAGGTAGCGCAAGGAAACAGACGAAAGAAATGTCCCAACCCCCCCCATACACATGTACATACACACGTCCACACACACAAATATACATACCTACACAGCTTTCCATGGTTTACCCCGGACGCTTCACATGCCTTGATTCAATCCACTGCCAGCACGTCAACCCCTGTATACCACATCGCTCCAATTCACTCTATTCCTTGCCCTCCTTTCACCCTCCTGCATGTTCAGGCCCCGATCACACAAAATCTTTTTCACTCCATCTTTCCACCTCCAATTTGGTCTCCCTCTTCTCCTCGTTCCCTCCACCTCCGACACATATATCCTCTTGGTCAATCTTTCCTCACTCATTCTCTCCATTTGCCCAAACCATTTTAAAACACCCTCTTCTGCTCTCTCAACCACGCTCTTTTTATTTCCACACATCTCTCTTACCCTTACGTTACTTACTCGATCAAACCACCTCACACCACACATTGTCCTCAAACATCTCATTTCCAGCACATCCATCCTCCTGCGCACAACTCTATCCATAGCCCACGCCTCGCAACCATACAACATTGTTGGAACTACTATTCCTTCAAACATACCCATTTTTGCTTTCCGGGATAATGTTCTCGACTTCCACACATTTTTCAAGGCTCCCAAAATTTTCGCCCCCTCCCCCACCCTATGATCCACTTCCGCTTCCATGGTTCCATCCGCTGACAGATCCACTCCCAGATATCTAAAACACTTCACTTCCTCCAGTTTTTCACCATTCAAACTCACCTCCCAATTGACTTGACCCTCAACCCTACTGTACCTAATAACCTTGCTTTTATTCACATTTACTCTTAACTTTCTTCTTCCACACACTTTACCAAACTCCGTCACCAGCTTCTGCAGTTTCTCACATGAATCCGCCACCAGCGCTGTATCATCAGCGAACAACAACTGACTCACTTCCCAAGCTCTCTCATCCCCAACAGACTTCATACTTGCCCCTCTTTCCAAGACTCTTGCATTTACCTCCCTAACAACCCCATCCATAAACAAATTAAACAACCATGGAGACATCACACACCCCTGCCGCAAACCTACATTCACTGAGAACCAATCACTTTCCTCTCTTCCTACACGTACACATGCCTTACATCCTCGATAAAAACTTTTCACTGCTTCTAACAACTTGCCTCCCACACCATATATTCTTAATACCTTCCACAGAGCATCTCTATCAACTCTATCATATGCCTTCTCCAGATCCATAAATGCTACATACAAATCCATTTGCTTTTCTAAGTATTTCTCACATACATTCTTCAAAGCAAACACCTGATCCACACATCCTCTACCACTTCTGAAACCACACTGCTCTTCCCCAATCTGATGCTCTGTACATGCCTTCACCCTTTCAATCAATACCCTCCCATATAATTTACCAGGAATACTCAACAAACTTATACCTCTGTAATTTGAGCACTCACTCTTATCCCCTTTGCCTTTGTACAATGGCACTATGCACGCATTCCGCCAATCCTCAGGCACCTCACCATGAGTCATACATACATTAAATAACCTTACCAACCAGTCAACAATACAGTCACCCCCTTTTTTAATAATTTCCACTGCAATACCATCCAAACCTGCTGCCTTGCCGGCTTATATATATATATATATATATATATATATATATATATATATATATATATATATATATATATATATATATATATATATATACATCATATCTGTCCTTCTAGCCATAACGAGGTGGCATCAGGAACAGAGGCACAATGGCTTTGGTTGACACACATATACTCTGTCAGGGTTAATGCACCGAAACCACGCACACACACACACACACACACACACACACACACACACACACACACACACACACATATACATATATATATAAACTTAACTTCGGGTGCTCTTATCTTACATAAGTCCATTCTGACATTTTTCTTTATTTCTGAACAAACCCAGAGCGCCACCAGTGTACGCCCGCAAGCAAAGCCCATCACACAGCAGCGATGTTCACCTTGTTAGTTTACAAAGCAAAACAAGCTTATTTAGAGCCAGCAAAGGCGGGCTGCCCCGGGCGTAACCCCTTGGCATCCACTCTTATCAACAGCAAGATATGAAGAGAGGACATATATCAAGGGAGGATGTAAAACGGCTGCATATATCAACTGGGTTTAAAGTGAGAGGGCGAGGTTTATGCTCCCCCCTGATGTCTACTGCAGGTCGTGAATATGATGTCGGCTCGGGGTTTAGGGTACAGCCAGGGTGACAGATTGGTCGGGTAGGGTGACGCACGCTTGATAACACCCTCCCCCACCCACACACACACACACACACACACACACACACACACACACACACATGGTCGCTACTGGGAAAGTATTCATTTGACGTATTCAGCGCACATTGGGCCAAGCCAAGTACAATGATGCACAACGATATTATGAAATCTGTGCTCGGTGTAGTCAAAGAGTCCCAAGTTCCGGAATAACTGAATCAACTGAAGGAGGAGACGAAACCAGTGGATGTACGAACGTACCTTATCCACCTGTAGTAAACTGGGTGTGGATATAATGGTAAGAGAAAGAGAAAGACAGACAAAGCAAGGAGCCTACAAGAGACAGCGTCGTAAAGGTCTACACACACACACACACACACACACACACACACACACACACACAGAGAGAGAGAGAGAGAGAGGCATGCTCCACTACTAAGCGCTCATACTTGATGTCATTAAGCAGTGTAATCATCCCTTACTAATCACACCAGTTCCGAATCTCATTTCAATCGCAGGAGCATCGTTGAGGTACACAACCCGGATACATACAGTCACGAATCAGACGTGGGTCACTGATCCTTGGTGTACGAAAGACAACCAACGGACGTCGCTCAACCATCAAATAAGCACTACGAACGATGGTTTTTAACGTACTCCGACAGGAAGTTCCTCAAGTGGCATCCTGTGTAACGTGTGACACCTGAGGATCCCGTGTAGGTTTCCTGAAGACGTCTCACTCTCTCCTGAAGAGGGAGGGAAATTGACGCTGAAGGAAGTGTGGCGGGTGGAGGACGCTTCGGCGAAGGAGGAGGGAGTCGTGAGGGAAATTGACGCTGAAGGGAGTGTGGCGGGTGGAGGACGCTTCGGCGAAGGAGGAGGGAGTCGTGATTGAGTTCGGGCGGGAGATCTCGCCGATGCGCGCGATTTAGAAGCCAGAAGACCTAACCATCATATCGTCATCCCTGCGATAGGATTCCGTGGATGTCATCCGTGGCCACCGGTGATCCCGACACGGATACAGTGATCACAGACAGACAGACAGACAGACGGGTTTTATGCTTCAGCAGTCAAGCCCAGCAACGTGAGGGGAGGGTGTGTTCATTAGTATTCCTCCCCTGTGCTCGCCCCAGACGTGTTTACCGTCACTGGGCCCCTCAAGCTAAGATGCATTATAATCGCTAATTAAATTCTTTCTTTCGTGTTTTTTCCTCCTCGGTAAGATTTTTTTTTCCCCCCCGCGTCATGCCGCATGCGGTGCAGGGATGTACAGCCAGCGTACATCATCCCATTACGTCAACACCTAAGTATCCATCTACATCAGTGGTAAGCGGTGATCAAGCCAATATTATTTCCTCCTCAACCTGTACCAGGGCGACAGAAGCCTCGGTTATCTGGCAGGGAGAGATGGCGACGCGATAACAGCTGCGAACTGAGATAGCGACTTGATAATGATTATCTTTTACCGTTCATTACAAGGGAATATATAAAGAAAACGGGTCTGAACGGTAAAAATGTAGTTTAGATGAATTCTAAATGAAGACTGAACAATTAAATCTATCTTACCACCTTACAATCTATCTCACTATCTATCTTGCTATCTATACAGATATCTACCTTAGTATCTATCCTACTGTCTGTCTTACTATATATCTATTATCACTAACTCCATTCTCAATATCCATGGAGAGGAACAGGCCTATACAATATTCTAAGCTATTCATATACATCCTCAAACAATAACCAACTATCTTACTTTTCATTATGAACACAAAATACAAAAGAAAGAATACTAAACCCACAAAGAAAAAGGCTTCTTGAAAAATCAAAAAAAAGGGAAAAATCAAAGCAATGAGTGAGGGTAGTGTGTGTGTGGTGTGGTGAGTGGTGTGGTTTGTGTGGTTGTGTGTGTTTTGTGGTGGTTTTGTGTGTTGTGTGTGTGTGGTGGTGTGGGTACCCCGCATGAGTCAGAAACTCCAGGGCGTCGTGCAGAGACACTACTAAGTACCCTGAATCTCGACCATCAGAGGGACCCCGACCCACTTATAGAACCATTCAGTGTATTTTTTACCCCCCCTCGAACCCCACTAACCCCACGAAAAACCCAAACCTCAAAAAAAGACTAAAACTATAAAATACACACACACAAAACAAACACACACCACACACACCCCCCACACCACACACTCGGAACACCACCCTAACTTTTCCCCAACCTTCACTTTTGTTTTGGAAAGACTCCCAGTTTTTTTTAAACCAGCAGACATCATCCCCTCTCTCACACGTTAACAGCAGGGCTGGCTGATACGGTGTTTATAGGAGATCCCCGGGCCCCCAAAGACCACAAAAGATCCGGAAACCCCGGAGATGAGGACACCTAACACGACGCTTCCAAAAAGAACACGCCCAGGAAAATCCCCTGTAAAACGCTTTCAACCCCAGAGCACTCCGGGGGATAGGCATGTCAAAACCTTCCCACCCAGGGAAATGAAACGACTTTGGGATAAATTGCGATTTTTTCCCCAAACCGCCCATCGAGGACACTGGGGGAAAGAAGACCCCCGTTTTCAAGAGCCATAAAGAAAGGGGATCGCGCTGCATGATACCCATTGTCAAGAAACCTTCTCAAGGACTACAGAGACGTTGAAAAAACCCCATTTTAATCAAAATTTCCACAAGAAAAAAGGCGTTGTCAGGGCTTCGCAACGGGCCGTCAAGCTGCCAGGGAACGTCAAATAAAACCCCAAAACCCTAACGCCTGGGGATCTCACAAAAACGAAAAACGTCCGGAAGGGACAAACCCAAAACGACGCCGGGGGCCCCCAGAAGCACGGGAGCGGGTTTCCCCCACCGCCCCACGGACCAAGGGCCTTGGGAGAAAGACTACCATACCGACCCCTCGAACCACAATACGACAAACCGACACAGGGAAAGGGGAAAACGGGTCGGGAGGGACGTCATAACCCATAAACCCGGGACCCCAACCTGTGGGGAGGGGATGAGCATCGACCAGTCGGAGCCATGGGCGGGCAGGCCCGAGGGAAAACCCCCACTCCGACGCGTCGGACCCACGGGGGGTTTACCCCCGGGGGGTCCCGTGAAGCTTCGTAAAGCATTTGATCTACGGGTTTCCCATGGGGGAAAAACGATGACAGGCATCATCAAAAATACATTTGATATAAAAACCCCAAAAAAAAAAAAATTTAAATAGATGGGGGTTAGGTACCAAAAAAATTTTCCCTTTAAAACACCTAATATTTTGCGCTAACCCTTATGCCCCGAAGGTAAAGATTTCCATATTTTTTAAGAAAACAAAAATTAAAGATTTTTCCTTTCACTCGTAAAATTCTCCCCCAAACCCCGTACACCCAAAGCGGGGTGTACGCCCCACCCCCACACATCATATCTTTCTCTCCCGGGGCTGCGGGAGCCGTGTCCCGTCTAAAAGCTCCAAGATACTTTAAAAAAAAAGGGGGTAAACCCCAAATTTAAAACGTCTCGCGTCCTAAGCTTACCATTTATCGCCCAAGCCGAAATACTCCCAACTGTATTCCCTAGTGATGGCTTGCGGGGTTTTCCACACTGAGGTGCTTGTATGTGGGGTGTGTGTGTGTGTGTGTTGTTTTGGGGGGGTTGGGGTGTGTGTTTTTGGGGATTATGGGTTTTGTGATTTTTGGGTCATCTGTGTGTTACGAGGAGGGTTTTAAATTTTTCTTTGCCACACTTCAAAACCTATGTTTTAAATTAACTTTTTTTAAACCCCTCTGTGTATAGACACATACATACAAACATACTCCCCAGGGCATACAGTATCATGAATTTTAAATTTAAAGATCACAGAAATTTTAAACACACACACCCACACACCCCAAACACACACACTAGCTAAGCCAGCTAAACCCGCTTCTCGAACCCTGCAACCCGACCACGGGCGACGCGTAAAGCGAACCACCACTCACGCAGGCCCCTGTTTTGGATGTAAAGGAGGGCCCCTTTACATGTCTTGAAGCGTGAGGTGTGAATTTTTTGTGTTGTAGGGTTTTTGTGTGGGGGGGGGGGGGGGGGTTTGGTACATTAGGTGTTTGGGGGGGGGGGAGGGGGCGTTACCAGTGCCAAATCCCCAGGACAAAAGTTACAACGCGTACGCCGGGGGGCCCCAGTACCCCCATGTAACACCTTAAGTTTACAAATTTAAAAAACCGTTTGTG